>NC_091248.1:27517500-28142500 GCF_042477335.2 Ovis canadensis
AGTCCCACCCCCTAGGTCGTCACAGAGCCTCAAGCTGAGCTCCCTGTGTGACACAGCAGCTTCCCACTAAAGCCTTCGGTTTCACACATGGTAGTGTATGTATGCGTCAATGCTCCTCTCTCAGCTTGTCTCACCCTCTCCTTCCCCTGCTGTGCCCACAAGTCCGTGCTCCGTGTCTGCATCTCCATTCCTTCCCTGCAAATAGGTTCCTCAGTACTATTTTTCTAGATTCCATATGTATGCATTAATATACAATATCTTTCTCTTTCTGACTGACTTCACTCTGGATAACAGGCTCCAGGTTCATCCCCCTCATTACAACTGACTCAAAAATATTTTTTTATGGCTGAGAAGTATTGCATCGCATATATGTACCATAACTTTATGCTTTCATCTGTCAATAGCTCTCTAGGTTGCTCCCTAGATGTCTGTTGATATCTCGGGTGAACACTGGGGTACACGTGTCTTTTCTCAGTTATGGTTTTCTCAGGTATGTGCCCAGCAGTGGGATTGCTGGGTTCTATGGTAGACTTATTCCTGGCTTTTTAAGGGATCGCCACACTGTTCTCCGTAGTGGCTGTATCAGTTGCCTCTTGTCATTCCACTAGCGCTCGCTCTCCTTCCACGGGAAACACTTCCCCAGTTCCCAGGCAACCCACGTCTCCGTGTCCTGCTCTCACGGCCCCTCCTTCAGGAAGCCCGCTTGAGCGTGGGTTCTGCAACTCTGCTTTGTGCCTTGAACATTTATCACACACTTGCTCCACTCCTCCCTTGCCACGGAGCTAGCGTTTTCAGACCCTACCATGTTACAAGTGTTTTGAGACAGACTCTGTGGTTTTTTTTTTTTTTTCAGGTAATTTATTTATCCAACAAATATTTATGGATAGGTTTGTCTTATAATTCATTGTATAAATCATGACCCTGTGTTATGCCCAAGTCGCGAAATCTCCCAATGACCACCGATATCCGATGCAAAAGCAAGAGAGTTTTTATTACCAAGCTCGAGCTGGGGCTCCCACTGATACCAACGCAGCAGCTATAGGGAGGAGCCCTGAGCTCTGGGTTACATTGCTTATATAGGGTATTATCGCGCGAAAAATTCAAAAAACGGGAGTCTCCGGGTCTGATTGGTCACCTTCTGGTGAAGGGTTAGGTGTTGAGTTCTGATTGGTTCTCCTTTCCCGGGCTTGACTCGAATTTCCCCCGGGCTGGCCAAGGATTCTGATTGGTTCGCAGGTGGTGGGGGTGAGGTCAGGGGATTTCCAAAGGCTCTTTTCCCGGAACCTTACAAAATGGAGTAGCTTTGATTCTTCACCTGCCCTTTTTCTCTGAAAATAAATAAAATTGAAAATAGGAAGAGTCAGAGGATGGCTAACGTACTTGAGTGCTTCATAAATTTATTCCAGACCCAGCTGTCACCGCAACAGCAACGTCTCTCTCTCCAGGACTTTGGTTTGGACTAAGGAGGGACAGATCATAAACAAGCATTCAAAAAGAGTGTTCCTGCTTATAGAAATCAAATATATTTATTATAGAAAAAGGTAAATTCATAACTTGTTTTCTTCCTTCTCGTATTAGTGTGATGGCAGTTAAGGAAAGTTGACTAACTGGTGGTTGGTGTCGTCACTCAGTCGTGTCCGACTCTCTGTGATCCCATGGACTGTATGTAGCCTACCAGGCTCCTCCTTCCATGGGATTTTCCAGGCAAGAGCACTGGAGTGGGTTGCCATTTCCTTAAGCAAGTCTAAAATCTAAACTTCCTGGATAGGAGTCCTGCCTCTTCCAGTTGGCATACTAAACGAAGATTAAATGAGTTAACACGTGGAAAAGACTTACAGCACTGCCTGGCACATAGTAAGAGCTCAGTTAGGAGTATGTTACTTTCATTATTACTCGACAAGGGCACTATATTAATAAATCCACTGAGAATCTGGAAATAAGACCGTTTTCACTGTTCACCTCTTATCAATACATTAAGAGATGGACAAATTGTCTCAAAAGCTAAGGGTAGTTTTCCAGGGCAAAAGGCTCTGTTTTAACTTTTTGCGATAGATCAGTACAGCTAAAATATCAGTTATGTGTTTTGTTAGCCATGAAGGTTTAGAGAAACGAGAGCTACGTGGTGGGTATTAGTATTACCTGTCCAAACACTCCCAGCAGGGAGAGTGTCAGCCTCACAGCTTAGCCCAGTGTTCCCCTCTGGGATTCCCCCCCCCCCCCCAGGTTTACTGAGAAATAATTGACATACATCACTGTTTAAGTTGAAAGTATACAGCATGATGTTTTGATTTACATCTATTGTAAAATTATTGCAGTAGGGTTAGTTAACATCCTTCATCTCATGGGTACAACAACAAGAAAAAAAAAAAAAAATCTCCTTGTGATGAGAGCTTTTAGGAGCTACTCACTTAGCAACTTTCCTGTATAGCAGTGTTAACCATACTGTGAGCAAACGCTGGGAGATAGTGGAGACCAGAGGAACCTTGAGGGCTGCAGTCCATGGGGTCGCAGAGAGTCCGGCACAACTTAGAGACGGAATAACAAGTGTTGACCGAAGTCATTGTACATTACACCCCCAACACTCACTTCCCTCATAACTGGGAGTCTTTTGGCCACTTTCCTCTTAATCGTTTGTGTAAGCCCCACAGCACCCAGAGCAGCACTTTGTACTTTATAGGACTTCAGTGAGTCCCAATAAGTTGTATTAACATAAAGATACATTTAGCGTTTTGTGGAGCCAACTCCTTGGGCTTCCTGGCTCTTAACAAACTAGAAATTTCGGTTGAGCCGTGTGCTCCTCCCTCCTCTACAAATGTATGGGATCCTGCTCAGATACCCAAGGGATCTCCCATCCCCTTTGATCCGGTAAATCACCCCCGTTCCTGCCCTCTGCCCTTGACTGACTTCCTGCAGAGGGTCACTGTGCAGCAGGGACTGGAGCCTGGAGAAACGTGCTCTGATCTGCCGAAGGGATTTGGGGTCAGATGACTGCGTGTGCACACGTGTGTGGGTGCACGCTCGTGTGCTTGGAACATGTGCAGGCAGCACTGGTGGGCATCGCTCTGATCGGCACTCAGCTGTCATGCTGCAGCTGTGGGGACAGAGATGTGGTCAGGGCCAGCCAGAAACCAGCTGGGCACACAGATGAGAGTAAAGTCTGAATCTTAGTTTTGAAGGTTGAGATATTAGGTTGTTCGTATATAGCCAAAATTCCCTAGTAACTTAGTGGTGAGTTCACACAACCCAGTGCAAGTGTGAGTTACATTTAGTCTGCAAACATCAATGCCAACTTCCTGACATGCAGGGAGGAATCTAACTTCTTCTTATGGGCTCACTGTGCCTTGCTTAGTTAGTATTCTGCAGTTTCTGGAGAACTTGGGTCCTCAGGCCCTTGGTCTCAAGAGGTCTGAACTGGGTGTGATTGGAACAGTGCTAGCCTGTGGGTATTAAAATTTTGTCCTGAAGGCTAAGTCCAGAGGTAACGTGGGCATTGAAAAATCAAGTAGATGGTATAATTATGCAATACATTCAAAAGGACCAGGAAGGGAGGTAGAATCTAGGTGTGGCAATGATATGGCTATTAAGGGTACTTTTGAGAGGGAGGGTCAGGAGCAGACCTAGGAGAATTCCAAAGCCAGTGGAGCCTTGACCCTTCTTACGGAGAATGAGGGTGGGAGGAGAAGAAGCTCACTTAGGGAATTTTTGAAGCTAAATTTGTTCATTCATCTGTGCTGTGCTTAGTCACTCAGTCGTGTCTGACTCTGGGGATTCTCCAGGCAAGAATACTGGAGTGGATTGCCACGCCCTCCTCCAGGGGATCTTCCTGACCCAGGGATCAAACCCAGGTCTCCTGCCTTGCAGGTGGATTCTTTGCCATCTGAACCACCAGGGAAGCCCCATTCATCTCATAGGTATTTATTGAATTTCTACAGCATCTGCTCTGTACCATTCACCATTCTAAGTATTGGCAGCACGTGAGTGAACAGTACTGACACGATCTTTGTCTTCATTGGAGCTAGGAGAAGGAGAAAACAATGAAATCTATTTAAATGTGTTATGGAATATGTTAAGTGGTAATATACATAATAAAAAAATAAAGCAGTGGGAAAGACTTGGGAACGCATGTGGGGCTGGGGTGGGGGTGGGGGGGCAAGTGGTTTGCTCTTTTAAATAGAGTGATGAGTTAAGAGCTCATGAGATGAACTTTGAACTCCGTTTTCAAGAAGCAAATCTTTCAGAATTTTAGAGGAAAAAAGTGTATCAGGCAGAAGGAATAGTAGATGCAGAGTCCTCGAGGCAGGAGTGTAGGTGATGTGTTTGGAGAACAGCAGGGAAGTGTGCCTGAAGATGAGATCAGAAAAGTGATAGGGCTGGATTGTGTCCGGTCACGGAAGCCAGGCAGGACTTGGGCCTCTCTGACTATGAGATGGAAGTTGGTGAAGAGCGCTATGCAGAGAAGTGGCATGATTTGACTTGTGTTTTAATGAATTACTGTTGCAGCTGAGAACAGGCCCTGGGTAGACCCAGGGAGACTGTTAAGGAGGCTTTGGCAATAATATGATGGGGGATGATGGCAGGGGAGGTGGGGAAAAGCAGACAGGTTCTGGAAATGCTTGGAAGGTAGAGTCCAAATAATTTGCTAGTGAATCGGATGTAGGTTTTGACAGAAAGACAAAGCAGGGATGACTGCAAGAGTTTGGGTCTGATCTAACTGGAGGGCTGGAGTTGCCTCTACCTGGAGTGCAGCAGTTAAAGCTGGATGTACATGGAGGCAGAGCAGGGGGAGCAGTTGTCATAACTGGGGCTGCAGGGGAGCCACCTGGCGCGTCGTGGTGACCCTCCTAACAGAGGCACAGTACGGCAGCTGGTCAGGGCATCTGTCTCCTGGGACACACCAGAGAAAACCTGAAAACTTCATACCGCATTTCCTGTCATTTGAGACTTCATTCTCCTTTCATCGTAGCAGGTTTCTGGTGGTTTACCGCTGATCTTGGCAGTGGTTTTCCTTTACCTTTGGTCAGTCCTAGCTTTGATGTTTTAGCACCGTGTGTCATGAGCAGAGGAGCCTGGTGGGCACTGAAGTAGCTTAAGTATGCACACACCGTGTGTCATAGTTTTGACTTGGGAGATGCCCTGTCATGTAAGATAAGGTCTAGTTTAACTTCAGAAAGTGGTCATGCTCCATTCCCTTCATTTTCAAATTCTTGGAGACTACCTACCATTATCATCTCCCACACCCCTGAATGTTGTCACCCAAATCCAGGAAGTCACTTTTATGTCTCCACTCTGCTCCACCCAGAAACCGCTTTACTCTTATAAGGCGGTGATTGGGTGGCAGAGGTCTAACTGCAGTGATGTCCATTCAGGCAATGGCCAGGAATGGGGGCAGCCTACTAGGCAGTAAAGGAGACGGATGTGTTCATGGAAGTTCCTCCTTACTTTGAATATTTTGTTACTTCTTAGCAAGAGCCTGAAAATGCCCATATAATTCTTCCTCCACTTTAATTTTTTTCTGCCAAGATTGATTTTCTTCAGAAGCTCGTATATATAAGCCTGTCTCCTATTTTCACTCAAAGAGACAGATGGTTGAAACTGACTCTAGCTTACATTAAAAAAAAAAAAAAGACATCTTGAATTTGAAAAATGCACATGGGTATCAGAAGGGGGTTAAGCCTTTAAGAACTGGTTGAGAAATCTGTTGTGAATCCTGCCTCATACCACTGAGTGATCCATTCATGTATAGTGTGCTGTGTGCGGGCGAAGCTGGGGGACTCTGCAGCCAAGCTTTTCAGATGGGTATTTGCTTTCTGAAAGGAATATAAAGGTTGTGCTGATGAGACAGATGGCAAACCTCCAGGCCCTGGGCTCAGTCAGCATTTGCTCTGACATGGCCTGCAGGAAACATACCATGGTCCCGCATTTCCGACAGTATCGATTTTCTGCACTCTTAAGGGCATACGAGGGTAACCGGAAAAGCCAGTTAATCTTTGTAAGTACATCCATCTTGATGCGTTTGTGCCCTGAAACATCCATGGGTTTACTCTGTTATCTTTCTCACTTTCTCTGGTGGAACTTAAATGTTGCTGAGCTTGCTTTGGCCATTCCATGGTAACGCGTCCTCACCAGCGCCCTGCAAATGACTGCTGGTTACGTGTGCACCCAGATATTAATCTCTTGGCCCTCAGGGTAGTCGGGGCCTGGGTCAGTCTCCTGTGGTGGCCAACAGCTTTCTCTGATCCCTCGGCACACTGTGCAAGTGTGACGTGGGTGTCATGCCGTGCGAAATGCTGGCTGAGAAAAGACAGAGGTAGAAACAAGTTTATGAATGAAAGTGTATTAATTCTACAATCGATGTAGCCCAGTATATTTGGATCTCATTTACCTGCAACCGACGATAGATAACGCTGTGCCTGTGCAACAATGAACGGGCGTGTGTCCAAAACCAAGTTCTGTGAAACCGTAGTTGTCCTTCCCGTGTGCCGTGTGCCTCTTAGCAGTTTTCATCTGTTAATCACAGACATTGCTCCCTGTGACTACTAACGAACTTGATTTTGTTACGTACTGGTGGTTTGCAAGCCATGTTTAAAAAGCCTGTGTGTGAAACACACAGCCCGTGGAAGTTTGCTGTATGACGCAGGGAGCTCAGACCTGGTGCTCTGTGACAACCTAGAGGGCTGGGATGGGGTGGCGGGTGGGAGGGAGGTTCAATAGGGAGGGGATATGTTTATATATATATAGCCATATATAACTATGGCTGATTCATGTTGATGTATGGCAGAAACCAACACAACACTGTAAAGAATGATCCTCCAGTTAAAAATAAATAAATTAAAATGTTCAGTAAAAAAGGCTGTATGTATTACACCACCTGGTCTTGAACTTGGTTGAATCCCTTGGTGTTTCCTTGCTGCCTATAGAGTTTAGATCTCACTAAAGTATGGAATGGCACCCCACTCCAGTACTCTTGCCTGGAAAATCCCATGGATGGAGGACCCTGGTAGGCTACAGTCCATGGGGTCGCTAAGAGTCGGACACGACGGAGCAACTTCACTTTCACTTTTCCCTTTCATGCATTGGAGAAGGAAATGGCAACCCGCTCCAGTGTTATTGACTGGAGAATCCCAGACACAGGGGAGCCTGGTGGGCTGCCGTCTACAGGGTAGCACAGAGTCAGACACGACTGAAGCGGCTTAGCAGTAGCAGCAGTGGGCATAGGCAGTAATTAAGAGCGACTAGAAACTGGCTTTGAACCTTAGCCTTTCACAGGTCAAGTTGTTTGCTTTGATGTGAGGATAGAGTGTTACCTAGCAGAGTCCTTCTCAGTGTGAATTTCTCCATCATGATAACTTCAACCCAGATCAATGGTCCTTAAAATTACGTAGGCTTAGTTACAAATTTGTAAGTGTTTTGTAGTTAATTTGGGAGGATATTGAATGAAGTGGTTTTAAGATGTACAGACGTATTCTAATAACTTACATGTTTAGAAGATTAAAAATCAATTGACTTTGTGAGCATTCATATTGAGAAAAATCTATTTTTGACTTTATTGTTTAAGGATTAAAATTTTCCTTCCCTTATTTTTGTTAGTATGTCTTGATTTTACTTCCTTTAGTATGATGGTTTGAACTTGCTCTCATTTGTGAGTTGCAAGACTCTCTGGGTAGTTTGAATTTGCCTGCATTCTCTATCAGAATAGAGTAGCCTTGTTAGGCAGCCCTGTTGGGCAGGGCTGTCTTAATTTAATGATGCTGCACAGAACATCTGGCCCCTTCATAGGAATGGGTAGTCAAGGACTCCGAGTCAAAGCTAAACTTAGTCATGTCTGAAGATTTGCTTGCTATCAGTTATTTTAAAGATCAGCCCCACAGGTTACCTGAGAGTCGTTTATTTTTAGACACATTCATTTATCATCCTAGCAACTCAGGGTAAACAGCTTCGGGTACAATGGATGACTGTGTTTTAGAGCACTGATATTTTTACATCACTTCTAATGAGAAAGCCCAGCTATTGGCATGATGATTTATCCTCAAGGCCTTTTGGGCTTCTGGATTGCTGAAATTTTGGCTGAGATAAGCCATGGAGACTGTCAGTTATAAAGTGAATGGATTTTGCTAAATAATCCTTTTAGAGTCAAAAAACAGAGATTGAGATAAACAATGTAAACCAGGTGGGAAAGCGTGATATCAGTGGGTATACATGATTTAGAAAAAGATAGTTGAGAGGATGAGGCAATGCTTGGATTGTGTGTTTGATGCACATGTGTCCTAATGGATGAAAAAAATCAATTCCTTCCCCCCACCCCCAACCCCTGCTGCCCATGAGGAATAAAGATTTATTGCAGAAAAAGGAAGCACTTTTCTGAGTTGTATCATTGAAAAGCTTAGTGCAGCGGTCCATAAACTTTGGTACCAGGGACCAGTTTCATGGAAGACGATTTTTGCACAGCCTGGGGAGGGGTGGTTTGAGGATGCTTCACGTGAATTACACTTATTGTGCACTTTATTTCTACTATCATGACATCAGCTCTATCTCAGATCATCAGGCGTTAAATCCCAGAGGTTGAGGACCCCTGGCTTAGTGCACTCACCCACCCAAGGTACTGATGATTAGAAAACTCGCGATTGTGAAATTGTGGAAAATTTCACGCTTCTATCTAATGATTATTTAGCAGTTCAAGGGACTTGTATTGAACACTCATTGCTGGGCACTAGAAGCACAGAGCAGAGTGGGCTGCAGTCCCTGGGGTCGCTAAGAGTCAGGCACGACTGAGCGATTTCACTTTCACTTCTCACTTGCATGCATTGGAGAAGGAAATGGCAACCCACTCCAGCGTTCTTGCCTGGAGAATCCCAGGGACGGGGGAGCCTGGTGGGCTGCCCTCTGTGGGGTCGCACAGAGTCGGACACGACTGAAGCGACTTAGCAGCAGCAGCAGGAGAAACACAGAGATAAATCAGACGTGGCCTCTCCTTCAGAGCAGCTGTCGATGCAACAGGAGAGCATCGTGTGAGGTGCATGTAGGAGGACCGCGGGGTCCGTGTTGCCGCCAGCCATGCGCATGCGCAGCGTGCCCGCGGGCCGCCAGAGGGATGCTTGTCCAGTGCTTGAGGCCATAGGAGGCCTTTCTGAAGGGGTGTGTGTGACAGTTTCAGGGGCACAGCAGAGGGACTCAGCCATGGGTACACATGTATCCATTCTCCCCCAAACATTTACATAGTCTTATATAAAGTATAGACTTTGCACTTGAGGCTTCTTTGCTGATACCTGGTGTAGGCAGATGATCCGCCTTTCCCATCTATTTGGGCTGAGGTTAGCTGTTTCAGCAGGAGTTTTTGTATAAGGCCTCACTCCATTCTTCATTCTAGTGTTCCATCGAGTGGTCTTCTCCAGATGGCTCCCATCTCCTTTCTTCCGGTTCTACTTTCCAGCCCCTTTTCTGCCCTGAGTCTTCGGGACCCAGTACCAAAATACTGCTTTCCAGTTGTCCAAACTGGTCCATCTTTAGTTTTCTCTTCTTTCAAGGATGGTCCTTGAAATGCTCATTTCCTAAGGACTCTTGATAGCGTCTGAGTGTTTCCCGAGAGAAGAGGCCCTAAAAACTGAATGAACGATTCCCTTAATTGAAGAGCAATTCCTTTCCCAAAGAGATGAAGCACGCTAAGTCTTCCAATGGGTAGAATGTACCACAGGCATCAGAAGTAACTTGAAAATTTCCGGAACTTTTTGGCGGAGATGACAATGGGTTTTGAGTCTTTTAAATTGAAGAGCTCTCATCTCTATTGTGTTAACTAGATGAAAGGGCAGATCCCTTTTGGATTGATTTTTCTCTCTAGCATAATGGGCCTTTATGCTGAGTGCTGGAGAACCTCTCCTGTTTAATGGGCTGCAATTGCCCATGCTCGAGTTACAGGGCAATTTGGGTAGCTCAGAATCTTCAAGTGGTGAAAGGAGGACTAGAGACAATATGCAGATATAATGATCTTAAATATAGTTCATAAACCCAACAAGAGAGGTTCTAAAGGCATACTGCAGAAATATTACCTGATTTCCTAGTCAAGAACCAACACAATATGAATAAAATGAAGAGCCTTGAAAAATCAACAGAGATTTTTAACTGTTTGTGTGTACTAAGATATTTCCTCTCCAAACCGATAGTTCTCTATTGACATAAGGAGATCCTTCCTATGTATTAACAGGTGAGACTCTTGCAGTGCCTGGGACTACCCAGTATTGGCTTGGAGACCTGGCTGGGAATTTCGGAGGCAAAGCCTTTTCGTGTCAGCTCTCTCATGCAGGTTATGTTTGCTGCCACCAGGCGGTGATAGAGAGTGATTGCAAGATTGGGCTGGGAGTAGACAGATCAGGATCTGCTGTGAGTGCCTTTGGTTTAAGAGCTTTCTTGTGACTGAGAGTGAAATCCTGAATAAGTAAACTGTGACAGGGAAGCATTACTTAATAAAAGTTTTCAAGAACAAAGGCATCTGGCGATTCCATTTCTGACTTGTCCTCTTAATGGTGGTGCATTTAGATACATGCAGCTCAGTTTCCCTGTTTATGGGTAAAATATTGGCACTGGATTATATAATTGTTAAAGTTCTTATGTTAAAAATAAGCAAGTGTAATTTTAATTGTTAAAACCGCAAAATTAAAAGAATAAAACCTTTTCACGTAACAGAGAAGTCTATATTTTATTAATAACCATTTGCGGCTCAGATGGTAGAGAGTCTGCCTGAGTGCGGGAGACCTGGGTGTGATCCCTGGGTCAGGAAGATCCCCTGGAGAAGGAAATGGCAACCCACTCCAGTATACTTGCCTGGAAGAGCCGCGGATGGAGGAGCCTGGTGGGCTACCGTCCATGGGGCTGCAAAGAGCGGGACGTGTTTAGGTTACTGCTATGAATTCGGCAGAATTTTAAGTAGATGGCTTTCTAGAATCAACTGCGTCTTATCAGAAGTAGGTTAAGGCAGACTGTGCTTTGAGGATCTCTGGGAATCCCAAGATGCATTCTGGTGTCCAGAAGGTCAACACCATTTTCATACTAATGCTGAAGTGTTACTTGTCTTTTTTAGTGTATTGACATTTGCAATGATGGTGTGAAATCAATGGTAGGTCAGTCTTCAGGTAAGTTAGCGTGAGCTGAGACAGGGCAGCAAACTCCTGGCAGTGCTGGCACAGCTCACTGCCACACACTTGCCGCTAAAAAGACAAGCAACTTCACTTAAGAATGTCCTTCATGAAGCAGAAAACGATGCTAGTTACATTAAATCTTCAACCTCGAGCACACATCTTTTCTGTGTGGCAGATGGGGACGTGAAAGGCACTCTGTTGCTTACCAAAGTTCCCTGGTTGTCTGGAAAAAAGGATTTGTGCAGTGTTTGAGTTTTGAGCTAAATGAGCTGCCTTTTTTTTTTTGCAAGAAACACTATTTTTACTTAAAACTACGATTCATAGACAAGCTATGGTTGTTTAGGCTTGGTTATGTGGCAGAACTTTACTCAAAAATCAATGACATGAGCTTGTCACTTCAAGAACACGATTGACAATATTTGTTGCTCATGATAAAAATTTAAGCTTCAAGCAAAATTAGAGTTTTGGGAAACTTGTATCTGCCACTGTGAGCTGGACAGCTTTACCATCCACCTGTAAAGACCCTTCTGAAGACTTTGGTAGTGATGGTACCAAATGTGATTTTTGGATGCTGTATAATGAAATGTATCAGTATTTGAGAGAAGTCTGCATAATTTCTAAATAACCAGTGCATGATGTTATAAAATAATACATGGATAAAATAAATTTAGAGTTTAAAACAGAACAATGGATTTTAATGTAACAGTATAAAAAGTTCACTGATGGGTGTGGCTCATATTCAGATTGCAAATGAACTTTGGGAAACTGCCATTTGTTGATTGTTGGTGCAATATCAAAGAATATCCAAAATTACTTCAAGAGGCTGTTTAGGTACTCCTGTGTACTTTCCAGAATACACAGTTATGTGAGATCAGATTTTCTTCACAACCAAAATAGTGTATCACGACAGATTGAATGCACACAGAGTTGTAAGAATCCAGTTGACTTTTTTTAAGCTGGATATTAAAAAGAGAAGTGAAAATATAAAAGAAATACCGTCTTACAGTATTTTTTTTGTCTTGGAAAGTATAGCTGTTTTTCCCTAAAAGTTTTATGTTAAGTAATAAAGCTTGGTGTTATTACAGAATTAATTATTAGATATTTAAAGTTTTGTCAGTTTTGATTTTTAACGTGGTTGGTGTTAATAGGTGTAACCCACATAACAAAAGCTCTTTGAAGTCACTGATAATTTTTATAAGTCTCAAGGGATACTGAGACCAAACGCTTGAGAACTCATCTATAAGTAGACTAGGTCTGGGCTACCCTCCCTCTATGAGATGGATCTTATTAAAATGTTTGTTTTCCTAGTATACTGATGGCTGTACAGTTTAGCATATAACCCTCCCACCTCTTTCACCAGCAGACTTCCTCTAAGATTTCTCTCACCCTGTTTTGTTGACAGTGGGGTATAGCTGTAAAAATGGTTGTGGTTCCATTCAGCCCTTGGCCTCCCATCCAAGAGGAAGGAGATAGCTGCATTTTATAAGAAGTCAGGCAGGTGAATCGAGGTTGTAAAAGATCAGTTTCTTATGCATACCAAGTGGCAGATGAAAAGTGCAGTAGCTGATAGTGAAGAGCTGACAAGAGCAATTGTTTTCAGGCAGGAAAAGAGAATTTATTTCCAGGTAGTTTCTTTCAGTGAGTCTGGCAGCAGCTGGGCAATGATTTAAACCTCCTAGGATTCTGACTTTAAGCTTAAAAATACATTTGCATATGCCAGCATTAGAAATGGAATCTCAAACTGCTGCCAACTTAGACAACCAAAAGGAAATAGAGATCTAAACGGTTCAAAAGCTAAGCCTCGGGAGGTTCTGTTGCTTGGCAGCTGTGTAAACAGAGCTAGACCCTGTGCTTGTCTCTGAGACGCTCGGTTCTAAACAGGACCACACCATCTCGCGACCACATGGGCAGGAGTGGAAATGAAGGGGACGCGTCTCATTGTTGGGTTCAAGAAAAGTCGAACATTTTCCTTTCTGTATGCATGTGTGTGGAGTAAGGAAAGTGGCGGCGATGCAGGGTTAACTGGGGAAATGACGTTGGTTTTCCCCTAACTGGGTGTCTATGTTTTTTTTCTCTTGTTTTCTTCCTTTCTTCCTCTCTCCGTTCTTTCTTCCTTGAAACATAGGACTGGGAGACAGTTTTACGCCAAAGCAGCAGGAGTGACCCTCCCTGTCATTAACTTCTTAACCAGAGAAGGACATTTCTCCATGCACCCCTCTGTCCTTTGCGGGAAGTGGGTGAGACAGGACAGGGTGCCCACCTGGGACAGCTTGACGTATAATCCCTATCTATGTTGGACAGAAAAAAGCGAGAGGGATTT
Organism: Ovis canadensis; assembly: GCF_042477335.2. Taxonomy (NCBI): domain Eukaryota; kingdom Metazoa; phylum Chordata; class Mammalia; order Artiodactyla; family Bovidae; genus Ovis; species Ovis canadensis. The sequence continues at coordinate 27,530,947 of NC_091248.1, forward strand.
TACTAGTTAGATTAAGTGACCACAGTTAGTTGTGTAAAAAAATAGTTTTCCTTCGAGTCACAGCTCTTAAACCACATCTTCCGTTTTATAGTCCGTTTAGGTCGAGAAGCATACTATACGTTTAGTGCATTTCTCACTGTAACGTTTTAATACTTATTTTTATTGAGGTGTAATTGGCATACATTATGTTAGTCTCTGGTGTACGATGTAGTGATTTGCTCTTTGTAGATATTGTGAAATGTGTACGGTTTCACAATATGAAATTTTGTGATATTCGCCACAGTAAATCTAATTTAACATCTGTCACCATGCCTAGTTAACAGCAGTTTTTCCCTTGGGTTGAGAACTTTTAGGATCTCCTCTCTTAACAGCTTTAAAAGTGTTGTTAACCATAGTCATGGTGCTGCTCGTTACATCCCCGTGACTTATTTGTTTTCTCACTGGAAGTTTGTGCCCTCACTCACTTCACTTGCCCCTCACCCCCAGCTCTGGGAACCATCGGTCTGTTCTCTGTTTCTGTAAGCTTGATTTGGGCTCTCTCTCTCTCTCTTTTTTTTGGTTAAAGTTTTAATTTTTTGTTTTGGCCACGCAGCATGGCTTATGGGCTGTTTAGTTCCCCATCCAGGGATTGAACCATGGCCCCCAGCAGTGCGGGTACTGAGTCCTAACCACTGCACCACCAGGGAATTCCTCCTGCTCCGAAGGTCTTTAGATTTAAATCATTTGCAGTGAACTTTGATGTTTTTAGTTATTGAATTAATGTAGAATTAGTGATGGGGTAAAGAGTTCGCAGGGTGAAAAATAGCAACACTATTAATAATCGTAGAAAAAGAGGAGGAGGAGGAGGAGGAAGAGAAACCACTTTTCTTGCATGTTTAATATTTTGCCAGGTATAGTTTTAAGCTCTTATATTGATTCAGTTATTTGAAAGGTAAGGATGGCGGTTTACTGAGCTGAAAGATGGGCGGAAACCCAAGTTGTGAGAACAGAGGTACCTGGGAGGCTAGATGGAGATGTCATAGTGAACCAAGGGGATAAAGGCTGAACCAGGAGACAAGAGAGAAATTGGAAGGAGGGAGTTGAAATTTGAAAACGTTACGGACGTTGGGAATTGGGGTATGGAATCCAGAGTGAAAACAGAGTAGCTGATCTGAACTTTGAGGTGTCTGCTATCAGGTAGGAATAATTTGGCAGGTGAGAAAAGAAATGCCAGAGACGAAGTGGAATTACATCCAGTGATAAAGAACCTCCAGCAGACCAAGCGCAAAGATGCAGAGGTAGGAAATGCAAATGAGAGAATGTGGGCGAAAGGAATGGCGCTGATGGAAAGCAGATGCAGAACATGGGCTCTGCTAGGAGGGGAGCTGGGACGCATCCTGAACAGCCGACCCCGCGTGGGTGGAGCTGGGGAGGGGCTGCCGTGAGTGTTCCCAAGCCAGGATGGAGTTGCGCTGTGGTTGGCTGGTGGGTAGGAGCACAGGGGGATGACGAGACAAGAAGGAGACATACACCTTGGGGTGGGTTTGATTTTTCTGCTTGACTCCTTGCCCTTTGTAAGGGAAAGAAACTGGCTTTTCTATGTGTGTGAAGTAAGTGAGCAATGATTAGCAGCAGGTAGCTCTGACTCTTATTTTCTTAAACTGAAAGCGTCAAAATTGCCTTTGCAGTATGACCTGCATTAGCCCCAGGAAGCTCTATAACTGGTGTCCCCTGTGCCTTGCTCCTCTGTTTGCTTTGTTTAATGTGCAGGGAGTTTTTAGTGGATGAGCCTGCAAGCCCCCCGGGGCAAGCCTGTGACGTTCAGTGCTGACACTGCGTTTCGTGCCACTATTTAAGCCATTTCACTCTGTGTAAAGGTCCATTCATTACTGCGTACTTTCCAAAGACTCAATGAGGTGTTCTCTTGAGATTTCATATTCTTCCAACGGTCAGTGCTTAAGTGTCTAGTTTGGGATAGATCCAAAAATCGGTAAGTGGAAGGTATTCTGTCTCTGTCTTTTAGCACTGTGCTTCTCCTGCCTTTAAAAAGTGAAGTGTTATTGGAAACATCGCTATGTGGTATAATAGTATACTATGTAGTATGTAATATAATTCTTTTAAAATTCCCTTGGTGTTTTTGTTGTTAAACTTTTTAAATATTGGCTTTGTGACTGGTAACAGCAACTTAAATGACCACCATTATCAGACAGATTTATCAGTGTTAAGAAGACCTTAACACTTCTTCCATAGAGAATACAGTTTACATCCCACTATTGAATCAAGTCCTTCTCAGGAAAATCGCAACAAATGCAGGATGCTCCTATTACATGGTTTGCGCCTTAAGGACCGTGATCTATCCCTGAAGTCATGCTGATACTTTTGACAGATTGGGAAAGGCAGAGAAAAGGGAATGTGGAGAGAGGGAAACTTAGGGTGTTTCTGAGACATTGCCACTGGCTGTTTTCAGCATAGGATGACACAGCTATTGCTTTAACAGTAGTTTTTCTGATAAGACATTTCATTTTTGACAGCAGAAAAGTAACAAAACCGTAAATCGCATTGGCCCCCATTGGGGAAGAATATCTCTAAGTTCTCAGGTGGTTTCTGGCAGCAGGTTCTTATTTTCTCTTGCCAGGATTTTTGGTGTTGAAAATTATTGGCAAACAGTATTTTAGTGGTAACTGTTACTTTTATCAGTTCTATGGCTTTTTTGGGGGGGAAAAAAATCAGCTCTAACTGCTTGAGTCCATGTTCTTCCATGTCAGCTATCAGTTTGGAACCAGAAAGACCTCCTTCCTTCAGGCACAATGTTTCCTGCCTCCTGGCGTCAAGCACTGCTTCGTGTCCTCAGGTTATATACCTGTCCTTCACTACCTCCTGGAGTTTGCTCAAACTCATGTCCACTGAGTCAGCGATGCCATCCACCCATCTCATCCTCTGTTGCCCTCCTCTCCCGCCCTCAATCTTTCCCAGCATCAGGGTCTTTTCCAATGTGTGGGTTCTTCACATCAGATGGCCCAACTATTGGAGCTTCAGCATCAGTCCTTCTAATGAATAGTTAGGGTTGATTTCCTTTAGGATTGACTGATTTGATATCCTTGCTGTCCAAGGGACTCTCAAGAGTCTTCTCCAATACCACAATTTGAAAGCGTCAGTTCTTTGACCCTCAGCCTTCTTTATGGTCCAGCTCTCACATCCATACATGACTACTGGAAAAACCATAGCTTTGACTATACAGATCTTTGTTGGCAAAGTGATGTCCCTGCTTTTTAATATGCTGTCAAAGTTTGTCATATATTTTCTTTCAAGGAGCAAGCATCTTTTAATTTCAAGGGATAAGAATAGGCATAAGCAAATTTATATGCTGTTTTCATTTGTCACTTTTCTTTTTCATACACCTGTTGATTTCCCAACCCTTATTACACCTAGTGAATCCACTTTTCTGTTTTTTTCAGGTCCTTGCCGCTTGCCTCCACAGGTCTGTGCTTACTGACTAAAGTTTGCGTTTCTTGACTTGAGTTCATCTGGTCCTCTCATGCACAGCCTGCTGATTCTCCCCTCTGCAGGTCTTTGCAGACCTCTGTCTCCCCTTCCTGTGCTAGTCCCTGACCTCATTCCATGTCAAGTTCAAATTCCACTACTCAAAGCTCACCTCATCTACTCCACCAGATCTGTGTCTTGTTCTGCATCCATTGGTGATCAGCAGAGTGAGGTTCAGAGTATGGACATGCTTAAACCGAGGTCCATCTGTGTATGGACTTTAACTTGAACTCAGGCAAACTCCAGGAGATAGTGAGGGACAGGGAGGCCTGGCCTACTGCAGTCCATGGGGTCTCAAAGAGTCAGACACGACTTAGCAACTGGACAATATCAACAAATGTATGGACTATACAGGGTTAGGTCTTGCTGAGTCTCCTTTATCTGAATTGTGAAAAAGGCACTCGTGATAATATTGGTCTCCTTGGGTGGTTGTGATTAAACGTAATAATACATGTAAAGTGTCTGGCCCTCAGTGATCAGTGCGCCAAGCTCCCAGGGAGCATTTCCAGCCACACCGCATGCTCACAGAGTTGAGATGTGCAGTCCTTGAAGGAAAGAATCTGGCTCTGCAGAGAATGCCTAGCACAGGTTAACTATTCAACGAGCATGTGTTGAAAATGGAGAGCATGGTCGTGAATAGCTGCTGCTGCTGCTGCTAAGTCGCTTCAGTCGTGTTGGTCGTGAATAGCAGAGATTGACTATCATGATGACGGTTATTATTTCTGCAAATCTTTGCCATCATACTATAAGCAAAAATGTGTGTGGTAGGACAGGAGGAGCACAGTACACTCCCCAGTGTGTATTTCATCTGAACGTGCCTAAGGGTGACTGCAGATTCTTGATTACCTTCTAAAGACAGTGACAGGAAGTTCCAGGATTTTTCATTGCTTGCGCTTTATATGTACATATAATACACACACACACATACATATAAAAAATATATATATAAAGTTTATTTATTTAGTTTTGACTGTGTTGGGCTTTCTTGGCTGGGCTTTTCTTAAGTTGCTAGGAACGTGGGCTGCTCTCTAGCTGTTGTGGGCAGGCTTCTCATTGGAGTGGCTTCTCTTGTTGCAGGGCACAGGCCCTTGGGCACGCAGGCTTCAGTAGTCGCAGTGTGTGGGTTCTGTAGCTGCAGCTCTCCAGCGCTAGACCACAGGCTCAGGAGCTGTGACATGACCAAGGTGCACCTGGGCCTGTGGGGTCATCCTGGATCAGGGGCTGACCCCGTGTCTCCTGCATTGGCAGGCAGATTCTTTACCACTGAGCCACCAGGGAAGCCCCGCTTTGTATCCTTTAGGGTGTTTTTTTTTTTCTGTCCCTCGCTTTGTCATCTACTTAGAGGTATATTATATGTGTGTGTTCCTATATTCATCATAGTTGCATACAAGTAGAATTCAAATGGATACTTGTGACATTTATCATTAGTGTTTTAAGAAATGTATTTTAGGAATTTGGGTCAGAGAAGGGTTCTTCATTTCTCAGTGCTTCCATTTTCTTAGTTTCCAATTGGGAGCAGAAAAGAGACAAATATAAATGATGGATAATTGGTGACAGTCTTCTCCAAATTCATTTCACTTGAAATGTCTGGCACCATCACCACTAGGTTCATCCTCACCATTAACATGAAAACTCTTGTTCAGATCAGTTTTCCCAAGAACTTGTCATGGTGTTATCTCCTAATTCATGTGCTTACAAACATTTTTTGCTGTGAAAAGGAAAAGTGCCAGAATAAGCAGAATTGCATTCAGTACGCAAATGAAAGTTTTATAGAAATAGGGTTGTATTGGAGATGAAATTAATTGTGACACTTCAGGAGGAGTTTTACGGGAAAAGATTAACATGTTAGGTCCTCAGGGCTGTCTTCCCTGATGCATATAATATTAGGCAAAATGAAATCTCCATGTGCCCAAGCTTGGTGGAGGAATGTTTATTGAGTGCATAGAAATTTAAGCAAGGCATATCTCTAAGAGTTTATGACAGCCCATTTTCTTTTCTCAGTGTGAGGATGAATTGGTCCATTATCATCTAAATTGGAAGTCATGATGATGGTTCTTCTTTGATTCTCTTGTTGTTTACTTGTTAAGAAACTTGTACAGGAAAATGTGTTATTCTGAATTAAGTTGCTATTATAGAATAGCCTATAATGTATTTTTTCATGTGTTTATGTGCACGTGAAAAGGAAAGATTTTATATAGGGGGAGATCAGATGTAACTTATTTGATTTTTCAACAGAGGGTAAGGTATACAATCTGTTACTACCCAGAAGTTCTGTTTTCAAGTTTGATTGCCTTTTGAATGATTTCTGCAGTGATAATACAAAAAAGTTATTTGTGTATATTCACTTTTTTTCTTCTTTTGCTCCAAGGAAACCAACATGTCTGACAAAAGTGACTTAAAAGCTGAGCTAGAGCGCAAAAAACAGCGCTTAGCACAGATAAGAGAAGAGAAGAAACGGAAGGAAGAGGAAAGAAAAAAGAAAGAGGTAAGTCCTGGGTGCTGTGCTGTCATCAGGGAAAAGGAAAACCACTCAATTCCGAGGGGCTGGTCAAATGGATAAAGAGGACCCTGTGAAAGAATGCATTTACAATACCTGCATAAAATGAGTGATATTTACATACTTAGAACAGTAAGCTCATTGCCGTCTATTGTGCACTGCTCAGGCACCACATAAATGGTCAGTAGCATTTGGTCCAGAGATCCCCAAACCCCAGGTTTACCCCAGACTTGAACAGAACCCTGAAAGTGATCCGCGATAGCTCTACTGTTAGAAGTTGCTTCTCCTTTCCGGGTCTCAGTTCCCTGTGCTTAACAGGGAAATAGTGTCCAGTAGTATCCAGTCATGAGGATTAAACAAATTGATCTTATAAAGCACTTGGCAACATCTGGGATATATTGTTGTTCAGTCGTGTCCGACTCTTTGCGACCCCAGGGACTGCAGCATGCCAGGCCTCCCTGTCCCTCAACATCTCCTGAAGTTTGCCCAAGTTCATGTCCACTGCATCGGTGATGCCATCCAGCCGTCTCAGCCTCTGACGTCTTCTTAGTAACTCTGTCCCAGTAACCTGGGATGTAGTTACTACTTAATGAAAGTAGTGTCGAGCAAAGCCTTTAAAAAAAAAAACAAAAACTACCCAACCTGAACATTTTAGGAGGAAAATAGAAAATGATGCCAGTGGATTACCATTATTTCCCCAGTGTGTGTATTTTTCGGGGTAAATAAGTATGCTGGAGTTGGTAAAGGGAAAGCTGCATTTTTCTCCTTTGATGAGGGAGTAGATAGTCTAGGAGATACTGCTGTATGATACGTTACATCCAGAAGAGATTTCAGTGACCTTCCATTCAGGCCCCTCCTTATGCCAGCAAAGCAACAGAAACCCAGAGGTGAAGTGCAGCTTTTCTGCCTGTCAGACCTGGAATACAGAACTCTTTTCTTTTTTTAAAATTAAACCTTTAGACCATTTAATAAGCATACTATAATAGAAAAGCCATCCTTTCTTTTTCCTAATTTCTTTCACTACTATTTCTAAAGAAATTGTGATGTATGTTCTTTTCCTTTTGTAAAATATTTTAAAAACTCCTTTATTGAAGTATAGTTGATTTATAATGTTTGCCAATCTCTGCTGTACAGCAAAGTGGCTCAGGTATACACAAACATACATTCTTTTTCATACTCTTTTTCATTGTTATTTATCACAGGATTTGCAATATAGTCCCCTGTGCTAATCATTAGGACCTTGTGGTTTATCCATTCTAAACATAATCGTTTGCATCTACCAATCCCAAACTCCCAGTCCATTCCTCTCCCCGCCGCTTGGCAGCTAAAAGTCGGATTTCTGTGTCTGTGAATTTGTTTCTGTTTTGTAGACAGGTTCATTTGTGCAATATTTTAGATTCTACATGTAAGTGGTATCATACGACATTTGTCTTTCTCCTTCTGACTGACTTCACTGAGGGTGATCGTCTAGAGGCCCACACGTGTTGCTGCAAATGGCGTTATTTCACTCTTTTTAATGAGGGAGTCGTAGTCCATTGTATATATGGGTCACGTCTTCTTTCTTCATTCGTCTGTTGGTGGATGTTTACGCTCTTCCCATGTCTTGGCTATTTGAGTAGCGCCGCTCTGAACATAGGGGTGCATGCATCTTTTTGAATTATACTTTTGCCCAGATATTTTCCCAGGAGTGGGATTGCTGGGTCATGTGCTGAATTCTATTCGTAGTTTTCTGAGGAACCTCCATGTTGTTTTCCATGGTGGCTACACCTGCTCACATTTCCACCGGCAGTGTAGGACTGGAATCTGGGACTCTTAGTTCCCAGTTGAATGCCTTTCTGCTATATCATGTGACTTTCCTATTATCTCAATCCAACAAATAGTTTATTTTTAATTCTCTGATTTGTTGTGGCAGTGTAGAAATAGTCCACATCTTGTACACAAACCAGATGCCACATATATTTTTGGTAGTTTCTAAGAAGGAAGCTTTGTATAGTGTGGTATTGCTATGTGTACAGAAATCAGACCTGCATCCCAACTTTTATTTTAAGGGAAAAAATAATGTATTTTGAAGACTTAGAAGCTAAGTGCTGTTTCACACTATCAGTCTGGGAGACCACGGCAAAAAAATCTCTAACAATTATTTTCCAGCAAAGTAAAACATAATTGTGTCACCCTCTGACCTCCTGGCATCTTGCTTCTCTTGGTACCATTATGCTTTGATTGATGCCATAGTTTATTTGTCCTTGACAGTGAGCATAATGTTTTGCCTTTGGAGATCTCTGCTGTTATATATGCAGTCTTGAGTGAGGCAGAGGTGAGAATTGACAAGGAATGGCTATTCATTTCCATGTGAAGCCAAAAAAAGCATTAAGTTATTATGTTCCCTTTCCTTCAAATGTCAACACTTATTGTAGTTTTAAAGCACCTGTTATCCTTTACTAATAATCGGTTTCCTTTTAAACTGACATCCTAATATCCCACTTGAATTCCATAGAATTACCACAAAATGCCAAGTGATATGGGGAATCTGGCTCCAAATTATTCTGTCTGCTTCATCCTTGTCATTTCACACATTTGGGGGGAGGAAATTACAGGCAAACAAGACTGATGGAAACAGGCCACCCTTTCTGTTCCTATACCACATAACTGCCTGGTGGGGATTTAGCTTTTATTCAACAGACAGAGCCTTGGTGGGTTGGGGACAGCACATTGTTGGGGGTGGGGGTGATGGTGTGCAGAGCACCTGGACTTGGGGCCTTCCTGGGCCTCCACCTCCTTTTGGAATTAAAGTTTTACACAGTCTTAGTCTCCTTGTTGCTAAACTGACAGGCTGGTTGAAACCTGACTGTGCTCCATGGCTGCCTATGTTAGTCACTCGGTCGTGGCCAACTCTTGGCGACCCCACGGATTGTAGCCTGCCAGCCTCCTCTGTCCATTGGATTTTTCGGGCAAGAATTCTGGAGTGGGTTGCCATTTCCTCCTCCAGGGGATCTTCTCGACCCAGGAATTGAGCCTGCATCTTCTGTGTCTCCTGCATTGGCAAGTGGATTCTTTACCTGCTGAGCCATCAGGGAGGTCCTATGGCAATGGAGTCCCAGTCTCCCCTCCCCAGAGTTTCTGGTTTGAAGTATCTAAATAGGGTCAGATTTGGGGATCATTGAACTGTATCATCCTGAAGGTCTATCCTGGCTTTCAGCGCTGACCCTTCAAGTCCATCTCCCCTGCAAAAGATCTTTCCTTGGGTCAGATTGTGATGACTTGGTTTGTTCTGAGAGTCCAGTGTTGTATTAACAAGACGTAGGCAGTAGAACTCTGGGCTGACACAGAGGCTTTCAAGCTTCACATGGCTGGGAAACCTGGTTCTGCCCTTTGCAGGATGGCCTTGAATGGGTCTGGCACCCCTCTGCACTTGGATTCCCCTCTGTAAAATGGAGAGGAGAGTGGGTCCTTCCTTGGAGTTCTGTGAGGATCCAAGGAGGTGGTGCAGGACTGTGAAGACACAGAGGATCTGCTTGGTAAGAAGCGGCTGAAACTCTGCTCCTGAAATGGCCCTCACGCGGGGACTCCATTTTTCAAAAATGCCCCATTGTCAGCAGAGTCTTCTAACCTGAGGCCCCTAATTTCCTGGGATGACAGCATTCTGTAGTTGAAAGAAACCTGGAAGTAATCTCTTCTGATCTTTCTTTTTCACATGCTCTTGGGCCCTAGGGGCTGAGCCTCCGAAGTGATCTGACTTTATCTCCAGTCTCAGGAAGGACCCCCTATTCCAGCCAGTTGTCCAGATCAGAAACGTGGGGCCATGCTTTCAGCACGCCTCCTCCAGCTTCCACTGATCAGGGGTCCCAGACAGGCACATTGGCTCTCCCTGTTCCGTTTCATTTCCTTTCTCCCTAAATCCACATTCCAGCCAGCAAGGCTCGGCTTCTTACATTTCCCCCCATGGGCCAGGCTCTCTCTTGACAGGAGTTCATGAATATTCTCTCCTCTTGGCTTCCGCCGCTCTGTTAACCACATGCCTTCCAGTTCTCAGCCTGGACGTCTCTTCCTCTCGAAAGCCTTCTCTAACCCTTCTTTAACCTTTCTGTAACCCATGACCGAGTTAGTCCTATGCCCTATCCCTGACCTTACCAAATTATTTAGCACCATTTACCTATTTTTTCCTCCTCACTGAGCACAAGCTTTGGGGGACAGGGTTGTATTTTTCATCGTGGAGTCAATGTCCAGCACAGATCTTGCCACATAGTAGGTCTTCAATAGAAGGGCGCTTCCCTGGTGGCTCAGACAGTAAAAGAATCTGCCTGCAATACAGGAGATCCGGGTTCGATTCCTGGGGAAGATCCCCTGGAGAAGGGAATGGCCACCCCTCCCAGTATTCTTGCCTGGAGAATTCCATGGAGAGAGGAGCCTGGCGGGCTACGGTCCATGGAGTTGCAAAGAGTTGGACACAACTGAGTGACTACCATTTTCACTTTTCAAAGAACTAAGGAGTGAGAGAATGAATAAATAGCTGACCTAGGTAGGGCGGGTCTGAGATGCTGGTCACAGACATTCTTTCCAAGCACCTGCATTTTTTTTTCTGTGAATTTCCTTGGAAGCTTCAGATCCTGAGTCTGTGAGATGCTCCAGTTAAGGGTCGTTATCATTGACTCCTGAGTTTAAGATTTTCTAGTTTTTGTCTTGTTTGTAGAGAGACATAGCCTTAAGCTTATGTTGGAGAAGGAAATGGCAATCCACTCCAATATTCTTGCCCGGAGAGTTCTGTGGACAGAGGAGCCTGGCGGGCTACAGTCCACGGGGTTGTGAAGAGTCGGACACGACTGAAGTGACTTAGCATGCATTAAGCTTATGTTTGTTTTCTTTCAGCTTTACTTAGGCTTATATTTGGAATAAAACATGTTTAGAATAAAAAGGAAACAAAGTGCTCTTTAATTGCTAATCTGAGGGTCAGTGTATTTGCCATGACTGAAAACTGGTATGAATTGGGACTACCCAGGTTGATTGTCTCCGCAGACCCAGGAAACTGTGTTCATGTATAATATTACCACTCTCTATGCCTTTGGATGTCAACTGCTTTCTTGGTTGTGCTATTATGGATGCAATCTGATTTTTAAATAATTATAGTGGCCACCATTTAAGATGCAGAGCCAATTTCATGAAAAACTGACTTTAAAGCAATGAGGTGTGCTTAATGAGGCCACCCTGACGTTTTGTCCTGTTCTTGGCCTTCTGCTGACTTGCTGCAAGTTCAGAGGAGATGGTTGGATGGCATCACTGACTCAAGGCACGTAACTTGGGCAAACTCCAGGAGATAGTGAGGGACAGGAAAGCCTGGCATGCTGCAGTCCATGGGGTTGCAAAGAGTCGGACAAGACTTAGCGACTGACCAACGAACAACAGCAGGATGGACAGGGGTTTTCTGACCTGTCGTGTGTTAACAGCTCTGCAGCTGTCTTTGGGAAAATGACAAATCATTCAGCTGACAAATTTTCTTTTTTTGGGTCCCCTCTCTGGGTCTCAACTCACAAACAGAAATACCATTTGCTGGGAGAGACATGGAGCATATTTTAAATTACTAGTATGCAAAAACTCCTTATTGAGTCATTAAAATGTGTGAGGACTCTGTAGTATTTACATGGGAAATGTCAAAGTTTCATGATTAGGGCACTTGGTATAACTGTCTTGGATGAAGAAGCACATTGTTTACTTTAAGGTGTTAATTGATAGCAGTTAGGAACTGGCCTTATTTCCAATAAGGCCCAGTTAGCTAACCTTGCAATTTTCCTGGTCAACGTTGAGTGTCAGCGGCTTTCCTAAGCTTCTGTTGCATCTAGATGGACGATTTATCCTTACTAATACGTGTCATCTGCCATTGCATTGTCTGTTTCGTTAAGAAGTGAAAAAGGCTGAAGGCAGAGAATGCGTTGTGGAGGCGCCTTGTGTTGTGGGGGAGACACTTGGAGGTGGAGTTCTGCGTGCTGCCTTTGCACACTGTCTGGCAACGCATGTTGACACGAGGTCTACTCTCTGGTGTGTTTCTTGTTCTTATTTAGTCGCTAAGTCGTGTCCAACTCTTTTGCAACCCGAGCGACTATAGCCCGCCAGGTTCCTCTGTCCATAGGCTTTCCCAGGCAGGAATACTGGGCATAGGCTTTCCCAGGCAGGAATACTGGTGTGGGTTGCCATTCCTTCTCCAGGGGATCTTCCCAACCCAGGGATCAAACCCATGTTTCCTGCTGGGCAGTCAGATTCTTTACCACTGAGCCTCCAGGGAAGCCCACTCTAATATGTTTCTTGCATGCTTAATGATGAAAGTTAGAATGAAAGTAAAAAACAACTTCTGTGCCTTTCTGCCTAGGGCATACATGACAGAAAGTTATAGATAATATGCCTTCAGTTGATTCAAAAGGAAAAGATTGGATGGCTCTTCTGTTTCACTCTATATGAGCTTCATTAGAACTCATGTTCATTATCACTGGCACCCTGTTGTCCTTAAATAAGTTTTTGTTGAAGGGATGAAGAAAGGTTCGATTTTTTTTGTTGCTATTGCTAGAATATAGAAATGGCTTTGTTATGAGCGCTGGGTCACTGGGAGTTTAGGTGATGCCTTCTCATGGTAGTGTGGTAAAGGAGCTTTCTGAATGGGGTGTAGCTGGTGGAAACTCTCCTGAATGGTGTATAATTCTTAGATTTGATATCTATAACATAACAGTTACCAAAGGCAATCGTTTCATTCATTCAGCATTTTTGAACTGAGCGTCAACCATGTGGCAAGCCTGGATCTAGATGTGAGGATATAGTTGTGAACAAAATAAACACATATCTGTTCTCAGTGAAGTTGACAGTCCAGTCAGTTACAGCTTACCTCTTCACTGTAAAACCATGCTATGCCATTTTGGCTTCCTGAGACGAATTTTGTTTATCTTGGTTTTTTTTTTTTTTTAAATTTATATTTCAGTAGTGACCGTGGTAATTCCCTTTTCTTTTATTGCCCCACTTTCCCTTCAATCCTTCTTTTAAATTTATGATAGGTGAACATTGACATAGATCATCACTCTGCAAGGTCCTTTTTAAAGAATCTTAGTTCTGTCTTTGCCTCTGGGCTCCACAGGTGGTGCTAGTGGTAAAGAACTAGCCTGCCATTGCAGGAGACATAAGAGATGTGGGTTTGATCCCTGAGTTGGGGAGATCCCCTGGAGGAGGGCATGGCAACCCTCTCCAGTATTCTTGCCAGGAGAATCCCATGGACAGAAGAGCCTGGTGGGCTATAAAGACCATAGCGTCGCAAAGACTTAGACACAGCTGAAGTGACTTAGCATGCACACATCTTTGGCTCTGTTGTCTGCATAAACTTTGGAACTTGCTAGTTTAAAGGTTAAAATTGGGAAAGAAAGTGAGCTTTCATATCTTCCAAGATTAAACTGCCATTTCAGAAATCTCATGGATTACATGAGAGAACCTGAATCTTCTACATCCTCATTAGCCCTTATTGATCCCCATCATGGCAGTTTTCCCTCTGATGACAGAGAGCCAACTCATTGGAAAAGACCCTGATGCTGGGAAAGATTGAGGGCAGGAGGAGAGGGGGTAACAGAGGATGAGATGGATGGCATCACCAACTCAATGGACAAATTCCGGAAAATATGAAGGACAGGGAAGCCTGGTGTGCTGCAGTTCACGGGTTTGCAAAGAGTCAGACATGACTGAGTGACTGAACAACAAAGACATCAAACACCTGAGTGTATTTTAAACCCGAGGTGCTTAAAACAGAAGCACTGAGCCCCGCACTGTGTGCAAAGATGCATTTTGCTTACAGTTGGTGTGTAGGTTACCATCTGGGTGCAAGTCAAAGTTGCATGAGCTCTTTCTGTTGTAGATGCCATGACGGAAATTATGCTTTACTGTTTTGAAATGTGCTTTGTACTCCTGAAAGAGGTAATGTGTCTGTGAGGGAGCCCAACTTGCCCCCAGAGAGGAAGGTGTGTCTGATAAGTGGATAATCAGCTTTTGACAAACTCTGAGACAGTCTCACTCCTGGAAACTCACAAAGCCTTGTTGTGAAGTAGCTGCACATCAAATGGGATGTTATCGTGTTTCAGATGTGGGGCAAATGCCTTGTCTTAAGTAGTAATTGTGTTCTGAAAAAGAAAAGAAACCTGAGTATTTAATTCCCCCCCAGAATTCCTCCACCAGCCTTCTTTAACCTGTATTTTGGCTTGTTGCTATTTTGACTTGTTGCTTTTCCTTTAACTTTCCCACCAAGCATTCTGTTTTCCTCATTTCAAAAAGACAAACTGGGCATCAGAAGCTCATACAAGGTGTGTCTTCCCCAAGAAAGCACTTGGGGAAAGAGTGTATCTCTCCTGAATGACTTTTTGTTTTATATTTTTCCATGTGCATAATTTTCTCCTTTGAGTTAATATGTATAACAGAAAAGCCCATGAAAATCAGAATTATGTAACAATACTTAAGTATTGTTCACATGCCTTAATAAGAATTTTAGCCTGGTTTATTGAAACCATGGTAAACTTAGAGTACTGATACAATCATGTATTTTACAGTTACAGATTTTCATAACTAATCTTACAGCCAGACACTAATAATTCCTTGTTTGCATAATCCCAAATGTGAGGCATGAATATTACAAGTGCATACTCATCAAGAACTGATAATATGTCTTCCCAGAAGGGACACGGGTATCCAAATAACTAGACAGATTTGTTTTTTTTTTGTTTGTTTGTTTAAATCCACATCCAAGTTAGAAATATTTTGTCTTGATGGTTTCTTCTGAGACCAAGTGAGAAAAACTCTCCTAACATGTGATAGAGGCAGGAAAATGTCTTCAACCAGAAGAGAAAGTACTGGGTACTTATAGTAGTTATTAAATGGAGCAGTTACAATGTTTCAATGTTTTTTCACCCTTTATACACATGTTTATATCTATTTAGGGCTTTTGCCTGGTCTCTGCTGCCATGCATTTACCACTTTCAGTTTCATCCAGAGGCATACATTTAGCTCGGTTATTCACCTTCTCACTGGCATCTACTTTTTGTAGGCTGACATGCAGCAGAAGAAAGAACCAGTTCCAGATGACTCTGACCTGGATCGCAAACGCCGAGAGACGGAGGCCCTGCTGCAAAGCATCGGGATTTCGCCAGAGCCCCCTCTAGGTACTTTAGAGTGCCTTGTGTTTTAATATAGCCTCAGATTTGACTTGTGTAGGATAGACCATGTCCAGAGTTTACTATTCTGTTCCATCTCCTGTTTTTATGTTTTAAGAAATGCTTTGGCTTATGGTTCAGGTGTATTTATTTTTGGAATTGAGGGGGCTGGAAGGAGATAGGAGGACAGATTGTAGAATGGTTAGCAATTGGCTGCTTACTGGCTGATGCTGCAGTCGACCTACTCCACTGCATTACTGTTAGAGTCTCTTATCCTTGTTAAATGAGTTACCACTGGTAAATACCAGAAATCGCAAGACGGAGGAAAAAAAACTTCATTGCTGAATCCCAGCCTCTCTCTGCCAACCTAAATACTGTGAATCTGGTTATGAATTTCATAACCACCCCAGGCCCAGAGTTATTCTATGATGAAAATAGAATGCTCGGTGGGAAACTTAAAGGAAAACTTGAAATGGTGGCAGATTAGCAGCTAATTAACATGTTTAAATTTCTTTGACTCTGTTGTATATCTTGGTTTCATTGCTAATCAGCATCTCTACTGCAGCACCCTTCCTCCAACTCATTCATACCTAGTTACTTATCCATGATCTCATTTTATTCAGGGTTTGGATGTTGAACTATTTCTTTTATTTTTGTTGAAGGTGACTTGTACATAATATGTTTATTCTGTCACTATATATCACTCATGTGATAAGTTGCTTTATTTTTCTTTATCCATTTGCTTTCCATACATTTCAGAGTAATCCTAGGGTGTCTGTAAAACTACGTTATATCCAATATAGTAAAAAAAAAAAGCTTCAGAAATAATACATATAAACAAAGATAGTATCAGATCCCCTTTTATAAATTGTTCATCTTTTAATTCCATCATTGGCTTTTATATTAACATAAAATTTCATTGATTTCCATAATTACTTAAATTAACAATAAAAATTATCCCATGAACAATAAAATGGCAAGTGTGTATATCACTACAAGCAAGTAAAAGGGCAAAATATAATAATCATATAAATTATTAAGTGTTTCTGGATATAATTCAGTACATACACACAAAACTAAAACACCATGAAAAAACATTTTATACTCAACCTCAGTGTGTATTAATAGTAAGTAAAATCATATGTCTAACAATGATATAATAAACCCCAAAAAGACATTGATTATTTTGTTAGTTTCTTTGTGGTATGGGAGATGTAACCCACGGGATATTTGAGTGATGGGTCTTCTGTGAGGAGCTGACAAACCTTTTTATTCCTTAGTTGACAAGTAATACATGTTAGACCCTTGTCAATTATATTTTTGCCTCAAAATAGGCTTTGAAGTTCTGCTGCAGTGTGAACACTGGTTAAACACAACCGTAGAAGATTTGTTCTCCCCTAACCTGCATAAAGCCAGCAATTAAACCGTAAGAGCAAAACAGTTTAAACATCCCTAAACCATGACCAAATTCTGAACTATCCCGTCATCCCTGCCAAAGGGCTCTGGCAAAAGTGGACCCCGTTTTCAACTTTTATCCATCTCTCCGACTTACCCTCTGACTTATTGCAGAGAGTAATCAGTGAATTAATTGTAGAACCACGTGAAATTCCTAGTTTCTTGACAGATCTGCCATTGTGTTATAGGATTTGGGCAACATAGTTAAACCCTTTACCTTATTAAATAAATAAAAGGAAATTGCACATGATTGAAACCAAATGGGAATCTACACTATGGACTGAAGTTTCTTGCTGCCCATATGGCGTCTCTGGCATGAGCGATACTGAGATCCCGTTCTCATCTGGCCTGGAGCCACCTTGGCTATTTGGTGCAGCTCCTATCTGAAGGACATTTGGCTTGTATCTGAAAGACAGAGGGGAAAAAAATCCACTTGCATTTCCTCTGATTTATTTTCTTTTATTACCCTGTTTTTGAGAGTTCCAGCCTGCACTGACCTTGCTCTGTGAACCTGTTTCTCCTGTCTTCAGAATGGCGGTTTGCTTACGTGTACACGGCAGTGCTTTCTAGAGCTGCCAGATGCAAAGCACACAATTCCCAAACACAGTAAACAGTGCAAGGGGATGAAACTATTAATTAAGTGTAAAAATAAAGCGGCCTGGCATCGTGCTTTGTTTTGAAAGAGATTTTTAAATTACCGGGTTCAACATTTGCCCTTTTCTCTATCTGTCGTTCAGTTCTCATAGCAAATGCAGTGTATACCCCACAGACAATAGGCTTGCCTCCAAGTGCAGACATGCAGCAGGCTTGTCTGACTCCCCGTGACCCTCTAAAAGTCCTCAGAATCACTTATTTCATAATCATTTAAAGTTTTATAGACACCTCGTTTTATTTTGAATAGGTCACATCTATACTAACAAAATGAAGTGGAGGATTAGAATTATCTGGATAGTTCATGCTAGAGAGGGATTTGCCTTGAATTATCCAGGTAACTGTTTTGATTCTCCATTTTACTTTGTTAAGGTGGACATGGCCTTAGAATCTCTAAGTTAATTCTGTCTAAATTCATTTCAAATTTTAATTTCCGAAGTATGAAAAATTCACTGGACTCTTTTCCTTTTCTTTTCTTTCCTTTTTTTTTTTTTCCTTATCCCATCTCAATCTTTCCTGGCCATACAATCACTTTAATTTGAGCCCGTTTGTTTTGATTTATCTGACACTGCTCTTCCCCAGTGCAGCCGCTGCATTTTTTAACATGGGATACCTGTTATTTTCATTATTTAGTCCCAACCCCTATGTCTCCCTCCTCGAAATCAGTGAGCACTCCCAGTGAAGCTGGAAGCCAAGACTCAGGCGACCTGGGACCGTTAACAAGGTAAGAATTGTCCCTTCATCAAGGCTGTGGTGGGATGTCAGTATTAACTCCCTTCCTCTCCCCTCCCAAAAAAGCAAGAAACCAAAAGTCTGGAAAACCACACCATTCCGTTGCACATTGTTAACTGTGCGTTCCTCTTTACATATCAGTCATTTTTTTGTGTTTACATTTATGGTGGCTTGCTATTTTTGGTGACATAGGATTGACTTTGAACCCTTGAAGTGATAAGTGTCACCCTTCCGTGAATAGGCTAATTTAACACCACGTGTCTTATTTGACAAACACAAGCGTATCCATTGGCTTCAGTTTAAAAGAAAGTAGGGAAGGACCAAAGACAAATTGAATATATATCTAGCTTCTCACTATTCTACCTTGGTTTTGGTTTCCATGAGAATCTTTGTGAGTGTAACACTGAGATATTCTAACCCTAAATTTACTTTTTCAAAAATCTTGTTTATTTGCTTAGTAGAGTTGACAAATTTGAGAGCTCGGCCCCCAAAGTGCTTTTATTATCATTATTAATTATTATAATCATCAGGATTAACTGCTTCATTTTTGTCAGTTGCCAAACTTTTATTACACTAGGTATATTCCAAGATTATGTAACTAACTTCTCAAGGCTGATATACACATTCTCTAATTTGACCACTGAGGGAACAACCAAAATGTAGCAATGTGATGAGAGAAAGGAGGAGGCTTATTAATGTGTATGGGGTCATGGAAACTTTCTCAGTCCAGATGTCTTCAGCAGTATTCCCACATGTGGGTGCCCATAGGCAGGCGATAGAGATGAGTGGGGAGTGGGGCCTTTGGCAGCTTGTTAGCTAGCACTCCCTTTATAAAGCTCAGATGGTCTCTTCATAGCTCTTGGGCTGGTTGAGCTCAAATGGGAACATGGACCCAATTTTTCCACACCTTTCAATTTTTCATGAGAAGCTAAGAATGCGAATATTTATGCAACAGTCTCATGGACATTAAATGTTAATGACTTTGTTAAAAGGAGTTTTGGGCTAGATTTGGCTCATGAGTTGGTAATGTGTGACCTCTCTCTGACTTTTGAAATAATCATAAAACATTTTAATAAAGTTTTAATAAAAGAAGCAATCATCCACAGCCCCAGCATTCTAACAGATCAGCCTTTGTCTTGTCAGGGTACCTTTCAATCCTTATCTACCTGTTTGTATGTCTTGCTACTGTATTGCTCCTGGAGGAAGTGAAGTGAAAGTCGCTCAGTCATGTCCGACTCTTTGCAACCCTATGGATTTACATAGTCTACGGAATTCTCCAGGCCAGAATACTGGAGTGGCTAGCCTTTCCCTTCTCCAGGGGATCTTCCCAACCCAGGGATTGATTGAACCCAGGTCTCCCACATTGCAGGTAGATTCTTGACCAGCTGAGCCACAAGGGAGTTCCTGCAGGAGAGGTATACGATTTTGCATTGTTCTCTGTTCACTTAACACCTTATCATGAGCATTATCCTCTGATGGTCTGTTGTTTTCAGAAAAGCCTCGGCAATTTTGGTAGAGAAAAACAGAAATGAGAATAGGGTTAGCCTGTGTTGTAGGATTTTTAGCTTTCTGAAGTCAATACATAAGACTAAAATGATTTCACCAATACCTGTCTGTTCATGTGTTTCAGACTTGAGGGTTTTATTTTCATAGGGTCTATTGAAACAGATTGGACACTGCTTTTAATTTGAGAAAAGTGAACATAGAGGCTTTTGTGGGCACCAGGCTGGTTTGCGTTAGCAAATCGCCTTTGTGATTTGGAGTAGCACACGTCTTCCCTCATTTTTCGCTTTGAACACTTCAAAAGGTCTTTGAGGGTGGGGGAGGAAAAATAATAATAACACAGCATGTAAGATCTAACATTTATACAAGAGCTGGCACAATATAATCACATTCCTCAGGGGGGTCCATTGACCTGTCATTAAGTTAATATATTTGCCTGTTTCTGCACAGCGATGGTATTGTGTCAGTGATGTGTAGTGTCGAGGCGTTCCATTGGCAGTGTTAAATACTATTACCAACTTCATAGTTGATTAGCCCTTTTGAAAACTTCTAGAGAAAGTTGACTGATGCTGTTAGCGCTCTGGGGACAGCAGCAGTTATTCTGTTGGAGGGAACGTCATTCCTTTCCCCTTCTTACATGATTTTTTTAACTTAACGACTTTGGAAGAGGTGCTATCTACTCCCACCTCACACAAACTCCGACTAGCTTCAGTTCTTTATAGAAACATTCTGGCAAGAGCAGGCAACTGGAAGTCAATGAGTATATCCCTTGCTAAGTGCAGGTTTCATAGGGATGCAAAGAAACTGGCTTTGAGGAAATGATTTTTCAGAAGAACTGAGCACAGAGTTGGCTTGAGAAGGCATTAGGAATAGCTTGGTAAACTGTGCCCTTGGTTTGAACTTAGGCACATTCCATGCAAATTTATGTTTTTGTATCCATAAAGTATATATGCGAGTAAAATTTCAGAAGAATGTTATATTTCAGTTTTTAAAATTCTACTTGGAATGTCTTTTTCTGTAGAAGAAACATCTTTGAAAGCAGTTACTGTTAACTCTAACACTTCATAAAACACAAGACTGAGAAAAGCACTTGGTAATTCCTAAGAATATAACGCTATAGCCATAAATTTGCATACTTGTGTAGAATTTGGACTTTTTGAAAAGTGGAAAATCTTGCAGAAGATAACTTAGGAATCAAAGCAACACATCTGGTCCTGCCTAAAGGTGCACATAAATTCTTTCATTTGCCAGACCTTCAAACCAAAACTACAGTTTGCTTTGCAGAGCCAGAATTAGCAAACATTTCTCATATAACCCCTGTAAGTGGTTAATTTGGAAATTGGCATACTTAATATGCCCTATTATAAAGAAAAGTTTAAATGGTGCTTTAAACATATGAAGTATAACAAAAATTTCTTTTATTGATTTTTAGGAGCAGTTAAGTAAATTTTCTAAACTGAGTGAATAGAGTGTAGATATATTTAACATTTTTTCAATTATACTAGTGTGATTTAATTTTTAAACTTATAGTATCATAATTTGTGTTCCAATTTCTGCTTCTGTAGTTACAGCCTGCTTCTCATTACAATTTACATTTGTGGTACTTTTCTCTTTCTCATAATTAGTTTTGGTAGAGTCAATTAATCATTGCTTGTTTAAACATACTAAACAAAGAACAAGCTCTTGGGTTTCAAAAAATTAACCTATTAATAAAAAATTTGAAAGACTAGTTTTACATATAAATGTAGATGAAAAAAATCCTAAATATGTTATTTGTAGCTGGAATCCAATACAATATTAAAAGGATACAATGTTATGCTTAATTGTGTTGGATTCAAAAATTCAAGGATATTTTAGTATAGAAAAATGTTACCTTTATTCAGCATATAAAAAGGTCAAAGAGGGAAAAGTAAATATTGCAGTGTATACGGAAATGGTACTTGCGAAATGTAAACATCTAGTCTCATATTTTAAAACTTAGTAAACTAGGAATATAAATGTTTTTCTCAATATGATAAAGAATATTAATTTCAAAGCAAGAGCTTACATCTTTGATACATGAGAGTGAAGCATTAGCATTTTGTAGCTCTTAAAGAATGATTTATGTTTGGTTGAATACATGTTTCTCTTCCTCAGGAAGTGATAGGTTCCTTGTGAGAATGGAGTAAGTCATATTTGTGGTTGTGTCCATATAATAGGTGTTAAGCATTTATTGAAAGAATCAAGTATCACCCTACTTTTTACAGGGCATGGAGGCACAGAGAGAAGAAGAAATTTTCTCAGGTTCACACAGGGCATAGCTGCAATGCTAGTTTTGAACCTGGGCAGGTCGATACAAGTTTCCTCAGCCCTACATCATCTCTAACAGCAGTTGCTATGTGATACACAATCTACTCCATAAAGTAATCATGATTAAACAAATTAGTATCTGTAAAGCACCAGGAAAGGAGTCTGACATGAATTAAGAATATGTGAGTTTTATCTATTAGGTTGATGGAGAAGTAATTGTGGTTTCAGACAATGAATTTTAAATCATTAGAACTAGGCTCAAACACATTTTTATTAATCAAAATAGGAACCATTACAATCAATACCTTTTTGCCAATGAGAAATGTTTGTTTATTCCTGTAGCATAAAAACCCATGCTTCAGGATTCATGGAACTCTTGGAAAGCATTTTCTGCCTCCTGCTTGTTGTAGAAGCATTTTCTTTTCCTTTTTGTTTCAGATTTTATTTTATTTTACTTTACAGTACTGTATTGGTTTTGCCATACAACAACATGAATCCACCATGGGTGTACACGTGTTCCCAATCCTGAACCCCACCCCCCAACTCCCCATACCATCCCTCTGGGTCATCCCAGTGCACCAGCCCCAAGCATCCTGTATCCTGCATCGAACCTAGACTGGCGATTCGTTTCTTATATATTATACATGTTTCAATGCCATTCTCCCAAATCATCCCACCCTCTCCCTCTCCCTCAGAGTCCAAAAGACTGTTCTATACATCTGTGTCTCTTTTCCTATCTCTCATACAGGGTTATCGTTACCATCTTTCTAAATTCCATATATATGTGTTAGTATACTGTATTGGTGTTTTTCTTTCTGGCTTATTTCACTCTGTATAATCGGCTCAAGTTTCATCCACCTCATCAGAACTGATTCAAATGAATTCTTTTTAACGGCTGAGTAATACTCCATTGTGTATATGTACTACAGCTTTCTTATCCATTCGTCTGCTGATGGACATCTAGGTTGCTTCCGTGTCCTGGCTATTATAAACAGTGCTGCGATGAACACTGGGGTACACGTGTCTCTTTCAGTTCTGGTTTCCTTGGTGTGTGTGCCCAGCAGTGGGATTGCCATGGAAGCATTTTGCCTGCAAACGGTGTTTGAGATGCTTGAAGCAGTGGTTGTGGGTTGGCGAGAGGTCAGGTGAATGTGATGGACGAGGCAAAGCTTCGTAGCCCCATTCATTCAACTTCTGAAACTGGTTGTGCCATGTGTGGTCAGGCATTGTCACAGAGAAAAATTGGGCCCTTTTTATTGACCAGTACCAGCTGCAGGCATTGCAGTTTTCGGTGCATCTCATTGATTTGCTGAGCATACTTCTCAGATATAACGGTTTCGCTGGGATTCAGAAAGCTGTAGTGGTGGGCAGCAGACCACCAAACCATGACCGTGACCTTGTTTTGGTCCAAGTTTGGTTTTCAGAAGTGCTTTGGAGCTTCTTCTTGGTCCAACCACTGAGTGGGACATCTGCGATTATAAAATCTGCTTTTCATCACACGTCACAGTCTGATTAAGAAATGCTTCATTGTTGTATAGAATAAGAGAACACAGCACTTTAAAACGACGGTTTTTTGGTTCTCGGTCAGCTCATGAGGCACCCACTTATCCAGCTTTTCACCTTTCCCATTTGCTTCAAATGCCTAATGACCGTATAATGGTCGGTGTGGAGTTCTTTGGCCGCTTCTCATGTGGCTCAAGAGGATCACCTTTGGTGATGGCTCTCAGTCGGTCACTGTCAGCTCCCAGTGGCCATCCACTACGCTCTTCATCTTCAAGGCTGTCTTCTGCTTTGCCAGACTTCTTGAACCACCACTGCACTGTACGTTCATTAGTAGTTCCCAGGCTGAATGTGTTGCCGTTGCGAGTTGTGTCTGCCGCTTTATGACCCATTTTGAACTCAAATAAAAACATCGCTCAAATTTGCTTTTTGTTTAACACAATTTCTGTAAGTCTAAAATAAATGTAAAATACACAGTAGGTAATAAGTCATTAGCAAAAAAATAAGGCAAGAAATGCTCATTGAAGTGATATATAACATAACCATATTTATTAAAAGATGTATTCCAGTATCAAATGGCAAAGTTCAGCAATGCAAAACCGCAATTACTTTTGCACCAATCTAATATCGCTGTTTGATTTACCCTAACAATTCCTAACCTTCAGATATTTGACCAGAAATGAATCTATTGAAGTGATAATAATTCAGCCCACATTTATTCTCATGTACACGGATGGCTTATAAGGGACTTTGCTTTAGGGATGTTCTCATGTTTGGCTGAGACTCCTTAGGCTTCCCAGTGACAAAGCTAAATTAGAGAACGCGTTGGCTTGTAGAAGCTAGGAAAGTATCGACATCATAAAGTTTACTGTACACCAGGGCATAGGCTACACACTGTCCAAAACTTGATTTAAAAGGAATACTTTCAAAATGATTTCAAAGATAAAATATGTCTCAATATGATAACATATTATGCAATCTCTTACTACATAACCTCCTTAACAAGATAGAAGATGACTGATGTTTGAATTTTGTGACAAGTGGCTTGGGTGGATGGATACAGTAATTCGACTGATTTCTGTCTTCCCTTTGGACCATCTATGGCCTTAATATCATCACTAAGTTCTACCTTCCAGTCAGTCAAGGACACTCAAGCACCCCCCATTTATTTTTAATAACCTCTTATTATTATAGAAATAATATCAGTTCATTTTATACAATTAGAAAAGATAAATGAGCAAAAGTAGAACAAACTATGTTCCTACGAAGAATATGCATTAGCATTCTTAATACCTTGGTGTATATTCTTTCACACAAGATGTATGTCATCATATATATCATAAATGATGTCATATTGTACCAACTGAAAAACTTGCTTTTCTATTCAAGTATTTCCATTTTTCCATTTCAGTACATTTTCAACTTCTCTACCATATATACCATCTTCAGATTTCCCCAGTTGCTCCCAACATACTCCCATTATATTAAAATTGCCTTCCTTCCCAGCTGTCAATACCTATCAGCTAAAACCCTTATGTCCTTGATTTTCTGTAGAGAGGTGAAGCCTCTCCCAAGGGGACCTTAGATGCAGCAGAAACAGAAGTGTCTTCCGAAACCCTTAACAGGAGAACAGAAGTATGGAGTGAGTGGATTAGGGCTCTTTGGGGCTTCTAGCTTCATGTGCATACCAGACCAGAACTGAAACAATACAGTATTGTAAAGTAAAATAAAGTGAAATTTAAAAAAAGAACTGAAACAGGTGTCTGCAGATACTCTGCTATTCAATTTCAACGGTAGGCTTCCATATAGTTCATATTGTTTTATATTGAGAAAATGCTTTGGGTAAAATTCAGATATTTAATAAACCCTGCCTTTCCCTGATCAACGTATTACCTAGTGAACTCACGAATAAGGCAATTAGAAGAATTTATTCATGGTCAACTTGTACAGGCTGCACCCAGTCACCACTTTTTTCTTGTGATTTGAGGAGAGGAAAGTGTGTTCAGGGGCTCCGTGAGCTTAATGCCCAACACAAAATCCTCAGGACTTTCAACTTCATCCACACTTGGACTCCATTGGATTCTCTGGCACTCTATGAACCTCAACGGATTTTTACCTCTTTTTGGTGAAACCATCCCCATCTTTTAAGGTGCTCTGATAACTCAGAGGCTAAAGGCAAGACGTTAAGGAGGTTTTGGTAAAGGTGAAAAAGTACAATTCAATAATGCAAAACCTAGGGGAGAATTTAGTAAGACTATTACGATTTTGTATGTACAAAATTCATTAAATTATCTTTATGTAAAGAGGAGTTGGCAGGATGCTTGCTACCAGCTAATTGGACTTCAGGGAGACTGAAAATCTCTGATTCGAGGCTATTTAAAAGTCAGTCTTTGCAAATTAAAATAAATTGTGTACTATAGGATTTTTTTTCTTTATGTAGCACATGGACTGACTAGTTAAAAATTGTTGCTATCTTGTCAGGCAGAGAGTTCTGTATATAACCATATGGTTATAGTAACAGGGTAAGCATCTATTTTTAGCAGAGTTGCTGAGCTTTCTTCCAGAGAGAGAACCTACTTGATAGCAGGTCCTTTATGGAAGATTTGGGGAAAACACATCCGTTTTTTCTGATGGGAAGTCTTGCATTTCTCTTTGAATCCTGCGCAGATAGACTTCCTGTGTGACTCAGAGTGGCCTGTGTCAGAGCTCCTTGTTAGGGCTTCGCTGTTGGCCAATGGAGGGAAGATTCTCACACAGTAAATTAAGAACGAGGCTTGGTATAAGTGTGTGGTACACTGTTCCAGTTTTATTTCTGACATCAGGAAATCTTTATCATCATCACTGCCAGTCCAAAGTAAGGAAATCATTGAGGCTGGAAAGCAAAACATTAACTCATTATTTAAATGTCATTCTTAATTAATTGACATCACATTAATGATTTTGACAGGCTGAGTGATATGATGGATATTTAAATGTCTTTGTTATTCAATGTATTCCTTTTGGAAATGGCACTTAGAGAAACAGTTTGGGGATGACACTGACTGGAGATTTTCTGTTGGGCACTGTGCTCACATTGGTCCAAACTTTTCTTTATCAGTTTAGTGACTAGTGATTTGTTTGACATAGAAGACATGTGAAGCAAGAGTCCAGAAAAACTCTGGGACTCAGAGTACCCTGCCCTTGCGCAATCTTTCTACCCTAGAGAGAAAAGAAGAAGGTTAAAAAGTTGGGCTCCAATGTGGTTGCTTCAGGGACTAATATAAGTTGATGAGCTCAGAATGAATAAAAGAAAAAACATTTTCTCCTTGCAATGAGAACTCTCAGATTTACTTTCTTAGCAACTTTCCCATATATTATACAACAGTGTCAGCTTTAGTTATCATGTTGTATATTACAGTCCTAGTACTTACTTATCTTGCAACCTGAAGTTTGCACCTTTTGACCACCTTCATCCAATTTCCCCATCCCTACCCTTTGCCTCTAGTAACGACAAGTCTGATCTCTTTTTCTATGAATTTGTTTGTTTTGGATTCTACATGTCATTGAGATTACATAATTTTGTCTTTTTCTAATTTATTTCACTTACCATAATGTCTTCAAGGTCCATTCATGTTGTCACAAACAGTAGGATTTCCTCATTTTTTATGGTTGAATAATATTTAATTATATGTATGTGTGTGCACACCACAACTTTTCTATCCATTCATACATTGAGGTCAGCCTTTTCAAGATAAGCTTTCCTTCTTCAGTAAGGAAGTGAGTCTGAAAATTCTTCTGGAACCCTGTGATGGCATCATGCCACATAGACTGAGTTCTTTAGAAGTGGCTTGCAGACATGAAGGAAACAGGCAGACATGCCCTGATGTATGCTCTCATTTTTTTTACATAAAGAAAGTAAAAACTGTTTCTTAGGGAACCGACTTACCCTCATACTTAATACCCATCCGCAGAAAATGCAAGTAAAGACCATTCATTTGTTCATTTGTTCATCACATTCATTCAGTAAACAGTTAAGAATATATCATGCAACACAATAAATGCTAGACCTGCGAGGAATATAATGAAGGAATTCTTCTCTCTTCTAAAGATCCCGCTTCCAGTAAATGACATATTTAATTTGAAGCCGTCTGAGGCTATGTTTCTATGTAGTTACGGCTCTCAAATATTTGTACTCATAGAGGTGAGCAATGATATAAAGCATTATTCCCAGATGCAGTTAATTTGTATATTCTTGTGGGACAAGTGCTTTTGATTCATTACCTAGAGTCTTGATATTAGGTACTTGGTAAATTTATTTATTGAGGTAGGGGTGTGTGGGTGTGTGTGTATGTGTGTGCGTGTGCATACACACTTATGCACGTGCACAGTTTGCAGAAACCTGAATGGGATGGGTGCGGGGTAAGTGAAGAGATGAGGACCCAGGTAAAAGCTGGGTAGTTCAAGGTTGCTGGGCTAGTTTCCAGAAGTGGCCTTTGCTCAAGGGGAGCTGTTGGCAGTGGTTAGAGCACTCAGATACAAAGCGAGGATTTCCTAGCAGAAACAAGGCAGAAACCAGTTACTGGGCTCAGGGCAGAAAGGCAGATGGGACTAACAGTGTGTTTGTCTTGATGCTGAGGCCCCTGGGCTTGGTAACAGTGCTCCTTATATCCTTCAGACCATCTGTACTTGGTTTTAAAGCTTGATGCCAGGCTACTATTGAGGTCAAGTGGATTGCAGGTTGGCAAAGAGAACTGTGAGATAAGAAGCGCAGTCCCATAGAGAGATAAGCTATTTGTGAAAGAGGTGATTGAGGACAAATATTTTTAGAGAATAAGGCATTTGAGTTGGGTCTCACATAGTGGCTATGCTTTGGACAAGTAGAGATGGGAGAAAGGGCATTCAGATAATATCGAGGGAGATGTGGGAGAGAGGAGACATGTGGGGATAGAATGTGTGTGAAGGAGACAGTATGAAAATACATCAGAGTCTGGGAGGCAGGTATGGCCTTGGAGGTATTTGAGCTTCCTAGTCCCATATTTGAAGCCAGGAAAATATTGAATTTACCTGGCAACTTACTAAATATACAGATACCTAAGGCATAGATCTGAGTTGAGGTCTGGACCACTGCATTTTTGTAACACTTTCAAGATTTGAGGATGTGTTTGGGGGAGCCACTGATCAGATAAAAAGGACAGAAAATGTGAACGAGGATTGTGGTGCTGGAGAAGGAAAGAAGAGCCTGACGAGACAAGAAAAGGTTAAATGCTTTTGGTGTTATGGATGGATATGTCCAAAAAGCATGTGAAAAGGAGGAACTTTGAGTTCAAGGGTGATGAGGACTTTAGGGTTATCTTTTGCAGAAGATATGTGGGCATCTTGGAGACCATCGGTAGCTATAGAGGTGAGGGGAGAAGAAATTACTCTGGTTGGGGAATGTCTGTCTTTATGGGGATGGAAAGAATAAGGATCCTTCCAGAGGTATAACAAGAAGTGAAAAAGACGTGGTTTTTAGGGGCAGGAACACTAAAAGAAATAACATGCTTATGGAGGAGCCAATAGTCACCAGAATCATAGCGATCAAGTATGAGAAACAAGAATAAGCCATGGGATTTGATGGGTTAGTGGTCAGCATCTTCATCATCATCATTTTTGTTATTTACCACTTGTGCTGTTTTATTTCCATAGGGTGAGTTCCTGGGAGTGAAACGAGTTCCAGAGTAATTCTGTGTTTGTGATTCTTGCTCCATGCTGGCATGTTGCTTTCCCAAAGAACTGTGCTAGTTTGAAAGGGCACCAGCAGTAGATGAGAGTGCCTCAGCCACATTGAATGTTAGCATTGCAAATGATGGTTCTTTTAAAAAATTGTTTTTGTTCGATTTTCTTTTTTAAATTAAATTAATTTATTTCTAAATGAAACAAAGATGAGTATTTTTAATGATAAAAGGTACAATTCGCTAAGAAGATAGATATCATAAACCATTAGGCACCTAACAATAAAGAAACAAAGATACAGAAAGCAAAATCAGAAGAAATATAAGGGAAAAGAAAATAGTATATAATCACAGTGAGACATAGTAACATTTTTCTGTGCAGAAAAATAAGAATAGGAGCATTTTAAATGATGTTATTAAAAATTTATATATGATAGATTTCTATTATATTACTCTTATAGCCTACGCAAATATATTTAAAACTTTGTATTTCATATGTTGTTATTAGATGTCCATAGGACATTTAGAAAAAGTGGCCAAAAGATAAATATTACTAAATTTCAAAAAATAAAATTCTTCTTTTTGTGATTCAGTTATACATATACACATATATTATCTTTGAAATTATTTTCCAATATAGGTTATTACAAGATAGTGACTCTAGTTCCCTATGCTATACAGTAAATCCTTGTTGCTTGTTGCATATCTATTTTTTTAAAATTAGAAATCTAGCATTCTGTTCATACTGAGTCAAACAAGTGGAATCAAAATGGCAAATGATAGTTCTTAACGACTGCCTTCCAGGTATTTATCAGACATCTCTCTCTTAAAACCAAAACAAACAAACAAACGAAGAAAAGGTAAGAGCAAAGATGCTCTTTAAGGGAAAAATATTAAGACTGTCTACTCTGGAGTCTAAGCAAATGGGAAGAAGACTGAAAACTACCAACATGCTCCGAACAGGAAGGAATTAACTGCTCATCAGGGAGTGTGGTTACACAGCACAGACATCATGTCTCTTACCCCTAAGTTATGCTTTCCGTGGAGGGCCAGGGATTGCTTTGCTTTGTTTGAATTTTTACTTCCTTCTATCTAATAAACTGAGCGAGTAAGATTGGGCCAATGAAGAGAGACTTTTGTAGCCAGCTGAATAGTAAAAGGGTGTGATATAAACTTCTGTTTGTCTCTTAATGGGTTCACTGCTAGTTTGAATATTCTTTTTCTTTGTCATATTCTTTTTCTTTATAAGAAATATTGAAAAACAGATTGTTCTGCAGATTATTAACTGTTATCTGGTAGGCCTTTTTAGATGAGATACCAGAGGCTACACTGTTCAACATGTTTAGTATCCAATAAGTGAGTGATTATTCACCGTGGTGTGGGAAGATTCTATATCTAGAAGTTTGAAACAAGTTGGGAAATGTGACCTTAGAGTCTGTCCAGAACTGCCAGTCCAACCATAGGGCCATGGAGCCACGATGTTGCCACATTAGGTTAGAAATCACTAGGTTATTCAATATCTGTGCAAGTAGCAGCTTCCTCATGAAAAAAATCCTCCTGTGGATCCTCAGAGAGTTAGCCTAAGAAATCAACCTACAGTTGATCAGAGCAGACAAATACAGCTCTTAAAAATGAGTAAACAAAACTAAGATGGTTTCCCAGCCAGGAACAATAGACAAAATCTAATTGACAGAATTAAAGATTACATGCAGCAAAATGGGTTCTATTGGTCGTCCCAAGAAATTAGGGAAAGTGGAGGCTCTGGCAGCAGTGAGTGGTGGTCTAGTCCTGTTATAAAATGTGGACATGATGGGCTTTAATAGTTAAAAATTCATCTTCACTTGTTCTAATTCTAAAGACACTGCTAAAGTCTGACCTCCAGGAAGTCAGTCTTCAAGGGAGAAGACTTCTTCAGGCTTGTATAATTAATTGGTCAGCCTGGCATTTGCTGTCCCTGTGACAGATTGGTGACTTGGCGTCTAAAATATAACTTACCAGGTCTAGTAGTCTTACTTTAAGGGTGCAGCGTGTTCAGGTGAGTTGTAGGTAAATAATAGAACAGCTGTGACCGCCTGGGAGCTGTCACATTCTTCCCTTGCCTGAGAAGAGTGAAAAAGGCTCCCAAATTGTCCCATCAGAAACCTGAGCACAGAGGAGCTGATCCCAGCCCTTATGAGGGAATGCTTCTCACAGTCAGCCAGAGCCAGAGGCTACTCCTCTGTCTGTAATCAAGGAAGTATCCATAAAGATAAAAGGTTTGGACTCCAGAGATACATGAGCAGCAAGGGTGAATCACTGTAATGGATTCGGTCACTTCCATCATTTGAAAGGAAGTGATGGAACCAGTGTCCAGAGCCAGGAAGAGCTGCTTTCCTTGGGCAGAGAAAGAGTGCACAGCAGCAGTTTTCACCCCGGCTGCACATGAGAGAGTTTCAAAAAAATCTGGATGCCTGGGTCCCACCCCAAACATTCTGATTTCATTGGTTTAAAAGTGGCCTGGGCCTTAGGCCAGCGTGTGTGAATCACTTGTTTAGATGCTGATGTATTTGAGAATCAGTGATGCTTTCTGCCTGCCAACTAGTGGAAGCAATAGTCTAGCCTAGCTATTCTCTAAAGGTGGTTCTAGGATCAGCTGTGAGCATTCCCTGGGAACTTAGAAATACAGATTCTCAGCCCCACCCCAGAACTACTCAAATCAGAATTTCTGGGCTTGAGGATCAGCACGTGTATCTTAACAGTCCCTCCCAGTCATTCTGATCCATGTCAGAGTTTGAAAACCACTGATCTAAGTCCAGACCTTACTACTCGAAGTGTGGTCCACAGCCCAGCAGCATCGACCCCGCTAGGAGCTGTTAGAAATGCAGAATCTCAAGCCACCCCAGACCTACTAAATCAGGATGGGCATTTTAAACAATATTCCCAGGTGTCTGTGCATTAAAGTTTGAGAAACACTGGGCCTCCTTGGTGGCTCAGACAGTAAACTTTGAGCAGCATTGGTCCCAGAAACAGGGACCAAGTAGTGTTCTCACCAGACTTTAGTTGTCATCTTTCAGTGCATTTTGGTCAGAGGACAAGAGCATAACCGGAACTTACCAGAGGAGCTTAGAAACTGCGTTCTGATACCTCTGCAGGAGGTGCTTAGGTGGGTTCCATTATATAGGTCGTGCATTGTGTCAAAGAAACATTGATAGTAGATACAGTAGCTATTTCACTTTCACAGTAAATGTGGCCTAGTAAAAACAGCTACTGTTGATCAAATACTTTGTGCTGTATAGGTGTAATTGCATGCAATCCCTATAGAAAACCAGAGAGAAACAATCCATCCATCCATCTGTTCAACTATTGTTTTATTATACAAGCATGCATTGTGGGACAAATTGAGAAAGGAGCACTGACATATATATATATATATATATATATACACTACCATATGTGAAATAGGCAGCTAAAGCGAAGCTGCTATATAACAGAAGGAGCCCAGCCTGGCTCTCTGTGATGACCTGGAGGGGTAGCATGGGGTTGCAGGGCAGGAGAGAGGCTCCAGAGGGAGGGGATATATAGAGAGAGTTATAACTGATTTGCATTGTTGTATGGCAGCTGTATTTGCATTGTTGTATGCCAATACAACGTTATAAAGCAATTATCCTGCAATTAAAAAATCAGGGAAAATACACGTGCATGCCAGGCATGGGCCTAGGCATATTCGTATAATTTAGGGATGTAGCTCTTCCTGCTATTTTGAGACTTAATTCCAGAGTTACACAGCAAACAGTCATAAATACACTGATGTATAATAAAGCCGCAGGTAAAGATACCTTATGGAAAAAGTAAAGCAGGATAAGAGAACGGGATGAAGAGTGACGAGGAAGTGCTGCTTGCGGGAGGTGGTGAGAGAAGGAAAGCCTCTCTGGTCAGGGGACATTTGAACTGAGACAGAAACAAAGCAAAAGCATGAGCCATGTGGCTCTTTGGAGAAAAAACATCAAGGAGGACACAGTAAGGGAGAGGCCCTCCCTTCGAGGTGGATTGGGAAGAGAGCTGCAGGCCAGGTCATGAATTGTTGCATAAGCCATGGTAAATCCTTATGGACAAGGAAACTGAGTGGGCTTCTTAAACTTCAAAACGCCCCCGGATGACCTGGGGCCTTATTAAACTGTAGTCCAGAGTCAACAAGTCTGGGTGAGATCTGAGGCTTGGCATTTCCAGCAAGTTCCCTGAGATGCTGATGCTCCTGGTCCATGAACTACTCTCAGAGTAAGCACGAGGGTGCAGGGGTTGAGAACGGAAGCAGCATGCCCACTGTCACAGAGCTAGTAAGTCACAGAGGCAAGATTTGAATCTCAGGTGCCTGACCCCAAAGTCCCTACTGTCCATTGGCTGCCTCCTATGTACTTAAGCCTCACTCACCTGTTAACTATATACCACGTGGGAAATTTAAAGGGCCTACCCAAGAAAGGGCCCTGTGTGCACTCTGTTCATGGAAGAGCTCCTTTTATGTGGTGGAGAACTAACAAGGGAAGTTGATAACTGTTGGTAACCTTGGTAACCATTGATACTTTGTGCTAGCTCTTGTGAAGTACTTAGAAGACGTTAAGACATCCCTGGCATCTTTCGAGATAAATGATATTGCCATTGGTGACCATCTTGGTGTAATACATAAGAAACACCAAAATACCCATGAGCCTCGAAATCTAATGCACTGTAATAGCAGTCACTGACCCAAGGAAGCCAGTTATTCTCCAGGCTCTGCACTCATGCTCTGCCTGGCCCAGCCTCCCGAGATGCTTCTACTCTGGCCCATTTGAACCCTTGCAGTTGGTCACCATCACTGCCTGGGGAATGCTTGCTGCTCCCTGGCTCTGGGGTACATACGAAGCAGTTTGCATGCTCCAGTCAATCGTGCTTCAGTATAGAATGAAACAACCATGAAAAGGGGGTGTGTGGGGGTGGATGAATATTTAGCTCTGGGTTTCCTTCCATGGAAACAACTGTAGCTTCCAGTATCAAGCAGTTGTTTCAGAGGAAGGGCGGCTTCTCGCTTTCTCATGTCCCTTGATATTCACGGGGTCTCCCTGGCTCCTGGGGGTTGTGGGGGTGACAGAGTGGGGAGAGGCCCTGTGTATGTATTGTATATGCTGTTGCCTTGATGAATGACATGGTTTGGTTTGGTTTGTTTCCCTCCGCTTTTGTTAATTCTCTGTGTTCTTTTTCCTTTGTGCTGCGCGATTAGGACCCTGCAGTGGGACACAGACCCCTCAGTGCTCCAGCTGCAGTCAGACTCAGAACTTGGGTATATGTCTGCTCTTTCGTTACTCCTTTTATTATTCCTTTGCTACGGTTGTGTTGAAAGGCCGGAGCCGTCGTTGCTCTTGCTTTTTTCCCCTTTGTTGAATTTCCAGTTTGATAAAGTTCATTTCCTTCTGTCAGTGTGCCTTCTACAGTTACGCTTTGAAGAAAGTCTCTCTTTGTGGAAAACACCACAAAAAGATGGCTTTTGACCCCCCCCCCGCCCTTTTAATTCCTAGTATTGCAAAACAGCACTCCCCTGAATGAAAATTATAAGCATATCACCATGCCTCTGCTTCAAGGTGGGGCGCACAAGTTCTGTGATGACAGATGTGTTTAACTTGATCCTCGCCGTCTTCCCCTTGACTAACAAGTTACCTTAAGTTAATCTTTGTCTACAACCAGTATGAAAATGTTGTGTCTTGTTTGTTGCCTTTTCACTTGTTTGGGAACTCACAATTAGCATTTAATTTGAATCCAGTTTGAGGGTATAAAGATTCCTGTTAAAGAAAAAAATATGGTTTGTTGAATGCCTCAATATTAAGAGATCTCAAAATTATTTGATGATCGAAAATGTCTCCTGCATGCTAAAGATCATTTTTTTTTTTCAGGTGGAAATGTATGTTAAAAGGTAGCTTCAGAATTGAGAATTCTTCCACAAAGAATAAAATGCACAGGCAATTCCTAGAAACATAGTTTACTTCTATTCCAGGGTTAGAGTTAGCTATATTCATACATGAGATGTTTCCAGTGGGGTGCTTGTCCTAGCAGTGCTCAAGCTTAGGGGTGCCGACTATGTGCTTCTTTCCGACTTGCTTTGGTGAATTCAGATCATCTTGAAATCAGCCATGGTAGGGGTGTTTGCACCACAGAAACTGACAAATGTTTCAAACCAGGGCTTATTCCCTTTCCCTCAAGCAAGTTATTGAACTTTTTTACCAACATACCACTGGGTACCTCCATATGTGAGTAACAGATTTTATTCCAATATTTTGTAAAGCTATTACTTTTTATTTCTAAATATAACCTGATGAATCCTGATGTGGGCATTTATTTATTATTTATTTGAATTTCTGAGATTTCTGGGCTTGTGTCTGTGCGTTTCTGTCAATGTTAGTACCTACTGTAGACATGTTAAGTTGAAGGGCTATCTTTATATTAGGTTAAATGCCATCTGCTGTGTCCCTTTATGTATGCAAAAGTTTTCTGCAGACTCTTAACACTGCTAAGCCAAAGAAATATCCTAACATTTTGGGTAACTGATAACACTGTTTTTTTAACACTATTAAATTATTGGCTGTTGAGTTATATAGTTCAGTGTATGTTTTATTTCCACTTGTATTATTTAAATAACAAAAAATATGGCTTAAATCAAGCAGAAAAAAGCAATGAATATATAGTATATTACTGTTCAGGGGAATTTCAGAGAGTAGTTCTTCAATATTTCATTGTGGTTTTTATAGAAAGGAAGCTAGAACTGGCAGAGACTTTGCCGTATGCACTTAACAGATTTTTTAGACAGATTGTGACATTGGTAAATTATATGTGCTGGTGTGGAACAGTTAGGAATTTTCCTATTTTTATCTGTTTTCCAGGCAAAAACTCAGTTAACTATACAGATGAAAAATAACCCTAGGGAGATGGCATGTCTGTGACTTCCACCTTGCCAGCCATATTTTATTTCAGAGTGGACACAGTGAGTCAGAGAAAAATGGGAAATGAGATTTTTTTGTGTGTGGTTTGTCTTAGAGTTTGGAAGGAATGTTCAGAGAATATTTGAGAGAGGAGGTTGTTTCAGTCATGTCACAATTTCAAATATTGATTTAATGAAATTTTCTGTCTCGTAAATAGTCCTTACGTGCAGGCAGTCTTCCTGCCACACATATTTTTATGAAGTGTTGTTTGTTGTTGTTTAGTTGCTAAGTCATGTCAACCTCTTTTGTGACCCCATGGATTGTACAGCCTGCACAGGCTCCTCTGTCCCTGGGATTTCTCAGACAAGAATACTGGAGTGGGGTGCAATTTCCTTCTCCAGGGATTCTTCCCGGCCCAGGGATTGAACCCACATCTCTCGCATCTCCTGCACGGGCAGGCGGATTCTTTACCACGGAACCACCAGGGAAGCGAAGCCCTTTCTGAAGTCTGTCTCAGGCAACAAGAGGTCTGTCGAGACAGGTTTAGTTCCTCTTCTTGGCCTTGCACGTAGAGCTGACCATAACATATAACTGGCTCTGTCAGCTGATTTTTTTTTTTAACAGCTCTATTGAAGTATAATTAACATTAAAGAAATGACACACATTTGTAGTATTTAACATGACAGGTTTTAATGTATACACATTCGTGAAGTCGTCACTGCAGTCAAGGTAATAAGCAGAGTCATCGTCCCTGAAGGTTTTCTCCCACCCCTTTGTTGTCTTCCCACCTGCTTCTCCCCGTCCCCCTAGACACCTGACCTGCTTCCCAGTCCCTTAGTTCACATCTCCGAGAATATCACTGCAAATGAAATCGGGCAGTAGGTGCTCTTTTGACTGACTTCTTCTACACAAAATTATCATCTGGAGACTCATTCATGCAGGCGTGTCTCAGCAATTCATTCCTTGCTTTTGCTGGCTGGTTTGTTGTGTGGATACATCGCCGTTCATTGATTCGGTCACTTCTGATGTGCATTTGGGTTGTTTCCATTACAAATGAAAATGCTGTGAACGTTTATGTACAGATATTTTTAGCCAATATACTTCCATTTCTTTTGCGTCAGTATCACCAAGTAGAATGGCTGAAGCATACAATGATTGTACATTTAAACTGCCAAACTGTTTTCAAAATAGTTTTGCCATAATACATTCTCACGAGTAGTGTAGGAGAGCCTCAGTCCCTCCAAGTTCTTGACAACACTTGGTTTTGACTTTTTGAAAAATTACTCTTTTAACCGTTATTAAAGAAATATGATGGTATCTCATTGTGGTTTTAGTTTGAATTTCCCCAATGACTAATGGTGCTAGGTTATCTTTTTGTGTGCATATTTGCTATTTGAATATCTTCTCTGATGAAATGTCTGCTTAAATTTTTCTGGACTTATTGTTTATGAATTGAGTTGTTGGTTTTCACATTACAGAGGTTTTATGTATTTGGGATACAATCCTTTACCTGAAACGTAATGTGTAAATATTTTCTCCCAGTTTGTCACTTGCCTTTTTCATCCTCTTAATAGTGTCTTTAAGAATGGAAACCTTTTTGATTTGACAAATTCCAGCTTTCAGCTCTGTTCTTTTATGAATCATGCTTTTTAGTGACATCAGTTTGTAGTAATTGCTTAAATCGTTGGCAGAATGTAATTCACTTGTGAGATGATTTGAATTTGCAAGTTTATTTTGGGAAGTTTAAAAATACAAATTTAATAACAAGCAGTAATGGAGCTATTGAGGTTATATATATATATATATATATATATATATATATATATATATATATTGAGTGAGCTTTGACAGTTTGTGATCTTTGAAGTAATATGCCCATTTTGTCTCTGTTGGCAAACATGTTGGCCTAAAATTGTGTATACATTGCTTCATCATCCTTTAATTATTTGCAAACTCTGTAATTACCTCTCTCTTTCCTGATAATTGGCAACTTTTGTCTTGTGTTTCTCCTTCTGATAAGTTTGGCTAGATGTTTATCAATTTTATTGATCTTCTCAAATAACCTGCATTTGGTTTCATTGATATTCCTTGTTTTTCTATCTTCCATTTGATTGATTTCTACTCGGATATTAATTATTGCTTCTCATTTGCTTAATTTGTATTTAATGTGCTTTCTTTAGTTCTTTAAGTGGAAGCAGAAGTCAGTGACTTGAGAATAATAGAGGTGTGTAGTGCTGTTTCTAATGTAGGGGTTAATGCTATTAAATGTCCCTTAAGCATTAACTTCATATCATCTTGAAGATTCTTACATAGTTGTTGTCATTTTCATTTGGTTAAAAAGACTTTCGAATCTCTCTTTTTATTTCATCTTTAACTGATGAGTTGTTTCGAAGTGCGTTATTTACATTCCACATATTTGGAGATTTTTTGGAGATGTTTCTGTTACTGATTTATAACTTATTTCTACTGCGGTTAGAGAACATACTTTGTGTATTATTTGTATATCATTTTAAACTTGTTGAGACTTATGACTCACTGTATAGTCTGTCTTAGTAAACAACCCGTGTGCCCTTGAAAAGGGTGTGTATTCTGTTCTTATTGGGTAGAATATTTCAAATTTGTCAATTAGATCAAGTTGGATGATTATGATGTTCCAGTCTTTCATATCTTTTATGTCTATGGCTTCTAACAATTATTAGGAGAAGAGTGTTGATGTTTGCAACTACAATTTTGAGTTTTTCTGTTTCTCCTTGCAATACTATCAGTTTCTGTTTCATGTGTTTTGAAATTTTGTTATTAGGTACATAAGTGTTTGGGATTCTTATATCTTTTGATGAGTTGATGCATTTATCATTATGAAATGAACTTCTGTATCACTAGTAATACATTTTGCTCCGAAAACTCCTTTGTCTGGCGTTAATAGGGCCACACTAGAGAGGAGCCTGGTGCGCTGCAGTCCACGGGGTCGCTGAGAGTCAGACACGACTGAGCGACTTCACTTTCCCTTCTCACTTTCATGCATTGGAGAAGGAAATGGCAGCCCACTCCAGTGTTCTTGGCTGGAGAATCCCAGGGACGGGGGAGCCTGGTGGGCTGCCATCTATGGGGTCGCACAGAGTCGGACACGACTGAAGCGACTTAGCAGCAGCAGCAGCTTCCTTCTGACATGTGTTAACATGGTCTATCTTTTCTCATCCTTTTGGTTTTTTAAACTGTTTGTTGCTTTACATTGAAAGTGCATCTTATATGCATCATATAATGGATCTTGCATTTTTAATCTGTTGTAATAATATCTGCCTTTTAGTTGGAGTATTTATATCATTTATATTTAATGTGATTATTGATATGGTTAGATTTAAATCTCTGTGCTATTAATATCTGTTCTCTATCCTCTATATTCTTCTTTCCTGATATTCTTTTGAGCTTTCTTTTGTATTATTGCAATTTTTATGATTCTATTTTACTACTTCTTGATGTTAACCATATTTCTTCATGTTATTATTCTAGGGCTTGCTTTAGTGTTTATAATGTACATCTTTGGCTTATCTTATTGTGGTTTTGATATGCCATCATCTGTTAGTTCTGGGTCAGTTTCAATTGCTTGACTTATCTCTACCTTATAGTTATGTTTTCCTTCTTGTTTGTATGTATGCTGATTTTTGATTAACATCAGACATTGTGACTATTGGCTAGGTATTGGATATATTGGAATTCCTATAAATCTTGAGGTTTGTTCTGAGATACGGTCAGTTCCTTTGAAAACACTGTGATTCTTTCAAATCTTTTTATGGTTTGTTAGTTGGGACTGGATCAGTGCTCAGTCTAGGGCTAATTAATTTTGGTACTTAGGCAAGATTCTTACATGCATTCTATACAGCCTTGACGGTTTCCTGCCTGGGTGGCTGGAAACAGGAACATTTGTGTTCCTGTGTGCATGCCCAAAACTATTACCTCCAATTCCTCCGGGTACTTTTTCCCTTGGCCTCAGGTAATTTCCTCATTAGTATCCTATGATCATAGGATACAAAGCTGAAACCTCGAGAGATCTTCCCTGCTGCACCACACATGGCCTTAAAGCTCTCAGTGCAGTAAACTTAGGGAGTATAGGACTTGTCTTATGTTTCTCTGCTCTTATGCGTCCCTTTCCTTCATTGCTTAACCTCTAGTATCTTGCAAACTGTTGTTTCATTGAAATTTCTGTCCTTTTTGGGAGTTGTTTCAGATGGAAGATAAATCTGGTCATCTTGACCAGAAGCACCAACATTGTGTCTCTTTTGTATGATGTTGTATTAACTATGTGATCAGCAAAACAGGTCCCAGAATAGAGGAATAAGGGAGAAAAAAATAGCTTCAAGAAAATTGTGAATAAAGAAAAATTGTTTATTTTTTACCAAGTAACTGCTTATGAAAGTACCCCCAGTACTTAAATTTCTTAGACAATTATAATAATTATATAATATATTTATAAATATAATAAAGTACAATTATATAATATAATGAATATTATATTTTAATAATATAATTATATAAACATTATAATTTAATGTTTTAATTATATAAATTATTGTAATATAATATATAAAATATAATGAATACTATAACTATAATAATTAAGTAAATTGAAGATGGTCAAAGTGAAAAATGAAATAATAGGATAAAAAGAGTAAGTTAAAAGATCATAGGATCTAAAAGTCTATGCTGACTGGCAGGTGATTAAATGGATTGAAATTTGGACAACTTTGAGGAAGGATTGTATTTTAAATTTCTTTTTGTTGTCTTATGAAGGGACCTTAGGTCAGATTCCACCATGAGATTGCTGGTCTTTAGGGAGATGTGCTGAGTCAACATAAGGGGTGCAGTGGTGGGAGGGAGGCAGAGATTCTCAGTGAGGAGTAGAATCAGTGAGTAACAAGGGTGTTTTGTTGCCCTTTGCTCCAAATTGTTAGGCTTATGTATATACTTTGCCAACAAAGGTCCATCTAGTCAAGGCTATGGTTTCTCCAGTGGTCATGTATGGATGCGAGAGTTGGACTGTGAAGAAAGCTGAGCGCCGAAGAATTGATGCTTTTGAACTGTGGTGTTGGAGAAGACTCTTGAGAGTCCCTTGGACAGCAAGGAGATCCAACCAGTCCATTCTGAAGGAGATCAGCCCTGGGATTTCTTTGGAAGGAATGATGCTAAAGCTGAAGCTCCAGTACTTTGGCCACCTCATGCAAAGAGTTGACTCATTGGAAAAGACTCTGTTGCTGGAAGGGATTGAGGGCGGGAGGAGAAGGGGACAACAGAGGATGAGATGGCTGGATGGCATCACTGACTCGATGGACGTGAGTTTGAGTGAACTCTGGGAGTTGGTGATGGACAGGGTGGCCTGGAGTGCTGCAATCCATGGGGTCGCAAAGAGTCGGACACGACTGAGTGACTGAACTATAACTATATAGAGGAATATTTAGTGGCTTCTGATTTTATTGAAGCCTCACAATTATATTTCCTTTATGTCTTAGTGTATTAAACTCTTAGTAGGGTTTTTGAGATATTTGGAATCAAAGTGACAATGAGAAAAACTGAGGCTGTGAAGGATTTGGTTGCTCCTTACCTTAAAGAGGAACTTAGAGAGTCCTTCAGTCCTTGGGAGACTTTGTTAGAAGGTGGTGACCTCTTCTCTCAACCTTCTCTTTTGCCTCTATTTTCTGCTGAAAAAGAGAGTGAATATTACTCCTGAATCCACCAGGCACCATCTCAAACTGCTGTGGTGAAACAGAGTGATCCCTCTGTTAAGAACAGAATTTAAACCAGCTCTGTAAAGTCACCAGAAAAAACACATATCCTTTAAGATGGTGGGAGGTGTTTGAGAAGATCTCACCTGCCAGTTCTGGAGATCTTTTCATGTTTTAAAGTTATTTTTCATTTGCCTAGCAGAATAGTAATAACCTCATTAGCTTTTGATGAAGCACCCCTCTTTAGGCTTATTTTGTCAGCAATTATTTTGCATTATGTTAAAATCTCTGATTTGAATTAATTTTTAAGGTTTCCCATGTGACAGTGCCTGGAATTTTCTTGAGAATGATACGAGTTGTATTCTTGATCCAACTGACAGTCTCTGCCTTTTCAGTAATACCTAATCATACTTTCTAGAGAAACTGGAATATGGAACAGCAGCTTGGGAGAGGTGTGTGTGTGTATCAAAAGGTAATAGTAAAATGCATTTCAGAATCTTTAAATATACAGTGAATTCTGACCCATGAAAAACTTTGAGAAATTGGTTTTTGACAGATCCAGTCAAAATTTTGGCACAAGAGAGGAAAAAAGTACTTTGTTTACGAAGTCCCCAAACATTTCTTGAGAAGTTGTTACCTGCTGGTCTTTGTTCTC
Source organism: Ovis canadensis (assembly GCF_042477335.2). Classification (NCBI taxonomy): domain Eukaryota; kingdom Metazoa; phylum Chordata; class Mammalia; order Artiodactyla; family Bovidae; genus Ovis; species Ovis canadensis. The sequence goes on from NC_091248.1 coordinate 27,573,230, forward strand.
TGTCCTCAAGAACCTCGAGTAAGCAATTATAGGATATTTTCTGTTCTGTGTTCACAAATGGATTTTCATAAAATAATATTCCTCTTTTATTCCATTTCAGAAAAATTAATATGGCCATTTGGGAAGGATGTATGCTTACCCTTTGGTACTCAGTGACTTGAAGATTTCTATAATTTTAATAGCTTTACATTACAACTTCTACAGAAGGTTGTTCATAAATATTAAGCCAATTAAAGGCCAGTCTGTAAAATTTTTATATCATTGTTGTCATTTATATGCAGTATTGGAGAGAACACATTTTCATACCTTCTGATCTTATAATTCTAAACTTTCAGTTTCCTTTATAAAGTGGCTACTTGATAGCACAGCTCCCACCAATATTGCCAAGCTCTGTATAACCATGACTATTTTGACTTTTTCCCATCCTGGGAATTTATAAGGTTTACTTGTGTGATGAAGTTGAAGGCAGACCGTTTAACTGTGCCTGTTGACTGAACCAGACTTAACATTTGCTTCTGTTGAGGAGAAATAATTTAGCTGCCAAGCCAATATCTCTGCACAGTAAGAAGCAAATACCATGGAAATGAAATAAATACTTCCTGGAATGATTTTTTGAATGTGAACGTAGATAATGGCAACCGATCCTTCTTGAGGTAATCAGCAAAGGTCAACCATCAAGCTGCTTCTCAGCCCTGGGGAGAAAAACACCCCCTCTGAACACAGAGGATGCATTGCATGTGAGGGGGCCGCGATGCTGGGGTCATTTCAGAAGGTGTGGTACCCCATCTCCACCTTCCCTCTGTGTGAAGTCCCATTCACGACTCTAGGAGCCAGTCCTGGAGACATCACACACCTTACGACACCAGCATTCAGTGTTAGGAAAACAAGGTGAGCTTCTGTCCTTTTAACAACTTCTTTCATATTTCATGCGCTTCTGTGCCCTTAGCTCTCTCGGCGCTTTTCTTCTCTGGATGCAGCATTTTCTCATGTGCCTCTAGGTGGGTGGTTGCCAGGACCACATTTTCTCCTTTCTCTTTTTTCCCATAGCTTTGGTCTTAAGCTTCATATAGCTGGAAAACTCCTCACTCGTAAACTCACCCACTGAGGTACTCATTTTTATCCCAAAGCAGATCTTTCTCTGGATTCCCCAGTGTCTTCCAGTTATACTACTTACTTTCTTCCCATAAGGCATGAAGTCTTGACATAATCTCCAGTTTATTCCTTTTCTTTCACCCTCTGTACTGAGTGCATTGCCTTAATTCTTCTCCAGCATCACCCATTTACAGCCTTTCCTTCCTGTTCCCAGTGGCAGCAGCTCTCAGCACTTTCTCATCCCCCTGGACCTCGTTTCCATGTTGTCTACACTGCGGTTGCAGCTCCAGGAGTCCGGCCTCTGCCTGCCCTCCCTTTGAATTAATGCTTCTTCTGGGTTCTCTAGTTCCTGAAGCCACCCATTGTCTGTTGGAAGGCCCTTTTTCAATCCCCCCTTTGCTTTACACTTAGCTTACTAGGGCTCCCCCCACCCCTCACCCCACATAGCCTGGTTGCTCATTTGTCAAAGAGGGAGATTCAGACTCAATTCTTCACATAGGTAGCGTGTGTGCTCAGCCCTGTCTGACCCTCTGTGACCCTCTGGACTGTAGCCCGCCAGCCTCCTCTGTCTAGGGGGTTTCCCAGGCAAGAATACTGGAGTGGGTTGCCATTTCCTCCTCCAGGGGATCTTCCCGACCCAGGGATTGAACCTGCATCTCCTGTGGCTCCTGCATTGGCAGGCAGATTCCTGACCACTGCCCCACTTGGGAAGCGCTCTTCACATAGTTGCTTCATTTGAAGTGTCGCCTTGAAGCTGTCGCTTTTTTAGTAACTTCCAATAGTTCCTCATTGTCTACCACGTAAAGTTCAAGTTCTTTACCCTGAGATTTAAAGCCCTCAAATTATCTGGCCTTAGTGCTACTCTCTAAATTTATCTTCTGCTGCTGCTCAACTAAGTCTTCTGTTCTGAAAACCTGGTCTCCCAGGCGTCAAATGTGAATTCAGTCTTTAGATCTTGTTCTAGGGATCTGCTCCCTAGAACACCGCCTCATTCCCTTTTACCTGACTGAGTCTTACCGCTCCTTCAAGACGCACATCAGGCCTTCGGTTCTCAGTGAAACTTGTTTCATTTACCCAAATGCATAGTAATCTGCCTGTTGCACTTTTCTGTCCCACTTATAATGTCAGTCGCCCATGTTAGCTCTTATTCTGTTCCCTTTCATTCTTATTTGCTTTTTGTGGTGTTTGTTTAGTCTCCTCGTCCTCTGTATTGCAAGGAGCGGGCCTGGTTCTGTGCCTCAGAAATGGTGCGTACCTCCTGATAATGATGTTGGCTTAAAGAGTTCCTGTGCCAGTTGTCAAGGACAGTGTAGGTGCCCACATACCATTTTTAGACAAAGCAGAAAGTGGCACCATTATCACTCTCACTATCTTAAGGGCCTCTTCTTTGAGAAACCTCAGGGAATTTTATAAACAGCACCAGGAGACTAAGTCACTGGCAGCACTGTTAGTGTCTGCTGGGGATGAAACTCTCACATGCAGACAAGCACGGATGAAAACCCAGCAGGGCTGAGTCTGGAACCAGTGTAGACGTTCTTTTATTCCCTGGCCTTGAGCTGCCTTGGCATCTGGCCAAATAGCTCCTTATCTCTGGGAAAATCCGCTTGATTTATTTGTCTGCTTGACTTCCAGGTTTCTTCCCTGCTCCAGAGACTGCCAGTCAGTACAATGACCCCTTTTGTTTTCTGGCTGCTGAGTGCCGCACACTGGCTTCCGATCCAAGCTCCAGACTCTGCCACTTTATCTGCTGCCCACACTCCTGCCACCAGCTTTAACCAGTATATCCTCAACTTCCTAATTTCTAGTCCCTGCACACTCTGAGACTGCTACTCACAGGCCCGTTATAGAGAGTCTTCTGTGATTCACAGTTTGTAAAGTTTGAACTGTTGCTTAGATGCTTGGTATATTCTTACTGTGGCTTTTCTGTACCTTCACATAACCTTTTGTACTGTGACATTAAAAAAAAGTCTACTAACGTGAGTCTTGTCTACTCCCAGTATTGGTGATGGGTCAGAAACTGAATCATCAACTCTGATGTAAGTGCATCTTTGAGGATTAGCTGATAGCATCTGCGAAATTACCACAGTAGCCTTCTTGCTTAATACTTGTAGCAGTGTGGAGCCAGATCTCTGATATTATCAGGTTCCCTTTTGAGTCCAGTAGATAGTATGGTAATATCAGTGCAGTTTCCTTCACTTACCCTGAGTATGAAATGCAGGACATCAGGTTTGCTGCATCTGATTTACTAGGTCTGAAATAAGAGCATCGGAAAGAGTCGTATTGTATCTAACTGATTCAAGAGGAACTCGGTGATGCTAATGATAGGGATGGATGATGTGCTCAGTGTTCTGAAGGCGTTCATGATCCCTGGGAAGCTCTCAGGTGATGAAGTCCCTCCTCTTAAATCTTGTCCTCATATAGTCAGAGTTGGCCAGTGCTTGAGGCCCCTGGGCATCAACAAGGAGCAATATTCATGGCAAAGCCTTCCTCTGCTCCCCTGTACAATCTTGCCAGCGAGCTTTAAGAAAAATTAAGCCTGAGTCAACTGGATATCCACATGCAGAAGCATGAAGTTGAACCCATACTTCACATATATGCATAATTGATTCAAAACAGACCGGAGACCTAAATGTGAGAGCTAAAACTATACAACTCTTAGGAGAAAGTAGAATTGTAAACCTTTGTGACCTTGGATTGGGCAGTGGTTTCTTAGCACTAGCAGCTAATGAGAAAAATAAATGAATTGAACATCATTAAAATTTAAAACTTTTTTCTTCAAAAGGCATCATTAGGAAAGTGAGAAGGCAACCCACAGAATGGGATTAAATATTTACAAATAATATATCTGGCAAGGGCTTCCCAGGTGGTACAGTGGTAAAGGACCCATCTGCCAGTGCAGCAGGTGCAGAAGACATGGGTTGCATCCCTGGGTAAGGAAGATCCCCTGGAGGAGGAAATGGCAACCCACTCTGATATTCTTGCCTTTAGAATCCCATGGACAGAGGAGCCTGACAGGCTACAGTCCATGGGGTCACGAAAGACTGGCCATGACTGAGCAACGGGGCATAGAGTTCAGTTCAGTCACTCAGCTGTGTCTGGCTCTGCGACCCCATGGACTGCAGCACGCCAGGCTTCTCTGGCCATCACCAACTCCCAGAGTTCACTAAAACCCATGTCCATTGAGTCGGTGACGCCATCCAACCATCTCATCCTCTGTCGTCCCCTTCTCCCACCCTCAATCTTTCCCGGCATCTGGGTCTTTTCCAGTGAGTCAGTTCTTCACATCAGATAGCCAAAGTATTCGAGTTTCAGCTTCAACATCAGTCCTTCCAATGAATATTCAGGACTGATTTCCTTTAGGATGGACTAGTTGGATCTCCTTGCTGTCCAAGGTATTCTCAAGAGTCTTCTCCAACACCACAGTTCAAAAGCATCAATTCTTTGGTGCTCAGCTTTCTTTATAGTCCAACTTGCACATCCATACATGGCTACTGGAAAAACCATAGCTTTGATTAGACGGACCTTTGTTGGCAAAGTAATGTCTCTGCTTTTTAATATGCTGTCTGGGTTAGTCATAACTTTTCTTCCAAGGAGCAAGCGTCTTTTAATTTCATGGCTGCAGTCACCATCTGCAGTGATTTTGGAGCCCAAAAAATAAAGTATGTTTCTGTTTCTACTCTTTCCCCATCTATTTTCCATGAATTGATGGGACCAGATGCCATAATCTTCGTTTTCTGAATGTTGAGTTTTAAGCCAACTTTTTCACTTTCCTCTTTCACTTTCATCAAGAGGCTCTTTAGTTCTTCTCTTTCTGCCATAAGGGTGGTGTCACCTGCATATCTGAGGTTATTGATATTTCTCCCAGCAATTTTGATTCCAGCTTTTGCTTCCTCCATCCCAATGTTTCTCGTGATGTACTCTGCATATAAGTTAAATAAGCAGGGTGACAACATACAGCCTTGACGTACTCCTTTCCCAATTTGGAACCTGTCTGTTGTTCCATGTAGTTCTGACTGTTGCTTCCTGACCTGCATCTAGGTTTCTCAAGAGGCAGGTCAGGTGGTCTGATATTCCCATCTGTTTCAGAATTTTCCACAGTTTGTTGTGATCCACACAGTCAAGGCTTTGGCAGAGTCAGTAAAGCAGAAGTAGAAGTTATTCTGGAACTCTCTTGCTTTTTCTATGATCCAGCGGATGTTGACAATCTGACTGCTGGTTCCTCTGTCTTTTCTAAATCCAGCTTGAACATCTGGAAGTTCATGGTTCACATACTGTTGAAGCCTGGCTTGGAGAATTTTGAGCATTACTTTATTAGCGTGTGAGATGAGTGCAATTGTGCAATAGTCTGAGCAATATCCAGAATATATGAAAATCTTTTGCAACTCCACAATAAAAAGACAACCCAGTTTTAAAATGGGGTAAGAATTTAAATAGGCATTTCTTGAAAGAAGACATATAGATGGTCAATAAGCACATGAAATGATGCTGAACATCATACCATCAGGGAAATTAACATCAAAATTCCAGTGAGATACTATTTTACACAAACTAGGATGACTGTAATGAAAAAGACAGATAATAATAAAGTTGACAGGGGAATAGAGAAATTGGAATCTTTGTATACTGGTAATGAGAATGTAAAATGCATAACCACTTTGGAAAACAGTTTGGCAGTTCATCAACAATTTAGACACAGAATTACTATAAGTGAAAGTGTTCGTCACTCAGTCATGTTCGACTCTTTGGAATTATCATATAATGCAGCAATTCCATACATACCATATACATATACATACAATTCCATATGCATACCAATTCAAAGAGAATTCATTTTCAAGGGAACTGAAACCATACACTTACACAAACTCTTTTACATAAATGTTCATAGCAGCATAATTAATAATAGAAATGGAAGCAACCCAGATGTCCACCAACTGATGAGTGGATTAAAATGAATGTGGTGTATCCATACAATGGGATATTGCTTATAAATAAAAAGGGATGACATTCTGATACATGAGATAGCGTTGTTATTGTTCCATTGCTCTTTCATGCCTGACTCTCCGTGACCTCATGGACTGCAGCACACCAGGCTTCCCGGTCCTTCACTATCTCCCGGAGTTTGCTCAAACTCATGTCCGTTGAATCAATGATGCCATCTAACCATATCCTCTGTCACCCTCTTCCCCTCCTCCCCTCAGTCTTTCCCAGCGTCAGAGTCTTTTCCAGTGAGTCAGCTCTCTGCTTCAGGTGGCCACAGTACTGGAGCTTCATCATCAGTCCTTCCGATGAATATTCAGGGTTCATTTCCTTCAGGAATGACTGGTTGAATCTACATTAACCTACGTAAAAGAAGCGAGACACAGAAGGCTACATACTGTGATAGTCCATTTATATGAAAGTAAACAGAAGTAGATCAGTGGTTTCCAGGGGCTGGAGGAGGGGAGATTCCTATATTTCAGTGAATACAAGATTTCTTTGGGAGGTAAGGAAAAGTCTATGCAAGTACACGTGAGGTTATATAAGTTTCTGAATATGCTAAAACCACTCACTTGTATACTTTAAAGGGGATATTTATAGTATGCAAATTTTATTTCAGTAAAAAAATTAAGACAGCCTTGATCTTAATTCTCTGATCAAAGAGCTGTGCTTTTTGATCCATGCCACCCCAAACCAGCCCCCACCACCCACATCTGTGTCATGTCAAAATAATTTTCCTATTTCATTCTTAGAGGCATCTCGACAGTAGTTTCTTAGAAATCTAATTTTTTTTTTTTTTTTAGCACTGTACAGTTTTAGCACAACACAACTGCTTCCATATTTTCAGGCCACAGATGCAGTGACTTCAGAAGCTGAAGTGCTCTTGTTCATGGCTTTGAATGGAATATAGACCTTTTTAAAAACAGAGACAAAACCAAGATATCCCACTTTGGTAGATAACTCTGTGCTTTGCAAGTATTTCTTCTTTGGACTATTAAAAGTGACATTTAAAGTACTAACTGCATTTTAAAATATCAATAAGGTTTCTCTTAAAATCTCCTTCATGTTTGAAATGAGAGAAGAGCCACAGAGTTTATAGCTGTGTCTATGTTTTTCATCCTTTTATTTGGAGTAAGTCTGCATAACTCCAACTTTCTTCTACTTTAGTAGACATCGTAGACCCTGATGAAGTCACACTTTGTGACTGGATAATGAAATTATCCATTGTGCTTCATTGTGCTTGGATAATGAAACTTTGCGAGTACCTAGGAAAGTCATGCTACCCTTATGGTGGGTAGATAGGCAAAGACAAGGCAAGTGAACCAGAAAGGGAAATGGGAACAGTGGTTTAGGCAGGGGAGTCATTTTCCTCTTGTGATGCATACTGTCTAAGATAAGCAAGCATGCATGTTCGGGCATGTCCAACTCTTTGTGACCCTATGGACTGTAGGCCGTTGGACTCCACTGTCCATGGAATTTCCCAGGCAAGAATACTGGAGTGGGTTGCCATTTCCTTTTCCAGGGGATCTTCCTGACCCAGGGATCAAACCCACATCTCCCACATTGTAGGCAGATTCTTTACCATTGAGCCACCTGAGGGCAAACGGACAAAGCTGGGTGGATTAAACTCTGCTAGTGGCGGACTGGAAATTTCAGCACCCTGAGCCCTGGCAGATAATCTTCTCAAGCTTCAAATAGTTTCCATTTTTATGCTTTATCAAGACCCGATTTTTATTTTCTGAAGAAACATTTCAAGTTTGGTGCAGTATGGCTTTGCTCAGCCAGCTTGCTCAGCCAAGTCAACAGGACCAGGTAGAGAGGAGGTTTCCAGGGTTTGCAGTGGGGAGTTGAGCCCTCACCCAGGGAGATGTGGGCCCCATGTCACTTTAGGACCGGGCCAAGTCAGCGAGAAAGGGATCTGTGGTTGCATTGCCCAGCGTCTCTGGGATCCCCTACCTGACATTTAGTGTTAGATCTAGTGTAGACCCTTATGTTGATCTAGAGGGAGAGCAGTGGGTGGTCATGAAGAAAGATCTCTCAGTTCCCTGCACAGGAGTTAAACCTGGGTAACCTGGGTAGAGGGGTTCCTTGGTGGCTCAGATGGTAAAGACTCTGCCTGGAATGTGGGAGACCCAATCCCTGAGCTGGGAAGGCATGGTCCTCCAGGATTCTTGCCTGGAGAATCCCCATGGACAGAGGAGCCTGGTGGACTGCAGTCCATGGGATTGGAAAGAAGTCAACACAACTGAGCGTCTAAGCACGGCTGAACACAGCACAACCTGGATGGAAACCAAGAATCCTTGCCACTAAACCACCAGGAGCTAGAAGCTAGAAGCGAAGTGGCCCTGGCTCTTGCCCCTGTTTGAAAGCAAGAATGTTTCACGGGGGCAAAAACTAAAAGCAGGTACAAAGTTTATTACTAGAGACACAGCACAGTGTAGGGGAGAGCTCACAGGAAAACAGTTTGTCTAACTCAGAAGCAGGGCAGAGACACACACTCAAGGGAAAGGGTGTGGGCATCTTCTCTAATGAGGAGGAGCGCAATGAGATGCTAGGCAGACCACACGCTCAGGGGAGTAGGGGCATCCTGGGTAAGGAGCAGCACAGAGGCGACATAAATCACTCATACAGGACAGCCCTTCTGGGCCTTTGTTTCCCTTTGGCCAATTATCTTGTTTCTTTCTTCACACCTAACTGGTCCATGGATCCTCCCCAAGATGCATACACAACTTTTTGCTAAGATGGATCCCACTGCAGAGGCCTGAGGGTGCATGTCCACACTTATTATGGGATGGGGCCCCCTCCCTTTCTGACCCCCAAGAGGCCTTTCTTCCTGTGTGCAGACAGGGAAGTCTTCCCTGACCTCAGGAATGGGCCCCTTATCAAGCTCAGCTTTTACCACTAGCTTTGACCTTGGAGTGTCTGCGTGAGGACAAAGTTTGCATTTTACTTCACTTGACAAATACCAGGGGTCTGGCCAGAGGCCCACTGGCTCCTGCCTCAGCATCGGGCCCTTCCTGCTTCGTGTGCTGCAGGCTCCTCTGTCTGACACTCACCCTCTTACCCCCTCACTCATCGTTGCTCACCTTTGCCTGTCTCAGAGCACTTGACAAGCTTGGTCCAGAGATCCCATACCTGTTCTGGGGAACTGAGGCCTCATCCTTTAAGATGGAGAGGCCCAAGGGAATCTGGAAACAATGAAGCTTCTGTGTCTACACTCTAACATTTCTGAATCAGTGCTGCTCAGGCTTTACTCAGAATCGTGATCACTGGCAGGGGTGGTGGGGTGACTGAAACACAGGCTGCTGGACCCTATAATTTAATAATAATGCCATGTCCACCACAGCATAGCTAATTGAATTCTAAGTGTTTCTTTTACATCATGCCTTCCTTCTCCTTTTTCTAGTCTCTTCTTCCTTCTTTCTCAAACATTTATTCCGTGCCAGCTCTGTACCTGACACGGACCTAAGCCCCTGGGCAGTGAGATAAATTACCCGGGGATAAATAAGAAAGTCTGCAGTCACGTCAAACATGAAAAGAAGGTGCTGACAGGCAGCAGGGCTCTGGTGGAAGTGTGGGGGGCAAGGGCATGAGCTTTGCAGGAGGGGTGGAGGGACAGCACAAAGGTCTCCCAGAGCCCACACGCAACTTAGAGCCTAATTAGAAGGAAAGAAATTTTATAGTAGCATTAATTCTACAATGTGGTTCCCCACCCCTCCTTTGCTGAGTAGTTTAATTTGCACCCAGGAATAAAAGAATTAGGGGCTGGTAAGACTTTGAACAACAGTAAGACATACAATGCACTGTATATGTAATTTTAAGGAAAATACTATATATGTCATCTTGTAGACAGAGTCATATGATAATTTTGTCAGAGGATGGAATTGTAGAAGTATTTTAGGGAAGTTGGACGTCTCTATCGCAGCGTTGCACGCACAGGTAGCTTTTGCATCAGCTGAGACATACGGACCCTAAGGCTGGCCCAGGAGAGACCCAGAGGTGGGGACGCAGTTGAAGAACACGCCTAAGGGGAAGGTCTCTGCCACGGAAGGGTGCCACCTTCTGGCCAGATGTTCAGGAATGGCTAGAGCTGGGAACAGTTGTGTTGCACTCGGACCAATTCAAGCTGTTTTGAAAACAGAATTTTCATGGTAATGATACTTTTAGTTAGGAGGAAACCAAGTGGACTCTCTCAAGTAGCTAAGACCTACCCAAGTACCAAGGAAAAGAAATGAAAGAGCGTGAGGCTTATGCTTTACTGTCAGAGACAATCTTCAAATCTTCTATTTTAGAAAATCAACTTAGAGCATTCATAAATCTACATTCTCTGAATAGAAATAGAAAGCATATTATAATCAGTCAGAAAAATAAAAGTAAAGCCACCTACTATGTAGGTGCCAGGCACTGCATTAAGTACTTGACAAATATTAGCTTCATTTAATCTTCACAGTCATTCAATGATAGTACCCATTTTATAGATGAGAAACATGAGCCTTAGAGGGGTTTGTCACTCGTCCAGAGCTTTTATACACCATTTGGCTGGTAAGTGACAAAGAGAGGATTTGAACCCAGTTTCTATCTGAACACGTGACTTAACAATTATGATATGCTGCAGATAATCCATGGTGGATTATCAAATTGCAGATCAGCTTCTTGCCCAGAGCCTATGGCTGGTCACCTGACAAGGCAGGCCTACAGCTTTTGCTTGCATCTTATTAGCGAGATGCGCTGGAATTCCTGGCTGCAGGTACAAGTATCTCCTCTTGAATTTTGTGGGGACCTTGGAGCCTCACAGATGCCCATGGAAGTCTAAACCCTAGGGTGACCTCTCCATGCCCAGTGGGACCCTGATTCAAAGGGGTGGGGGTACACTGCCAGCCCATGTTTCCTTTCCATCTCTTTGCCTGAGATGAAGATGGACTTCTTGGGGGCCTCAGAAAGATGCTCTAGACTCCTAAACAGCAGGAGGGGCTTTGCCTCAAGCAGTCCTGGGATGTCTAGTCCTGTTTTCTTCTTCAGATGCTTCAAGAAAGACCCATTTCAGGAAGAAAAGCACACTTCTCTGACCCAAGGAGGATTTAAAATAATACCTGAATTTCTTACTCTGAAACCTTGAGCCTTTTACCTTGCTTGGTAATTTTGTTTCTAGTATATTCTGTGTGTTCTGTGTGAGAAGGTTGCCAGGGAGTGCTGGGTCCCCAGCCTCACCCTCCTGCACACTATGTGGTCCAGACATCCGAGTGAGTGAGGCCACATGGCCGAGGCCTGTGTGGAGCTTAGTGGGGTTGCAAAGATGACCAGTGGGGCTTTTTCTCTAAACTAGCCTTTATTTGTGTCTACTCTCTGCTCATCTTAGGTTTCACTTCAATGATTTTAGTAATTCATAAAAAAGAAATTTTTGTTTCCTAGAGTGCTTGGGAAATTGTACGTGGAAATTCCTAGCTATGGTATGCATTTTCTTTCAGTTTATTATTACTATCTACTGAAAAAATATAGTGAATCTGTACCATTGCTAGTAATAATTCAAAAATTAATACGAATAAGGTGTGCTGCTATTGATTCTAGAAAGCTAGGAAATATGGATTTTTGGCTAAATGGTTATGTAGCCTTTCTTTCTCTATCAGAGAAACACACATATACTCTATTTCCTGGAAATGTTACAGCAATATAGTAAAACATGTTCAATACTGATACTAAATCTATATATTAAAATAATGTTTCAGAAACTATTTTAAAATGTGAATGTGTGTAAATTGTTACATATGTATGTGTATATAACACATATCTGGCCTCTGTATTGTATGTAGTGGCACATATACATTGTCTGTAATAATCCTAGTACTAAGTGATGGTGATGTCTCCATTTTACAGATGAGGAAACTGAGGCATAGAGAGATTGGGTAACTTATGCAAGCTCACACACATAGCTGTCAAGTGGTGGGATAGTCTGTGTGCTTAACTATGAGACTCTACTGCCTCCACAAGTAGATGTTTCCTGGGTGATGCAGGAGGCACTTTGGATTTGAGGGGTAACTCAGAACGGACCATTAAGAACCTCAGCTGGGAGCTTGACTTGGTGGCAAAAGCACTGGACCAGGGCTCAGACCAACATCATTTTAGCCCCGGGTCTGCCATTTATGAGTCGCATATGTCTGGGCATGTCTCCTCCTGACTCTGACTTTCCTCATCTGTAAAATGGAGATGGTGATAATATGCCCAGTCGCTTCGTAGAAGGGTCGTGAAGACAGCTGACATAGTGGATGTGAAAGACATCTGAAGACACTTCACGTGCTCCATAAACATTCCGGAAGGATTTGCCACAGGCTCACAGCGCACTTGGCAATTCTAAACTAAAGCCGGACCATTCTTAGCCCGGTGCCCTTTCCACTCATCTGTGCCGTGTCAGCGTGCCTTTGAACAAATTCACGCACTGCTTTGTATTAGCTCCTTTTCTGGAGAGAAGGGAGATGGTATGCTCCCCCTTGGAATATCATCCTCTCATTACTATCGTAGAGAATGTTTTCTCCTCTCAGCAGTCCTCTCTTTTTCCTTCAGATTTGAGAAGTGTTAGTTTTCTTTTGTCCCTCTTGCCTAAGTGACTAGAACACTGTATTACAAATGAAAATTTCCTTTAACCAAGAAAAATCAGATTTGCTCAGAGTGGAAGGAGGGCCTCGTTTGAAGTGGAGGAGATCCAGTTTTGCAGATAGAAAAGCTGAGGGTCAGTCTGAGGGGGCACTTAACACCACCCAGCAACACAGGGGCAAAGTGGCCAAAACCAAGTGTCTGGACTTCCAGGCCAGGCCCAGTTCTACTTCATGACGCTGCTCCTTGCACTGAGAAGCTGTGGATGTTTGGGGTTTATTTATTTTATTTATTTTATTTAATAAATTTTTATTTTTACTTTATTTTACTGTATAATACTGTATTGGTTTTGCCATACATTGGCATGAATCCACCACAGGTGTACATGGGGTTTATTTATTTTAGATGTTTGTTGTATTCCTGATAGATCTTCTGCAAGGAATGCCTTCCGTCTTTTAGTGTTTGTACTTTGTTACTTCCAGACGGAGACTGCATAAGCTGGGCGTGTCGAAGATCACCCAAGTGGATTTCCTGCCCAGGGAGGTAGTGTCCTACTCCAAGGAGACCCAGACTCCTCTGGCCACACATCAGTCTGAAGGTGAGTGATGTCTTTTGTTTACTTTCCAGGTGATCTCTGGGGAAATGGCCAGGGAGCCCCATCGTTCCTGTTGATCTTGTATCTTACCGTAAGACATCTTCACAGGACACAAATATAATGACGCACCAAAAGCTGAAGTCTCTTTGGGCTCTGGTTTTGGAAACGGTGGAGAGGAAACCCAGTGGTACTCCTCCAGGGGGATCGTGAACTTTCAAATGGGTCACTTAGGAAGGTCACACTTTGTTAACACTATGTGAGTCTAGGGAACATCTCCAAGGAAAAATGTAATAGAAACTTCTCTGAATTTTATTGGTAAGAGTGTGTGTACATTAGACGCATCATTTACAGGTATCAGCAAACTATAAACCCCACCAGCTCGTCGAGGTAAAGTGTTGGGGAATCCAGCCACACCCAGTCCCGCTTTCTTGCTGTGTGGTAGAGTTGAGCCACTATGACCCATGTGGCCTAAAGTCTTGACTGTAATCTGGTACTTAAAAACTTCGCTGACCCCTGACTTGCTTTGCCAATTCAGATGGCAACACACTAAGAGTTTCTTAACACAGTTTAAAGACTTTCCATGCAGGCTCCGTGGAGGGGGATGGGAATTGAACTCCCTGCCTCCTTGGTGCATTCCTGAAAATATCAGGTGGAAAATGTACATGCAAATCCCAGTACGTCATAAAAATACACTGATAAGAGAAGTCAAAGGTAATCAATGAAAATGCATCTTAGAAGTGAGTAATGACACCAAAGCGAAACTGCTCCAGAGCAGAAGCAGGAGATGTATACAGGTAAAATAGGGTGAGTGACGGTTGCGTTGACAGAGGGTCGCGCTGCTGTCACAGCTGAGCACATTCTCTCTTGTTATTCTGCTGTCTGGTGCAGTAGAGAGGATGTTAGCATTCTGAGTTCAGTGTTGTTGTGTAGTCGATACAAAAGCCATGAAACTGAAAAATGATTTGCATTGCCGGCTTGGTTTACAGCATGTATCCATCTGTGAACTGTGGTCTGTGCAAGTTACCGAGCTTTTTCAGTTTCGGTTTTCAACCCATAATGTGAATAGACAAGTGAAATCAGGTTCCTTGAAGGAGGGTGCTGCCTACACTACACGCCTTCTGAAAACCTGTCTTGGATAATGCCAGCTGGTGTGGTGAGCATTCTTTGGCTGAAGGGCCTCCATTTTTCAGGTGAGATTATGAAATGCATTTTAGAAGCTAACAAGTAGCACCCTCTGGTGGTGAAATGTTAAACCAACTATTTCAACGAACCTAAGAACTGTACGTTAACGTGGCGGAAAATATGAAGTTGGGAAAGATTTTGGGAGTTCACCCAGTCTATCCCTGGGCCTCCAGGCAAATCAGCAAGATCATTAAAAACAACCTCGCCACCCAACCAAAACATTTGTTTGAGTTCATTTGCTGCCAGAGGTATTTGCAGAACTGTAGCCTGAGGTATGTTTATTTAGCCCAAAATTTGACCCATAACATAAAGTTCTACAGTTGACATTGGAGAAGGAGTGAATTGTTTTTTGGAAATGTGTAGACTTTAGATATTGGAAATGGTACAGAACTATTTACAAGGGAAGATAAATTAAGGATGAAAAGGCATTGACTCTAAACTTTTAAACTGGAACACATCAGAAGGAGGAGGCTGGGCTTTCCATTTTACGACTGCAGAGAGGGCTTGGGACCCTTCATTATGCTGTGGTCCAAGCAGCAGGAAAGAAAGAATGTATTCCTCTGCTCTTGGCAGAAGTTCTTTCTGTTTTGTTAACAAGGCTCATAGAGCTTTTTTATGGTGATGGGCATTTTGACGGTTCAAATTCCACAATGTAGATTTAAGCTCAAAGTGAGCTACTGTCCCTGTAGACAGTGAAGCAATCTCCGGCAGGTTTAGACGGGCAGAACTTGGGATTTGAGTTCAGCAGTGGTCCGCTCACCTCAGAGGATTCTCTGGCTACCTGAGTGGTCCAGCCCCTGGCTGACAGGGGAGCCCCACGACCCCCTCTCACCTGCAGTGTGAAGGGAGCGGACAGAAGCAGAGTAGGAGGCTCTTCCACGTGGCTGGTTTGTGTTTACTTCCAGTTTGGGAGCTTGGGCCCTGGCACCAGTTTTCATGGCAACTGCAGCCATTCAGAGTCAGGAAACAATGAACTGCTGAGTTTTATGACCCAGTGAGGCTCTTGGATGGATAAAATACTTAAAGCTGTGGTGCCCATAAGATCCATTTTAGCTCATTACTGCCGTGATGTATGAAGGAATGCTGATTATTTTTTAAGTCATTATGCGACTGGAAAATTTAACTATTTAAACCAGTGATCTCAGAGCGTTGATCTATTCTGCATCTAATGGAGTTCTTATGCATTCCGTTTTTGACGTGTTCTCATTTTACTCTTTAAAATGGAAGGGAAGGTACTGTGGGCTTGCCCAGGCTTAAGCCTCTTTTCGCCACTATGTACTATAATGAATAGTCTCTTAATTTGTGATCGTAATGACCTGTTATGAGAAACAGTCCAGAGAATGATTTAAAGCAGAAAGATTTAGGAATGTTGTCTGCACGAACACTGGTTTTTCAATACAAGTTTAGATCTTCCCTCCCTGGTTAGGTCATTAGTTGCCGAGGAAGAAAGCTGAGAATAGGAAATGGTGGTTTGGGGAGCAGGATATCTCTGTCCCCAAAACATTTTAGACACATGCTTTTTATTCCCGGGTAATAAGAAAGGGGGGGAAATGGTTCCCTTCCAAACTACAGCTGCTTTGTGTTATTAATATTAACCTCTCCCTTGATTGTCCAGGAGGTGTTGACGTTAGTTAGGATGCCAGCCTTCTGTGTCTTTACTACAGCGGGAAAAGTGACTGGCCCACCCTAGGCACCGGACAGATGCTTTGAATGACAAGGATGAGGCCAGACATCTCAGAAATGCCAAGTTCTGTGATGACCCCCAGGAGAAGGAGAACTTCTTAACTAGCGGGGTAAATGTAAGCCGATCTGGAGGGAGGAGGTGGAAACTTACATAAGCTGTTGATTGTTTGAAGAGTTCTTTGGTCTTCCTTTTCTCTTTATCATATCTTATAAATGGGAACTCAGTGGCCCTGCATCGGCCACCTCCTCTCCCTTAATTTCCTTCTCATGCTTCCTTTCATATATCCAAGAGAGACCAAACCGCTTGCATTTTCCAAGGCATCGTGTAGCCTCAGGCCTCCACACAGCCTGTGCATTCCATGCCTTGAATGCCATGGAATTCCTGTTTGCTTTCCGTTTGGACCACAAACAAGGGCCAGCTCTCTAGTAATTCTACTTCTGGTTGACATCGCTTCTTATACCTTGAGCATAGTCTGTCTTCCCCTTATCAAGCCATTCTTTAATTTATTTAAAAATATACTTTATTATTACTTAAATATCTTCCTTTTAGGTTTGATCTTCTTGAAGGCAAGGTGAATGTTCTTTTTTTAAAAAAATTTTCATTGGAGTATAGTTGATTTGCAATGTTGTGTTAGCTTGAGGTGTACCGCAGAGTAAATCAGTTATACATGTCCGCATATCCACTCTTTTTTAGATTCTTTTCTCATGTAGAATACGAAGTATTGAGTAGAGTTTCCTGTGGTATACAGTAGGTCCTCACTGGTTGTCTAGTTTGTATATGTTAGTAGTAGAAGTGGTCAATCCCAAACTTTGAGTTTATCCCTCAGCTCCCTTAACTTCGGTAACCATCAGTTTATTTTTGACATCTGTTACTTTATGTCTGTTTTGTAGATAACTTCATTTGTACCCATATTTTTTTTTAAGATTCCACATATAAGCAGTATCATATGACGTTTGTCTGTCTTTATCTGCCTGACTTTATTTAGTACGATCATCTCTAGGTCTGTCCACGTCGCTGCACATGGCACTGTTTTGTTCTTTTTATGGCTGAGTAATATTCTATTATATACATATATATATACACCACAACTTCTTTATCCATTGCTGATGGACACTGAGAAGGCGTGTGTTCTTTACCTCCATGCCCAGGACAGCGCTTGGCACAAAGGGGCTCAACGGATATCAGTGGAAGAAACAAAGGATGAGATAATTCTAGAGGAATAAGAAAGAAGGGAAAATGCTCATTGTATTTTGGGGAGATTGGAGTATGATGCATGCATTAAGGCTGCACTGGTTTTGGGGGGTTTATCAGGAAAAGTCAAGAGAGTACAATTGTGCGAGGAGGGGAGTTCAGTGTTCCTATTTCTACCAGGCTTCTATTTCATTCCGCAGGCTGGTACAGGTATTACTGCTGTGAGCATGACATAGCTGTCAGACCTGAAGAAGAAAACCACCGAGGTAGCCCGTCTTGGCCCAGGATAGAGCAGAGCAGTCGTCAAGTTTTTACTGTGCAGAGATGCCGTTTAAAGTACTTTGGATTTGGAATGGGTGTGTAGGAAGGTGGCTGAGGAAGGCTCTTGTTTCATCTTTGTACTTTGAAAAGATATATTTTCTTGGCTGTTTGAGGGTAATTTCTAGCTTGGCTTCCCATCCTCTCTGGCATATTCTCAACAAAGATGCTTCAAGTATAGAGATATTTTCCCAGGATAAACTAGTCCAGCACTGTGCAATAAGAACATAATGAATCATTATGCATGTTAATAATGCTTTGTTTAATCTAGTACGTTAAAAAGTTATTCTAACATATAATCAACATAAAAATTATCAATGAGATATTATACATTCTTTTTTATATTAAATCATCAGAATCTGGTTTGTATTTGATATAGCATATCCCGATTCAAACACTAACTTTTCCTTGGAAGTACTTGAACTGTAATAAAGCTTTCATAAAATTTACAGTTGAAAAAGTAGATTCCTATGCCACTGTTGTTCCAAACACATTTGGAAGCTGTTTAATAATGGGATCAAATATTTAACTTTAAAGTTAAATTATAAAATGCCATTTTTCAGTTGGCTTTAACCATACCTCACTGCTCAGTAGCTGCAGGGGGCTAGTGGCTCCTGAACTGGACAGCTCAGGCCTACCATGGTTCATCATGGTGCAGGTTGGGCTCTGAGAGCCGCAGCCAGCCTGATCTCCGCTTCACTGTGGCCAGGCAGAGGGGTTGGGGTGAGGAGACCTCCCTGACTTGTGGAGAACTCCTCCAGGTTCATGATGACTCTGTAGATTCTCCTCTTGGTGAGTTCAGCCATATCCAAGAAAATGTTAGATGACTGGACAGGATTGAAGTTGTACTGGCAGCAGGCTAAGTCCTCAAGTAAGCCTCCTCCTGTCATAGTAGAGGCAGTTGTAGGAACCCCTCTGGGCTCTCCCTTCATGGTCCGTAGTTTGTTATTCAGTCGCTAAGTCATGTCCAACTCTTTATGACCCCATGGACTGCAGCACACCAGGCTTCCCTGTCCTTCACCATCTCTCAGAGTTTGCTCAACATCAGGTCCAGTGAGTCGGTGATGCCATCTGACATTTTCATTTTCTGCTGCCCCCTTCTCCTTTTATCTTCAATCTTTCCCAGCTTCAGGGTCTTTTCCAATGAGTCAGCTCTTTGCATCAGGTGGTCCAAGTATTGGAGCTTTAGCTTCAGCATCAGTCCTTCGAATGACTATTCAGGACTGATTTCCTTTAGGATGGACTGGTTGGATCTCCTTGCAGTCCAAGGGACTCTCAAAAGTCTTCTCCAGCACCACAGTTCAAAAGCATCAATTCTTTGGTGCTCAGCCTTCTTTATGGTCCAGTCTCACATCTGTACACGACTACTGGATAAATCATAGCTTTGACTGTCTGGACCTTTGTCAACAAAGTGATGTCTCTGCTTTTCAATACACTGACTAGGTATGTCATTATTTTCTTCCAAGGAGCAAGCATCTTTTAAATTTCATGGCTGCAGTCACCATCCACAGTGATTTTGAAGCCCAAGAAAATAAAATCTGCCATTGTTTCCATTTTTTCTCCATCTGTTTGCCATGAAGTGATAGGACCGGATGCCATGATCTTAGTATTTTTTGAATGTTGAGTTTTAAGCCAGCCTTTTCACCCTCCTCTTTCACCTTCATCAAGAGGCTCTTTAGTTCCCCTTGGCTTTCTGCCATAAGGGTAGTGTCCTGCATATCTGAAGTTATTGGTATTTCTCCTGTCAGTCTTTATTCCAGCTTGAGCTTCACCCAGCCCGGCATTTAGCATGATGTACTCTGCATACAACTTAAACAAACAGGGTGGCAATATACAGCTATGTCCTACTCCTTTCCCAGTTTGGAACCAGTCTGTTGTTCCATGTCTGGTTCTAACTATTGCTTCTTGACCTGTATACAGTTTTCTCAGGAGGCAGGTAACTTGGTCTGGTATTCCCATCCCTTTAAGAATTTTCCACAGTTTGTTGTGATCCATGCAGTCAGTAATTTAGATGCTAGGATATTCAGTTATTGTACCCTGTCTTCATGTTGCCCAAAGGACTACTGAAGACCACGTATGACCTCCTTGTTAGTTATCTACACGTCTGCTGCCCCTTGTCCTCCTTCATGAAGTAATGAGAGACCAGAACTAAGATTTGTGTTCTTCCCACTGTATAGCACAGGTAACTCTGCTCAGTGTTATGTGGCAGGCTGGATGGGAGGGGAGTTTGGGGAGAATGGATATATGTGTATGAATGGATATATGTGTATGTATGTATGGATATATGTGTATGTATGAATGGATATATGTGTATGAGTCCCCTTGCTGTTCACCAAACACAACTATCAGAACATTGTTAACTGACTATACTTCAATACAAAATTAAAAATAAATGAATTTTTAAAAAATTGAGTTACACACTGCAGAGTGTAGAATTCTAAGTCTTCCTACGTGTTGGTGGTCCCGAGAGCATAACTCTTTGATACGAAATTGACAAGTAAAGACGTCTTCCGAAGAATCTAAGTGGAAATACTTATTTGGAACCTAAAGTTTTAAATCGGACAGTTCTCATTTCCTAACTGAAGCCAGTCCTGAAACACCTGGAGGTGACCTGGGAGAAGACGGGGTATGGTGTGATAACCTTGGCTTCCAACTGGATCCCAGTTTCCTGGACCTCAACACGCCTTCTCTGAACTTACTGTTTAAGGAAGCACCACATGTCTCATGACAAGCCATGGTGGCATCTGGATGCAAATTAAAACTTCCTAGTGAAGGTGGCACCCGCTCGTCTTATTTTTAGCTTCTGTTTTTTAGATAAGAACCGACACTCTTCCAGGGAGATGGTGACGTCTGCCATGTTTTGCTTCCTTAAAATATGCCTGCTCTTTCTCTTTTGACACTTGGTTGAAGTGTTAGTCCTCTCTCAGAACAAGCTGTAGAGGCTCCAGGCCCAATGCTAACAAGATTAGCAGTGGAAAGAGTCTCTCCTGGGATATTATTTTTCTTTAGCAATGTTAATCTCATATCTGCTTGGGAAAACTCTTGAAAGACAAAAGAAAAAGAAAGGAGCGGGGAGGGAGTGCTATCTAAGGAACACAGACATTGCAGACAATACTTTTTAGGTATTATTTATATCAAAAAGACACATTTTTCTAGTTAAAATTGTTTTTCCTATCTCTCAACTACCTTTCCATCTATTGGTCAGGAGAGCGCTCATGATTTAGTTTATTTGGTTTATATTAGACACTAAAATAGACATTGGATTGGCTTAGCTGCCAGTCAGTCTTGATATTCCAAAGGAGAAACCTCATGCTAAAAGGTAATTTTTTTTAATTTTATTTTTTTTATATCTACGTTATATATATTCTTATGGCAAAGAATGTAGTTTTCACTTCGTGAATAGCACTTACAAACAAGAACTGTATTACATAGTGGTATGAAGGCAAATTAAATACCAACTTTTTAAACTTATAAACATCCTTTTGTAATTTGAAGAAAATATTTAAGTATTCAAACCCTGAGTTTGGATTCTTAATATAGATTTTGTTTTTATTACACAAATGATTTATTTATTTTTTTTAATTTTTTTATTTTTTAGTTTTTTATTTTTTAAATTTTAAAGCACCCAGTGAGAGACCCAGAGATGGTACAGTCAAATAACAGTCAAATGAGCTCATTTATTCAGAATATTCCTCCCACTGAAAAACAGAAGGGCACCAAATAACAACTAAAAATGAAATCAGAGATGTAATGAAAAGACTAAATGTAGAGAAAGCCTTGGTGCCAGCGGGCACTGTCTTATTTCCTGTAGCTCTGATGGAAGATGAGATGGTTGGATGACTCAATGGACATGAGTTTGAGCAAACTCCAGTAGATGGTCAAG
Source organism: Ovis canadensis (assembly GCF_042477335.2). Classification (NCBI taxonomy): domain Eukaryota; kingdom Metazoa; phylum Chordata; class Mammalia; order Artiodactyla; family Bovidae; genus Ovis; species Ovis canadensis. The sequence goes on from NC_091248.1 coordinate 27,594,740, forward strand.
GACAGGGGAAGAAGTGCTGCAGTGCATGGGGTCACAGAGAGTGGGACGTGTCTTAGTGACTGAACAACAACAACTGGAATCTACAGCTCTACAGAGAGGGGAGGCAATGAGAAAAATAGCCCTAGGGCATCCTGGGAACTTTAGGCTCAATATATGATCGTATTTTGGCCACAGTACTATACTAAAAAACAAACAGTTATTTTTAAAAAGTGACTTATGTATTGGCTGCACTAGGTCTTCGTGGCTTTCTCTAGTTGCGGAGAGTGGGCTGCCTCTTGTGGTGGCTTCTCTTGTTGTGGAGAACAGGCTCTAGGTACCCGGGCTTCAGCGGCTGTAGCACACAGGCTTTAGCTGCCTAACACATGTGAAATCTTCCCAGACCAGGGATCAAACTCGTGTCCCCTGCATTGGCGGGTGGATTCTTATCCACTGACCCACCAGGGAAGTCTCAAATTGTTTGCGAGTTTTATTTAAGCATGGGTGAATGAGTTAACCAACATATCACAGTCGCTAGACTATCAAGAGTTAATGTGCTTTGAAGATGCATGGCATTCAGAAGTAAAAGATTTTGCATAAACTAAAAGCATTGTCCTTTTGAAGTTGTGATGGCTCCATCCCTTTAGTTTTTCATAAAACTGGAGGTATCTTCAGATCAGGAAGATAAGAAGCTTAACTAAAGCTAAGGACCTAGAAGCTCAAATGAACATGAAAGCAGCTGTGAGATTTTTTTTTTCCCCCTGACTCCAAGGCTTACACGTTCAGGTAGATTTTCTAAGCACATTTAACTAATATCTAAATTATAGACCTAATATCAAATTAACATGTAATCATAGATCACTAATTGCTTCCCCCAAGTCCATTTACAAATCCTATTTTGTTGATCTCCAAGGCATCCCTTCTCAGAGGTTCTCATGAACCTGGTTACAGACACATCAGTTCTGTGTATCACTGATGCCTGCACAGTGCCTAATATTTGGTGTGGGAATGAATGGATGACCTCACCTAGCTAATAGAGTAACCCCAACTGTTTGTCTTTTGAGCTGGATGATGGAAGAAATAAAAGAGAGGTAGGTCAAAGGGTATGAGATGGGAGAAGTTGCCCCAGAATTTATAGTTTCAAATGCAAAAGAACTGTGGTTAATTTAAACGGAAGAATTATACAAAAAAGATCTTCATGACCCAGATAACCACGATGGTGTGATCATTGACCTAGAGCCAGACATTCTGGAATGTGAAGTCAAGTGGGCCTTAGGAAACATGACTCTGAACAAAGCCAGTGGAGGCGATGGAATTTCAGATGAGCTATTTCAAATCCTAAAAGATGATGCTGCGCAAGTGCTGCACTCAATATGCCAGCAAATTTGGAAAACTCAGCAGTGGCCACAGGACTGGAAAAGGTCAGTTTTCATGCCAATCCCAAAGAAAGGCAATGCCAAAGAATGCTCAAACTACCACACAATTGCACTCATCTCACATGCTAGTAAAGTAATGCTCAAAATTCTCCAAGCCAGGCTTCAGTAATATGTGAACCGTGAACTTCCAGATGTTCAAGCTGGTCTTAGAAAAGGTAGAGAAACCAGAGATCAAATTGCCAGTAATCCATTGGATCAGTGAAAAAGCAAGAGAATTCCAGAATAACTTCTACTTTTGCTTTACTGACTATGCCAAAGCCTTTGACCATGTGGATCACAACAAACTGTGGAAAATTCTGAAAGAGTTGGGAATATCAGACCACCTTACCTGCCTCCTGAGAAATGTGTATGCAGGTCAAGAAGCAACAGTGAGAACTGGACATGGAATAACAGACTGGTCCCAAATCAGGAAAGGAATATATCAAAGCTGTATATTGTCACCCTGCTTATTTAACTTATATGCAGAGTACATCATGTGGAATTCTGGGGTGGAAGAAGCACAAGCTAGAATCAAGATTGCCAGGAGAAATATCAATAACCTCATATATACAGATGACAGCACCGTTATGGCAGAAAGTGAAGAGGAACTAAAAAGCCTCTTGATGAAAGTGAAAGAGGAGAGTGAAAAAGTTGGCTTAAAGCTCAACATTCAGGAAACTAAGATCATGGCATCTGGTCCCATTACTTCATGGCAAATAGATGGGGAAACAATGGAAACAGTGATAGACTTTATTTTTTGGGGCTCCAAAATCACTGCAGATGGTGACTGCAGCCATAAAATTAAAAGATGCTTGCTCCTTGGAAGAAAAGCTATGACCAACCTAGACAGTATTACTTTGCCAACAAAGGTCCACCTAGTCAAAGCTATAGTTTTTCCAATAGTCATGTATGGATGTGAGAGTTGGACTATAAAGAAAGCTGAGTGCCGACGAATTGATGCTTTTGAACTATGATGTTGGAGAAGACTCTTGAGAGTCCCTTGGACTGCAAGGAGATCCAACTAGCCCACTGTAAAGGAGATCAGTCCTGAATATTCATTGGAACAACTGACGTTGAAGCTGAAACTCCCAATACTTTGGCCACCTGATGTGAAGAACTGACTCACTGGAAAAAGACCCTGATGCTGAGAAAGATTGAAGATGGGAGAAGGGGCAACAGAGGATGAGATGGTTGGATGGCATCACCGACTCAATAGACATGAGTTTGAGTGAACTCTGGGAGTTAGTGATGGACAGGGAAGTCTGGCGTGCTGCTGTCCATGGGGTCGCAGAGAGTCAGACAGAACTGAGTGAATGAACAAAACTGAATTTAAGCAGGAAAAAGTTTGAGTAGAAGGATAATCTGTAAGTCACAGAATCAACATGATGATTGAAAAGACAGACTCAGAAGGCTTCTCAGGGTGAGAAGCTAATTGTCAAGAAGATAACCAACATTTAAAGTATAAAATAGTTTCAGTAAGTCTACCACCAGCGAACCTCGGAGAAGCATGCCAGGTAAGGGGAAAAATCCAGAATAAGCAGTTAGTCTAGTGAAAGCAAGTTGATTCCCCACTACACCACAGAAAAATGTGATCAACCTGGCTGGTTCTTCTTATGAGTTATGGTTCAATATTGGGAATTTTGATTGGTCTCTGGTTGGGCAGTAGCCGAGGCATCTTGAGTTAGGGCAACTGTGCCCTTGTATAGCCTTGATGTACATACTTATAGCTCTGGATACTTTTGAGTCCACTGAGCAAGTATTCATGCAGTGGACACAGAATAACTGGTGTTTAGAGATAGAGTATATCAACTATTCCACCTTAGAAGCCTCCTTCTCAGTGCATAACTTTAAAAATTTTTTTACTGAAGTATAGTTGACCTGCAATGATGTATTAGTATCAAGTGTACAGCAAAGTGAGAGAGTTATATATATATACATATATCCACTGTTTTTTAGATTTCTTTTCCCATATAGGCCATTACACAGTACGGAGCAGTGTTCCCTTTGCTCTATGGTAGATCCTTATTGGTTACACCGTGCATTTTGTATATACACATGCAACTTTTTTACAAAAATATATTGATTTATTTGGCTGTGTTGGGTTTTAGTTGCAGCATGTGAGATTTTTGTTGCAGCCCATGGGCTTCCCTAGTTATGGCACACAGGCTTCTCTCTAGTTGTGTGTGTGTTTAGATGCCCTGTGGCATGTGCGATCTTAGTTCCCAGACCGGGGATCGAACCTGCATCCCCTGCATTGGAAGGTGGACTCCTAAGCACTGGACCACAGGAAAATCCCCCCAGTGGGTAACTTTTGATTGTACATAAATATTCTGTCACTCTGGGTCTATGCTGAAAGGTCCTGCCGTATACCTCTTTCCTTAACCTTTTGCATTTGTATCCTCTAATTGTGACCTCTCAGTTATTGCTCATGGATTAGTTTTGGATAGAGCCCTTTCTCAAGCAATCTCTTCTTCCAACTAAAGTGGGCAACGAGATACGCGGATCAAAATTCTTTTGCAAGTGGAATTGTAGTGGTTTTTCCTCTGCACTGAACTTAAGGCCTACACCTAAATGGAGGTGTACTGTCAGCTGTCCACTACTGGCTTTTGCCAGCCTATCACCGAGAAATTCCCAGGGTCCAGACTCAAAGGTTTTCAGACAGCTAGTCACAGGCCATTTCTCATTAGGCTGGGAGAGGAGTGAGAGTGCCGCAGGAGTAATGACATGACAGGGTGACAGCTGGCTCACGGAGACTGCTTCTACAACTCAGTATAGAGCGCCTGCTGATGAGTTGACAGTGGGAACCTGACTTTATGGCCAGATGGATTCGATAGCACTCCAGTTCATAATGCCTTGTCTATTTTCCACAGTCACCCGGTGTCTCTACGTGGGTCTACTTGTTGGGAACACTAATGCCTATCTCTCAAAAGGATAGTATTAACAACATAATGAAGAGCCTCTACTATAGCTCTAAGATCTAGGCATCTGTTTTGTGATTCCCTTTCAGAGCTCTTCTTTGTCTGCTTTTCCACAGACAGGTTGGGCATCATTGGAAATTTTGTTCCACAAAATTTCTAGGTATATAGCCATTAAAAGTAGAAGCCTTTGGGGGCACCTGGTAAATGGGTTGAATAAAGTGCATGCAAATTTTGGATACGTTGCCTGCAAAGGCCAAAATGGCCTACCAAGCGTGACAACTGTTTGTATTACAGAAGGAAGATATTTGCCATAAGCACTGGCGCTTTTGACCACTAGCCTCATAGAAGCTTTCCTGAAGTAGCAGGTCTCTATATTTTCAAATCCTTTGCTCCCACCCTTTAGCCTGCTTTGCACGAGTGCTCAGTTGCTTCACTTGTGTCTGACTTTTTCTGACCCTCTGGACTGTAGCCCGCCAGGTTCCTCTGTCCATGGGATTCTCCAGGCAAGAATACTGGAGTGGGTAGCCATGCCCTCCTCCAGGGGATCTGCCCGACCCAGGGATCCAACCTTTGCCTCCTGCAACTCCTGCATTGCAGGTGGGTTCTTTACCACTGAGCCACCAGGGAAGCTCATCCTCTAGCCTACTTGTGTCTTACCAAAGCACTGAAAGTACTGATCCAGCTTACTGTCCAGGTCCTGCCAGCATGATGCCTTGTGCTCAGTGAGATTATCAAGGTCTGTAGATGAAGCCAGCTTTCTGGCTTAGGAAGATGAAGATGTAATAAGATAGAAGATGATGATGCAAAGAGAAAGGGGGCTTCTCTGGCTGTCAAGAAAAGGCTTGGTATAGAGTGTGGCTTGAGGGGGGTGCTTCCAGACCTCTGTGTTCTCCACTATATTCAGTTTTCCATCATTTCCTCATCAGTACTGCCACTTTGATCTAAGTGACTTGGTAAGGCCAGAAGTTCAATGGGCTTTCTCCAGGCACCCACAGAATTTTACATTTGTGTTGGATTTTGGCAGACACTTATGTAGAAAATTATCAAAACCAGAGAGATTCCCCAGGTCTATGCCTTGAGCTAAAATATAGAGATCTAAGCCTGCCATCTCGTCTTCAAGCCCTCCAGTCTCATTAGAAGCAGCGACCTCACCCTAGCATCCGTAAATTCTTCATGCTGTTCATACCCTTCAATTTCAATGACAGTTTGATCCCTTAAATCCTTCTTTTCAATGGACACTTCATTAAAGGTCCCCACAGAAGAAAAATTATCTAGTTATTTGTTATAGCTGACAGATTCCCATTCCTGAACTCTGAAGTTTCATATTTTTTTAGGCCCTATTAGGACGAATAACCAGTACCAGTTTCCTGAGTGATTGTCTTCTGATACAAATTTCTGACCAGTCTGGATCCATGGTTGCCAACAATAGAAAGTAACTGGTTAACTGAAACAGAAAAGGGGTCTGTTGGAGAGATGTGAGGTACTTGATAGAATGGGTTTTAACAGTTAGAAAATTAGATCAGAAAGAGGAACAGGGAAGCCCTAACCCCTGCTGCTGCTGCTGCTGCATTGCTTCAGTCGTGTCCGACTCTGTGTGACCCCAGAGACAGCAGCCCACCAGGCTCCCCCATCCCTGGGATTCTCCAGGCAAGAACACTGGAGTGGGTTGCCATTTCCTTCTCCAATGCATGAAAGTGAAAATTGAAAGTGAAGTCGCTCAGTCATGTCTGACTCTTAGTGACCCCATGGACTGCAGCCAACCAGTCTCCTCCGTCCATGGGGTTTTCCAGGCAAGAGTACTGGAGTGGGGTGCCATTGCCTTCTCCTAGTGTGACTATATTTGAAAATACTGCTTTTAGGAGGTAATTAAGGGGGCTTCCCCGATAGCTCAGCTAGTAAAGAATCTGCCTGCAATGCAGGAGACCTGGGTTCAATCCCTGAGTTAGGAAGATCCCCTGGAGAAGGGAAAGGCTACCCACTCCAGTATTCTGGCCTGGGTTGCAGAGTCAGACACGACTGAGTGACTTTCACTTAAGGCCATATGCAACTTCTCTCGTGGCTCAGACGGTAAAGGATTTGCAGTGCAGTAGACCCGGGTTTGATCCCTGGGTCAAGAAGATCCCCTGGAGAAGGACATAGCTACTCACTCCAGTGTTCTTGCCTGGAGAATCCCATGGACAGAGGAGCCTGGTGGGGCTACAGTCCATGGGGTCACAAAGAGTTGGACACGACTGGATGACTGACACTAACAAGGCTAAATGAGGCCATCAGGGTAAGAATCCTAATTTTATAGGATTGGGGCCTTATAATTGGAGGAAAGGAAACAGGGAGATCCATTTCTTTCTTTCTCTCCATGTGTATGCACCAAGGAAGGCTGTGTGAGGACACGGGAAGGAGGCTTCTGCAAACCAGGAAGAGGGCTCTCATGAGAAACTCAACTGTCTAGTAACTTGATCTTGGACTTCCCAGTCTCTAGAACTGTGAGGAAATACATTTCTGTAGTTTAAGCCCCTGTGGCCTCTTGCCATGGCAGCCCTAGCTGACCGTGACAGTGGCTAACAAGCAAGCTGACGCCACTGAACTTGGTCAGCTTGATAAGGCGACATGGGCCTCCTGGGCTTCCTGTCCTTGAGCACTCGCTGTTATACTCAGGGTTTTAAACCCTATTAACTCCTGCCTCGAAAACCTCTACTTCTTCCTGCACCTTGATGGTGCTCCCTTGAGATTTATTTACTTATTAAATTTATTTATTTGATTGCACTGGGTCTTCGTTGCTGCACACGGCTTTCTCTAGTTGTGGCGAGCTCCTCCCTGGCTGCAGTGCATAGACTTCTCATTGCCGTGGCTTCTCCTGTTTTGGAGCACAGACTCTAGGGTCTGCGGGCTCAGCAGCTGTGGTTCACAGGCTTAGTTTCCCTGCAGCATGTGGAATTTTCCCTGATCAGTAACTGAATCCATGTCCCCTGCATGGACAGGCAGATTCTTAGCCACTGGAAGGCCAATGCTCTGCCTTCTATTCAACTGCTGGCCTGGAAGTCCATCTCCAGCCCAAGCCATGTAGCCCCTTTATCCACCGCAGCAGACTCCATGGCAGACTGCTCTGTACTGAGTGCCCACGCCTCAGATGGTCTGATGGAGGCTTGGAAGCGCTCACTGGTCCTCCGCTCCACTTTTGCCAGCCACTCTCAGCGAGGCCAGTTGTTGCCTTGTGGTGAAGAAGACCTGTTGTGTATTGGTCTCCTGCTGCTGCTGCTGCTAAGTCGCTTCAGTCGTGTCCGACTCTGTGCGACCCCAGAGACGGCAGCCCACCAGGCTCCCCCATCTCTGGGATTCTCCAGGCAAGAACAATGGAGTGGGTTGCCATTTCCTTCTCCAGTGCATGAAAGGGAAAAGTGAAAGTGAAGTCGCTCAGTCATGTCTGACCCTTAGCGACCCCATGGAGTGCAGCCCACCAGGCTCTTCCCTCCATGGTATTTTCCAGGCAAGAGTACTGGAGTGGGGTGCCATTGCCTTCTCCCATTGGTCTCCTAGATTCCCAAATAAACAATGTGGTTCAAAGGTTCCTGTGCTCACCTGTCTTCTTGGTTTAATACTCCATCCCTCCTAATTCTTTTCCTCCAAAGTAGAAATCCAGATATATCTGAAAACGTTTCCCTTCTTCTCCCTAAATGTTCCTTTTTCTTGCCATTTACCTAAACTCCCACATTTAACTTCCCTTATAGATTGGGGGAAAGAAGGAGTGATCTATACTTTTTTTTTTTTTTTATTCTAAATGGTAAGGAAAAGAAATTTGGAATGCTTTTTCTCCCTCAGTTAATCCTGACTCGCATCTAACTGTGGGGTTCCAAAATCCAGTTTTTTTGAGGAGGGAGCTGAATGTTACCTTTTATTTTCATTCTTCTGCACCAGATTCTAAACTTTCTACTAGCAAATGAATGCCATAGGTAGACTGATTGAAGATTATTATGTTCAGAAGGAAAAATGAAAAAGCACATTAATACTTAGCAAATATAACTCTCACTGCTTATCAAAATGAAGAGGACATTGTTTCTGCTCATCACTCTTCTTGCAAGGCACATATGTGATTTTTAGAAATTTAATTAATTTCTTTTCCCCACACCATGAGGCATGTGGGATCTTAGTTCTCCAACTAGGGATTGAACCTGTGCCCTCTTCGGTGGAATCGTGGAGTCTTAACCACTGGACTGCCAGGGAAGTCCCTGTTGATCACTTCTGATCAATGATAGAGTCAAGAAATACCGGGATTAAAGAACCTAAATACCGGTGCTTAAGGAACCTTCGGTGCTTAACAAGCCTTTCATTCCCTGGAGAAATACAACTGATACGTTGATTAAGTTAAGAAGTATATAAGGTTCCCTTTCCAGCATGGCAACATGTGGTGCTCTGTGGATCTGCTTCACAGTAAAATTAGTGGAAAAAATCATTAACCACCCCCCACCAAAAAAAAACAAGCTATTTAAAGCCTCTGGAAATGGTACCATGGGCATATAGCAAATGGACAGCAATAACAACAAAAGCACTTACTTTTTAAAAACTTACGAAAATGTGGTAAGAACAGGAAAGAGTGTGCGGTGTTTGAACCACAGCTCACTCTCTTCCTCCCTCTTCTCAGTTCACCTTGAAGCAAACCAGAGCTCAAGTGGGTGCAGAAGAGAACACAGAGCTGTCTCTTCTCCAGCTCCCAGTTGGAGGGCTACTGTATTTTCCCACCTGTTACAGAGCCTAAGTGTCAAGAAAGTGCAGGGGAGAGGTGGATATTCTCTTCTTTAGCACCATCCTGACTTGAAAGGTAAGGGGACAGCATGGTAAAAATCCTGGGACCCTACGTCACCCTCCCTCCAGCTCATGCGTGAAGCAGAGGTTCCATTCAGAGAGAAGCGAGCCGCACAGAGCAGAGGCCATGGGAGGACCCCACTCTGCCAAGCACCTATCCCCAAAAGTGCGGGTGTCACTCAGAAGTATGCCCCTGTCCCCTCCCTCAGCTTCAGATCCTCTACCCAGAGATTCTGCGCAGGGGAATAAGCAGGCCATAAAACAGCTCAGAATCTCTTCCCAGAGAAGCTGACTTCATTTGCCACAGACTGTGGGGTATTCAAACCTAAGGACTTTCTCAAAACAGTAGAGGTTGTGAGTGAGTGAGTGCTCAGTTGCTTCAGTTGTGTCCGACTCTTTGTGACCCCCATGGACCTCTGTTCTTGAGATCCTCCAGGCAAGAATACTGGAGTGGATTGCCATGCCCTCTCCAGCGGATCTTCCCAGCCCAAGGATCGAACCTTTATCTAGGTGCATCTCCTGCCTTGCAGGTGGAATCTTTACCACTGAGCCACTAGATGTTGTGCTGTGAAACAACAGAGGCAACTGGTAGATGGATGTGAGGTGTAAGCTAAGTCATGGCTGGCTAGTTTACTAGACAGAACTAGGGAAGCAGAAGAAGAGCCTTCTTCTAAGCAGGGCCTTCTTGGGATCAGACAAACCTCAAAATCTGAACTCGAAGACTGTTTCTTTAAAGGAGGCTGAGTTTCCTTGGATCAGTCCGTGGAGAGTTTGTGCCCCAGGGCATTGTTGACAACAGTGGAGCAATCAGCCAGCTATTAATGGAAGTTAATAGCTGGGTGTGCCAAGGACAGTGACAGTTAAAGTGACTGCAGAAGCCTTGCTCTCCAGAGATGACTGTCCACATGCCCAAGGCTGCACCATCTGAGGACCAGTACCAGAGCCTTTATACTGTGAGGTGAGAGGAGAGAACGGACTTCGCCAAAATAGCCCAGTCGCTAAACAAATAAGCAAATGACAATAACCAACATCTAGAGAAGGCAATGGCACCCCACTCCAGTACTCTTGCCTGGAAAATCCCATGGACGGAGGAGCCTGGTGGGCTGCAGTCCATGTGGTTGCTGGGGGTCGGACACGACTGAGCGACTTCACTTTCACTTTTCCCTTTCATGCACTGGAGAAGGAAATGGCAACCCACTCCAGTGTTCTTGCCTGGAGAATCCCAGGGACGGCGGAGCCTGGTGGGCTGCCGTCTGTGGGGTCGCACAGAGTCGGACATGATTGATGCGACTTAGCAGCAGCAGCAGCAGGGAAGGGAAAGGCGATCAACCAGCGCCCAGAGTTGCTACCATGTATTATCTAAAATAGCCAGTTTCCAACAACAACAAGAAAATTTCAGGCTACGAAGAAGCTGGAGAGTCTGATAGGGAGAAAAGCAGGCAAAAGAAACTGCCTTGTGAGAGCAGATTAAAAACATCAGTATTTCATTAAGTGGAGAATATCAATAAAGAAGTAGAAATTTTTAAATAAGAAAAAAAGCCTAGAGGAGAGGAACTGGGGGGAGAAAGGAGATTTTTAAGGAAAGAGACATGTGTATATATAATTATAACTGATTCATGTTGATGTATGGCATAGACCATCATAACATTATAAAGCAATTATCTGCCCATCTCCCCACCCCAGCTCCCCCCAAAAAAAGCAAATGTAAATTCTGGATTGGAAAGTACAAAAACTGAAAAGAAAGATTTATTAGAGGGCCCAACAGCAAAAATGAAAAATTAGGAGATCCTCAGAGAAATGTGAGATACCATTAGATGACTCAGCGTACATGCAGTGAGAGTGATAGGAGGACAGGTGAGAGAGCAAGGAGTAGAAAAAATACTCCAAGAAGTAATTGTTGACCACGTATAGATCTGTATAACAACAGCATTGAGAAGGGAAAGGAATAGAGCGATATAGGTATTCTATATTCCATTGAAATTGTCAGTACAAATCTGAAGCAGACTCTGATAAGATATATACGTTAAGCCCTTGCTGAGGGTTGGACACAACTGAGCGACTTCACTTTTCACTTTTCACTTTCATGCACTGGAGAAGGAAATGGCAACCCACTCCAGTGTTCTTGTCTGGAGAATCCCAGGGACGGGGGAGCCTGGTGGGCTGCCGTCTCTGGGGTCGCACAGAGTCGGACACGACTGAAGCGACTTAGCAGCAGCAGCAGCAGAGCAACCACTAAGGAAATCACTGAAAAAAAAAATTAGTGAGAAAGTTATTTAAAATTAAGTTTTTCTATTTTAAAATGTCCACTTAATGTAAAAGAAAGCTATAAAAGTATGATTTTTGTTGTTGTGTGGTCGCTAAGTCATGTCCGACTCTTTTGCAGCCCCATGGACTGCAATCCACCAGGCTCCTCTGTCCATGGAGTTCTCCAGGCAAGAATACTGGAGTGCGTTGCCATGCCCTCCTCCGGGGGATCTTCCTGACCCAGGGATTGAACCCACATCTCCTGCCTTGGCAGGCAGATCCTTTTACCACTCAGCCACCAGGGAAGCCCATAAAAGGATAATAGATGAACAAAAAAAGACAGAAGACATACAGAAAACGAAACTAAAATGTCAGCTATAAATCCCACCATAGTATATGAGTGAGTGGTCAGGTGGGGATGGGTGTGGGCACTTTGATGAAACGGCACCTGCCAGATATGAGCCCACGGGGGTCCTGAACAGAGGCAGATACTGGACAACCACCTGTGATAGCACAGTATAGTAGCAGTTCAGGCAAGCAAATTATAATCACAGGAGAGAATGTAATGGCTTTCAAAGAGATGTCCCAGAGTGGACTATAACACCAGGAGAATAACATAGTTTGCGATAGAAAAAGGTTTGGGGAAAGTAGTGGGGGAAAAGATGGAGAAAAATCCTACCTAAGGTGGCAGAAAATATAGCATATGAAAGTAACATAGTGTCAAGAACCTCTGAAGGGAAGTGATCAGTTCTTTTAAAATGACAGTATGAGGTTATCCAAAATAGAAATGTATTTTATCTTGAGAGTCAACTGAAATCTGTTGGTAGTGACTAACTGGATAGCTGTATTGAGAAGGATTCTAAGGCTCCATTCTACCTCATCTCAAGTAAGGATGTCTTTCCTGAGCCTGAGATGAGAAGCAAGCATGCCTTTTGTTAGCAAAATGAAAGTGAAAGTCGCTCAGTCGTGTCTGACCTATATCCATGCCTATAGTCCATGGAATTCTCCAGGCCAGAATACTGTAGTGGGTAGCCTTTCCCTTCTCTAGGGGATTTTTCCAACCCAGGGATCGAACCCAGGTCTCCTGCAATGCAGGCAGATTCTTTACCAGGTGAGCCACAGGGAAGTGGGGTTTAAATGATCCTGCTTAAAGCTCAACATTCAGAAAATGAAGATCATGGCATCTGGTCCCATCACTTCATGGGAAATAGATGGGGAAACAGTAGAAATAGTGTCAGACTTTATTTTGGGGGGCTCCAAAATCACTGCAGATGGTGACTGCAGCCATGAAATTAAAAGACGCTTACTCCTTGGAAGAAAAGTTATGACCAACCTAGATAGCATACTCAAAAGCAGAGACATTACTTTGCCAACAAAGGTCCATCTAGTCAAGGCTATGGTTTTTCCAGCGGTCATGTATGGATGTGAGAGTTGGACTGTGAAGAAGGCTGAGCACCGAAGAATTGATGCTTTTGAACTGTGGTGTTGGAGAAGACTCTTGAGAGTCCCTTGGACTGCAAGGAGATCCAACCATCCATTCTGAAGGAGATCAACCCTGGGTTTTCTTTGGAGGGAATGATGCTAAAGCTGAAACTCCAGTATTTTGGCCACCTCATGCGAAGAGTTGACTCATTGGAAAAGACTCTGATGCTGGGAGGGATTGGGGGCAGGAGGAGAAGGGAACGCCAGAGGATGAGATGGCTGGGTGGCATCACTGACTCAATGGACGTGAGTCTGAGTGAACTCCAGGAGTTGGTGATGGACAGGCAGGCCTGGCGTGCTGAGATTCATGGGGTCGCAAAGAGTCGGACACAACTGAGCAACTGAACTGAACTGAACTGAAGGAGTGTCAGGACTGGGGCAATGAGAATCTCGAAGTTGTTATTTATATTTTATTGTATAAAGACTCCAGAAGAACTCTCTTGAGTACTTTGTTATTTAATGAAATTCTCCAATTTCCATTGTTTTCCTTTGCTAATTTTCTGTAGTGTACAGTAACTAACACTAAAACTCTTAAATGAAAAGGAGACATATTTAGGAGAAAGTGAGGAAGTGAAAAAGAAAACAATTTCCAGGAAGAGGAACCGCAAAAGTAGAGTAAGTGACCAAAAAAGCAGAAAGAGAAGCATGGTCAGCTTTTGTGGCATAAAAGAAGCAAGAAAGGTTAAACAAATAACTGGCCAAGGGCATGGAAGTGGCGGCAAGAGAGCTCCACGTGGTCCCCATACATTTTAGACAGGTCAAGGGATTTAGATCTGGGTCATTCCATTGAAGGCATTAGAAATGCAGCTGTATGACCTGGGCTTCATGGGGGAGGAGGTCGTGTATGAGAGAAATGCCTGCCTGTCCCTTCTTCTGGTTTCCAGGAAGAAAGAGCTTCCCTCAAAACTCCTGATTCTTGTTCCTTTCTTTTCTTCTCGTAATAGAGATAAAATTGTGGGAAGGTTGGTAGACAATGATTGGCCAACGTTTCTTGATTGGATGGAACTAATTTACCAGTGGTCCTTAGTGGTACTTAACACTTCTTCTTAAGTAAGAACTATTCCAGGGTCTAGAATCTGGGGGAAACGTGCAGCAAGTTACCCCTTCCACAGGAAGTTGAAATGGAATGGATTGCTATTTCCTTCTCCAGGGGATCTTCCCAACCCAGGGATGGAACCTAGGTCTCCTGCACTGCAGGCAGATTCTTTACTGACTGGGCTACCAGGGAAGCCCTTCCCAGTAGGTTACAATTGCCGATGTATCCTGTATCAGTACTAATGGTGACAGTTTGGCCTTTGTTAATTTTGTCTTTGCTCTTATTTCTCAATGAATTCATAACTTGGGGCAGGAAAGAGTGGTGCAATTAATGTTAATCTGATTGTTCAAGACCTCAGCATCTTGGTACATAACCTGGAAATCTAATCCAAGCCTCCCCACATGATACGTGAATTCCATCAACTGAGTGCATTTCCTGCCCACAGCTGATGTTTCCTTCAGTATGAAGCTCAGTTAGTGTAATACTCCTGGCCGCTTACACACTTTCACTCACTCCACCCTGCGCCCCAGCCTCTGCCGCAGAGGAGAGACAGTGACTTGTTTCAAGCGAAGTCAGCATGCTTGTAGTGTGCAAGTTACCTATCCCTCCGCTGTGCCTTCAGTCATATCCAGGTCACACCTAGCTGGGGAGGCCTGTCAGGTCTGGTCTTGCCTCTGAGTGGATGGGTAATTCTGCCTAATTCAGGAAATCAGTAAGCTTTTCCACTCAGTCTTTATCATTGATGAAAGTATTACTTTGGCCTAGCTTCATTGTTATCTTTGCCTTATTTCCCATTTGGGTGCAATTTATTTCATCTTTTAAGAAGCTCAACAAGTATTAGGAAAATCATGGCAAGATATCAGTTCTATAGAGATCAAAGTACTGAAAATATCAATAATATTAAGAACTCTATGTCATGAGACAGAAAAAGAGTAACTGGTGTTAAGAGGACAGGTTTACGTTCTGACTGTGAGAAAAGGGCTCATTACAGAAGTGGGTGTCAAGATCAGAGGGAATCAGTAATAAAATCAACTTAATGTGGGGCCCCAAACTCCTTTTATTCCTTACTGTTTTTTTTAAGTTACTTTTAATTTGAAGATAATTGCTTTACAATGTCATGTTGATTTCTGCTGTACAACCGCGTGAGTCAGTCATAAGTATGCATATATCCCCTCCCTCTTGAGCCTGTCTCCCAGGCTTTTAGGTTATCCCAGAGCACCGAGCTGGGTTCCCTGCGGTATATGTATAGCAGCCTCCCACTAGCTGTTTCACACATGGTAGTGTATACACGTCAATGCCGCTCTCTCAGTTCATCCTCCTCTCTCCTTCCTCTGCTGTGTGCACAGGTCTGTTCGCCCCATCTGCATCTCTAGTCCTGCCCTGAAAATAGGTTCATCAGTACCATTTTTCTAGATTCCATATATATAATATACGTTAATATATGATATTTGCTTTTCTCTTTCTGACTTACTTCACTGTATAACAGGCTCTAGGTTCATCTACCTAGTTAAACTGACTCAAATTTGTTCCTTTTTGTGGCTGAATAGTATGCCATTGTATATATGTACCACAACTTTTTTATCTGTTCATGTATTGATGGACATCTAAGTTGCTTCCATGTCCCGGCTATTGTAAATAGTGCTATTGTGAACATTGAGGGTACATGTGTCTTTTCGAATTATGGTTTTTTCAGGGTGTATGTCCAATAGTGAGATTGCTGGGTATTGTGGTAGTTTTATTCCTAGTTTTTAAAGCAATCTCTATACTGTTCTCCATTGTGTCTGTATCAATTTACATTCATATCAATAGTCCAAGAAGGTTCCCTTTCCTCTACACTCTCTCCAGCATTTATTGTGTATTTTTTTGATGATGGCCATTCTGACTGTTGTGAAATGATACCTCATTGTAGTTTTGATTTGCATTCTCCTGTGAAAGTGAAGTTGTTCAGTCATGTTCAACTCTTTGCAACCCTATGGACTGTAGCCCACAAGGATCCTCCTTCCATGGGATTTTCCAGGCAAGAATACTGGAGTGGTTTCCATTTCCTTCTCCAGGGGATCTTCCTGACCCAAGGATCCAACTCGCGTCTCCCACATTGCAGGCAGACTCTTTACCATCTGAGCCACCAGGGAGCTCTGGTGTGGACCAGTGTGGTAGGAGTAAGTGTGCAAACTAGAAAGGGGCTTGTGAGGACAGGGATCCAGGGAGGTTGTTGTATCTGATGACTTGTTAAAAAAAAAAAAAAAAAACAGACAACAACACACAAGCCTAATGACTACAATCACAGAGTCCTGATGTGGAATAGGATTTCCTGTAAAATCGTCAGGTTTGATAACAGTTCAGATGATCGTGTTGCAGGAAAACATGTATCCGATAGAGAAGCTATCCTTTTCATAAAACAGGGTCATTTGGGGACTATGAGAGAATAGTCAGTCTCATTTAACAGCCCCAAACTTGCAATGTGAAATTTGTTTCCTTGTGGTCAGTAGAGCAATTGGCTTTTCTCATTGTGAGTTTGATGTATTGAAGGCTCAGGATGTTGCTGATACTCTTTTCTTTCTTTCTGGTACTGGGAAGAAGGATTGAGCTGAAACCTGAAAGAAAGTGATGATAACTTTTAATCTTCTCTGATTGTTCTCTAGGGTCATTTGGCAGGCCCTGGCAGCCCATTCATATTTCCCAATGAAATAAGCATCTGGAAGCAGGCAGATGGTCACGGCTGCATGGTATGCTGGATAATATTAGTTCAAGACAAGAAGCAAAGTATGATGAAATGGGTGTGACTATAATGAAGTGTGTATGAGTGTGCGCTTCATTAACTGTTCACAGAGGGTCGGATCTGTTTTGTGCATCCCTGGTCTCATAACTCCCATTGGTTCCACACACACTCTGGCTGAGGACCCCCTGCTTTGCATGTGTTTTCCTCTCTTCCTGGATACCATTTAAAATCTCCTTCCAATTCCTATTTTCTCTATGGTAGTCTTTACCAACAGAATCATCATCCTTCTCTTGAACCACCATTTTGATTTGTTCAGACATCACAAAAGTGCTATCTCCCTTCAGCCCTTTCTTTAAGAGGATGTTACAAAGATGAAATGAGAAAATGATGGCACGATGCCTTTCCTTAAACCATTATTTCAATGAGAGAGATTGATATTGCAGCTGGAGGTCTCAGAAAATGTATCTGGGATACCAGTTTCCCCCTCCCAAAATGGGCCAGGACAGTGTTCTGGCCACAAACTGAGGGTTTCTTAATAACGACAAGTTTGAGGATGTGCCCATTTTCCCAAGAAAAAGAGGACAGAGAGAGAGTCCCTGTTTCTTAAAGCACCTGAATAGAGAGTATGAGCAGCTGTTTCTTCTTGCCTCAGCCCAGGGCATAGCAGTAACCTCAGCAGTCATTTCGCAGGACTTAGTATTGTTCCAGGCATCTTCAGGTGCTCCAGACAAGCACTGATTTTGGCTACTGCGGGAATCCTTGGGTGGGCTGGTACTTATGCATCTTCTAGTCCCCATTACTGGAAGTGTCAGCCTAGGTAAATTCATGTCCATCTGGGTCCATTTTATCTTATTTTGCTTTAATTTAACCCAGATCTTGAGATCCAAATGCGATGTTGAGTATGAGTTTAGTGAGGTGTACGGTGAGACTTGCAAAGGAGGGCAAAAAAAATGTTCCTTGTCACTCTTCCAGAGATTGAGGAAATGGGACTTTCCCCCTCCCTCTCTATTTTGGTCATCTTTGGCTTGGCATATTTGGGTAAGAAAATGAAAGGTTTGCCTACATAGCTGAAACCTCTCGTCACATTATATCATCTGAAGCCTATTTGTACGTTGGGATCATTTTATTTGGTTTTGGTTAGACATTAAAGTGTTCTGTGGGCTCCTCTTTTTTCAAGGCCTTCTGGCATTTGGAAAATTGAGTGATTTCATCCCCATCCGGGTTTCCTAGTGAAATCTTGTATTTTTACTCAAATTACTTGATCAATTAGTTATGTCAGTTGCCCAAAATGTGCCTTTTTAGTAATAGCCCCTTTTATCAGCTCTTTGGAATTAGACATTGCAACCATGGTCTGTGGCTGGCAACATCTTGCAATAATTTATAAATATTACTTTAAAAAATAGCATCACAATTGCTCAATCGTGAACTTTCTGGATGTGTCCCTGAGTGAGAAATTGCATTTGTATTATTATTAGTTCTGACAAACTGGATTAGGTCTTGGCTATTGTTAAGTGGTTCTATCTGCCCTCAGAGAGACACAGCCTTTCTAATGAGTTTAATTAAAAGTGCATGCAGCTTATAAAGTTGCCTGTAGCCAAGAGGGATGTCATTCTTCTTGACTGAATGGCATGTGCTCATGTGCCATTTCTGCTCATGTGTAATGATGTTTTATTTGGGATATTTGAAACTGCTTCATAGTAGCTCCAAGGTAGTTTCTGTAGAATGACATGGTGATGAAACACTGAAATTAAAAAAAAACCCTTTTGACTTAAGTGAGTCATGTTTGCACTAAACAATGTATGCATAAGTGTGTTAAATGTGTTTGTTGAAGCTGTGAGAGACATGGGTTGTGTTTCAACACTAGCAGTATGTTGGCAGTGAAAGATTTTTGAGAAATTCAAATCTGGCAACACTTGGAGAGATCTGCTGTATGTATTATTCTTTGAAGTACAAAGAAGAATAGGTCATTATGGAATTTCCTCTTAAGGTCCAGTTCATTTGGCAGGTGGTTCCAGTGATTCTCCTCTAACAAACAAGAACTATTTATAAAGAAGGTTCTCAGCATCAATTTTAGACATAATATTAGAAGATTTTCAGTGATAGAACTTAATGTCTTATTTTGTATATTTAATGTCTTTTTAATATAAAGACGTGCATTTTCTTAATATTTTTAAAGAATGAATTGTTAATAAAGCTTTGAAGGAGGAATCAGTGAAGCCGTCTGATTGAATAGCCTCAAATTCTGCTTCTGGAAATTGATTTTTGATGGTGATGACAAGAGAGCAGCAGGGAAGTAGCACTCTTCTTGACCCATTTCCCCCCATATTTAGTCTTTTAAAGTGGTAAAATACTACTAAGGAATGCAGTCTTTTATATCATCTCTATTACATATCTGACAATATTTTCATGATTCTATGGAACCCAGCAGGGGCGGCAGCTAGAGTTGCAGAGAGGAAGTGGTTCCATGACCATGAGACTCTTCAACTGTGATTTCTTGAGAAGCCAATTAAATTACAGTAGACATGGTAAAGAGAGGTTAGAAGGATAACAGACATAAAACCAGCTCGTAGGCTGTACACATACAGCGCCATCTTCGGTTACTTCTCTGAGCCTCAGTTTCTTCCAGTAAAGAAAGAGTTTGTGTGGTCAGTCAAGCAGCACTGTTGGTCAGTTCACTAAAGTCAAGATAAGACAACCTGGAAAATGCCTTGAAGAAATGTGCTTGCTTCCCAAAGGAAAGAGGCTGCCTGGTCTGAGGTAGAGGGGCTCACAGGAAGAAGCTTAAAGCCAGGGATCCTCACAGGGATGTAGTAAATATCAAATGCAATTCATATAAAAATAAAATTCCATGCAAAATGCTTGATACAATAATTGCTATCAGTATTCATAAATCATAACTTAATAATTATCATTTGTACACATTCTAATTAAATGTCTTCATATCTCCATGAAATGTTTTGCATTGATTCAGTATCACCAAATATCCCTTCCTTTCTAGACCCCCTTAATTTTCTCCAGAGCTAGAATAGCATATTATTTTTGAATTCTTATTTTTAGAATTCTTAGCTTTTCAAAACTAGAATCATTTTAGGTAGCCATGTCGGTTTCAAAAATGTCACTGAGTAATAGAAAGAAAGAGAGTAAAAAATATTTATTCTTTGCACTTCATTTTTTGTCCTGTAATTTTTACAAAAATAACATCTCCGAAGGAAGATGAACTAGCAGAAGTCATATGAATCCTGCTTTTAGGATTGTGTGTGTGTGTGTGTGTGTGTGTGCACACTTTCAGTCGCTCAGTCGTGTCTGACTCTTTGGGACCCCATGGACTGTAACCTGCGTGACTTTCTGTCCGTGGGATTCTCCAGGCAAGAATACTGGAGTGGGTTGCCATTTCCTTACCCAGGGGTTGAGGTGCCATTAATTAATAATAGTGGCTATCATTAATTGAGCTCCTATTACATGCTAAGTATGACATGCTATCCCCATATTTTGTCTACGGTCCTCTTTCCTCTGACAGACAGATTGCATTATTCTACATTTTATAAGGAAACAAAGATTCAGAGAGCTTAACTCAAGGACAGATAACCAAGCCAAGATCCACACATTGTACTTCCTGACTTTAAGCTTCTTCCTGTGAGCCCCTCTGCCTCAGCCCAGGTAGCCTCTTTCCTTTGGGAAGCAAGCGCATTTCTTTAAGGCATTTTCAGGGTTGTCTTATCTTGACTTTAGTGAATTGACCAACAGTGCTGCTTGACTGACTGCACAAACTCTTGAAGTTAAAAAAAAAAGGATGTGGAAACTCCAGACAGTTGAGGCACAACAGGGAAAAAAAGTTACCTCAGTCTCATGGAACAACATATGGAAGAGAGCAGCAATAATCACAAAGAACAAGTGGGAAACATGCCCATCATGAGTGATGGTATTCTGTTTCCATGGCAACTAGACATGGAAGATAGAGTCAGGTCCATTTCCTATTTACTCAGTCTGTCTGTGTTGAATATATATGACAGGGCAGCTTTCAACAAAACATAATTCAAAAGGACAGCCCTGATGATGCCACTCCCCTGATTAAAAACTTTCCATGACTTCTGGCTCCATGCAGAATGCCTTGTGAGCAAAGGGCCCCTCCAGAGTCTGACCCTCACCTATGTAGGCAGTCTCCACCCTCCACAATTCGGTCTCTATGTCCTGGTCCAGTGGTTGCTAACCCTGGTTGCATGTTACAATCATGTGAGGAACTTTAAAAATATACACATGTCTGGGTTTTACCGCCAAGAATTCAGGTTTAATTGGTCTTGGGTGGGGTCTTAAAATCTCTCTAGGTAATTAGAATTCTAGGTTGGGATTAAGGATCACTGCTATAACCAAAGGAGATTCTGAGAACTATTGTAGTGTCCTAACTTTTTACCGAGGTTTTTCCCTTCTGAAATATCTTCTCTCTCCTCTTCCCTTCCACCTCCTTCTCTGACCAACTACATCTTTTAAATTCTTCCTTGAACAATTTAATGCCTTGAAGCTTCTGACTCCCTTCTGCCCCTTTTAGTGGAATGACATCTCTTGTTTAAACTAGTTACAGAATGTCCTTGTGCCCCTATTATAGCATCTATATGTATGCTTAGTTGCTCAGTTGTGTCTGAATCCTTGCGACCCATTGGACTATAGCCCATCAGGGTCCTCTGTCCATGGGATTCTCCAGGCAAGAACACTGGACTGGGTAGCTATTCCTTTCTCCAACAGCATCTACATCCCCTATCAAAGTCTCACCCTTCTTCATGAGTAGAAACTAGGTTTTACTGATTTATTTGGAAGTTTTAGTAAAAAAATTGAACACATGTATTTCAAATGTTATAAAAATTTTTACACAGATCCTTGGAGAGAAGAGTTAATATCATTCTCCCATTTCTAATGATGTCTGTAATTAAGTCCAAGATAGACATAAGGTCTGTCCCTTAACAATGAGAGTTTGATTTTAGAGTCTGTGAACCCCCCTGATATGGTATTTAGAATGATGTGTGAGCCTGATGCATGCTTCTTGGGAAAGGTTCTTTGTTTTTAGTCTGAGTATTGAGGCATCCACCTATGCCTCCACTGACTTGTTAAGAGCCAGTGTCCTAGAGAGTAAATCTTCCTGACACAGTGTGCAGTGATGACAGTTCCCTGTTTCTCTTTCTGCCATGCCCTAGAGCAGCAGTCCCTAACCTTTTTGACACCAGCAACCGGTTTTGTGGAAGACAGTTTCCACAGACCAGGGTGGGGGGATAGTTTGGGGATGATTCAAGCATATTACATTTATTGTACACTTTATTTACATCAGCTATGCCTCAGATCACCAGGCATGAGTTAGGTCCTGGAGACTGGGGACCCCTGCTCGAAATCTCTAGAATGTCCAACTCTGTTGAGGTTGAATGACTTCATGAAAATATCATTAGTCTAAAGACTAATAAAGCACAGCACCTATCATTTGGATGAGTAATTATTTTTTAAATAAAAAATAAAATCACATTAAAGGTGCTTTTGTTACTGGTCAGAGAATGTGTGATCTTTGAATTTGACTAGATGATGAAAGGATAGTGGTCTTTCCATTGTCCAGCAGCTACTCACAGGAGAAAAGTGCTCACAGTCATGTGTGAGTGGATGTGTTTCTTTTGTGTGTATTTTGCATGAATGTTCTGCCAAAATATAATTTTTCTTGGACAAAAACTGCCAAAGGCCTGGTTGTCTGCAAAAGGGATAAAATTCATTTCAGTGGGCCACCTCTGAGGTTCTTATGTTTCATATTTGCTGCTGAAATATTTAGGACTAAAACAACAACAATCAAAACATGACTTAGTAGCTGTTAGAAGTAATTTTTCTATCCCTGGGCACAAAACAGCTAGAAAAGCATCTGTCTTCTCAATTGAACTGATTTGTAATTCTAGAATGTAAGAGGGAAAAACTGGAAGGACCTCCACTTAAATCTGTAATTTTGGTAATTCTGAGGTAATATGATGTAAGGAATTTTGATCGGTGTTCAGTTCAGCATGGGAGATCTCCTTTCAAGGAATGAGAAATGCTTGGGAGAAGGAGCTGGAAGCAACTGCAATTGGAGATTGACCTGAATAAATAGAATGCGAGAGACAGTCGCTAGTCAATGTAGTAGGAATTAATAGGCTAAAGATACAGGTTAGCAATATATGTATATTCACATATATGTTTCTATATATACTTCAAAATAATGATCAGATATGAACAGTTGCCTTAGCCATGTGAAATACTGATGCACCTTTCTAAGGCTAGCATTAAAGATTAGAATTTCCGGACTTCCCTGGTGGCACAGTGGATAAGAATCTGCCTGCCGGTGCAGGGGACTCAGGTTCAGTCCCTGATCCAGGAAGATTCCGCATGCCACTGGGCAACTAAGTCCATGCGCCATAACTGCTGAGCCTTCAGTCTAGAGCTGGTGAGCCGCGACCACTGAGCCTGCGTGCTTCCTGTGAGCTCTAGGGCCCGTGCGTTGCAAGTGCTGAGGCTGTGCTCTAGAGCCTCTGCACAGCAACTTCTGAAGCCCCTGCACCCTCGAGCCTGTGCTCCACAACCAGGGAAGCCATTGCAAAGAGAAGCCTGCGCACTGCAGTGAAGAGCGGCTCCTGCTGACTGCAGCTGGAGGAAAGTCCACACGAAGCAATGAAGGCCCAGGGCGGCCAAAAATAAATAAATAGAATTATTTAAAAAGTAAGGTAGCCTTAAAAAAAAATAGACTTTCCATGACCCAGAATTAGCAAGTGATGATTCACTGATTCACATTTTAAAAAGGTCTCTTTGCTTTATTAAAAAAAAAAAAAACCTACCCCAGTCTTCCATTCAAAATGCCTCTTTGACATGTTTATATTGCCATTCAGTCATTTTCAGTGGTTCTCAAACTTTATCCTGCATCAGAATTACCTACAGAATATATTAAAACTCAGTCCCTCCCCGCTTCAGAATTTCTGATTCAGAGATTTGAGGGGTATTCCTCAAATCTTGCATCTCTAACAAGTTCTCTGGTGAAGTTGATGCTGCTAGGTTGGGAACTTCTTGTTTATTAAAATTCCACCTGAACACAGCTTTAAGAAACAGATCTATAATGTAATAGAAGGTGCCCCTGCAAAGGATTTTTTAGTGGGTGTTAGGGGCTAAATTGTATCACCCCCCAAATTCAGATGTTGAAGTCACCTAACCCCTGGAACTTCCGACTGTGGCTGTATTTATTGGAGATAGGGTCTCTAAAAAGGCAGTTAAGTTAAATGAGGTCATGGGGGTGACCCTAATTCAATATGACTTAGTGTCCATATAAGGATAAATTTGGTCACAGACACACACAGAAGGGGGAACATGTGAAGATACTAAGAGAAGACAGCCATCTGCATAGCAAGAAGAGAGACCATAAAAAAACTAACCCTGCTGACACCATAATCCTAGACTTCCAGCCTCCAGAACTGTGAGGAGGTACATTTCTGTCGTTTAAGCTACCCAGTCTGATATGGCATCTCTAGCAAGCTAATCCAGATGGTACATTTTGAAAAGGAATAGCTATCTATAAAGCTTACTTTACTGTTTAGTATTTGGTCTAAGGGTAAAAATCAAAGCCTGTAGTAAAGCAAGCAGAGAGAAATGTAGTTGTAAAAGTTCTTAAGTTTGTTTCACCTTTTCTTGCTGCTGCTGCTGCTGCTGCTGCGTCGCTTCAGTCGTGTCCGACTCTGTGCGACCCCATAGACAGCAGCCCACCAGGCTCCCCCATCCCTGGGATTCTCTAGGCAAGAACGCTAGAGTGGGTTGCCATTTCCTTCTCCAATGCATGAAAGGGAAAAGTCAAAGTGAAGTCGCTCAGTCATGTTTGACTCTTTGCGACCCCATGGACTGCAGCCCACCAGGCTCCTCCATCCATGGGATTTTCCAGGCAAGAGTGCTGGAGTGGGGTGCCATTGCCTTCTCCCACCTTTTCTTAGTTTCTTGATAATTCTTTATATATTTTGGCACAGTGGGTTATGAAAAGAGAGGGTTGAAAAGTAACTTCCTGGTTTTGGCTACTAAATACTAGCATGTTTTGAATTCTCTCCTGGAAAGCTAATTTCCAAAGAAACTTACCTGTTTAAAAAATGAGTGTAATTTCCTTCCAATATTATTAGTTTCTGCTATATAAGGAAGTGGATCAACTATGTGTGTGTATTTATATCCCTTCCCTCTTGAGCCTCCCTCGCATCGTACTCATCCTTCCCCTCTAAGTCATCACAGAGCACCGAGATGAGCTCCTTGTGTTATTACATAGAGCAGCTTCCCACTAGCTATGTGTGTTACACACGGGAGTGTATATATGTCAGTCTTATTCTCCCAGTTTGTCGCTTCCCCTCCCGTGACCACATGTCTACTCTCTATGTCTGCATTTCCATTCTTGCCTTGCAAACAGGCTCATCTGTACCATTTCTCTAGATTCCATAATACCTATTTTTTTTTTCCTCTGTTTGACCAAAGTCCCGCACCTTTATTCATCCTTATGGGCTATAATATTAAGAAGTCAGACAAAAACTTTACCTATTACATGAAGATAATAGGAGAACTGTCTATAAGGAGAACTATATATAAGCGAGTGTGTTAATTAGCACCTGGAGAACGGACTTGTAACATAAGAAAGTGCTGTTCATTTCTCAGTCCTTTCCCCTGGTTTTATAATCAGAGGAAGGGTTGGGGAAGTGCGTGGTGTCCATTTAGGAGAAATGTCAGTGACACTATATGAAAGCATCCTTTGGATGTCAGACCATCGGATTTGTAAATGTCTAGTCCTTTAAGACTTTAGAATTGACAAATAGGAAATATGACTCCCAATAACTCACAGAAACTTCAGTGTAATAAGAAATGTTGTCTGGGCTTTAGAGTCTCATGAATTGGCTTAGCTAAGAACGTGAGCCTACTCCTGTTTCTGTCCAGCGTCCATCATATCACTGGCGCTCCTTGAATGTCAGCTTCCGAGCATATAACGTTAGGTATCAAAGACTGCTGATGGGGCAAAACCTAGAGAACCAGGAATTACCTAAGAACAGCACAGCCAGACGCAGAGACTTTGTTTCTTTGACCTGCCAGAGTTAGTAGTGTCAATGGAGAATATAGTTCATATAGACAGATGTCAAACAAAGCCAAGTGGCAGGAGCAGGAAACACAAATAAGAAATGAAACAGCAGCGTGCTGACTGGCTTGGGACTCGGAGAATTGGGTTTGGAATCTCTTGAAGCCGTCTGCCCTGGGGAAGGCTGAAATTAAGATTTTTGAAGTGAAATGAAAATTTATTTGGTGCCTCTGTGGGTAACCATTTGCCAAACAAAATAGAATGTCTGATGAAGCCTGGGGTTTTGTCTCCTCTCCTGCACATGAAGAAATTTGTTCACTATTTAACATATCGGTGTGATACTAAACATTATCGCATGATATTGTAATTGCCTGCCTGTAATTGCCTCCCTCATCCATCCAGACCCAGCATCCTTGGAGATCCCAGATTTTTATCACTGCAAGCATAGGGTGTGCAAGGGTGTGTCTTCATCTAAATCTGGTTAGTGACCATTTCTTTAGAGATTCTTCCAGGTAATAATAAGGTTCCCCAGGTGGAGCTAGTGGTAAAGAACCCGCCTGCCATTGTAGGAGATATGAGACACGGGTTCGATTCCTGGGTGGGGAAGATCCCCTGGAGAGGGGCATGGCAACCCATTCCAGTATTCATGCCTGGAGAATTCCATGGACAGAGGAGCCTGGTGGGCTATGGTCCATAGGGTTGCAAAGAGTCTGACATGACTGAAGCAACTTAGCATGTAGCAATGTAAGAGTCCTGACTTATTCTAGTTATGATCTAAGGGATTCATAATGAGATCAAGGCTGGCTGGCCCTGGAGATGGACTCCAAGTTGAGAGTCAGCTGGAGGGGGAGGCCAGAGACCATCTTTTCCACTCTCTAGTATGTGGGGCAGTGATTGGCGAGGGTCGCCAGCAGAAGGCATTAAGCCTCCCCAGTCTGTGAGGTCTTGGACACTGTGCTAATTATAGCAGAAGCTGGGCAGCCCCAGAGAAACTAGGGCTGGCAAGAGTTCGCTATCCAGAGAGGGCTGCTTTCTCCATAGTTATAGGCACAGCGTATAACGGGATTTAGATGGGACTAGAACAGGAAGACCATTGGCCAAGAGTTGCTCAGTGAAGTTGAACTGAAAGGCAGATCGTCATGGAGGAATGTTCCGAATTTGAGAACACCTTGTGGCAAAACATGAGGCAGACAGGTAAACTATACAGGGTTATTAGCATCAGTAACTGAATGGTATCATCAAATGTCTATTACATACTTCTTGTATGTCCACTCGTATACTCAGTACGAGTATTAATTAAAACATTAAGTTCAGTATTTCATTTAATCCTTCCAGCAACCTTGTGAGTTAAAACCATTATTATTTCCACTTTCAAATGAGAAAGCTGGCAAAGAGAAAACAAGACAGTTGCCTGAAGTTACACAGCAGCTAAACACTTGGAACTGGGTTCCCACACAGCTCAGTCTGAATCAGAATCTCACACTTTCCCCAGTAAATCATGTGGCCTGTAAACAAACACGGGAAAGGCCAGTGAGAAGTAAGAAAGCAAGCTGCTTACTATTTCATGGTGTTGCTACACGCTGTGGGAGCTACCAGCAGCCATAAGTTATTTATACCCACCCTCTAGGAGCCTAGAATGACAATCCATGAGCTTTCTCATCAATTGTTTGTTCCATTTAGCCTCTTACAAAAGCTAAAAAGTAAAAATTTCTTTGTTTGTATAAAACTGAAGGGATTATTTTTAAATTTTGAAAACTAGGCCCATGTCAGATGTTTGCAAATATTGCTGTGTGTACTGACTCTGTTGGTATAACATACTGGGAATAATGAAATTACTCAGGAGTTGGATTTTTAAATATGCGTTGGATGCCAATTGCTTCTAACTTGTAAGAACAAAGTGGAAAGTTTGTAACTTTTCCATGTTACCAATGGAGGTGAATACACCAGGACTTCATCAGTTAAAAAGGGAAGAATATGCCAGAATCCTTGAAATTTTAGGAAAGAAAGGGAAACCTTTAATTGGGTGAGGAAGAGTGGAATTTGAGTTATAACGTCTTCAGTGGGCCATTTATGAGCACACAGTCATTAACATCGACCCCCAGGTTCCTAAGCAGAAACAGGAAAGGCAACAAACCAGAGAAAGTTCTGAGCCCCCTTTGAACTTTCTAGAAATGCACTTTATAAATCCTAGGAAAACGAATTTGTGTTATAATTTGTCTAGAGTAACTGAGTTCAGACTCTTCTGAAGTTAGGTCGCGCCTGTTCGATACGCTCTGTAGAAAACCTCATTCCACTCTCCCCCCACAACCTGTATGGACCATTCTGTGTTTACTTGCTCCTTGCTCATGATCTCTATATCCTTTCCCTATGATCTGGATCAAAAGTATTAAGGCATACACTTAAAGGGAAAGGAGACCCAAATGGCAGCAAGGAAGAATCTCACCCTTTGTCATGAAATGAAATGAGTACTCATTATCCCTGGGTGTGAGTTAAACAAGATTTTAATTAGCCGTGGACAGTTGTGACTTACCTGGCAGGCAGATCTGCTTTCTATGTGGAGGAATATATTTGTATGTGTGTGTGTGCGTGTTTTTTTTTTCTAAACACGTTCCAAGCCCTTACAGTTAAATTGATATTTTCTCCCTCCTGTAATAATGATATGCTTTCAGTCATGTGTCATTTTCTCTACCCTTGTAGAGAGATAACATGCAATTAGGCAGTGATGTCAGCCTGTAACATTTTGGTGTAAAATTTTGGTCACACCAAAATACCAGGCTCCTTAACAAAGCTGGCAGACATATCTTTTGGCAGCAGCTGCTCACCATGTGATTTAAAACTTCCTGTCACTATAATTGATGTGTTTTTATTCTTTCCATTTCCTGAAGCCTGATCAGAATTAAAATTGCTGTTGGAATTTCCTGTCAAAGCAACCCATTTGTTCACTGAGCTCTGTTCTTTGATTGGACATCACCTTCAGCAACCGTCAGGTGGAGAATTGCCCTCTGCACGCAGGCTTGATGGCCGTGCACACATCTGCAAATGTACACAGATTGTCTACCATGTGGTAAACTTGTCTTAATAAAACTCCATGTGCAAAATGTGGTTCGAATGTCAAACTAGGCCACCTGCTAGGGGCTCTGGGTTTTGTGTTAATACAGAGGAGCCTGGTGGGCTGCGGTCCATGGGGTCGCTGAGTCGGACGTGACTGAGCAACTTCACTTTCACTTTTCACTTTCATGCACTGGAGAAGGAAATGGCAGCCCACTCCAGTGTTCTTGCCTGGAGAATCCCAGGGACGGGGGAGCCTGGTGGGCTGCCGTCTATGGGGTCGCACAGAGTCGGACACGACTGAAGCAACTTAGCAGCAGCAGCAGCAGGATGTCACAAAGAGTTTTCTACTGATGGTCTCGCTGTTGAATTTGGATTCCTGTTCTAAGGTTCTGTGGTGTTTCTGGTCTATACCTGGTATAGATAACATGATGGAAGTTTTGAGTTTTCCTGAGCCCTTTCCTCTGCCTTGGCTGAGCCTCCTGAGCTATCTACATTTAACATCTTGGGGTGATTGGATGTGGATGATGCGTGGTTCAATACTATACCCCAGGAGGCACTTGTTCACAGATCTGTGGACCAAAACAGCTACAAAAATTCAGGATGTGGGTAAAACAGTAGGCAGTGGAAGGATCTGCATTGTGCTTTGTTCTTGTTTTGTTTTATACCCAAACGAAAACGCCAAAACTTTCTCCTTTTGCAAAGGAGAGAATCTTTGACTTGCCTCAGTCTGAGATTACGCAGAATGAATTATTTACTTCAAATTTATGAGTGTATGTTTTTTTTTTAATGACTACTTTCAGACTAAGACTGTTAAAGGGAAAAACTTGCATGAAATTGAAGAAGATGCCTTGAACAATTGAATAATTAAATTCAATTTAATTAATTAGATTCAATGCCTTGAACAATAAGGACTGTTTTTGTTATCCTGGTGATTAGGTTCTAAGATTCCTCCCTGGGAATGGGACTCTCTTTACAAAAATTATTCCTTATTGAAAACAATCTGGCTACAAATACACACTTTTTTTTTTTTTTGTCCCCAAGTAAAGGTAGGCTTTTAAATTCATGAATCTCCAAGCACTTTTAAAATATTTTACTTTCCAAGAATGTCAGCTCCACAGGTTGTTCACTGCTTATTCATATCACTTAGGACAGTGCCTTACAAATTATAGATACTCAGTTAATATTCATTACTTAAATGAATGAACTCCTTTGGACTTATAAAGTATTAAAAGTGATAAAGAAGGGACCGTGTTGTTCCTGGAGGCACAGAGTTCACAAGCATAGTGACCATTTTCTGAAATAGAGCTACCAACCCTGCTGGTACATTAGAATCACAAAGAAAGCTTTGAAAATGAAAACTTGATGCCTGGATCCCTCCTTGGGCTATTAAATCAGAATCTTCTGTTGGTTACTCTTTGGCTAAAATGATGTGATTGTCTGATGTCAGCCTCTCTACACACCAGGCACCACCCTTGAGACTGTGTGTGTATTGTTTTGTTTGGGGTTTTTTTGGCCATACCCAGGGGGCCATGTAGAACTCCCCTGATCAGGGATTGAACCCATGCCCTTGGCAGTGGAAGTGCAGAGTCTCAACCACTGGACCACCAGGGAGTTCCCCACCCTTGAGATTGAATCCTAGACTTATTCTACTCAAGACTACTGGATCTGATATATTGGTCTCATCAACCTAAAAATAATTCAGGATGTTTTTCATTTGTAAATCTGAAATTCTCAAACAAGACTTGAAAAATGAAGGTGGGAACAGCAGTTGGTTGAGAGAGCAAAACTTTCCCCTTAGGCTTATTGTGGGATGAAACAACAAATCAATTGGAAAATCACAGGGAAATTAGTCAAAGTGATAAAATGACATTAACAACATGAAGGATTAAAAGTCATATGATCATCTCAATAGATACAAAAAAAAAGCACTTGACAAAATTAAATATCCATTTATAATAAAAACTCTCAATAAAGTAGATATAGAGGCAATGTACCTCAACATAATAAAATCCATATATGACAAACCTATATTATGTGATGTACGTTTATCATCAAGCCAACATTGTACTCAGTGTGGAAAGCTGAAAGCTCTTCCTGTAAGATCAGAAACAAGGCAGGGATGTACATGCTTGTCATTTTTATTCAGCATGATATTGGAAGTCCTAGTCAGAGCAATTAGGCAAGGAAAAGGAATTAAAGGCATCTAATTGGAAAGGTAGTGAAATTGTCACTATGTTTTAGATGATGTGAGATATATATAAAACCCTAAAGACACCATTAAAAAAGACTCCACTAGTTAGAAATAACAGATTAATTCAGTAAAGTAGCAAGACACAAAATCTGTATAGAAAAACCTATTACATTTCTATGCACTAATAACAAACTATCAGAAAGAAGAAAATAATCCCATTCACCATTGCATTAAGAGACATAAAATACCTAGGGCTAACTTTATCTAAGGATATGAAAAACCTGTATATTGAAAACTATAAGACATTACTGAAAGAAACTGAAGATGGACCTTGAGGGCATTATGCTAAGTGGAATAAGTCAGATGGAAAAAGACAAAACCATATGACCGCTCTTAAATATGGAATGTTTGTTGTTGTTGTTTTTTTAAAAAAGCAAGAAAACCAAGCTCATAGATACAGAGACTAGATTGATGATTGTCAAAGGTGGAGGTCAGGGGTTTGAGATAAATGGGTGAAGCGGGGGGGGGGGGGGGGGGTCAAAGGTAAGAAGAGAAAAAGTATAGTTTCTCTTTTTTCCACAAAATTTATCTCCACCATAAAACGGCTTGATAGCATGCTATTTGGCTGGTGTACAATTTGTATTAGATGTCAACAAGAAAAGCTTGTCACTCAGTTTTTAATTTTATGGCCTCATTAAATATTAATCACTTTTAAAACCTAACATCTAATAATCTGAACAAAAAGAAAATCACTCAACATTTAAAATGGCTAGCAAAAGAAGAACAAATGAAGTCACTGGCTAAAAGTTAGATGGTAATATTATTGGGATGTGTTCTTGGTATCTGCTCCTGTTTACTATCATATGTAAGGCATCTCTCTCTTGATAGTTCACTTCTGCAAGACTAGAAAACAAGCTTATTTTGGCATGCTTTTTTCCTGCTTTTGGAAAATTATACCTTAAGAAATACAAAGGTTATTCTTTAAATGCAATGTGATACATTTCGATGTCTGCTCTCTAGAAATATGGAATAAAAATCATGTACACACAAGAGGAAATCAGGGTAAGGATACGCTGACACATGGAGTGTGTACGGAACCGCTGCTTCCACCTGAGGTCTTCAGGGTGTTAAAATATTCAGGACAAAGGGAAGAAAGATTACATCACTAGTTTTTTTTTTTTTTTTCCTTAGAGCAAATTTTCAGTACTATATTTTTTCTACGACTGTCCCTGAGATATTTCCAATTCCTCATTATTATCTGACCTCTCTTCTACCTCTGTATCTCTCTCACTGTCTTATCCCTGCAAGTCCCTGATTTAGAGCAGTTGGCAGAAGTAGCAAGTAGAGGATATATTCATCACCGTGGTAAGAGCTCATCTGCGTTATATACACAGGGTCTATCTGTTTCACAGAGTACATGACCTAGAATGTACTCTGCATTCCTATTGCCTTCTCTGGACGCAACCTTGGGAAATCCATCTACAGAGGGTGTCTGAGGCTGCATGGATTGGGAGGGTCATTCTACTTCATTTCCGGTAGTACTCCATAGCCTGGGCTCAGCACACCCCTGGAAAGGAATCCTAGTTTGTGTTTTCTTCAAATTTCCCTTCCCCTTTAATTCTTGTTTCCTTCTGATGACTTTCTACTCTTCCTTGCCACAAACCCTTGCAGAACAGTCCATACAAGAATTCTGCCTCCTTCTTGGCTAGGGTAGAAGGCTCTTTGGAAACCACAAAGCCGCATCTCCAGGGAACAGTAGCTTTATTAATATAATAATCACTATCATCATGGACCAGTTGCAGTACACACATTGCTTTAGAAAGCAAAATAAGGACAACCTGGGGTTTGCTGGAGACGATGCCCTTGAGGTTAGACATGTACAGTTAAATTTGAAGTCAAGTTGAGGTCACTGCTAAGGAGATTTGGAGTTGGAGGTCTGTGTGGAAAATGGTTGCCTCGTGGAAGCTATTCACTTACCAATAAAACTCATTTTGAATGATATCAGAGCCGGAAAATTTAAGGGTTTTAATCCAAAAACAGACTTGGACTTTTCTTGAAGTCTTGGTTTTATTTGGAGAGGAGGTTCTATGGTATTTAATCTTTGCCATCCATCCTCTATTTCTTAAAGAAATCCTAGTAAAAATTGAATGAGAAGTTTTATTGGGAAGATACACACCATATATCTTCCGTAGGAATTTCATTGTAAACATCTAGGTAATGAGCTATACGTTGTTAAAAGAATGTCAGTTTTTACTTTACTCTCAGTCCCCTGGTGGCTCAGATGGTAAAGAATCTGCCAGAAATGTGGGAGACCTGGGTTCAATCCCTGGGTCAGGAAGTGGAGAAGGGAATGGCTACCCACTCCAGTATTCTTGCCTGGAGAATCCCATGGACAGACGACCCTGATGGGCTACAGTCTATGGGATTGTAAAGAGTCAGATACAACTGAGTGACTAACACACTTATCTGGGTTCCTTCAGACAGAGTGTATTGTATTCCCTGTTTTAAATTGGTATTTAATTTTTAATGTTAAGTCTTTAATTTCCTCTTTGGCTGTTTCTTGGAGGTAGAGGACTAGGGGGGAAATGTGACAGACAAACCTGGCACCCTCTCTTTTTAAGCGACCACATCAGCTTGGATGCAAATGATTGGTATCAGAAGAGCCAGGCTGTGTGTTGGAGCCTTCAGGAAAGGCAGACTGCTGACACGGCAGCAGCTCCATTTCTAGCTGATTTTAGGCCCAGATAACTATCCCTTTCAGCTTAAGCGATGCTCGGCAGTAATTGACCAATACCCAGTTGGGTTGGAGCAGAGTTCTTTTGGAACCT
The DNA here is from genome assembly GCF_042477335.2 of Ovis canadensis. Taxonomy (NCBI): domain Eukaryota; kingdom Metazoa; phylum Chordata; class Mammalia; order Artiodactyla; family Bovidae; genus Ovis; species Ovis canadensis. Next base: position 27,628,470 of record NC_091248.1, read on the forward strand.
GTTCAGACCAGCTCTGGCTGCCTGTGGGGTGCTGGGCCAAGAGCAGACTAGGTTTCTGGAGCCTGAGCTATTACACAGGCTGTAGCCAGAGGGATGGGAGTTCTCTCAGTGTTTAACAGGGTGTATTGTTGCATCTGTTGGCTGTTTAATTGATCTTTTAAAAGAAGAATTAATAACAAATGAATGAGAGTTATACTATACAGTCTACAGGCTGGAGCAGGATGAATACTAAACATCACTTCTAAAAACCTATAAGTTCATCAGGTCGTTTCATTTTGAGAATAGTTTGTAATCTTTTCCAGGCAGCCCCCACCCCTCATCAAGCAGTTGCTCTTGAAATATTTTCATTAAGTTGCCATTATATGGACCTCATGTGTGCGTACATCACTTCAGTAGAGTCCGATTCTTTGCAACCCTTTGGACTGTAGCCTGCCAGGCTCCTCTGTCCTTGGGATTCTCCAGGCAAGAATGCTGGAGTGGGTTGCCATCTCCTCCTCCAGGGCATCTTCCCGAGGCAGGGATGGAACCCCAGCCTCTTGTGGCTCCTGCACTGGCAGGCGGGTTCTTCACCACTAGCACTGCCTGTTGGACTGAACCCACGTCTCCTGAACTGCAGCAGATTCTTTACCATTGAGCCTCGCGGAATCCCCATGAAACTCAAAGCGTTGGTCGCTCCACTCTTTGCGATCCCATAGACAATAGCCCACCAGGCTTCTCTGTCCATGGAATTCTCCAGGCATAAATGCTGGAGTAGGTAGCCATGCCCTTCTCCAGGGATCTTCCTGACCCAGGAAAGCTGGCTTTAATTGACAGAAAATGCCATTTTGAAGACATTCCATTCTCTGCAACAGAGTTGCTTACTACTAGTGCTTATTGATGGCAGTTATGGAATCTAGAGGAGGGAATGAATGAAGCCTTGCATGGTTAGATGAGGGCCACCATCTGCTCCAAGGCTGGTTTAACACCTGCAAGCTTTGGGGTAAAAGACCAGTCATTTCTTCATTCTAAAGTTATATGAGAAATTACTGCTATACATATTTGGCCTCGGCTAACAATGGAAACTGATTTCTCTGGTGGGCCTTTAGAAGAGTAAGCAGTGAGATCCCAGATTGATGCTCCATGTCTCGTGGACCAGTGTATAAAATGCCCAGCTTCTCCAAGTCCCCACAAGCTGCCAGATGGTTTGTTTAGAATAAGCAGTGCAATCTTTGGTTTCTCTAGCTGCCGTCTACAAATATTGGTATTTGAGAATGGCCCTAAAGTGACCGAAGAAAGTTGGTGAAATTCAGGTGGCTACCTTTTACCCTCCCCTCCCCCCCCAAAACAGTTGTGTTGAGATTATGAGGCCGGGAAATAATGGCAGGCCGGCTTCTTGTTCTCTCACCGAGTGTTTTTCTGCCATTGAGAAGAACTTACATAGTTAGCATGTAGAAAAATACATGGAATATTAAACTAAAATATGTCTGTCTAGGGATCCAGTTAGTTCCCCCCAAATGGCTCCTTTCTTTGTGAAGGTCGGGATGTTTAGATATATTTTAAATGCCCCATTTGCTACACTGGTTTTAGCTTCTTGTTAGCATCACTTCTTGTTAGCCTGATGTTCTACAGCACAAGGCAGCTGGAGAAATGAAGCATGTGCTGAAGAATTTATGCAGTGTCCTTAGTTCCTTTCATTAAGAGAACCAGGACTAATAAGTGCATATTATAAGTTTGGTGTGTTAAGCAGTATGTTATGGCCGTGCTTGACAGGCATCTTGTTTACATTCATATTATATATTGGGGAAACCATTGTGTTTTAAGAAACATGGCATTTTTAAAGTAATATTTATACCCTGGCTCCATGCAGGAAAAACTTAGTCCTCTAAAAACATGATGTGTTTTAAATCCACTTGTCTCCTTCTCCTGAGGAAATAGTCCACGGGCTTTCTCTCCCCAAAGTAGGTAGTTTAACATGCTCTTTATTCAGGCTGTTAGAAAGTACTGCCAAGGAAAAGCTCAGCTGCATGGCCTCAGTTTATTCAAACAATGGACCATCTCATTTCAGTCTCGTTGAGTTCACATACGGAAATTTTACTCCTTTGTTCCTCTATGCAGAACAGTATGAAAACTGTCTTTCTAGTTGGTTCAGGGTTTTTGTTTATTGAAAAGCACTGACTGTCTCCGGCCTGACTGAGGGACCTTCATTCATGTCACGAGCATCATGAAGTTGTTAACAAACATGAGGTACCCCAGGGGCTCAGCCCCTCTTGTAGGGCACAAAATTAAAGTGGTTCACAGCCATATCTTGCTAGCAAGTCTTCTTTGCTCTCTTTGCCCCCACTGGGGGGAAACTCGAAGGGTGGAACAATCTAATTAATAGTTAGTGTTTTGGTAGTAAGTCTGTTGAAGATGAGAAAGGAAAATATATCTACATTTTCCCATTTTCACACTTCCTGAGCTTTGTTCAGGCTCTGTCTTTCCAAAGTGCTTAGCCCTGTTGTACCTTGTGCTTCAAACCTGCATGGGAAACTTCATTTCAAAAATGAGGGGCCTTGCAGATTCGGAAGCATTCCAGTCTACCCCCAGCACAGAGTGCCAAGGCTAGTTCTGCCAGGTTCTCCCTGGAAGGTCTAGCTCATGCCAGGGTCTGGAACCCAGATGGAGTGGAGATGAAGAAAAGATAGCAAACTATGATAAAAGCTGGGACCACATACGAGGAGGCCGACTATAGGAGAGACTTAAAAATTTAAAGTGGGATGGAGGAGCCTGGTGGGCTGCCGTCTCTGGGGTTGCATAGAGTCGGACACGACTGAAGCGACTTAGCAGCAGCAGCCCATGGAAGACTGGCTCTCTTGTGGATGTTCTGTCGGAACAAGAATTGATATAATATCATTTTATTCCTACCACAATTCACGGTTTCTTGAGTGTTTCCCTTTTCCAGACCTTGCTAAGTGTTTTGTATCCTTTATTTGGTTTTATCTTTGCAACAACCCTGTGAGGTAAGGCTGAACACTCCTCTTTGACAAGTAAGGCTTAGTGAGGTTACCCAGCTTGTCCAAGGGCACAGTCTCAATAATAACAGAGGCAGAATTTGAATCCTTCTTTGTTTGACTCCAAAGAATGGGACTATGCATCCTTGGCAAAGGGCAGTTGGTTGAATGCCCGAATGCAAGGCAATAGTGGGCACTCCCGTGGGCGAGTTTGGCTTAGGGCAAAAAGCAATGGGGGCTTCCCTGGTAGCTCGGCGGGTAAAGAAACCGTCTGCAAGGCGGGAGACCTGGATTCTATCCCTGGGTTGTGAAGATCCCCTGGAGGAGGGCATGGCAGTCCACTCCAGTATTCCTGCCTGGAGAATCCCATGGACAGAGGAGCCTGGCGGGCTGTAGTTTATGGGGTTGCAAGGAGTTAGACACGACTGAAGAAGTAAGCAATCACAGCACACAGGAAGCAATGGTCAGGTCGCCCAGAGACAGAGGCAGTTGGAGAGTGGTAGCTGCAGCGTTCTGAGGGTGTGGTCATAGATCGGCAGCGTTTGTGGCTAGAATAAACTACTTTGAATCCAGTTTTGCCTTGCTGTTTGGAGACATAGATACTGTTTGGCTCACAAGTGAGTTCAGTTGGCTCCCTATTTTAAGGTACATATATAGGACTTAGGCTGTGAGTGTCTACAATAGTATAGTGTCAACAACATCACAGAATCCACATTGCATTCGTCTCAAAGTCCTGCTAACAAGGACCTGAACAGAGGAGCCAGACGTCAGGTTCTTGATCCCCAGGTCCTCTTTCCCTGGAAGATGTAGGTAGCAGGGCTTAATGGCAATTGCTGGATGGACTGCTGGATAGAGGAGGAAGTTATGTTTCAAGAATATACAACAATGAGTAATAAGTGTTTTGCCCAGGAGAGGGGGTATTTTACAAAAAGTAATGACAAATATCCAGCATCGAGAAATTGTTGTTCAGTGGCCAGTTCAGTTCAGTCGCTCAGTCATGTCTGACTCTTCGTGACCCCATGAATCACAGCACGCCAGGCCTCCCTGTCCCTCACCATCTCCTGGAGTTCACCCAAACTCATGTCCATTGAGTTGGTGATGCCATCCAGCCATCTCATCCTCTGTCATCCCCTTCTCCTCCTGCCCCCAATGCCTCCCAGCATCAGTCTTTTCCAATGAGTCAGCTCTTCACATGAGGTGGCCAAAGTATTGGAGCTTCAGCGTCAGCATCAGTCCTTCCAATGAACACCCAAGACTGATCTCCTTTAGGATGGACTAGTTGGATCTCCTTGCAGTCCAAGGAACTCTCAAGAGTCTTCTCCAGCACCACAGTTCAAAAGCATCAATTCTTTGGCGCTCAGCTTTCTTCACAGTCCAACTCTCACATCCATACATGACCACTGGAAAAACCATAGCCTTGACTAGACAGACCTTTGTTGGCAAAGTAATGTCTCTGCTTTTTAATATGCTATCTAGGTTGGTCATAGCTTTCCTTCCAAGGAGTAAGCATCTTTTAATTTCATAGCTGCAGTCACCATCTGCAGTGATTTTAGAGCCCAAGTTCAGTGGTTCAGTGGCCAAGACATGTCCAGTTCTCTGTGACCCCATGAACTGTAGCACGCCAGGCTTCCCTGTCCTTCACTACCTCCCTGAGTTTGCTGAAACTCATGTACATTGAGTTAGTGACGCCATTCAACAGAGGAGGAGACATCTGTTGTTCCCCGCTCCTCTTTTCCTCAATCTTTCCCAGCATCAGGGTCTTTTCCAATGAGTCAGTTCTTTGCATCATGTGACCAAAGTTATCAGAGCTTCAGCTTCAGCATCAGTCCTTTCAATGAATATTCAGGACTGATTTCCTTTAGGATTAACTGGTGTAACCTCCTTGCAGTCAGTCCAAGGGACTCTCAAGAGTCTTCTCCATCACATTTAGAAAGCATTAATTCTTCAGTGTTCATCCTTCTTTATGGTCCAACTCTCACATTCAGACATGACTACTGGAAAAAACGTAGTTTTGACTAGACAGACCTTTGTCGGTAAGGTGATGTCTCTTTTTTAATAGACTATCTAGGTTTGTTGAAGCTTTTCTTCTAAGAAGCTTTCATGTCTGCAGCCACCATCCACAGTGATTTTGGAGCCCAAGGAAACAAAGACTGTCACTGTTTCCATTTTCCTCTCATCTGTTTGCCATGAAGTGTTGGGACTGGATGCCATGATCTTAGTTTTTTGAATGTTGAGTTTTAAACCAGCTTTTTCACCTTCATCCAGAGGCTCTTTAGTTCCTCTTTGCTTGATTAGATTATAATAAAAAATGGTAGGAGACTGAAAGATGAAGAGATGCATAATCAGTCAATGACAGGCACAGACACATTAATTTTGAATTTAAAAGTTGATTAAATCTAACTAGATTTAGATTCAGGAATATGTATTTTGTATACAGAAGAATGCAACGTGATCTTGAGTTTTTGGAAAATCACTTTCTTGAGATCCTGAATCCCTGAAAAGACTTAAAATCATGTATTATAAAATGTATTTCAGTCCAAAAAAGGAGCTATCTGCCTAAACCTGTTGAAGCTTTCCATTTTAATCCCTTGGCATGATATTTCCACATTTATTTCCCCAGTACTTTTTGTCACATTAGTGTCCAGTTCAATAACTTTCTGAACATTGAAATTTCCTATTGTGTTTGACAAGCTAAAATTTCTTATCATTGAAATCAACACTTTTCATGAGCTAGTTCAACCTACATTTCAAGGCTCATTTCTACAGTTTCCCTATAAAAGTAAATAAATAGGTCAGTTTATTGTTTTGACCTTTGTTTAAAATGCTGTTTTCACTTGTAACACCTCCTCTATTTTCTCTATGTAGCAGATTGACAATTGGGAGTGTAACATTGATGGCCTAAGCTTATAAACCATAGCAGGCAGCAAGCAAGGTGTAAGTTGGCTTGGAAAGTAGCTGAAACTACAAATAGCAGTCATCTCGAGAGGGGCTGAAGTAAAGGGGTCCGTGTGTTGCATGTGGAGAAACGCTAGGACAGATCTTGGTCCACTGGGTCAGAGATTGGGATGGAATAAATCAGCACCTTGGATAGCTCCCGGGACCACAAATCTGAGTGCTGATAGGATGCTAAAATTTGAGTTGTAGACCTACTCAGCTGCAGGCCCTTTTTCTTACAGAAGCCACTCTCTTTTTCTCCCAAGCTTACCAACTATAGATTTGGAGATTCATTCTAGTATTGGCCCATCTTCTGGTCTGACTTGTGCCTTACTCATTCACGTGGGGTTCTGATCATTTAAGAGTTACCTTCCACTTCATTGCCTGAGTCATTCTCTGGGGGACTTTTTCTTGGGAGCAGATCCTGATAAGCCCCCTTGTGTCTAAGCATTTTCCTTTTTATGGACGACATTTCATTATCCTGCCAGCATTGTTCATCAGTTAAAATTTTGCCCATCTTTAGAGGTTAAGCGCAATCTCACCTTTGCTTTGACTTCTCCACTGACCAAAAAACCCCATGGAGAGAGAAGCCTGGTGGGCTACAGTGCACGGGGTCACAAAGAGTTGGATGTGACTTAGCAACTAAATTGCAACAACTCCGCTGACCAGTGCAATATGAAAGGAACTCTCCTTCATCTGACCAGATCATTTCGTAGTCTGCAATACTCATTTCAATATTAATATATTATCTTTTATAAACTTTTTATTTTCCTATGTTAATCTGCTTATTGCTTCCTCTCCTTCCTTGAGCTGTAGTTTCTACATTTATAAGTGGGGAAATTACATATAATAACCAGGAAAATTAAGTGAGAAGTAGACACTCAATCACTTGATACAGAGTAAGAAGCTCAATTCTTTTGATGCCTTTTCCTTTTTTTTTTTTTTCCTTCTCACACAGATGTAGCTATTCTGTTTTTACTCAAAAGTTCCTGATGGTTTTAAAAGTACTTCCTTTATAGATTTTCCACCATGTGCTGACAGTGGGTCTTTGATCATGGTGAAGGATTTATCTTCTGGTGATACGTCTTTCTTGTTGTTAGGTTGCTTAGTTGTGTTCAAGTCTTTTGCAACCTCATGGTCTGTAGTCCACCAAGCTCCTCTGTTGATGGGATTTCCCAGGCAACAATACTAGAGTGGCTTGCCATTTCTTCCTTCAGAGGATATTCCCAACCCAGGGACTGAACCCGGGTCTCCTGCGTTGGCAGGTGGATTCTTTACCACTGAACCACCACTTCTACTTTTTCCTAAAACGGGCTTTTTTCTTCAGTATAAAACTGAGAGTTAGTGTTGCTACGCTGCTGCTACCGCTGCTGCTGCTGCTAAGCCGCTTCAGTCGTGTCCAACTCTGTGCGACCCCATAGACAGCAGCCTACCAGGCTCCCCTGTCCCTGGGATTCTCCAGGCAAGAACACTGGAGTGGGTTGCCATTTCCTTCTCCAATGCATGAAAGTGAAAAGTGAAAGTGAAGTCTCTGTTGTGCCTGACTCCTGGCGACCCCATGAACTGCAGCCCACCAGGCTCCTTCGTCCATGGGATTTTCCAGGCAAGAGTACTGGAGTGGGTTACCATTGCCTTCTCCATGTTCTTACATGTTGCTATAGTCAACATGTAAGAAACAGACCTTTAAGCTTTGTGCTTATGTTTTTGGGGAGCAGGGTAACATTGATCTTTTTGGAAATCAGGGTAAAATCAATTTGTTCTTGCTTCCTTTATTTCTAGAGTCACCTTATCAGGCCCCTAATAGAGCACAGTCCACTAGATATCCAAGAAAATAGGATGCCTGCGGCAAACCCAGAGCCCTTAACATACGCAGGGGGCAGTGTTTCCATGCCTTGCAAGGGGCTGATTCTCAGAGACTACTAAGAGGGGGCGGGTGGGAGGAAGTCTCAGTGGAATAAGCCTGAATATTTATGAAAGAAAACCAAAGCATTTTAGCTGGGCTTCCATTCCTTTAAACAATACCAGTCACAGAAATGTGGTTTCATAGTCATTTAAAATACAGTTTACAGAGGAATTAAGCTAAATCACTTAAGCTCTCTGAGCAGCTGGGCTCCCCAGCTTCCTTGCTGAAATCTGCTTGCTGAGCATCTCCTTTGAAATCTGCAGCTCCATCAGAGACAGGGCTGTTGATCTCTGAGCTACTTGCTTTATCTTGTCCAGTCTTCTCAGGTAATGCAAGAACAGTGGAAAATATTTGGATAGAAGCACATATTCTTGCCCCGTGTCTTAGTGTTTTAAGGGACGCTATTCTCACGAGGTTGAGTGAGGATCTGATAATGAGTTAAGGTCATGCACTTCATATCGTGAGTGCTTACGTAAGCCCTCAGGTGATTCCCAGAATGGCTCCATGCATTTTGAGAAGACATGTCAGGGCTTTCTGCCTTCCACGAGAGTAAGCAGGCGCTCAAAACCTTCTACAGTTTGCCTGCCTGACTCCCCCTTCATTCCCGCGTGTGAGCCCTTGGCTCCAGCTAGTCTGTTCTCTTCACTCAAGTCGACATGTATTCCTTTTCCTGTGCCTGAGGTCTTGCTATTCCCTGCTCCTCAAATGCTTTTCCATCTGTTTTATAGTTTTTTCCCAATGCTGCTCCTTCTGTTGCTCAAAGCCCAAGACCTATCTCTTCACATGGATTTCCTAGCCTCCTCGAGTCCAGGTTCACGTCCCTATTCTCCGGCTTTCACTATGACTGTGTCAGTTTGCTCCTTGTTCTGTGAATTCTTAACTAGAGTGTAGTCTACTTGAGGAAAAATGTGTCTTATTTGACTTTTTGCCCTAGAAAGTGTTTTATATATTCAGCATTCAGCAAATATGGTTTAACAGGATTATCAGATGGAGAATTAGAAAATCGTAGGGCAATTGATTCAGTTTTTTAAAAAACAAGATATGCTTAGCATGAAGAGTAAAACAAGGAATGAAAACAGTCTTGAAAAATCAACTAAATGTGATATGGAGTTATTTGACCATTTGCCACATTAAATGTGATATGGAGATTTTTGTAGTGGTTGCATATACTTTACTTTCTATAATTTATATGTTAATTAATACAAAATAGTGTTAGGTCAGTTCAGTTAAATAGTCTATGAGGGTTTTGTTTAAGGAAGAAAATCACGAAACGTTCTCCAGCCTTGTTAAAGCAGTCACCTGCAGGGTGAGGATATTTCTGAAACTCTTCCGAAGCTTTCGTATGAATGTATGTGCTTCTGTGTAGAGTTTCATAAAACAGTAAAAGTGTTTGTTTATTGGACTCTCGTGGAGAACTCTAGTTCAGCAAGTAATTTTTCTACATTTCAGCCTAAAAGCAAGCATTTAGCACCCAAATAATGATCTATAAGTAGATTTGGCATCTACTACGTGAAATTGTGAAGTTGCTCAGTCATGTCTGACTCTTTGCGACCCCAGGGACTGTAGCCCACCAGGCTCCTCTACTCATGTGGTTTTCTAGGCAAGAATACTGGAATGGGGTTGCCATTCCCTTCTCCTGGGGGATCTTCCCGACCCAGGGATCAAGCCTGGGTCTCCTACAGTGCAGGTGGATTCTTTACCATCTGAGCCACCAGGAAAGCCCAGCGTCTACTATATTATAACCTTAAATATCTAATATTTTAAAACATTAGTAGGCACTGCCAATGAGATAATTGAAAGAGTTTGGGGGAAAATAGCATAGGCTTTTGTGTCTGAAACCAATTTAAAAAAAAAAACACAACACTGACCTGTGATGTTCCTACGGAAGGAAGTGATATGGCAAACGGTCAAATAACTCCTCAACTCTGATGTTTCTAGCCATTTTCCAGCTGATCCGAATGATTTAGGCCAGTGACTTGGCCTCTTTCAGGAAGTGAAAGGTTTGCTCTAGCACCCAAATACAAGAGGAGATACTTGAGGGTTCTTCAGCAGCCCCAGAATCTAGGATTCCTGGGTGTGAATCTGCTGTCTGTCTTTTAAAGAGTCTGCTTTCTGCAGGGGACACCCAGTGAGCGTGCTGGAAAACTAGCATTCTGCATTAGCCGGAGTCACTAGTAAAATGTACCTTGTTAAACGTGACCTTGACCTTTGAAGGAAGGCAGAAGCCTACTTTTAAGATAAGACTGCATTACAAGGCAGGGAGTAGGGGTTGAAGGAAGGTCGATGGGACTGCAAGGACAAAATGAAACAGCAGGGCTCAGCTCTTCAGTGTCTGTACTGGGGCTGTTCCTGGAAGAGAAAGAAAGGGGATGATGCAAAGAAGGATCAAATGCCCGAGAGACTTGAGATAAAAACAGTTCTCAGTGAAAGGGGAAGAATGGCAGGACACAGGTTCATGAGGGGGGGGGGGCAAAACCACACAGTGAGCCCACCCGAAAACTGCAGGCCCGTGGGGTGGGGCACTTGAGTTCTAAATATATTCACTTGAATTTTCTAGCAGGATGAGGACGTTTTCCAGCCAGGTCATTGGCTGTAAGAACCTCACTGTTGCAGATTACATGGAAGACAAAGACCTGTTCAGATTCGGTTGGTTACTTATTTGTTTAATTGTTGTTGTTGTTACTGTTTAGTCACTAAGTCATGTCCAACTCTTTGTGACCCTATGGACTACAGCCTGCCAGGCTCCTCTGCCCATGGGATTCTCCAGGCAAGAGTCCTAGAGTGGGTTGCCCTGCCCTCCTCCAGGGGACCGTCCCAACCCAGGGACTGAAGCCGCATATCCTGTGTTGGCAGGTGGATTATTTACCGCCGAGCCACTGGAGAAGCCCGTTCATGTATACGTAATGTTGATTGAGCTGCTTCTGTGTGCCTCCCTGTGCAGGAGCTGGGGGCCTCGGGGTGGATAACACTGACACGCTCACATTTTCTGTTCTCCTGGAATGGGAAGGAATTTGGACGCTGAACCATTTTGGATGCTGAACAAAAGAGGAAGGAGAAAGACCAGGAACTGGGAGAAGCAGAGGTGCAGCTTTGTATAAATATAAATAAGTCACAGTACTCTCTCCTCTAACCTTGACCCCCAACCCCGGCCCATGCTTCTAGTTGCCTTGAAATCAAACGTCAGCTCCTTACCTGGTCCTTCAAGGCCTGCAGTATCTTAGAGGCCTTGAATCATCTCTCCCTTGCTCACCACCACCCATCTTCACTGGCGTCTGCTCTGTTCCTCTGGATGCGCCAAGCCTCTGACCTGATTCAGCGCACCCGACATGCCCTTTCTCCAGCTCATGTTCATCCTTAGTCAGGTCTTGTCAGGACAGGTGATCTCTCCCAAGTGTTGGGTAGAGCTGGGGCTCAGCCACCAGCTAGATTTATGGGAACAGACTCAGAAGACAAAGCGGGCAACCAAGACTGGATAGGCCCACCGTTGTCAAAAATTGGGTTGGGGCCGGGGTCTTGAAGCTGGGGAAAGCTCACAGGTTAGAAGTTTGAACTTGTCAGTGACCAAGGCAAAGGGAACTGAAGCCAGAAGTGAGGCAGGAAAGAACACTCTGAAGAGAATTTGAGCGAGCACCAGAATGGGTGAGAAATGGCTACCCACTCCAGTACTGTTGCCTGGAGAATCCCGTGGACAGAGGGGCCTGGAGGGCTACAGTCCATGGGGTCACAAAGAGTCGGACACAGCTCAGCACGCAGCATGGCCTGAAGGCCTGGTTAGAACCAGTTTGCTGGGCTTAGCTTTGACTTTCCCTCAAGATGCCATGTGGCGTGGATGTTGCTGGCCTAGGGATCTCTCTTGGAGAACCAATGGTCTAAAGAGAGAGAGAGAAAGTACCCCTAAGAGAAATTAGAGAATGTATGTGTATAGCTAATGTGTCTGGGCCTCTGAAACCAGTAACAGTCATCTGTAAGGAAGCCTTAAAGGTTTTAAAGGGTAGCCTGCATCTCTAGGACAAATTCCATGAACTGGTAATCCAAGCTATTTTTAAGGCTTCTCATTTAGCACTTAGCATTTGAAAATCCTAATGTGGAGTAAGGAGAAGAAAGGCAGTTTTAGATCGGAAGCGTGACTGGTTTTGCTCTGTACCCCATAGCATGGACACATTTGCCTGTGGGTGACGCTGATTCTGTCCTGTTCAGGCTGTGCCACTCATGGGGCTCAGGTTGGGAAGTGGATCTTCCCTCTTCTTGGGAAGAGGGCATGGGGCTTCCCTAGTGGCTCAGTGGTAAAGAACCACCTGCTAATTCAGGAGATGTGAGTTCGACCCCTGATTCGGGATGATCCCCTGGAAAAGGAAAGGGCAACCCACTCTAGTATGTTTGCCTGGAGAATGTCATGGATGGAGGAGCCTGGCGGGCCACAGCCCATGGGTCACAAAGAGTCAGACATGGCTTAGCAACTGAACAGCAACAAAGAGGGTGTCGTAATGAGACTAGTCTTGTTTTGGTCTTGTGAATGTTCTTCCACCAGAGGGGTCTCCCTCGAGGCAGGTCTCCACCTGATGAAACTGTCCTTACCAGGTACGCATCTTTCCCTGCACCCTCTCCCTGCCCTCCGCTGGGCTGGTGTGGGGCGAGGGGTCAGCTAGCTTTGGAGCCTGGAGCAGGAGAGACGGCCTTTGTCTGTGTCCTGACTTTCATTAGCACCAGCCCTGATCAGAGGCTAACATCCCACAGATGTTGCCCTTCCTCTGCCTTTGGATCGGCTTCCAAAAAGTGGGAGGGTCATCCTGAGGGCAGGAGATGTGTGGAGCACTGACTCAGTTGGACTTCCTGTGTGTTAATGTTGTGGCCGTGGCTTGGTTTCATGCATCCTTGGAAATAGCTACACCCCCGTGTTCACGAAATGGGAACCAACTTTTGCCAAGTGGAAGAGAGGCCATTTCCTTTGACTCAAGCTATATTCCCATTAACAAAGACAGTCTATTAATATGTTTATATGGACCTTTTCGTTTGGTTTTGTTCCCCTGGGGTGAGCTAGCGTCTCTGTCATGATTTGCCTCTCTGTTTAGAAGTCGGAGCCCACTCATCCTGAGTGGGAAAAGTGGATGTTGGTATGGTTGTATATTCGGGTTCCTAGACCGATATTGCTTGTGAGTTCTTTTTAAGTTGAACCTTGACTTTTATTTTGTAAACTGACCTTTGCCTCCAAGATGGGCAGTTATGATGTGAAAACTTGAAAGGGAGGGAATTCAGTTACTGAAAAATCTTCATAAAGGATGCCGAGGGTCTTCCCAGGTGGCGCAGTGGTAAAGAATCCTGCCCATGCAGGAGGTTCAGGAGACATGGGTTTGATCCCTGGGTGGGGAAGATCCCCAGAGGAGAGCATGGCGACCCACTGCAGTATTCTTGTCTGGGAAACCCCATAGATAGAGGAGCCTGGTGGGCTATAGTTCATGGGGTCTCAGAAGAGTCAGACATAACTGAGACAACAGTAACAAACGGATGCCAGGCATGGCCAAGGTGCAGAATTAAGGAAACACTGTCCTAGCCAGTCTTCGGAGTAATGAGTTTGCCTTTCACTCTCTTCACTAGTAAAGGGATGGTTTATTAGTTCAGTGTGCTTCCTGAAATTTCTCACATCAGAGTAACAATATCTGTGTGGTATGCTTGGGTAGAGGGAGATGGTACTCCCATTTTCATCCCAGACTGAAGAGGTCAGTAGCCCCCAACACACCAGTGAGTCACGCATTAGGCTACAAGCTCTGATCTTGGGTGAAATCATACATTGTATCCACGTGCCAGCCTTTCAGCTCTGACTATGTCAGGGCCCAAACTATAGATATCAGCCAAGGCAGCCCTGCATTGATAGGTAGTAAGGCTGATAGAAGTAGCTGACCTGTCACTCCTGGAAAAAAAAAACCAAATCAAAGAACATTTCATCTTGTGGGTGCCATGCACCATTTTTCATTTCTTTAACCCACCAGGAAGCACTGAGCCAGCTCTAGCAACTGGGTAAGATAGGGCTGCAGTTTTTGCTCATGGTGTTATTATATCCTTTCATGAGAACTTACCTGGTCATTTATTTTATTCTACTGCTTTTTAGTTCTTTTTATAAGCCACTTGAAATCCTTCTTGTGGGTTGTGGAGAAAAGAGGGAGCAAATAATTGGGAAGAAAAACACTCAAAACACACGTCCTGCCCATATTGGGTCATTTGTATCATTTTTGTATGCAGACAGAATATTTTCACCCATGAATAAAATTGGCAACCAAATATGGTGTTAGTCATAATATAAAATCATGTTCATTTTTAAGTGTGATGATCAGTCTGCAAGATGAGAATAGTTACCCTTTTGAAAACAGCATATGGTCAAATTAGTTAATGTTGGACAAGCGTTTCTAAATGAAGATACCTTACAATTTATGAGCGGCCCTGTTGGTGTGCAATGTGAGAATGAAGTTGGCCTGTGAGGATCTGGCATTTGCAGTAATTCCTCTTTTCCTTAAATTCCTTGTGAGATCTACTCCCTGTTCTCTCCTCTGGTGCTGGCTGTGTTTCCCTGAGGCACGTGGTTTTGTAGCCAACAGCAGTCTTGCTCAAGCATCCAGGAGTCTGGTGATCATGCCTTTGAAGGGAAGCACAGCAAAGAAAATCACCCATGCACTTCTTTTAAAGTAAACGCACTTGTTTTCTTTTTCATCAAAATTAGATTTTTTTGATTCAAGGGAACATCTTATAGCATTTTGTTTTCTACTTCTTCACTTTCCAAGATACACTGACCCCGAAATAAGTGATCTCACTTATATCCTAAATGAGACAAGTGAGTGGATTGTGTTCTGTCATTTCCTTCCAAGTTATTTAGATAGTTAAGCTCCTAATTCAGAAAGCATGAGATTCTGGTGCAGTCACAAAGAGCACACACACATAATCATAATAGATAACAGAATAGCAGCTGTCATTGATTGAACACTCACACCAGAAGCCTAACACAGGTATCTCTATTACAAAGATGCTGACAGGTGTTTACAGATCAGGCATCAGAGAATCAGAAAGGTTTAACTCCCATGCATGGTCACAGAGCTATAAAGAGTTGCAGGGCTGGAATTTGAACCTAGGTATATCTCCAAAGCTTCCCAGGTAGCTCAGTGGTAGAGAACCCACCTGCCAATTCAGGAGATGTGAGAGATGCAGGTTTAATCCCTGGATTGAGAAGATCCCCTGGAGAAGGATATGGTTAACCCACTCCGCTATTCTTGGCTGGGAAATCCTATGGACAAAAGAGCCTGGTGGGCTATAGTCCATGGGGTTGCAAAATAGTTGGACGTGACTGAGAGACTAAATACAACAAATGTATCTCCAAAGGTTTTATATTTCTATTTAATTTGTATTTTAACAACTCTGATTATTAATGAGTAACAGAATAGCAGTTAATAATAAGAGTTAATAATAACTGTTAATAATAACAGTATTATTTCTATACACTTATGAAAAAGCTACTTTTGTAACTATTTATTGATCACTAGGGGCTTCCCTGATAGCTCAATTGATAAAGAATCTCCCTGCAATGCAGGCGACCCCGGTTCAATTCCTGGGCCGGGAAGATCTGCTGGAGAAGGGATAGGCTACCCACTCCAGTATTCTTGGGGTTTCCTTATGGCTCAGCTGGTAATTGCTCAGCTCCTGCAATGCAGGAGACCTGGGTTCAATCCCTGGGTTGGGAAGATCCCTGGAGAAGGGAAAGGCTACCCACTCCTGAGAATTCCATGGACTGTATACTAAGAGGAGCCACATTCCAGAGGAGCTGGATTATACCAACTGATCCTTTTATTCCTTGGTGACTGAAATTCTATGAACCGATCTGCTTGAGAAACTTTCAAAATATTCAGTGTGTATTCTTGAGTGCCTGCTGTCTACCAGGCTCTGGCAGCTCGTGGTCTAGTAAGATCGGAACATTCATAGAACAGAATTCCTTTTTGTCAATGAAATCAGAAGTGTTTACTTCTAAAGGCAGTAAAATTAGACAAGATAAATCCCATGAACAGAGTCAGAATGTTTTTACTTGTCTGCTCTCCAATTAGGTTAGAATATGTCTTTGCTCCAAGTTGCCGTGATGTGTCAGTAAAAAGGACACCCCCCGCTCCAGCTCACAGGCAGAGAAACAAACCACGCTTGGTAGTCTGTTCATTAGTGTGTGTTCAGGAACAGAAGCAAGCTCACCAAAATGAAGGGAGAGTGACTTGCCTTAGAGTAAGTAGCCAGTCATCCCCATTCTAGGAATCTGTGGGCTTGGAACCTTTGAAAACTAATCTGTCTTAGGGATTATATGCTCTGTACTACAGCGTTGTCTCGGAACTGCCTAACGAAGAACACTTAAAAGTCATACTGGGCCCCATATTTTAAATATTTATTTAAAAAGAAGGAAGCCACAGATGGAAATGCTTCTAACTAAAAATTATCTTCCTCAAGTATAAAAACATTTCTCAAAATCAAATATTTCCCATATAAAGTCAGTTAGCTGTGGGCTTTGGGACTTTATTTCTATTGCCAATAAAAGCTTCTGATTGCCCAAAGCTTTTCTTTGCCTTAAATTTGAAACTGGAGTATGTAAGCAGAGCTTAAATACGAGGAGGAAAAAAAAACTGGCTTAAATTATGTGAATTTCAGAAATATCACTCTGTGTTTATTTGTACAGTTTCCTCTAAAGGGGGAACTTTGTTTAATATTTGAATCTGTTTATTTGTAGAAACGATAGAATAATCAGTAGACATTTGCATTCTATTTGAAATATGTTGTTATCTGTTTTTCTTTTCTGAGAGTCTACTTTTCCTGTGTCTTACGGTAGAGTATTTAATACTTGAACGTTTAGAAACAGCTACGATTTCACAATTACCTTCAACATGCAAGTATCAATCATTTTCCAAGACTTGTCTCTCTTCTTCTGTGAACCTTTTCCTCTTCTCCTAAACCCAGTTTTACGGCTTTGCCCCGTTTTAGATCCTGCACGCTACAGAAAATAACCAGCAGAGGGCGCCGCTGGCTTACTTTTTAAAGAAAACTGTTGGCTGGCTGTTTTCAGTACTCTTAAAAACATACATGGAAATTATTTTTCTTCAGTCAGAGCAATCAGAATTGCTCTAAGACTGTCTTAGAGTTGTCAAACTTGTTTTTTCGTGTCTTCTGCCATCTCATCTCCCCCAAAGCATTAATAAAACTGGGCAATTTGTTTCTCTCACTCATCTATGGAGCCCTTTGCTGACCCACACGGCAAGGATGAGCGCAGGGCAACCGGTGTGATTATCTAATTTTTCCATCAGCTCCAGGTGCTTCTGTGAACGTTCTATTCATAGAGAGCCAAAAGAAGGGGAAAATAAAAACCTGTTTACACTTTCACTTTCCAACTAGCCTTGCCAATTATCCCCTGACCTGGTACAATGACAAGGAAATAATCCGTGCACCTTGGCCATCGTGGGGTGTGGGCTGGGGGAGGCGAGGGCGGTCAGAGGCTTGGTGGGGAGAAGTCCGTGGGAGGGGAGCAGCATCTTAGAGACTCCGAGTTAGCGTTTCTTCTGCGGGCGCCCCTTCTGCACTCTGTCCACGCTCCGAAGTGATCTGGGACGGGACCTTTCCACCACCTCCATCCTTTGAGATCAACTGACAGCCCCTCAGTATTTTATAAACTGCTGTGCAAACACAGTTTCAAGTCAAAAGTTCTAGCCAACTCTCGCCTTAGTCCTCTTCCAAAGAAAACGCTCTACCTAAGCTTTTCCGACCGAGAAATCGTAGAACCTCCCACACTGATGTGGGGACCTTCTGCAGAACCTCCTCTGGCCCCAGCCACTCGGGAACTTGAACAAGTTGAGGCATCGTGGTGAAACAGGAACTCTCACACTGCCCTGGTAAACCCCTCTGCTGTGTCCACCTTCACGGTGGGCATCGGCGAGTGTCCAAACACCCTGATAAAGTTCTCGGTGAACCCGAACTCTCCTTAATGTGGTTTTTCTTCGCCATGTGGGCACTGGGACGCACTGTCCTTCATAGCTGGTAGGTGCCACTTTTGGCTGGCCCCGTGTCGGCCAGCCTTCCACAGGATGAAAAATGTCTTCCATTAGCTAATGGCTGTGTTCTCCGAGAAGCATCCTGGCCTGGGGCTGTGGGAGAGCATCAATCAAGTCTCTTAGATGAGGCCTCGGAGGACCAAGGGAAATTTGTATAATCCTGAACTGTAAACATGGGACCAGTGGTTGAGGTTTTGGATTTGCACAACATTTAAAAATGTCTATTTGCGTATCTAAAGTAAACCTTTATTTTAAAGAGAAGCTGAGGCCCAAGAGCCTCTCTGGGTGGCCTTCAGAAGGTCAATTGACCTTTCTGCCTCCATTTCCCTTTCTTCAAATCAAGAAGAAAAAAAACACACACACACACACACAAAACCCCTTACGTTTCTCTTTTGCAGGAGAATCAATCTAAACTAATTCCCAGGGAGTGGTCATTAGACTAATTTAGTTTTCACCAGCTAGATTTTCTTTGTGCCTCTGCATACCTAATAGATCGTGGTACATATCCTCTGCCTTCAGTGTACGAGTCCCAGTGCTGGCTCCCTGGTGTTCCTTTTTGCCTGTGGGCTTGTAGTTTTCCTTTTTGTTATTTCCTTTCTTGGCGTCCTCTTCTCTCACCCACTGACCAGGAAGACAGGCTGGGGCATTCTCACCCTTCCTGGTGGAGACTACACAGCTTCAGGTTTGTGAGGGAAGTGATGAAGGTGCGGATGCAGAAAGGCAGGAGCAGATGTGTGGGTCTGTCTTCTAGCAGTTGCCTCTTTTTTTTTTTTTTTTTGTCGTGGTTTGTTGCTGTTGGCACCTTTAAAAGTAGTCAGGCTGAAAAAATTCTTTAGGAAAAAGAAGGAACTGACTTCCTAGAGGTGAAGCGAAGGTTTCTGAGGCCTTGGGGGACGTTTATGTAGCACTCTTTTCTCTCCGCTCCTGCACATTGCTGATTTGGAATTCTTTATTGTCAGGACAAAGCTTTTGTTTGCCATCTCACCATTCTCATTTTTTTTTTTCCTTTAAGCAAATATCATAGATATTTTCATCTGGGGGATAAGCCAAGAATTCCTTGAGTTCAGGCCTTTTCCATCTCAACAGGCAATGTACCAGAATTTAAATCTTGTGAGATCTTCTTAAAGAGACTGCTCTGAGAAACTTTTTACTCTAACCTTCAAAGACCAAAATGGTGGGACCCTGAGAAAGCTGTTACTCCTGCGTGGTGCAGGCAACCCAGAAATATTCATGAAATGAAAATTTAATTATACCAGCCTGATTTTTTTTCTCAGTCATAAAACTTAGAATTTCATGATATATTCTTATATGTTTATATAAGGCCATACATTCTTATTTAGTTAGCAATTAACCCTACCAAAATATCTAAATGATATTTTCTACAAGTTACACCATCCCAAAGAAGTAAAATAAAATCCAGACTAGGAATCTGATTACTGACCCAGTGTCACTGACCTGGAGTTTTTCCCCCAAAGAAAGGGAAAGAGCTAGTTCTGGGTTGTCTAGTTAGAAATAGGTAGCCCATGGTAATTTCGGCACTAAATGTGATGTGATTTCCATTCTGTTTTTATAAATATAAGGCATTTTTATAAAACTGTTTTTATAAATATAAAAATTAATTTCCACAAATATAGGGTTAATTAGGCTTTATATTTCATATGTCTAGTTTCATATTGGTAAACATTTGACAGCTTCTTTGCATAGCCAACACTTCATAGGAAAACATGTAAAACAAAGTAAAGGAAAAAATTATGGCAGCTACTAGAAAAGCTGCAATGGCCCATTGTCTTCATTCTGAGGAATAGCTGGGCTCCAGGCAAGAGTCTGATAGTCCACCACCTAAGGAACAAACTCTACCTAATGACCTCTTCGTGTGAGCCTTTGGTAGCAAGGTTAAGAATCTGGGTTTGACATTGAAGACAGTGCAAAATCAATATGAAAACTGGCATGTTCTTCTCTTATATAATTTGGGGAAAAGCACTAAGTGAGAACGGGGAAGATGTAGTTATGTTTTTAACAAGAAATACTTAGGAGCAACCTTTAGGAATGGAAAGAGCTCTCAGTGGCCAAAGCTTCCTGGAAAAATTTGAGCAACAACCGAAAAAAAAAAAATCATTGGATTGGATTGGATTCATAACTCAAAGTTGAGTATTAGATTATAACTCAAAGTATAAGATAGGTATTCACAAATCCATAATGATATAAATAAATGATGGAATAACTAATTAGCATAGACAAGTCTCCCATACAAAAGGACCCAAATAATTTATGTAGATCATACATCTACATAAATCTTCCCTGAAGATTCAGGGAAGTAGATTGTAGCTCCTCACTCATTGTGGGTTACCTTGAACTTCCTTCCAGGGAGTAAACTGTGGAAGGTGCATGGTGGGGTGGGTGGAATATCCCAACACCAACAGTGATGAATCATATGGATAGCATGTACCCTAACTGTGGTAACATGGGATGGTCACTATATTTCTGCGGGCTTCCTCACCCAAACACAGTAATCCCGAGGTGGTGGTGGTGTTCCGTCCCTTGGTCGTGTCTGACTCTGCAGCTCCATGAACAGCAGCGTGCCAGGCTTCCCTGTCCTTGACCATCTCCTGGGGTTAGCTCAAACTCATGTCCATAAAGTAGTGAATCCTGGGGTAAAGTCCCGAGGTAATCATGAGAAAAACTTCACACAACTTCTGCATCCTCCAAAATACCAGATCAGTATTCCTCAAAACTTTCAAGGTTATTAAAAAGAAGGAAAGTCTGTGAACCTGTCACGGTCTGACGGATCCTAAGGAGACTAATGTACGTTACTGATGACTAAATGTAACACAGTCTCCTGGATAGCGTCCTGGGGCAGAAAAGGTTGTTCTTGGTAAAAAACTAAGGAAATCTGAGTAAAGGATGGATGTTGGATAACAGTAATGTATCAAGATTAGTCGATTAGTTGTGATAACTGACATTGATATAAGAAGTTAAGCGTAGGAGAGACTACATGAGGAGTGTATAAGAAGACTAAACTATCTTTGTAACTTTTCTGTAAAACCAAAACTATTCTAAAATGTAAAGTTTTTTTAATAATCCTTATTTTGACATTTTAGCCCTACATCACAATGTAATTATTTTCCTAACTCTTGGTTGATTTTTTAAAATTAATTGATTTTAATTGGAGGCTAATTACTTTACAATATTACGGTACAATATTGGCCACATATTGCCTTGAATCAGCCATGGGTGCGCACGTGTCCCCCGATCCTGAACTCCCCCCTCCCACCTCCCCCCCACCCCATCCCTCTGGGTTGTCCCAGAACACCAGCTTTGAGTGCCCTGCTTCATGCATCGGACTTGCACTGGTGATCTGTTTCACACATGGTAATGTCCATGTTTCAAAGCTATTCTCTCGAACCATCCCACCCCTGCCTTCTCCCACAGAGTCTGAAAGTCTGTTCTTTATATCTGTGTCTCTTTTGCTGACTTGCATATAGGGTCATCGTTACTGTCTTTCTAAATTCCATACATATGCATTAATGTACTGTATTGGTGTTTCTCTTTCTGACTTCCTTCACTCTGTGTAATAGGTTCCAGCTTCATCCACCTCATTAGAACGAACTCAAATGTGCCCTTTTTTATAGCTGAGTAATATTCCATTGTGTATATGTACCAGAAGTTCTTTATCCATTCATCCTCCAGGAGACATCTAGGTTGTTTCCATGTCCTGGCTATTATAAACAGTGCTGCGATGAACATTGGGGTACACGTGTCTCTTTCCATTCTGGTTTCATCGGTGTGTATGCCCAGCAGTGGGATTGCTGGGTCATAATGCAGTTCTATTTCCAGTTTTTTAAGGAATCTCCAAACTGTTCTCCATAGTGGCTGTACTGGTTTGCATTCCCACCAACAGTGTAAGAGGGTTCCCTTTTCTCCACACCCTCTCCAGCATTTATTGTTTGTAGTTTGGTTGATTTTTAAGAGATGACTTTAAATTGGGTAAAAGAAAACACATTCTCCAAGCTTTACTACTTTATGTATTTATAATTGTTGAAGGTGCCGTTTGTGGAGCTGTGAACATCATGATTGCCTTTGCTTATAAATAGACCCAATATTCTACTTCTGAAAAGCTTTTATTAAGGACCCCACATAGGAGGAAGTCTGCTCCCCGTAGTTAGGACCACCATAAACACCAACAGGGGAGGGAATTCTGAGTAACTTAGTGGTAAGGAGCCACTTTTGCCTTCAGTCAAGAGTTAGATAATTTTCAGTGGATGGCTTAGAAATAATAATAATCAAACAGTCTCTCTCATTCTCTGTGCACCATCTCGGCTAATCTGATAGCTACCTTCAAAAACTCAAGTTTATTATAGTCTTTATCAAAACTGCACTGTATTTTCTTATATTAAGAAGTACAGTATTTTTAAAGAAGAGTAAAGTGTGTTCTTTTCTGAGATGAAGCAATGAAATTTTCATCTGTGCATTGCAACTGTTCATAAGAGATGTAGGATTTATCATGGATATTGATAAACCTGTCAAACAATCTGGAGGCTTTATTATGTCAAAATTATAAGTAGCATGTGATTGTAACTGCAGAGCATTCAGATGTAATTCAGATCTCTGAACAGGCCATGTGTCTGCAGGACAAAGAGGGTTTTCTGGGAGAGCTCTTTGCTGTGGTCCAGGGGCCCCCTTTCACATCCATTATTTTCTTTGTATTTGGAAGCTCCTGCCTTTAACTTTTTTTTAAATTTAGTGTTCAGCAGCAGTCCGGGACAAGGGTTTCTGCCTACAGGAAGAAACACATGGTCTGGGTTTCATCCTCAAAAATCCTGGCCTTCCTGGTTGTCCTCTTGTCTTCAGGCACCTTAGTCATCTTCCAAAATGAGATCTCAGTAACAGAATGAACAGCAGGTTCAGGAGTGCGTTGAGTGACCGGCGCGCACGCAGGCGGCCACAGCACTGACGATGGACGTGTCATCTTCGGTCACTAAAGCCAGCCTGTTGCAGCATGGTTATGAGCACTGTGATCCCACGGTTCCCTTCCCTTTAACCCGACCAACCCGTGCTGCCTTGTTCTTTGAAGGAATAGTTTAGTCGTCTTGAAAGAGCCAGGCTCGTGAGTAAGAGCTGTGCAATTACTGCGTATTGTATGTAGCCTTGAGATGAAATAAGGTCCCAGTAGATTTTACTTCATGTTTTACACACACACAGTCTTTTAAATTCTTAACTGGAACACACTTGAATTTTCTCCTGTTTAATCATTAAAAAGGCAAAACTTAATTTCATCAAGTGCAATCAAAGAATTTTTCATAGTAGCAATTAAAAAATATGAAACAGGAATTTCAGTGGCACAAAATTGAACAGCTGCTATGTCATATTTTTAATCTTCATTCAAATCAAACGGCAAATCAAATTTTTCTTCAGGATTTTTTTCTTTTCTTTTTTTCCCATATCAGACGGTCGAAGGGTAGTTTCAGTGATTCCAAAACCCCCTTAAACATGCTCCAAAAAAAACCCAAAAAACAACAGCAACAAAAACATGCTCCAGTCTATTTGGAAATGTATTTCAAATGTTTCTCCAAAGTGAGTAATCTTTATATTGCTATAAGACACAGAGGCAAAGCTCTCTGGAGAAGAACCGATCAGTTAGCTTGCTTTGGCATACGAGAGAACTTCCAAGTCTACTGAGCTGTTTAACTAAGGAAACCAAAACCTATCTTGCCTGGCCTGTCGTTTGTGCTGGACTGCATGTGTGGCCTTTACAACACGAGAAAGAGCCGCACATGAAGTTCAGGCCCTTCTCACCGCTTCCCATTTCCGTGCTGGGGGAGAGGGGCTATTTTGGGGATATGCAGACTTCCCTACACTTTTATGTGTAAGACTGCGAGCTGGGACATATGTAGCCGATAGATATATAATTAACCAGATGGTTTGTTTTTCACTCCATGCACGAACATGTTCCCTTCAGTTTCCCTCCTTGATTTCTAGGTGTGGAAAAGCAACACCCAGCTAAGCCAGGACTCCAGCTTTTAAAAATGTTTAAGTACCTAGCAAAAGTGGAGCTGTTTAATTATTTTATCATTTTAAAAGCCTTCTTCGTTTCCCTGTATATATATATATTTGCCCCCCCGCTGCTGCTGCTGCTGCTGCTAAGTCGCTTCAGTCGTGTCCGACTCTGTGCTACCCCATAGACGGCAGCTCCTCTGTCCCTGGGATTCTCTGGGCAAGAATACTGGAGTGGGTTGCCATTTCCTCTCCAATCCTAAAAGTGGAAAGTGAAAGTGAAGTCGCTCAGCCGTGTCCGACTCTTCGCGACCCCATGGACTGCAGCCCACCAGGCTCCTCTGTCCATGGGATTTTCCAGGCAAGAGTGCTGGAGTGGGGTGCCGATGCCTTCTCCCTAGAGGATGAGAACTGAGTTATCGTGCTGTGAGGTTGTTATGTCTGAAGAGTCCTTTTTGAGTTTCTTGTTTCTTCTCATCACACCTCTCTCCTGGTTATCATAGCAGACTTCTCTTAAAGTTTGTCAGCCTCTCGGCTTCAGAGTTTTAATTTCTTCAGGGGCCTTTGATTGTCACACCTTTTTTCTTGCTTGAAGGGAGGGGGTTTAGGAGGCAATTGTTCAGTTGCTTAGCTGTTCCTACACTAGGCAGGACTATACATAATGTGACTTAAGGGGAGATCTGTGCTTGGGTCAAGACCTCACCTCACCAGTTTTTAAAAACTAGTTAACTGAATAATAAGGGAATTGCTTTATTTGAGACTTGGGTAGAATTTATTTGACTAAAATTAAATAGGATAAGAACTCTGAGTTATTCAGTATGAAAATCAGATGACTCCTAGGACACTGCTTGTCAAGGAATCTAAAAAATTTGCTGATAATAATTTTATTTTTTAAAAAATGAGATCCCCCGCATTGACATTGTAAATAGTCAGTGTACCCAGAGGAGGTAAAATGTTGGAAGAAAGCCAGTGACAAAGTACTTGTGTTTTGTTTATTTTGCCATCTATGCCTCATAACGTTTCTTGTGATGCTTAATGAGACAGTGTAAACCTTGCTTTGTAAACAGAAAAGGACTATCCACTTGTAAAGTGTTATTATTATTACTAAATTATAGGTTGTGTTATATGGAAGAAGACTGTGCCTGAAGAATCATTTTTGTGGGATAACAACATTTTATAGCTTATTTGCAAAAAGTTCTCTATACAGTTAAAACAATGGCATGCCATTATGGGGAAGCCGTTTAAACTCTCTCGTATCTGTTCACCATTTTTGAAATTGCCTTGAACAAAATGCACACATTTGGAAATTGTATAACTTCCCTGTAGAAATGCATCTGAGTGAAGGGGGAGATTATAATGAAGTATCACTAATATATTTAAAAAATTCAGGCAGTGCATGACAGTTCTGTATAGGAATTTAATGTTGGCATGAGAGCTACTGGGAATTGGCACCGGAATAGCATGGAAACAATTTTACATGTTCCTCCTCTTAACAGTCTTCACACTGGGCCCCACTTCACAGCTATGTTTCCCAAGGGAAAATAAGAGAAACTCATTGGTTTGCATTTTAAGGCTACTATTGAGAAAAAATTGTCCCCCTGGCATGCGATGTTATCAATGGAGTCTCAAAGAGTCGAACACGACTGAGCGGCTGAGCTGACTGACTGACTGACACATAGGCATTGCATGGATGATTTCCAGAGCGTCTCCCCCAGTCTCTTGGCATTGCTGTGCTTATGTAGGGAGATCACAGTCGGAAATCAGTCTTCTGTGTTTTGCGTCTTTTGATTGTCCTTATATTGCTTTCAGTAGAGAAGGCAATGGCACCCCACTCCAGTACTCTTGCCTGGAAAATCCCATGGACGGAGGAGCCTGGTGGGCTGCAGTCCATGGGGTCGCCAAGAGTCGGACACGACTGAGCAACTTCCCTTTCACTTTTCACTTTCATGCATTGGAGAAGGAAATGGCAACCCACTCCAGTGTTCTTGCCTGGAGAATCCCAGGGACGGGGGAGCCTGGTGGGCTGCCATCTATGGGGTCGCACAGAGTCAGACGTGACTGAAGTGACTTAGCATATTGCTTTCGGAGTCCTGATCCACAGTTTAATCTCCAGATCCATGTTCCTTCTGATACAGGAGCCACTTAGGCATGTTGCCCTACTGAGCACGGCAAGTCCAGATTGAGGCGCACTGTATGTATAAAATTGGAGAAGGCGATGGCACCCCACTCCAGTACTCTTGCCTGGAAAAATCCCATGGACGGAGGAGCCTGGTGGGCTGCAGTCTGTGGGATCGCGAAGAGTCGGACACGAGTGAGCAACTTCACTTTCACTTTTCACTTTCATGCATTGGAGAAGGAAATGGCAACCCACTCCAGTGTTCTTGCCTGGAGAATCCCAGGGACGGGGGAGCCTGGTGGGCTGCCGTCTATGGGGTCCCACAGAGTCGGACACAAATGAAGCGACTTAGCAGCAGCAGCAGCAGTATATATAAAATACACTGGGTTTTGAAGACTTGGAGTGAGAAATGTGGAAACTACCCCAATAATTTTTAAATTGATTTTATATTGAAATTATAATATGTATTTGATTAAATATAATATATTATTAAGATTGATCTCATTGTTTTTTTTTAATTTTTTATTTGTTTTCTTAAATTGGAGCATAATGGCTTTACCATGTTATGTGAGTTTCTGTTGTACAGCAACAAACCTTTTGTTCTTAATTAATTTTTTTTTCATTTTAAAGAAATTTTTATCAGGAAAACTTAAAATTACATCTCTGGCTCACGGTATATTTCTGTTGGATAGTGCTAGATCAGGGAGTAACATCATTTTTCTGCTTTTGATGAGAATGGAGAAAGAAGAAACATATTAGGTCAGATATTAGAAAAAATTGTGTTCATTATACTTCAGCTCATTTTGATGGAAGACTTAATTTTAATTTTAACAAGATATTTAACCCAATGACTCAAAAATATTATCGTTGCAACTTGTAGCCAGTGTTAGGAAGTTACTGATGAAATACTTTAGTGTAGTAAGTGTTTGAAATGGGGTCTTTTTTTGAATTAAAATATGTTTTTAATTGGAGGGTCATTGCTTTACGATATTCTGTTGGTTTCTGCCTTACACCACCAGGGATCAGCTGTAGGTATACGTATGTCCCTGCCCTCCTGAGCCTCCCGCCTCCCACCACATCCCACGCCTCTAGGTTGCCACAGAGCCCCGGGCTGAGCCCCCTGCATTGCACAGCAAATCCCGACTGGCTGTCTGTCTTGCATATGGTGGCACATGTTTCTGCGCTACTCTCAATTCATCCCACCCTCTCTCCTTCCCTCACTGTAGCTGATTCTAACGCAGCCCTAGCCAAACCCGTGTGACCACTGCAGAAGCTTATCCATCACCAAGGAACAGCCCTTCGATCTCACAGCTAGAGTGCCATCAGCTTAGACTTTGACAGCTGAAAATCTCCAACCTCATGCCTGGTGGCTTAAGGTTTCTCTTGCTATTCACACAAAATGTCTTTGCTTGTCAAAGACGGATCGCTTTAGTGCCCCATCCCCTCTTTCTGAACACGTTCATTACCATTAGGCTATTCCGGGTGGCTGCTATGGTTCATGTAAGTGGGGACAGGAACTTGCCAATATGTTATCAATGTCTTGAGCATCAAAACACATGTTTGGATTTTCACCAGAGTGAAAATTGGTGTCTAATCACCCCCTTTCCACCTCCCTTTTGATGAAAATCATCAGAATGTGAGGTGAAAGGAATCTAATGGTTTGTCTGAATGTTTTTCCCAGCCCTGTTGGAAATGACTGAGACATTGGTTCTTGAGCGTTTCCTCTGAGAAAGCAATTCCAAAGGTTGGTGTCAACTTACAGCTTAGTAATGGACTAATACACATTATCCTGTATGCAACTCTAAATTATAGCCTGCCAGCTGTGACTCTGGAAGCTCAGGATAGATTCCTTCCCAAGATTCTAAACTGAAATGGCTTTGAATGTTGTGGGCATGAGTCTGTCTAACCCTTCTAAAGGCAACATGAACATTGTAAGATTTCTATTGATTTTTAACATTCAGGGCTCAGGAAAATAGAAAATAGCCAAAATTTGACAGGCACTTTACAAAATGATCTGATCTTTCGTAGATGCTGAGCAAGAGCTGTGTTGGAAGAGACATTTGTGCTTAAACTTGGAACAAACTTCCCTGTTTCTTCTTGTGCTCGTTGTATTATTAAATTGAATTGAATTCAAATTCAAATTATTGGATTTGAAGTCTGCATTGGATATTATTTTATCTTCTTTAGCTTGTTTAATTATTTAAATATGTACGACTTTGCACTCACAAAAAGATAGTACAAATTTCCAATTAAGTTATTTAATGTTTAACTCGATGGATAAATTAAAAAAATCTAAATTTAAACAGGAAGCCATATTGCACATATTTAATGTCAAAGGTAATTCCCAAGGGTATGGTTGAAGAGACTCTCTCTGGCATTACTGCAGGATTTAAAGTTGTCACAATATTGCTGAAAGGCAGCTTGCTAATACTTATCATTATGAGCTTTAAAACAATGTACAAACTGAGCAATTTTATTTCTAGGAATTACTCCTGTGGGAAGTAATCAAGACTGAGAGAAAAGGCTTAACTAAATTACAAGAATTCTTATGGCAGCATTATTTAAAATCTGGGGAAAGGGCATATGGATGTTCTTGGTACTACCTTTATTTTTGTAACTTACATGCTCATTTGAAATAATTTTTCAATGAAAAGATTTTTTAAAAGTCAGCTTTCATATAAGAGGTCACAGAGGGTAGTTATCTTTATTTACTGTCTTCTGAAGACCAGAACTGATGTCAGCTGCTTTTTTTTTTTTGGTCAACTTTCCTGATCGTAAAGTTAAAAACCTAGAAATATTTATTACTTGGGAGCTATATACATTAAGATGCCTCTATACAGTGAAACATTCTTCAGCTGTTAAAAATGGCAGCTTATGATAAAGCGAAGAAAAAAATAAAACAGGTTACAAAAACATACGTGAATGTGATTTGATACTGATACAATCATATCTATTTTGTGCGCATGAAGAGGGAAAGCTGAAAGGATCATACCAAAATGTTAAGGATACTTAGCTCTGGATGTTAGAAGGTGAGGGTGTTTTAAGAATCTATTTATTCCTTCTGTTTGAGCAGATGCAACAACTTTGCATCATGAACAGTTTTCTTTTTAAATATTTATTATTTGTTGGTTTGGTGACGTCTTAATTTCAGCTTGGAACTAAGTTGGTCTTAGTTCCAGCGTGCAGGGTCTTTGTTGTGGCGTGAGGGTATCTCTCGAGTTGTGCGTGTGCTAAGCTGTCCATCAGGGATCGAACCCATGTCCCCTGCACTGCACGGGGAATTCTTAACCACCAGACCACCAGGGAAGTCCCTGGTCATGGACAGCTTTCTGAAACTCTTTCTGAGGGAATTCAAGTTTTCCTTCTCTCTATATATATGGTTAAAAGAATAAAAGGTACCTAAAATTGTAATAAGGATGAAACACGGGTGAGGAATATAAGAAATTACATTGTGATTCAAACCAACGTGTCTGTCTAGTAGTTGTTTCAATAGCCACCTAATAGACCTTGGTCTTTTATGATCATAAAGATCCACCCACCCCTTTCTGACACTCTTTCAGTATAGATTCTGCTGCTGCTGCTGCTAAGTCACCTCAGTTGTGTCCGACTCTGTGCGACCCCATAGACGGCAGCCCACCAGGCTCCCCCGTCCCTGGGATTCTCCAGGCAACTACTTGACATCATTACCCTGTCAAACTACTTTTCATTGACTGCTCAGTGCAGAGCCAGAAATGGACTGTGCTGTTCAAACTACTACTTTGATTTGTTATGGTACTTTGTAATTGTAATCTGTCCTCTTCTTTGCTCAAAACATAAGACAATACTATGAAATTTGTGTAAAACTATTTCCATAAATTCACCTCATGAGCAAAGACAGTTGTAGTTTGGTAGTTCTGTGTAAAGGTTATTATTATATGTGAATCTTCCTAGGCTAAGAAGCAAAAATGAATTCATTTTTTGAATGACATCGTAGAAGTCTTAAAACATCTAATGCAAATTAACTCTCCAGCCATTTATATTAGTACACACACACACACATATATATGCCTAGCAATTCATCCGATAGATATTTGCTCTGTCTTCAAGAAGCTGACAGTCCAGTATAGCAGGTTAAATGGCCACACAGTTCTAGGCAGGACATAATAACAGTCTCATGAAAAGGAAATCTAAGCACTAAAGAAGTATCATAGCAGGAGAGAGAAATGTTAGGAACAGGGTCATGGCAGAGGTAGGATTTATGGGCTGGAAGGACATTATTGGGTAACTGATAAAATTGAATATGAAGGCTAGATTCATTTAAAATCTTATATTAATGTTCAGTGTATTGAATTTGATAACTGTTATGTGGCATGTACAAGTATATCCCTTCAGTTAGGAAATAGACAAGGAGCAGAGGAGAGACAGCACAAAGGATTAAGTAAATGACATAAAACATTAACAGAAGATGAAATCTGAAAGTGCAGATAGATGTTCTTTGTACTCGTTTTATTTTTGTAATATATCCGCTCATTTGCAATCATTTCCCAATAAAAAGTTTTCAAAAGCCAGCTTTCAGATAAGAGGCAGCAGAGGATAGCTATCCTTATTTACTGCCTTCTGAAGCCCATCACTGATGCCAGCTGCCTTTTTATTTCCCCGAGTGTGGTTCATTCTCGTTATTTGTTGACTTCACCAAACCACCGCATAATTTCACCCAACCCAGGATGGAGGGCAGCGGCGTCTGTTTTATGGAACCGAGTCCTGAAATAGCAGGCTGGCTGTGTCTGGGGAGGGGTGGGAGCCACCCACCCAGCCACATTTGGCTCCTTTGAGCAGTTTGCTATCAGACCCTTCCTTGTGGAAAAAACAACCAGGACAAAGAAAGTGGAGAGTCTGGCTTAGAAAACAAAGCCTGCTGCCTCCCATTTGAACGCTGCCTTGCCTCCTCCCTTGGGATAGCACATGTTTCTTTAACGACATCCCGCACAGGACACTCCAGCTCCGGCTCTGTCATCAAGGCTAAATTGGCGCTTCGGCAAAAGCACGCCGAGTCCTCATCTCTGGTCTCCAGATTACCTCCTCCAGGTAATTTCTCCGTGTGGCTCAGACCCAAGCTCTTCATGTATTTCACAGCTTCAAGCCACTTCTATTCAAGAACACATATTCCAGGGAGCTACAGATATTAAGAATCCCTCAGCAAGGGATAAAGGGCTTCCCTGGTGGCTCAGACAGTAAAGAATTCGCCTGCAGTGCAGGAGACCTGGGTTCGATCCCTGGGTTGGGAAAATCCCCTGGAGGAGGGCATGGCATCCCACTCCAGTATTCTTGCCTGGAGAATCCCATGGACAGAGGAGCCTGGTGGGCTGCATAGAGTCCATAGGGTTGCAAAGAATCGAACACGGCTGAGCAACTAACACTTTCACATTAGGGATGAGGACAGTGGGAGTGCAAACGTTCCCAGAAAAGCAGTCAGCCCCGTTGCAGCTTGAGGATGGACAGGAGCGGCGGCCAGACAGAGGTGTGTCCAGCCCCTGTCTTTTCCTGCTCCAGGAAGCAGAAACACTGAAGTTGATGCTCTTATTCAAGCTGGGAAAAATGAAAAGAGAGGGAGTGCAGGAACTCTCTCCTAGGCCCTGCAGCTCCACGGTGGTCACTTGGTCACTGGGGAAGCTGTGGTCCTGACTGATGGGTTTGCAGCTGTCTTGCACAGCCCGCAAGGAGAGAGCAGGTGTGTGACATCTGAGGCTGGTGCCCATGCAAGGACCTTCATGGAGCAGACAGACCTCAAGGGTGACACCCACCGGTTTCCAGCAGTGGCTCTGCTGCTTACAGGCTGTATGGCCCTGGGCAGTTAGGGAGTCTCACTAAGCCCCAGTTTTGGCACCTGTGAAATGGAGATACTGATAGTCCCCAGCTCCTAGACTTGGTGTGAGAATTCTATGCATCAGACTGTGCATATCAAGTATGAGGCATAAATGGTGGTTATTGCCATTGTTGCTGGGCTTGTCATGAGTGTTAGTGTTTACAGCCGGGCTCTGTCTT
Source organism: Ovis canadensis (assembly GCF_042477335.2). Taxonomy (NCBI): domain Eukaryota; kingdom Metazoa; phylum Chordata; class Mammalia; order Artiodactyla; family Bovidae; genus Ovis; species Ovis canadensis. Next base: position 27,660,459 of record NC_091248.1, read on the forward strand.
TCTCTGTCCCTTCCTTTCCCAGACTTCCTGGCGTTGCATTGTTTAGTCACTCATCTTCTCCGAATCTTTGCAATCCCATGGACTGCAGCACACCAGGCTTCCCTATCCTTCACTATCTCCTGGAGTTTGCTCAAACTCATGTCCACTGACCAGTGATGCCATCCAACCACCTCATCCTCTGTTGTCCCCTTCTCCTCCTGCCCTCAATCTTTCCCAGCATTAGGGTCTTTTCAAATGAGTCAGCTCTTCTCATCAGTGGCCAAAGTATTGGAGTTTCAGCTTCAGCGTCCGTCCTTCCAATGAATATTCAGGGTTGATTTCTTTCAGGATTGACTGGTTTGATCTCTTTGTAGTCCAAGGGACTCTCAAAAGTCTTCTCCAGCATCACAGTTGAAAAGCATCAATTCTTTCACACTCAGCCTTCTTTATGGTTCCGCTCTCACATCCATACAGGACCACTGGATAAACCATAGCTTTGACTATACAGAGCTTTTTTGGAAAACTGATGTTCCCTAAACACTATCTAGGTTTGTCATAGCTTTTCTTTCAAGGAACAAACATCTGTTAATTTCATGGCTTGTAGTCACCATCCACAGTGATTTTGGAGCCCGGGAAAATAAAGTCTGTCACTGTTTCCATTTTTTCCCGTCTGTTTGCCATAAAGTGATGGGACTGGATTCCACAATCTTAGTTTTCCAAATGTTGAATTTTAAGCCAGCTTGTCCACTCTTCTCTCCTGTTTCATAGTTGACTTACTTGTCTTTAGAGAGATTGCTCCTTTGAAGATGAGAATCTTGCAATTGGATATGAGTAAAGTGCTCCTTGAAAAACTGTGAATTACTCAGTTAATACATAAAGATGAGCACTCTGGGTGGGTGATTGTCATTTTCTCACAAATGTATATCCTTCTCTCCCACCATTGTCCCAGGCCCTGAGCTCCGGTGATACCCAAGCCAAGAATGCCCTTGCCCTTTGCTTGGTGCAGAATGAACTCATAAGTCAAGGCTTGGCCCAGTGTCGCCTTCTCTGGATGCCCTTCCCCTTCCCCTTGAGAGCAGAGGACGTCACTCCCGTAGTGCCCTTCTCCCAACTCTTCAGTAGCCTGGTCATACACAATAATACGTTATTTTTCTCTTTCTTTCTTTTTGGCTCTGCTGGGTCTATGGTTTTATTTGTCTGTCCTTTCTTTCTTTCTTTTTGGCTCTGCTGGGTCTTCGCACAGGCTCTGTCTAGTTGCAGCGAGTGGGGCTACTCTTTCAGTGTGGTCCCCGGGCTTCCCGTTGTGGTGGCGTCTCTTGTTGTGGAGCACAGACTCTGGGTGTGCGGCCTCAGCTGGTGTGGTGCATAGGCTTGTTAGTTGCAGCTCACGGACTCTGGAGCGCAGACCCAGTAGTTATGGTGCCTGGGCTTAGCTATTCCGCAGCATGTGGGATCTTCCCCGGTCGGGGGTCGAGCCTGTGTCCCCGGCACTGGCAGGCAGATTTGTATCCATTGTGCCACCAGGGAAGTCTGGCACAAGAATGTGGTTTTGGTTCTTCACTTTGTCTCCCCTGCTTGACCCTGCATTTCTGGGGGATAAAGATTATTTATCCAAATTGCAATATATGCTTCTTAGTGCCCGTTGAGTTGGGATTGTTTGTTGTTGTTGTTATAAATTTTTTGAAAGCAGAATACCATAGAGAATAATACTCATATTGGGGGTTTAAAAGTTTGATAGTTTTACAAGGTGAGCGTACCCAGGCAGCCAACCTCTAGGTGAAATATTAGGACAACTGTGTGTACTAAGTCCCTCCAGTTGTGTCCAATTCTTTGCCACCCTATGGACTGTAGCCCACCAGGCTCCTCTGTCCACGGGATTCTCCAGGCAAGAATACTGGAGTGGGTTGCCATTTCCTTCTGCAGGGGATCTTCCCAACCCAGGGATCGAACCCTCATCTCCTAGGTCTCCTGCACTGGCAAGTGGGTTCCTTACCACTGTCACCATCTGTCCAGAGGCAATTAGGAGAAACCTGGAAGTTCACCTTCAGCCTCTACTCCCCAAAGGGTAACTAGTAATCCTGTCCCACTTTCCAAAGGCATAAATTAGTGTTGCCTGTTAATGAACTTTCTGAAAATGTAATCATATGGTACAGTCATGGCTGGTGTCTTTTGTTTCACGTTATGTTTGAGATCTATTCACACTATCGCGTTTGGTTATAGTCAGTTACTTTCACAGCTATGTAGTATTCTGTGTAAAAGTACTGTTTCTGCATTCTACAGCTGAAGTTTCACTGGAAAGTAACTGTCTTGTGAAGTAAATCAAATACTAGTACCTACCTCTTTCGAAACATTTCCCAGTGGAAAGGGTGGCAGAACAGAAGATTGAATCCAGGAATGCCAGAAAGGCAGCCCTGATTTCTCACCCTGTAAAAAGAGCAGTGACAAGGGGTTCCCGATTTCCTGAGCTGGCAAGGTCTTTTAGAATCAGGATGCCTCGGTTTCCCAGTCTGTGAGTTCTTTTTATGTTCTAGCTGATTGCAAAACTGGTAAAAGTCAGATAGAGCACTTTGGGGGCAGAATGGCATTCCTAGAATTCTGTTTTACTATTAAATATTGACATACAAGTATATGGTTAAATGTGTTCTACTAATGATGGCGGGGCCTTAAGTGTAATTACTTGTCAATTTAACTTGCTGTTGATGTCTTTATTCACAACATGCTGAAAAGGTATTTGAAGGATTTCATTAGCAGTCTTACAAGTCGTTTGTCAATAAATGATGAAAAGTTTTGGCTGTTTATATTTCGATGTTATCGTTTTAATGGGCAACTGTCTATATGCCATCCACCACAGAAATGCCGTTTCCTTTTTATTTTTTAAGGAAGTGTCTAAGGTGGAGGGAGGTCTGGTTGCTATGGATATCTGAAATTTAATGTTTACATTTAGGAGGTAAGCTGAAACTTTCACTATTTGGTCTCCACCTGAGAGGCGTTCACATTTAGAAATTATAAGATTGTTATTGGCTATCTCGAGCTTGAGGATGTGGCCGAGTACTGGCAGTTAATTAAAATGTGGCCAGCTTTCAATATCAGAATTATGCAGCCTGTTTTTGTAGGATGTCCCTGAAGTCTTCACTCCCCTGCAATGTGTTTTTGATGTAAAAAAAAATATTTGAAAAGGAAACATAACACAGGGCAGCTTGTCCTCATTTACTGCGGAGGCTGGTTGCTCCCTGAGCTCTCCTCAGTGGGATTCTGCCCCAGTGGTCTCTGTCCTTCAGTTCTGCTGGCTCTGGGCTGCCAAGCTTTATAGTTTTTTTAACTTTTGATTTTGTATGGGGGTGTAACCAGTCAATCCTAAAGAAAACCGACCCTGAATATTCATTGGAAAGACTGATGCTGAAGCGCCAATACTGCGGCCACCTGATGCAAAGAGCTGACTCCTTAGAAAAGACCCTGATGCTGGGAAAGACCAAGGGCAGGAGGAGAAGGGGGTGACAAAGGATGAAATGGTTGGATGGCATCATGATTCAGTGGACAGGAATTTGAGCAGACTGCAGGAGATTGTGAAGGACAGGCATGCTGCAGTCCATGGGGTCACAAAGAGTTGGACACGACGGTGACTGGACAGCAGCATAATTGACTAGCAATGCCGTGGTAGTTTCAGGCCAATAGCAAAGGGGCTCAGCCATGCATGCACATGTATCCATTCTCCCCCAGACTCCCCTCCCATCCAGGCTGCCACATAACATTGAGCAGAATTCCATGTGCCATACAGTAGGTCCTGTTGGTTAATCCATTTTAAATAAAGCTGTATGCACATGTCCATCCCAAACTCCCTAACTACCCCTTCCCCCATCCCTCCCCACTGGGCTGCCATACTTTAAACGTACCCTGGAGAGCTGATAAGCGAGCAAAACCTTGGCAGGAAGATGACTTCATGGGATATTTATTGGGAAGATCTTAGAAAAACTTGTCCGATCAGAGAATTGATACTTTAAGTGGTGGGTGAAGTATTTTCTATTCTTTCAATTACTTTTCTTTTTTTTTCACATTCTGTCAAAATTCATTTTTAAATGTGATAAGTAAAATTACATGTTTTGCTATACTTGCATTTTCTTAATTATCAATAAAGTTGAGCTGGCTTATGTTTAAAGACATTTGAAGTTATACTGTGAATTGCTAATCCATATGGTTTTTCTACTTTTACGTTGTTTCTTTAACCTTTTCTTACTAATCAAAGTTCTTGGTTTGAAACTGTTCTTAGTTTCATTTGTTGAAAGTATATTCTCATCTCTTTTTCATGATCACTTTTTAATTTTTTACATTTGGTAAAGTCAAATCTACTAGTCTATATCTTCCTAGAGTTTAGTTTTTGCATCATATCTAAAACATTTTTAATGAGCTATTTTTAATGGGTTAAAATATGTACCTGTGTTTGCTTTCACTGTTTTCATAGCTGTATTTTTACAAATCTAAATCTTTTACACTTCTGAGATTTATTTTCAAAAGAGAAGTGAAATTAGAGGTTTGATATTGCCATTCCTTTTAAAATTCTTTTAAATTTTTTAATTATAGAAGTATTCATGTATACATTCTCAAAGTAGAATCAGAATCTAACAATGCAGAGAGAGGAAAAAAAAAATCCCCTTGATTGATTATCTGTTCTGGTTTCCTTTCAGTAGATAATGCTTTAATCAGTTAGTATATATAGTGCTAGATCAGGGGTGAGCAAACTATAGCTCACGGGCCAATCCAGCTTCCTGCCTGTTTTTGTAAATAAAGTTTGATTGAAACACAGTCACCTACATTTGTTTACATATTATCACTCATTGCTTTCACGCTATAATAGCCAAGTCATGCCTTTGTAGCAGAGACCATGTGACCCACGAAGCCCAATTGCCCCATACAGAGTTTACTGACCCCTATGCTAGATATTTTTTCTTAATAATTTTATGTAATTAGGGTAATGTGAATTTTATATGCAGTGTTCATATATACGTATTTTGTTTATTTTTACAGAGATGATGTCACATAGTACATTTGTTTTATTCCTCACATTTTTTCATTTAACAGTTTACTGTCGTGATTGGTCCTCCATATCAAGGCATGATGCTTTGACTCATAGTGTTTATTTACCTGTTGCATATTGCCATGGTGGGATGGAGTTAAACTGATTTTATCATCCTTTATTGGTGAACATGTAGCTTGCTTTCAGTTTTTAATGTGAAAAATAATGCAGCAATAAAACCTGGCAAAAAAAATCTTTATTTTTTTCAACCTGTATTAGAAAACCATATAGCATGGTGGCATATTTTTACAGCAGAGAAGTTGCATGATAATCATGGCTAATATAAAAGAAAGGGAGGGGTGTGAATTAACTTGATCAGGAACTTAAAACATGAGAGGAGGTAGTACTTAGGACTGATGTTTTATGCTTCCCATTGCTTGGCAGTGCCTGCTCTGGGATAAGGCCTAAGTAGAATGGAAAGTCTTTTTACTGAAAGACATAATAAGGAAGGGATAGTTAGGAAATTTGGGAAGGTCATCTCTTACTGTGTTTATACGACACTCCTGTATTCAAAGTGGATAACCAACAAGACCTATGCACGTGGACCTGTAGCTCCACTCAACGTTACGTGGCAGCCTGGATGGGAGGGGGGTTTGGAAGAATGGAGACATGTATATGTAACAGCTGAGTCCCTTCACTGTTCACCTGCAACTACCACAACATTACTAACTGTCTATACCCCAATGCAAAATAAAAAGCTTGAAGTTTTTATTAAACTTAATTAAACTTATTAAAAAAAGAAGGTATTGGAAGTATCCTTAAGTAAGGTGTTTGTAAGTTTGCCCCCACTTGAACTGTAGCCTGGGAAAATGTCAAGATTACAGTGCATGTCTTAGAAACAGAAAACCATTGAGGATAAAATGAGCCCTGTCAGTTTTTAGATGAGGACACTGAGCCTCTCAAAGGGTAAATGATGTATTCAAGATTGTAGTAATAGGTTTTGATCATGGCTTAGCCTGTCCACTGGACTCCACCTCCAGTAGCCTAGAATTGAAATATCTGATTTTCGTAACTCAGGAGGAATAAGGCTTATAGTAGCACATCATTGGTAAGTTTTATACTTCGTCAGGATATTTGTATTTGTAGGATTTTCTTATACAGGACTTAAGAATGATAATTCATATGAGAGGAGTTCTGTTTCCGATAAAATCTTAGTTGTCATCCCTTCAGCCATCACAACAAAAAAAGAATCCAGACTGATCAGTGGCCTAAGCCGTTTGGCCTGACAAAGTCAGGCCATTTGTTCAGGTACATTAAAGTCTCATTGGAAAAGAAATAGACGTCTTTAGCTGAAGTCATTTTAGGCACATTGATGTGACTCAAAGGATTAATCCAGTACAGAAACATAACATTTTCTGGACTTGTAAGGAAATCTTTGCCTCTAGTAAAGCAAAAATAAACTGGTGCTCATGTGAATTAACATTTTTGACAGCTTAGAAATGACACCAGCATTTGATAAAACCTGCATTTGCACAAAGAAGCATCTTTTAAGCATATTACAGTTTGTGTGCACAGTAGACACACCGTTTGAATCCTTACTCTTACGGAGGTGACATGAAACTGCACTAAAGGTAGTGAAATATTGGGTTTTTTGTTTGTTTTTGTTTTGTTTTTCCTTCTAGTTTTATTGAGATATAATTGACATAGAGCATTGTATAAGTTTAAGGTGTATATCGTAATGGTACGACTCACACGCATCATGAAATGTTGACCACAGTTAAGTTTGTGAATACCCATTATCTCGTACAGATGTAAAGTAAGAGAAAAACTAAAAAAAAAAAAAGTATATTAAAAAAAATGTGTATGTGTTCAGTTATATATATATAACTGAATCACTTGTCTGATGGAAATCAACACAACATTGCGAATCAACTATATTTCAATACGATAAATTAAAAATGGTTTTAATAAAGAAAACTTACTGAATTAGGAGGGGGACATCATCACAAATGCCAGTTTTCGGTAGTCATCAATTTTTCACCCCTTTGTTCTAACAGTTTATTATTTTAAAATATTTTTTTCCTCGCAATGAAAAGCATTAGGATTTCCTCTCTTAACACCTTTACTGCCTTACTGTACAACATAGAGCAGTGTTCATTATATTTATCATGTTGCTCCTAACTCCCCTGGTACTTATTTATCTTACAACTGGAAGTTTGTATGTTTCAGCTGCCTTCATCCAATTCCCTGCCCCTCCCCTTTGGTAAACCACAAATTTGATCTCTTCTTCTAGGAGCTTGTTTGTTTGTTTTGAAGTATAGTTGACCTGCAATACTGTGTTAGTTCCTGTTAACACAACATAGTGTTTCAGTATTTCTACGCTTTCCGGAATGATCACCACAATAAGTCTAGTTACCATCTGTCACCGTACAAAAGTGGTGCATGCTGTTGACTATATTTTCCACACTGTGCATTTCATACCCATGAAGCATGAACTTGATAACTGGAAATCTGTACCTTGCAGTCCCCTTCATCTCTTTATCTCATCTTCCCAGCCCGTCTCCCCTCTGGCGACCACCTGTTTGCTCTCTGTATCTGTGACTGCTTCTGTTTTGTTATGTTTGTTCATTTGCTTTGTTTTTTTTTTTTTTATTTTTACTTTATTTTACTTTACAATACTGTATTGGTTTTGCCATACATCGACATTTGCTTTGTTTTTTAGATTTCACATATAAGTGAAATCACGCAGTGTGTGTCTTCGATTTTTTTCTCTTAGCAAACATATGTTTTTGTTTTTAAACCTCACATAATAAAATTGGGCAAATATTTAATGTTGATGAGACTCTCACCTTCAAGTTTCTCTGGCTGTGGCCTCTCATGACCTTTTCTCCTGCACTATTCTTAGCTAGATTTATTTTGAGCCTGGTAGTAGTAAAAGAAGTAATGTGAAATGCTCAGTACTTAGAACCACGTATTTCTTCATTGACAAGTTGTCTGCGGGTCACCATTGGTGCCAGTGAAAGGTTTGCCTAGAAAACTAACACAATCTATTTTCTTTACAGTAGAACACAAGAGATTTTCACCACTGATAATTGTCTTCTTTAAATTGCCAGTAGTAGTTGCCTGCTTGTCTTGGAATAGAGAAAAAGGGAAATGACTCGAGCAAACTTTGCTATTTGGTGTCTGGGTTTAGAAACCAGGTGGAGACAGAGAAAACAGACTGAAAACAACCAACTGCGGTCAGCCTTGGCAGCGGGAAGACATGAGACAGTGTTGGACATCTTGTCAGATTCATAGATGGCCACTAAGTATTTCTAGAGTTCCTGTAAAGTACATTATTAGGTATTAGGGGGCACATATTAAATTACAGACAAGAGCTTTGTTTCCTAAATTATAGGCCTTACTAGGAAAAGCAAGGCAAACAAACCATAATCAACATCCAAGAAGGAATTTCTTCCTAGCAGGGTGAGGAGCAAGACTCGTAAGGCTTCTATTACTTAAAACTGTGGCTGAACATATACAATAATGAAGCAGTTCATTGAAAACCAATCAGTTACATATCCACAAATAAAATTGTTTGATAAATAGTTCTCTTTCTTATGCACACAATTATGTTGTTGTTTTGGCTACATGTAGGCAGAGAATGAAGGCAACCATTCATAGAATAAACCAAAGTTATAGAATAAAATACTGAAACCATAGAATGAAGAACCCCCCAGAACTGGAAGGGACTTTAAGGTCACCGAGGCAAATGCCAATATCATCAAAAATATAATCCACTTGGTGGATTTTACTTGTAAATTTTTAAAATCCCAGCCTGACTTCCCCTTGCCTCTGCTTGAATTCTAAAGCCACCACCACACACTGTCCCTTGAGAATACACACCCTTTTTAATGTTAGCATAAGAAAAATATAAGAAGGTAAGTATAAACGAAACTACAATTTAAAAAAAAAACCACATAGCATCTCAAAGTTAAAAAACAGTGAAGCTTTTTGTCTGTTTGCTTTATAAAAAAAAATCTTAGCTGAAGTATACAGTATCAAAGATAATATATTCCTCCTCCCCGTTAAAGGAGCTAATCAAATGTGACCACATATACTCCAAATTTGCCACCATGCGTTTCTCCAGTTACTAATAGGTAAGCAAAACGTTAAAGTCTATAATGGTGTCTGTGCAACAAAAATAGTTATCATAAGGAACTATAGTTAAGGAGAAACTAATGAAATAGATGTCTGTTGCATAAAATAAGGAACCTAACAGAATTCAAGCATACACATAGCTGATATACTGAGAAAGAAAAGGAAATGGTTGGGACACTCTCATGCCAAAATGGTCGCTAAGTTGTTAGCAAAATTGTTTCCCTGGACTTAGCATCAACAGTAGTCACAAATAGCTACAAGCTAAACAGTTCTTCTTAAAAAGAAGATCCTGGAATGTTCATAGACTCTGGGAAGTTGGCATGAAGATCGTGCCCAGGTTTAGAGAGACAACCACAGAAGGATGGGTTTTCATCTGTAGCTGGTTTTTGGGTTAAATGAGGTGTGTTTAGAAAACATACCCAAAGCAAAGGCAAAAACAAATAGAAAAAAATAATCTGGAGGGCAAAGATATGCAAGCAACAGAAGAAAGCTACCAAAAAAGAGTGCTATTATTAAAAGATTTTGAGCAATAAGAGATGCTCTTACACTCAAAATAAGAGTGTGATGTGAGGAAAGCACAGAGAATAAGAAATTTAGTTTCATAAGTGAAAAATCTGACATAGCCCGAATATGAAACACTCGAGAAGAATGAGAATGTTGATTAAAAGTAAATGCCATTTTTTAAAAGGTATGTGTATGGGATGGGGGGATGCAAAGATTGAGGAATTGGGCTTTATTAGGTTAAAAGATTCTAAAAAGGCACAACAACCAAATTCAGCGTGTGAACTTTACTGAATCCTGGTTCCAAAAGAAGGCAGCTATGAAAGATATTTGAGGGACAGCTAAAGACATGTACATATAGATAGGGTGTGAGATGATTTGGGATAGTATTATTAATTTTCTTGGTGTGGTAATGGTATTATGGTTAATAGGAAAATGTGCTAGTTTTATGAGATGCCTATGGAAGTAATTAGGCATGAGGTATCATCATATCTGAAACATTCTAAATGGCTCAACAAAATATTAGAACAAAAATACACAAAATTTTTTATCACATTTTACTTTTTCTTTATGTTGGCAATCCATTTGTCCTTAGAACAAATGGAAAATATGGGAAAACCAGAAAAGAGAATTTGCTTGTAACCGTAATTACCAATCATCCCAGGACTGCTAACATGTTGGTGTGGCCTGTGTGTGTGATATGTTTAGTGTGTATTATCACTAATATGCTTCCCTAGTGGCTTAGTCAGTAAAGAATCCACCTGCAGTGCAGGAGACCCGGGTTTGGTCCCTGGGTTGGGAAGATTCCCTGGAGAAGGGAATGGCTACCCACTCCCGTATTCTTGCCTAGAGAATTCCATAGACAGAGGAGCCTGGGGGACTATAGTCCATAGGGTCGCAAGAGTCAGACATGACTTAGTGACTAAACCACCGCCGTCACCACTAATACATTTATAACACATATATGCCGTGACACACATCCTTTTCTTTTAGTAATGTAAATGTACTCTTTTCACATTAAAAACATTGACGATAGAACATCATTTTGGTGGATGGATATAACATTGCATTACATGCATGAACTGTGGTTTATCATTTCCATCTGCTCTAGCAAAAGGAGTTTTATTTGTTAGCACTCAGGTACCCCTCTTCTTCCTGGGGCTTTCTTTAAGTGTGCTTAACTTGGACCACTTCTGAAGTCCCTCTTGGTGAGATATTAACAGTCTGTTATGTTTTCTTATCACGTGTGCTGTCAATGACATTTTCCTCTCATTTATGTTAACCTAGAAGGGCAGAGAACATTTTTATCTTGATGGGTAAATGTTACACATAACAAATTGGCTGCGTGTCTTTGCTCACTGCTACTTAATTTAGCAGGCTAATCTGATAAGCTACCTATTTCTCAAATTCTAACAACGTTCATGGTGGTGGGGAACTTGATAAAGTTTCTGAGTCTCCAAAGACAGAAACTGATGGCTTGTGGCTATGTTGCATTTTAGCTAATGCAATAAAGGATTGCTTTTCATAGTGAAAAGATAAAGACTGGGGGGAAAGGGGGTGGTTAGCGTATTAGGGAAAATGCAGAATAATCATATATGACAATGTTTGGCTTTGGAACGTAGAATAGTTTTATTGTGGTATGCTCATTTTAAATAAGGTCACTTGGCATCAAATAGACTCAGCTTCAAATAATGACTCTGCTCCTTTTTAACCTTGGTCAAGTTACAGTTCTCTCTGCCCAGTTTTCTCATCTGTAATAGGAATCGTGAGGTATGTATGGAAATCTCATAGATCTGTTTTAAGGATTTAATGAGTCTGTATTAAAAGCTCTGTAAACTGTAAAGTGCTGGTGGGTGATGGGGGAGACGTGGGTTGTGTCAGTAGCAGTAATAGCAAGAAGTAGTAGCCTCAGTAATAATAGTTGGAGGAGAAATATTAGTAATGGGTAATCTTACTGAGATAGTTATATTTTAACACAAGTTCCTTGTGGATAAAAGTCAGATCTTAATCAGATACATTTATGATAGTGTCCTTCCACTGTAAATAACTTGTACATGTTTGGAAGCAGAGCAGGGACGAGGTATTGCTCACAAAATTTTATGATGAAAATTAATGTTTACTCTATATTTTATGATCTCTGGAAAGGATTTGTTTTATTATAGAATACATAGCAGTTTAATAATAAAGTCTTCTAAATAAAGTATTTCTATTAAATTTAAAACCTTTTTGCTCCCTACTCAAGATTCCTCATGTTGCAAAAACTGTTTCTTTAAATTCATATTTGATTTCCTTGAGTCTTCATTATAAAGGAGAAAATGTACTCCTTTATAAGTAAGTGTTCTGAAAGAGCCATGTGTTAAGATTAGCTATCTCACATAGTAAATTCACTTCAGAATACACGTATTTTTTCTTCATTGTAACAGGTACTTTGGGGAAATAGGCATATTTCCAAAGCATTAAGTTAGCACCATTCTTTTTCTTAACATTATGCACTGAGTATTCTGTAGCCCAAGAGACACATAATACATGAGAAGTGAACACATTTGTTTACAGTGAAGGATGTATGGATGTGAGAGTTGGACCATAAAGAAGGCTGAGTGCCAAACAATTGATGTTTTGAACTGTGGTGCTGAAGAAGACTCTTGAGAGTCCCTTGGACTGCAAGGAACTCAAACGAGTCCATCCTAAAGGAAATCAACCCTGAATATTCATTGGCAGAATTGATGCTGAAGCTGAAGCTCCAATACTTTGACCAGCTGATGCAAAGAGCTGACTCACTGAGAAAGAATCTGGTGCTGGGAGAGATGGAAGGCAAAAGGAAACTGGGGAGGCAGAGGACAGGATGATTAGATGGTATCACCAACTCAGTGGAAATGAGTTTGAGCAAACTTCAGGAGATAGCGAAGGACAGGGAAGCCTGACGTGCTGCAGTCCGTGTGGTCCCAAAAACTCAGGCACGACTTACCAGCTGAGCAGCAACAGTGGGGTGGATGTTTGCTGTGTTATTTTTAGTGAAGAGTTAGTGGGGTGCATGTTTAAAAAAGCACCAGCACATCAAAATATAGAAATATCTAAGGCACAGAAATATATTCTTCTACCACTAGAATTATTTCATTTTAAATTAGCGTGTTAGGAAAAGCACATAAGCATGACAATATGAAATGCTAAAATATACATGTAGATAGGTAATAACTAACCTTGTAAAATTCCACCTCTTTCACAAAATCAGCCCTGTAGAAAAAGATGTGGTTCTTATCACTTGTGATCTTCTATAAGTTCAATATAATCCTCTCTCCATATATATATAGGTGTATATATATCTTGTATATATTGAATATATACCTCATTCACAGATTATAGGGACACTATTTGAAAGTAAATTGTCATAGAGCAGAAAGAGTCTTGGTCCATGCCGCTTATAGTTCATTCATTGATTAACTTATTCAATAAATATTTAATCAGTATTAATGTTTACCCTGAGCCAGACCCTATTTTAGGTGCCAAGGACACTCTAGTGAATATGGCAGGCACAGTCCTTGCCCTCAAGGAGCTTACATCTTGGTTGGAGGGAAGGGGAGAATTTCAACAACTAGATTAAAACAAGTAGATACAGAATACGTCAGATGATGGTGAGTGTTATAGAGAAGAAAGAGCAGAATAAAGGAGATAGAGATAGAGAAAGCCACATGGAAGGAGGGTGCTTTTTTGTATATGATTGATTGCAAAAACACATCATTGCTCTGCTGAAGTTAGAACAGAAACAAGGAGGTGGGAAGAAAGACAGCCCCGGATTGCTGGAGGGAGTGATGCAAAGCAGAGGTGATGCAAAGGCCAGGTGAATGCAGCAGTTTTAGAATCTTTGAAGGACAGCCCAAGTTAACTAACTTCTCAGTGTTGTGGTTTCCTCTGTGATCAAAGTGGAAATAACCATACAGTGAAGGGTGATTCATGAGGATGAAATGAAATTAGTGTGTGCTCTAAGTCCAGCACAGAATGAGTGCTCTGTCAATTTTCCATGCCTTCTTTTGTAAATGTCTGTTCACACTGATGGATGTGCTTGTCTGCATCATAATCTCTCTTCCTTGATAGTCACGTGTCTTTAAGTGTGTTTAAAACACTAAGGCCAAAATCGTTGCCAAATTTGTACTACAGAAAACACCAAGACAACTCTGTTATACAGTAAAGATATCTCTGAACCACTTCATGAAGACAGGCTTCACTTGACTTTCTCAAACCCTAACTCCCTTAGCCCACCCCAGAGCCTCTGCTGAGATCTTCTGTACGTGGCACGGTTTGAGGGAAACTATGCTCAAGATAGTTGGATACTCTAGATAGATAGATATGCTCAAGATGGTTGGATGGCATCACTGACTCGATGAACATCAGTTTGAGCAAGCTCTGGGAGTTGGTGATGGACAGGGAGGCCTGGAATGCTGCAGTCCATGGGGTTGCAAAGAGTCGGACGCAACTGAGCGACTGAACTGAACTGATGCTCAAGATAACTCCAGACCAGCTCCTATCATCCATCCCTGGGAAACTCATGCCTCCATAAAGGGGGTGGACCACATTCTCCATCCCATACTCCTTTAATTCTTGATCTTACTCTCCAGTTTCTTTTCCAGTTTAGGCAGGCACAGAAACTAAGGCAGCTGAAATGTTCTATATAAAAGAGGAGGAGAAATTTAGGGCCAGAATGGAGGTTTACACCTGAGGCAGAGAAGAGAGAAAAGAACACAGAAAAATAATTCTCCAAGCATTATGACAGAGTGGCTGAGAAGCTTTTAGAATAGAAGAGATCAGAAAGCAATTCTAAGTGGCTTACATTGCTGCATTATAAATTCTTTTCATCTCCTCAAGCCTTCAATAAAATCTTCTCCAAAACAGGTCCCTTTATATGGCCTCTTTGGGGCTGCTGTTCTTTAGTTGCTAAGTCACGTGCTAGTTTTTTTCAACCCCACGGACTATAGCCCACCAGACTCCTCTATCCATGGAATTCTCCAGCAAGAACACTGGAGTGGGTTGCCATGCCCTTCTCCAAGGAATCTTCCCAACCCAGGGATTGAACCTGCATCTCCTGCATTGGCAGGCACTGACCCACCAGAGGAGCCCTTCTTTTGGGTTAAAGAAAAGGATGAGTTCCATTTGAGGTTCAACATCAGGGCAGAAATAAATGAAAAGCCCTGATATAGGGGGAGTAAGGATTCTGCAGGGGCAGGCAGCCGGGACCAGAGATGACCATCCCTTCATACTGCAGAAATTCTCAGAAGTCTCTCCAGGGCATTGAGAGCTTCAAGCCAATGTGTGTGCTAAGTGTCTTCAGTCGTGTCGAACTCTTTGTGGCCCTATGGACTGTAGCCTGCCAGGCTCCTCTGTCCATAGCTATTCTCCAGGCAAGAATACTGGAGTGGGTTGCCATGCCCCTCTCCAGGGGATCTTCCCAACCCAGGAATCAAACCCACATCTCTTCTGTCTCCTGCATTGGCAGGCGGGGTCTTCACCACTGGCGCCACCCGGGAAGCCCATCAAACCACTAGCATCCTGATCTTTAGGAACAGGGCAACCGATTGACAAGCACATCTGCCTGACGCTTGCATCGGGCAGTATTCCAACAGACTGATCTCTCGGGATGCTAACCTGAAAGTCAGGCTGAAACCAAAGACCTGGAAGGGCCTTTGGGCCGGCCAGATGATGGATTCAACAGAGGAGAGGTGTCATGCTTGCCAGTGTCCTTCGATGGGCCGGTGCTTCTGTCATTCCGCATTTTCTCAAGCTACATTGCTGAGGTCCCAAGGCCACACTCAGAAGTGGCTCAGGGGGGCTGGCTTTATTAACTTCAGAAGTTCACTGGCTTGGTCTTAAGTCAACACCTTTGATTTCTTTTTTTTCTTTTTTTTTTAAAAAAGAAAAAAAGCAGAATCATATCTTTGTGTTCTTTTATAACTGTGTTTTTTTTCCTTCAATTTATTTTTTTTACATTTTATTTTATTTTTTTATTTTATTTTTTTTAATTTTAAAATCTTTAATTCTTACATGTGTTCCCAAACATGACCCCCCCTCCCACCTCCCTCCCCACAACATCTCTCTGGGTCATCCCCATGCACCAGCCCCAAGCATGCTGCACCCTATGTCAGACATAGACTGGCGATTCAATTCTTACATGATAGTATACATGTTAGAATTCCCATTCTCCCAGATCATCCCACCCTCTCCCTCTCCCTCTGAGTTCAAAAGTCCGTTATACACATCTATGTCTTTTTTCCTGTCTTGCATACAGGGTCATCATTGCCATCTTCCTAAATTCCATATATATGTGTCAGTATACTGTATTGGTGTTTTTCTTTCTGGCTTACTTCACTCTGTATAATTGGCTCCAGTTTCATCCATCTCATCAGAACTGATTCAAATGAATTCTTTTTAACGGCTGAGTAATACTCCATTGTGTATATGTACCACAGCTTTCTTATCCATTCATCTGCTGATGGACATCTAGGTTGTTTCCATGTCCTGGCTATTATAAACAGTGCTGCGATGAACATTGGGGTACATGTGTCTCTTTCAATTCTGGTTTCCTCGGTGTGTATGCCCAGCAGTGGGATTGCTGGGTCATAAGGTAGTTCTATTTGCAATTTTTTAAGGAATCTCCACACTGTTCTCCATAGTGGCTGTACTAGTTTGCATTCCCACCAACAGTGTAGGAGGGTTCCCTTTTCTCCACACCCTCTCCAGCATTTATTGCTTGCAGATTTTTGGATCGCAGCCATTCTGACTGAACACCTTTGATTTCTTAGCAATGAAAAGGGATGAGTTTGGGGCAGCTGCCTTGGTCGATATGTGTCCAGGGCTGTGCATCAGATAGGTGTCGTATTAAAGCTGACATTTATTGAGTATCTGGTGTGAGGAAGGCTTGTGCCAGGGTTTAGCCTGGATTAACTCATCTAGTTCTCACAACAGCTCTTTGAGGCAAGTACTGTTCTTGGTTTTCCTGAATGAGGAGGCATAATTTGATCCACATATAAGTTTTAGGGGGCTTCCCTGGTTGGTGGCTCAGATGGCAAAGAATCTGCCTGCAGTGCAGGAGACCTGGGTTCAATCCCTGGGTTGGGAGGATCCCCTGGAGGAGGGCATGGCAGCCCACTCCAGTATTCTTGCCTGGAGAATCCCATGGACAGAGGAGCCTGGTGGGCTACAGTTCATGGGGTCACAGAGAGTCAGACACGACTGAGCGACTAATATTGACACTGACTGACAGGTTTTGGGAAACCGGCGCACCTCAAATAAAGAAGAGGGCTAAGGGAGAATTTTGTGAGGAGATTGGGAATTGAAGAAGCAGCCAATTCAGGAACTGTTTTTTCTGTTTTTAATCGAAGTATAGTTGATTTGTAGTAATATATTAGATTCAGATATAGAGCATAGTGATTCGGTATTTTTGCAGGGTATACTTCATTATAGGTTATTATAAGATAATGGCTATAATTCCCTGTGTTGTTGTTGCTCAGACTAAGTTGTGTCCAGCTGTTTGTAACCTCTGGCAAGGCTTCTCTGTCCTCCACTATCTCCCAGAGTTTGCTCAAACTCATGTCCATTGAGTCGGTGGCGCTACCTAATCATCTCATCCTCTGCCGATCCCTTCTCCTGCCTTCTATCTTTTCCAGCATTAGGGTCTTTTCCAATGAGTTGGCTCTTCACATCAGATGACTGAAGTATTGGAGCTTCAGCATCAGCCCTTGCAATGAATATTCACGGTTGATTTTCTTTAGGATTGACTGGTTTGATCTCCTTGCAGTCCAAGGGACTCTCAAGAGTCTTCTTCAACACCACAATTGGAAAGCACCAATTCTTTGGCACTCAGCCTCTTCTATGGTCTGACTCCCACATCTGTACATGACTGCTGGAAAAACCATAGCTTGGACTGTACAGACCTTTGTCATCAAAGTGATGTCTTTGCTTTTTAATATGCTGCCGAGGTTGGTCATAGCTTTCCTTCCAAGGAGTAAGTGTCTTCTAATTAAATGGCTTCAGTCACGTGCTGTACGATAAATCCTTGTTACTTATCTGTTTTATATATAGTAGTTTATATCTGCTAATCCCATACTCCCATTTGTACTTCCTGCCTCCCCTTTGGTAATCACAGTTTGTTTTCTATATCTGTGAATCTGTTTCTGTTTTGTGTATATGTTGATTTGTGTTATTTTTTAGACTCCACATATAAGTGACAGAATACTTTTTGTCTTTCTCTGTCTGACTTATTTCACCCAGCATAATGTTCTCTAGGTCCATCCATGTTGCTGTAAATGGTAGTATTTCATTCTTTTTTATGGCTGAGTAATAGTCCAGTTTAGCTATCTACCTATCTATATATATATACACACACACAGGTAATATATATACACATATATAGCTATATATAAACACACACACATATAGATACCACATCTTTTAAAAAATTTGAATTCATTTTTTTTTAATTTTTAAAAGTAGGTCCTCATTGGTTATGTATAATATTTTAAATATAGCAGTATATACATGTCAATCCAAAACTCCCAATCTATCTCTCCTCTCACCCATTCCCCATGGTAAGCATAAGATCCATCTCTTAAGTTTGTAAGTCTATTTTTGTTTTGTAATTAAGTTCAGTCGCATCATTTTCTAAAATTCCACATACAATGTTATATGATATTCGTCTTTCTCTACCTGGCTTACTTCACTTAGCATGATACTGTCCAGGGCCATTCACGTTGCTCCAGATGGCGTCATGTCGCTCTGTTTTCTGATTGAGTCGTGTTCCCTTGCGTGTATGTCCCGCGTCTTCTTTGTCCATTCATCTCAGTGGACATTTAGATTGCTTCTGTGTCTCGGCTATCGTAAACAGCACTGCAGTGAACACTGTGGTGCATGTCTCCTCTTGAACCAGGTTTTGGAGCTTGGTTCCGCCCATGGGTGGAACCACTGAATCGTATAGTAGCTGTCGTTTTAGTTTCTTAAGCAGCCTCCATACTGTTCTCCATACCGGTTGAACCAATTTCATTCCCACTGATAGTGTGGGAGGGTTCCCTTTTCTCCACACCCACTCCAGCATTTATTCTTTGTAGTCAGAATGATGGGCATTCCAACTGGTGTGAGATGCTATCCCATTGTAGTTTTTATTTGCATTTCCGTAATAATCAGCATTGTTGAACATCTTTTCATGTGCCTCTTGGCCATCTGTATGTCTTCTTTGGATAAATGTCTCTTTAGGTCTTCTGCCCTTTTTTAGGGGGTGGGGGTTGTTTGTTTTTTTTGATATTGAACCACATGAATTGTTTTTAAATTTTGGAGATTAATGCCTTGTTGGTCACATCATTTGCAGATATTTTCTCCCATTGTTTAATAGCAGATAGCTGTTAACTTTATACAGATGCTAATGTCTGCATCAGGCTGATAGGATGATGATGTAATTTCATTTACATCTGTCAAATATTGTTTTTTGGATCATAAAGTTTCCCGGTTCGTGTTCTTCTGAGGTCCTAGGTCTTCCTCTGTCTTTGCAAGCCCACTCTGCATGGGAAGGTTTGTAGCCCATTGCAGGCAAGAATGGGACACGATGACGAAAGGTGGGAGCAACTTGGACTTTCGGGAGAAATAAACAAGGTTTAAATTTGTGCAAAGATCAGCTTGAGGTGAACCAAAAGGAGAATAGGGTCAGGGTAAAAGAATTTTGTGTTGGTATGTGTGCTTAAGGCATGAAATGTGGCTCTGGAGTTCCATGGCAGGGTCTGGTCTTCTAGTGAGCATGTAACTCTTCTTTGGAATTTATACATCCACTCGTGCCAGTGCACTAGTCCTTAGAACAACTAACAACCCATTACTGCCCTGCACAGGCCAGGACTGTGCCTGGGCTGCCCTGGATGTTGGCTCTCAGTGGTCATTAACTGAAGCCTGGCTCACAAGAGTGGCTGGTTTTTAATGAGGAATTGCTTTCCTGCAAGAAACATTCTTAAGTTTTGTTGGAAAAGGGAAAAGTAAATCCCAGGGGAGTGTTAGAACTGGCAGCGGAGGCCTGTTCACTAGCCTGACTGGATTTCCTTTAAACACCAAGGTGAAAGTCAGTCAGCATGGACCTCTCACCAGTGAGGATTTAGTAAGTTTTTGTTCTTGTTCTAAGCCAGTGCCAGGAACTATAATTAGCAGGTAGGTGTAAGAGATAGAGATGTATTTTTTTTCTGTTGATTTAAATACCCTTCTCTTTACAAAACCCACATCCATCCTTACCAAAGTGGACCTGCATAGTGGAAGTCCAAATGGACAGAAGTCTTCTGGAAATTCACATACAGTGGGTTTGTTAGTTTGCTTTTGGCCTGGGAATAAATAAACGGCCTTGGACTGGTTTGCCATTAATCTCTCATCTTTCTTTTTTTCTTTTCCTAGTTATCTTAACTACAAAATACTTTACTGGCATGTTAGAAATCCTTGATTTTTAGATATGTTCATTTTTAATTCTTTCCTTTTTTTCTCTCCCTTGGCAAATCTTTATCACACTCTTAGACAACTTGCGGTTTCTTTCATAGAGAGGTGTCCCCTTAAAGGAAATGGGTTAAATGGTTTAGTAGAAAGTGAAAGGAACCTATGAGGCTTTTATATATCTAAAAGGACGCTTATTAAGAGCATGAGGGACATAAAATGATAAACACTGGTTATCCTTCCAATATGAAGATGTTGCTCCTTAACCTTTTTAGGTGTTTTGAATGTTTTGCTTTGGTTCGTTTGGAGTTTTTTTAATTTTAATTTTTCAAATTATGAAAATATGATAACACACTTAGAGGAGACTTGGAAAATACAGAACAAAGTTACATATAGTTCCACTATAAATTACAGTTATTTTTAAAGTAGATAAATTAAGATTTTTCATTGAAGTTTCAATATCAAAATCTCAAAAATTAAAATAAATATACAGAGAATTAGAAGGATGTAGTAGACCTGAAAATCACTGTGAACCAGTTCAGCATAATTAATATTTATACAATTTTCACACAACAGTAGGATACAGATTCTATTCAAGTTCCCATAGACTGTTTGGATTTTTTGATGTTTGGTTTTGTTTGTCTCCCTACTTGTTGTTTCCATTAACATGAATGGATTTGCATTAAGTCATCCATATCTGACTCTCTTGACCAAAAAAAAAATATAATTTCATCTGGGGAAAATCAATGAAAAAGCTTATTGATATACCTGTTGAATATGTGCCATTGAATCTTATATAAATAAGTAGCTTGTGTTGCAGAAGATATTAAGAAGAGGTGGCTAGAATACACAGAACTATGCAAAAAAGGTCTTCACAACCCAGATCATCACAATGGTGTGATCACTCAACTAGAACCAGACATCCTGGAATGTGAAGTCAAGTGGGCCTTAGGAAGCATCACTACGAACAAAGCTAGTGGAGGTGATGGAATTCCAGTGGAGCTGTTTCAAATCCTAAAAGATGATGCTGTGAAAGTGCTGCACTCAATATGCTAGCAAATTTGGAAAACTCAGCAGGGGCCACAGGACTGGAAAAGGTCAGGTTTCATTCCAATCCCAAAGAAAGGCAATGCTAAAGAATGCTCAAACTGCACAGTTATATTCATCTCACACGCTAGCAAAGTAATGCCCAAAATTCTCCAAGCCAGGCTTCAATAGTATGTGAACCATGAACTTCCAGATGTTCAAGCTGGATTTAGAAAAGGCAGAGGAACCAGAGATCAAATTGCCAACATCCGTTGGATCATTGAAAAAGCAAGAGAGTTTCAGAAAACATCTACTTCTGCTTTATTGACTATGTCAAAGCCTTTGCCTGTGTGGATCACAACAAACTTGGAAAATTCTTCAAGAGGTGGGAATACCAGACCACTTGACCTTTCTCCTGAGAAATCTATGTGCAGGTCAGGAAGCAACAGTTAGAACTGGACATGGAACAACAGACTGGTTCCAAATAGGAAAAGGAGTATGTCAAGACTGTATATTGTCACCCTGCTAATTTAACTTCTCTGCAGAGTACATCATGAGAAATCCTGGACTGGATGAAGCACAAACTGGAATCAGGACCAGTGAATATCAATGACCTCAGATATGCAGATGACACCACCCTTATGGCAGAAAGCGAAGAAGAACTAAAGAGCCTCTTGATGAAAGTGAAAGAGGAGAGTGAAGAAGTTGGCTTAAAACTCAACATTCAGAAAACTAAGATCATGGCATCTGGTCCCATAACTTCATGGGAAATAGATGGGAAAACAGTGGAAACAGTGACAGACTTTATTTTGGGGGGCTCCAAACTCACTGCAGATGGTGATTGCAGCCATGAAATTAAAAGATGATTACTCCTTGGAAGAAAAGTTATGACCAATCTACATAGCATATTAAAAAGCAGAGACATTACTTTGACAGCAAAGGTCTGTCTAGTCAAGGCTATGGTTTTGCCAGCAGTCATGTATGGATGTGAGAGTTGGACTGTGAAGAAGGCTGAGTGCCGAAGAAGTGATGCTTTTGAACTGTGGTGTTGGAGAAGACTCTTGGGAGTCCCTTGGACAGCAAGGAGATCCAACCCGTCCGTCCTAAAGGAAATCAGTCCTGAGTTCATTGACAGGACTGATGCTGAAGCTGAAACTCCCAATACTTTGGCCACCTAATGCAAAGAACTGACTCATTTGAAAAGACCCTGATGCTGGGAAAGATTGAAGGTGGGAGGAAAGGGGATGACAGAGAATGAGATGGTTGGATGGCATCACCGACTGGATGGACATGAGTTTGAGTAACCTCTGGGAGTTGGTGACAGACAGGGAGGCCTGCTGTGCTGCAGTTCATGGAGCTGCAAAGAATTGGACACGACTGAGTGACTGAACTGAACTGAACTGAGCGTATGTTGCCAGTAAGAAATGATGAGCCACAAGTTTTCTTTGTCATTGTCCAGTTCTCACTGCAGAGTTTGGCAAAACTGAGTTAAGAATCAGAATCAACAAGTCAGATTCAGAACAAGAGACAAGTGAAGGATAAAGGAGCAAGACTGTGGTCAGTTGGGAAGGTTACAAATGCAACCATGCTCATTAAACAGAAGCGAAAATCAGGACCAAGTTCAGCCTAGAAACATCAACAAAAGCAAATTAGTAAAATGCCCAACAGGAAAGATCATAACAATTAACCCAATATAGAATAATTATGATATAATAAAGATTCAAATCACCTCTACTTCAGGGTTTGTGAAGAATTCTTTACCTGTTGCAAAGCATCACTGTTTTTTCTAGTCTTTCTCTCCCTCAGACTTGTCTCATAACTCTTCAAAATAAAATGGTCCGTGGAACTAAGAATGAACGGGGTTGAATAAAATAGTTCAGTGTTTTTTGGTGACAATGATTATACCTTTTAAAGTTTTCATAACTAGCACTTTACTGTTATCATTATTTTCCGCTCAGTAGACAGCACCAGTTCCAGAAGTTTCGTGATATAATTGAAATTGATGTTTGTGTGTGTGTGTGTGTTTTTTTTTTTTTGCTAAGCAGCATATTTGATATTTCTTCAATGACGTTCCAGCTGTCCTCCCAGCACTCGCTCCCAAAATCTGTGGTGAAGGAAACATGACTTCACTCCATCTCATCCCTACAGCAGCCTTGGCTTTCCTCTTCACAAAATTGTTAAGACTTTAAAGGTCATGGGCAGTATTTACAAAGGCTAAGATGTAGTATGGGAGAGGCAGTGATGCTTGTGTTCTCATAGTTATGATAAAACATGGAGTATTCTAACTGAGGATCAGGTCTTCCCAGGTGGTACAGTAGTAAAGAACCCGCCTGTCAATGCAGGAGACTCGAGTTCAGTCCCTGGGTTGTGAAGATCCCTTGGAGAAGGAAATGTCAACCCACTCCAGTATTCTTGCCTGGAGAACTCCCTAGACAGAGGAGCCTAATGGGCTTCAGTCCACAGGATCACAAAGAGTTGGACATGAGTGAGCAGCTGAACACACACAACTGAGGATCAATATGGGATCCTCTGAATTTTGCTTTTGCAAGTTTGCTTGGAACCTAAGGATTGTTTTTCTTTTTTCTCCTTTTCCTCACTACCAACACTTGTCTGTTACAGATTCAAACAATGCATTCAAGATAACCTCTTTATTAGAGGTTAATTTTAACATACCCTTTCTTATGGAGAAGGAAATGGCAACCCACTCCAGTACCCTTGCCTGGAAAATCCGATGGACGGAGAAGCCTGGTAGGCTACAGTCCATGGGGTCACAAAGAGTTGGACACGACTGAGTGACCTCACCTCACTTTCTTATGGCACAGTCCTGAGCTCACGCTTTGCTTGCTTTCCAAATGGCTCCAGCTCCCACAATGAGAAGGGAGCTATTGCCGTGCCAGGGCAGCACGGCCGTCTCTTTTCGAGTGGGAGGACAGCATCCACATTTCTCGCCTTGGAGACTGCCCAGAGTGGAGATCGGGAAGGAGCCCGCCCTGACACTTCTCGTCTAAGTTTGTTTCTCTGTGGTTCTCCACAGCCTCCTGGACCATGTTCCTTTCAGTCTCCCTCAGAATCATTTATGTTTCATTATTTGCAGGTGAGAAAAAAACAAAAAGCAAATTGACAAACACGGAAGGATCTCTATTTCATAAGGCTTTGGTCGCCTATTTGATTCTGCAAAGTGTGCTCTGCGCTCCAGCTGAATGAGTCTCTGATCCTAGGGTGTAAGAATCTTTCTTACTGTTTCCTCCCTCCGTTCCTTATTTCCTTGCATTCCCCATTTCCCTCTTTCCTTGTCTCCTTTCCATCTCCCCCATTCTAGTGGCTTTAAGGCCAATTTGCCCCCAGATCGCCCACTTCTGTTCTTTTCCTCATGATGGAATCTCTTCCTCCTTCTGACTCTCAGGCTTGTTCCCAATCACTGTTAATGCGTTTATCACTTCTGACATAAGGTGGTAGATTTTTTTAGCTTATATTTTCCTCCCCTTTGCAACTCCCTTCCTTCACTAATGGCGGAGAGTGACAACTAGTGATTAGAGGAGTCTTGAAAATGCCACCAGGAACTCAGCAACCGAGGTGCCTCATCAAGACAAAGACGTGCGTTCAAGCCTGGATCCCCAGATGTCCCCTCCTCCACCCCTTTTATCCCCACTTTACTGGCAAAACCTGAGTAACCTCTTTCTACTGCCTGACCTGAAGGTTCTAGCTGAAAACCTTCTGAAGCCCACGGGTGCCCACACCCTGCTCAGGGCTTTTATACTCCCCTCCCCCAAGCAGCCTGTTGGGAAGCAAATACTCTGTTATTTCTCTACCAGGCACAAAACCTTTTTGCGTAAATGGGGCTATAAAATTTGTGCGTGCTCAGTCACTCAGTTGTGTCTGACTCCTTGCGACTCCATGGGCTGCAGCCCGCCAGGGATTCTCCAGGCAAGAATGCTGGAGTGGATTGCCATGCCCTCCTCCAGGGGATCTTCCCAACCCAGGGATCCAGCCCTCCTCTCCTGTGTCTCCTGCATTGGCAGGCAGATTCTTTACCACTCACACCATCTGGGAAGCCCTCTAAAATTTGTAGGTGCTACATAATAAACTTTAAAGAAAAGAAAAAACATTTTGGTATATTTCCACTTTGCAAGCCTGTTTCCTCTTTCCTTGCCTTCCTCCTGGGTCCTTCTTTCAGTCATCATGCTGCCCTTCCTGTCTTCCTTTCTTCTTTTTTGGGCCTTGCTGAGGTGTGTAGCTGAGTTCAGAACACAAGCTTAGGGAATGATTGATCACATCAGACCTTCAGGGTCTGCTTGTCCAGCAGAGCTCAGCTTAAAGCCAGGCCACAAAACTGCTGTGGTCTCCATGGGACAGAATTGTATTGATCACAACAGCCACTGGCATTTGTTAAATACTATTTATGAATTATGGTGGTTGGCTCATGTCTTTACAAGTTCATGCGTTCACTCTGCAGATATTTGCATTTGCCTTGTACCCAGCTTTTCTAGCTTTGAGGACAGTACAGATAACAAAACAGACAAATGTACCTTCATACAGATCTCACAGATCACAAAATATTAGAACACATTTTCATAATCTCTTGTGCAATAGCAGTTTTTACAAGTGACTTCCCAGGTGGCACAGTGGTTAAGAATCCTGCCAACCCAAGAGACACAGGAGATGCAGGTTCGATCCCTGGGTTGGGAAGATCCCCTGGAGAAGGAAATGGCAACCCACTTCATTATCCTTGCCTGGAAAATCCCATGGACAGAGGAGCCTGGCAGGCTACAGTCTGTGAAGTCACAAAGAGTGGAACAGGACTTTGTAACTGAACAGCAACATTATCTCCTGTAGGCTTCCTAGGCAGCTTAGTGATAAAGAATCCATCTGCCAGTGCAGGAGACGCACGTTAGATCCCTGGGTCGGGAAGATCCCCTGGAGAAGAAAATAGCAACCCCCTCTGGTATTCTTGCCTGGCAAATCCTATGGAGAAAGGAGCCTGGTGGACTGCAGTCCATGGAGTTGCAAAAGAGTGGGACATGACTGGCTGACTGAGCATGCACGCGCACTAACGTCTCCTAGAAATAAAATCCCCAAAGTTTTAATGAACTAAAGTGACATACTTTGTTCTCTTTTTATGTTAGTGGAACAGCTTCTTGCAGGATGTGCTTTACTTTCTCTTTCTCTCCTTCCCCCTTTCCCTTGCTCCTACAAAAAAAAAAAAAAGGCAAAAAAAAAGAAAGAAAAGAGAAGCATGTTTGGGTTTTCCCCACCTGGTTATGGTTAGTTCTTTATTTTAAAATCGCTTTCAAAACAGATCAGACATTACACTGTTAAAAACAATTTTCACTGTCGGCATTGAATATCATACTGCGCTTGTAGTAATAACTGATAGATATCTAGAATAATCTTCAAGAGGACTGAGACTCTAAAGAACTGTCAATCACAGAGTTTAACTTTAAACACAGATGATTTGAATTCGTATTAGCAGCATGAGGAAGCCAAGAAGATGGAGTAGTGCTGGTTGGAGAAAAGATGATAGGATTACCTCTGCAGTTTGCCTTTCTTGCTGGTTGTTTGAGCCACTAAATCAAGGCAAAGTTTATGAAAAGCCTGTGGCTGGGGTCTCCTACTCTTTATTCCTGCTGAGATTTTCCTATTATAAATCTGCTGTCAGAAATAAGTGCTTTACTTGTGACTTAATTCTATGCAGGCACAAACACCTAGGTTCAACACTTAGGCCAGGCAGCCTTCACTGTCTCGAGAGCAGCAGAGATCTCATTAATTTGAGCTGCTGCAAAGAAAAGGGGTTCACATGCTCTGTGGTCACCATTCACTTCTCTGGCAATCGCGCTGTGGATGCTGAAAGAAAACATGAGCTCCAAGGCGCCCATCGGCCCAGAACCTTGAGGGCTAGCACGGAGCGGCAGTTTTGGGAGTGTCAGGGTGTGTGGATCCCACAGTATTATCCTTCTAGAGAGAAGCAGTTCCTCTCTTTTAAGACTTTTTGTGCCACCTCTTTTTAAAAAATCTGTCATTTAAAAACATGTCTGTTACTATCATCCTTAGCTAATAGGCTGTCCAGTCTGGGAGCCGTGTGAGGCTATTCAAATTGTAAGTAATTAAAATCAAATACAACTTTAAATCTGGTTCCTCCATTTGCATGAACCTCACTTGAGTGCCTGATTGCCACGTGGGGCTCAGGGCTACTGCCTTGAACAGCACAGGAAAGACATTCCCACGGTCACAGAAATCTCTGTGGCTGGAGCTGGTGTAGAGATTGTAAACTGTCTCTTGGTCTTTGATCACTCAGCACATTTATGCTGATCAGACTTAAAAGGTATAGGCAGTATGAGCCGGATACTAAAATTTCAACATGTTTTCATCTTAGATATTCTGATTTTGTATCTTCCTGTTAAAGATTCACAGAAATCACTTTCTTGGCTGTCTTAAGTGTCTTTGGATATCTATATATTAGCACCTTGTAACAGGTGCTTCCCAGAGGATCTAGTTTACAAGCTGTTGGTTATCAGCAGGAAAGAAATTGAGAGGATGAATTTAGACATTTTTGTATGGATTCAGCTTCAGTGTGACATCCAATCATTCATACTGATTATGTTTTATGAAAAGATTGGTCTGACACAGAATGGAAAATTTTAAAACTGGCCCTTTACTGCACGGAGTTAAGGACCAAAGACGTAAGAAAAGTTTCACCTTTGGAAACACAGTCCACCTAAGAATTCCAGACAGGACCAGCTAAAATGAAGGGAACAAAAGCTCAATTCAGAGTAAAAAAAAATCTGTATATTAAATGTATAATTATTTGGCATGACTGTGAACATGATCTACGGCAGTCTCCTCATTCACTCTGTAGTGTGTAGTAAGGATGTTAGTGCTCAGCGCTCTTCTCGATAAATTTTGGCTCCACTTTTCATATAACCTTGTCTATCTCAGGGAGCTTTGGCCAGAGTGAGGGGAATGAGTACCCGTTATTGAGAGTACTACGGTGCTTGTTTATTACACTTGACCAGCTTGGGAAGATTTGTGCTTTAGCTGATAACAGTCACTACTCTTTGAAAAGTATTACAGTATTTGATTGAAAACTGAGATACGTGACTGTATCTCAGCACAGTGGAGACATTTCTATATGATGAGAGCTAATGCCTTATAACAGGAGAATTCTTAGCCTTGTCCCAGTTCCACCCCTGGGCGCCTGGTCATGTTTCAGTGCACTCAGATCAAGTACCAGAGTCCACGTGGTACAAGCATGTTGAGTTGCTCAGTAAATAATATATAGTATTAAGTGCTTATTTGCTAGCTTCCCTGACTAAACTCTGAGCTTTCCGAGGAAAAGAGCTGTATTTAGCCACCTTTATCTTCCTTGACTTGCATAGTAGATGCTCAATAAGAGTAGGCATTTAATTGGCTACTGGAACTACAAGATTCTACTAAAACACGCATATTTAGTGACCAAGTCAGTCCTCTGGTTCATTCAGAAAGTGAAAGTGTTAGTCGCTCAGTTGTGTCTGACTCTTTGTGACCTCATGGATTGCAGCCCGCCAGCTCCTCTGTCCATGGAATTCTCCAGGCAAAAATACTGGAGTGGGTTGCAAACCCTCCTCCAGGGGATCTTCCCAACCCAGGGATCAAAGCCAGGTGTCCTGCATTGCAGGCAGATTCTTTACCATGTGAGCCTCAGATGATACCAAATTACTAACCTTTCCTTTGCTTCATCTAGTTGTTCTGTAGTCCTAAATGTGTTGAGTTTAAGCTCCATCTAGGTCACTGACTTGTTACATAATCAGAAAACCTTTATTGTGGGTTATTACTATTCCTTCCTCAAGGAGGGCATCGCAGTCCACTCCAGTATTCCTGCCTGGAGAATCCCATGGACAGAGGGGCCTGGTGGGCTATGGTCCACTGGGTCACAAAGAGTTGGACATGACTGAAGTAATAGTGGGAAAAAAAAAGGAAAATGTTACTCACTCAGTCGTGTCTGACTCTTTGTGACCCCATGGACTGTAGTCCGCCAGGCCCCTCTGTCCATAGGATTCTCTAGGCAAGAATACTGGAGTGGGTTGCCATGCCCTTCTCCAGGGGATCTTCCCCACCCAGAGATCAAACCCAAGTCTCCGGCATCTGCTGCATTGCAGGCGGATTCTCTACTGTCTGAGCCACCAGGAAGCCTTTCCTTAACTTTAAAATGATAATATAGGTTTGCATTAGAGGCAATATAATGAACAAATTATTGTAAATACTATGAGAAAAGGTTAAAACATTTATTACATGAAATGTTTATCACCAGAAGTTTAGCCAGCATTCATTAGTCCTTTTTGTAAAACTTCTGCATGTCAGAGGAAGTTGGGAGTTGCTGCTTAGATTTTCAGAATTGGTGGCAACTTCCTAAAGCCTTGCTCCTGGAATATGAATCTCAGGGCAGTCTGTTTGCCCTACCCCCACTCTTTTATTTCTCTGTTGTACAGAAGTGCCCCTAAAATCAGTACTCCTTCCCAAATGAATAAATTGTTAAGCTGTTTATTGCCTGCTGCTGCTTTACTCATTGATTCGGGATTTTAGAGTTTTTTCGTCAGAAGCTCCCACCTTTGGGAGCTCAGGTCTCATCTGAGAGTTCTTGAATAGGGACCCCATCAACCCAAGGAAGGAGGAAGCTGAAACCCTGCAAACCTGCAGGTCTTCTCTCTGCCCACTAGCTTGCATGAGCTACAGGTGTCAGAATGGGGAAATGAATCTTGCAACCTGAAGCTTTCATCTGGGTGCCACAGTCAAGAGCTGGAGGCTCATTTTGAGAAACAAAAGGTTTTTGCTGATCATGGAATTTACAGGAAAGGACACTCATGGGAGCAGGCTCTGAAAGAAGTGAAGCTCTCCTCAAGAGCGTACAGCTTATCCTTCTGGCCTTGGTCTTTAAGCCACGTTCACACCCACATCAAATATCGCTACACATGAGAGCTTCTACCGGGAGAAAGAAGTATAGGCTGAGTGTTAACCCACTTCATCACAATTGCGGACGGATATCTTCAAAGAGAGAGTGGATCTGGATACCATAAACCAGAGTTTTTCGGCCCGGACACCACTGGCATTTTGGATGGATTTAGTCTTGGCTGTGGGAGGCTGTCCTATGCATTGTGGAATGTTTAGGCCAGGGCCTCTGTTTAGTGGGTTCCAATAGCAACTTCCCTCAGATGTGACAGCAGCTATAAACATCTCTAGACATTGTCAGATGTCCCCAGGGGCAGGAGGTGGGGGGCAAAGACACCCTGGATTCAGAACCACTGCCATATGGAGAGTCTCATAGGATTCCGTATGTGCCATTTCTTAGTAACTTTCTTCTAGGAGTCTCTGGGAAAATGATTAAGGAATGTACACATTATGTCATAACCAGAAAGTTTGCATAAGCCCTCACTTGTACGAGACACAGTTGAGTTCTAACCAAAGCAAGCAAACTCTTTTCTCTAGACATAAGTTTTCTAAGCTGATCGAATAACAAGTCTTCCCTTGTAGAGAATCTGAAGATAAATCATATTCAAAATACATGGGTAGAGATTAATATTGACTCTGTCCTAAAATGTACCCTCAAGAACTTGGCTGTTAATCTAGAAATCTGTATTGGGGATCTACAGTGTGCCAGGTGCTTGACCAAGCACTGGCAATCAGAGGCAAAGAAAACATGATTACCCTCCTTTAGGAGTTTAGAGCATAGTTAAGGCAGATATACACTCATCAGTTACTAATAATACATGGCTAAGTTGCTCTACACAGAGAAGCAGCAGCTACATCAGAGAATTATTCTAGAGGAGGTGAAGTTGCAGCTGTGTTTTGAAGGATGGATAGGAGTTAACTGGAAGAAGAAGTGAGCATGGACACCCTCAGAGAAGGAGCAATGCCTGTGAAGATTCAGAGGGATGAAGCCACACGATGGGGAGAACTGTGAGAGGCTCTGAATGCCCAAGCTAGGGAATCCTATGGGACAGGGATACAGGAGGAAGTGAGAGAATCCAAACCACATCCTGCAGGACTTTGGGTGCTGAACTTGAAGCCGTGGTTGAAGATGCACCAGCAGAATTTCAGCAGGGATGGGATAGTTAGCAGGCAGCAGGAGTAATTTGGGAGCAAATTAAGTGGGGCTGAAATCAAGGCATGGCAGTGAGGTAAGGAGGAGGAGGAGCTAGGGGGTCGTTCAGAGATTAAGAAGGTCATAGCTACCAACTGACTGAAGGTAGGAGCTTGACATAGAAGCCACATTTCTGATGGAGCCCATGCTTCTAGCTGAGGTGACTCAGTGGCTTGTTCTCAATCCCAAAGATAAGAGAATCCAAGCAGATGGTAAGTTTGAAGGAGAGAACCATGAGACCACATGATGCAGTGGAGCACTCCTCGAGTTCTGAAATGAAATTCAACCTGGTTTACATCCCAGTTGTTATTTACCAACTGCACGAACTTGCTCCCACTCACTTAACGTCTCTAGCCTTGGCTTCCTCCCGTTGTTAAAGGAGGGCTAATAATAATACTTACTTGGTAGGTTATTATAAGGTTGAAATGAGATGACTGTTAGGGAGAGCCATGCCTAGCCCTGAAAAGTGTCCATTAACATGAGCGACAATGTGAAGAGTGTCCGTTGGGAGTTCTGCAGCCTAGCATCCCAGGGTCCAGACAGCCTGACCGAGCTTTTCACCATTCCTATATGCTGTCCCGTGGGGCTGGAGCATGTAGGTGCAGTGGTTAGAATACAGCCTGCTCGAGAGGAGTGGAGAGATATAAGGACGGTAAACTACTCAAGGGTTAAATCACGAGAGACGGTATACACCAGACTAGGAGATTTAGCATTTCTCTGTGTGAGGAATGAGGAAGTACTGGGGGTTTTAGGCAAGGAGATGTGTGTCAGGATTCACATTCCGTAATCACTTCAACAGCCAGCGGCGTGGAAGGGCTGAAGTAAGGCCATAGGGAGAGGGTGGTGGAAATGTTCCCATCAGCCTTCCTTATTCCTGCCTCCCTCCTAAGAGCGTAGAAAACTCAGTTTGCCAGCTTGATTGACTTGCTTCAATGTAAAGGGGAATGAAACAGTGATAGTAACTTGAGGAGCTACAAGCATGTCAGCTTGGAGCAAAACTATCCTTTTTCTTAGTTTTTCCTATGGCTACAGATAACGTGGGGCCAGAAGGTTTCACTTTGCCTTAAAAGGCCAACACTCGACACCACAAAGCTAGGAAGGAAGTGCCTTTGCAAATCGATAGGAGCAGCCAAGCCTGTGGGACCACAGTCGGCCCCGCTCCAGATCCTAAACCCTATTCAGCACCGTCTAGACCTGTCTGAGTGATTTGGTCTAATTAGCCTGTCCCCTAAAGAATCTTCGAATTTTAATGGTGTGCTTGCCGACTGCCCTCTGCCAAGCGTGGACTCTAGGAGTGAGGGTTTGATGGCCCACGTTGGCTTGGCCGGAAGCCACAGGGTGCTTTGATGACTTTGTGGAATTTAATGATTTCATTCCGAAAGAAAAATTGGGAGTAGAGGAGGGGAGTAAATCCACGAGGTGGCCACCTTGACAGGTGAAGCTCGCTGAGAGCATGTCACCTATTCTACTGCCAAAACACCTTGCTCCTTCAAGTCTGATTGGAGCTGGGCCTTTCTCTGTCTCTGGGACAGTCTTGCTGCTGCAACGTGAGGTGCGGGGAGAGCACTGGAGTGAGAGCTGTCAGGTCTGAGTTCTAATCGGAGCTCTGCCGCTAGCTGGCTGTGTGAACCTGGGGAGGCTTCAGCTACATGGACGGCCGTAGTGCACCCATTAGATGAGCCTAACCTAGATCATTGGGGAGGGAGGAGAAAGAAGGGGAAAAGGAAGAGGAGGAAAGAAGAAATTTCCGCGTACCTGGTTTTTTATCTCGTTTTCTGAGCATCCTGCCATGTGGTTTACCCGTATCATCCCCAAATCTCACAATATTCCCACAGCCGTCTTTATGGGTCTTTTCAGCTGTATGCATTTGAGTGTGAGTTTATGTGAAAGCTCTAGGAGTGAAATGGAATGGCAGAAGATGGAGGCAAAAATAGGAGGTGATGTTTTAAAACCTTGAGGCCACCTCAGCAGTGTCCAAGGACAGGAGTAGGGATTGTCATGTGCTGTGGAAAAATGGATTTCACTGGAATACCATGCTGAAATCATGGCAGTTATGATTTTGGTTCTTTCTCCTTGGTTGGTCCACCTGATGACTGGATTAAAGCTAGGGCTGAAGGTGACGCGTGTGCATTGCATGGCTCCCATCTAATACTTATTTTAAATTGAATTCTTTCCCTGTTCTGTCTGCTCCGTCAAAACTCACAGCCTTAGCTTGGCTTCTAAGCTGTCTATCACAAAGTGTCCCGCCTGGCCATCATTCTTGTCACGCACTCCCTTGTCACATGGTTCTTCTTCCCTTACCCTTGAATGTGCACTCATCCTCTCCTGACTTTACACCTCCCTTCATCCTGTACCTGGACTGACTTAACACCCAAGAGAGGAGTCCCTTTTATGGGCCAAACACTGGACAGAGAGCTGGGAGTACAAAGAGAATGTAATTTAATGCCCCCACGTTCTTTGTTCTCTTTTGTCAGTTGCCCGTCATATCTGACTCTTTGCAACCCCGTGGACTTGTGCCCTTAAAGAGGGAAGTGTAAGTTGCAATGGGAGCCCAGAACACCTAAGCGAAATAATACAGACGCTGACACTCTCTTCCCTCTCACCTGTCCTTCATATTCTCACATGTCCTTCAAAGCCGAGCCTGCAGTAAGCACTGACTCAGTCTAAATGCTTAATGATCCATAGCTTATAGGCACACTCTACTGTCAACAGGACTTAGAACTTTGATAGCTTGAACCCGTATTTTGTGATCTATTGTCTGAACTTGTTTAGTCACTCAGACTCTTTTGTGACCTCATGGACTGTAGCCCGCCAGGTTCCTCTGTCCATGGGTTTTTCCAGGCAAGAATGCTAGAGTGGGCTGCCATTTCTTTCTCCAGGGAATCTTCCCAATCCAGGGATTGAAGCCACGTCTCCTGAATTGGCAGGTGCATTCTTTTTCTGCTGAGTCACCAGGGAAGCCCTGTTGTTTGAACTTCTCACCCGCAAATTCTGCCACAACCCCACAATAGTTGTCTCTGTGGATCTTCTCTGCAGAGAAGAAACAAACGTTTGTTTCTGTGATGAGGATGTCTCCCTTTTCTTTTCTGGAAGAGCTCCCTTCCAGATGGAATGTCCCTTTTTTGTTACATAACCTTCTCCCTACTTTGCACATTTTTGTGGCCGAGTGGGCCATTGGGCATCAAAAAGCTGTAATTATTACTACAAATTATCCTGCCTTACTAACTAACACTTAATGGCATTTTATCAGTGACAAAGCATCTCTGTCTCTGTTATATTGTTGTTTCAGACAACAACTTTGTTATGTAAGTAGCACAGAAATTAGGATCCCTGCTTTATGGACGAGAAAATAAATCTTCAAGGACCTAACCTATCTTTCTCATTTTTCAGTGTTCAGTTATGTCTGACTCTTTGCAACCCCATGGGCAGTAGCCTGCCAGGCTCTTCTGTCTATGGGATTTTCCAGGCAAGATTCTGGAGTGGGTTTCCATTTCCTCCTCCAAGGAAGCTTCCCGACCCTGGGATTGAACTTGTGTCTCTTTCATCTTCTGCATTGGGAGGCGGGTTTACCACAAGTGCCATATTATGTAACAAATGGTTGTGAATAAGACCATGTTTTCCCTATGCTATCTCTGGGGGGAAAAAGTAGGTAATTTATATGCTGCAAATTTTCTGATGGGAAAACTGTTCTCTTGAGTCGTGTCACTGGCTAAGTACCCAAGGATCCTTAAAAAGCCTCTTTTGACATGAATTAAAGCAACAAGGATTCACAATGCTTCTTCTCAGCAGAGCTGTGTGACTCAAATAGCAAATGTGTATGATGCTGCTTAGCTAGGTATTTATCCTGGTGTTTAAGGTTTTTCCATTCCTTCCTCTACTGAACTGCCTGCCACTGCCATCTTTCCATTGTTTCGTACTCGTCCATGCCCTCTCCTCTTCTTGGAATGATACTCTGCATTCCCATCTCTGTGTCCCTCTAAAGATCTCTCCACCCCTCAAGACCCACCTGAAAGTAAACTCCTTGAAACAACCTGCCTCCCTTCCCTCTGTCCCTATTCATCCTCTCCCTTAAGAAGTTAACGTTACCCCTTGGGGATTCCCTGGAACAGATATCCAAGCATTCTGCCTTCCAATATAGATATTTACATACAGTTGCTATTTCTCTACCCAGATGCCAAGCTCTTGAGTTGAAGCATCTCTGTGGATTCATTTCTGTGGCCTCATACGATGGAGCCAATGCATTGCACATGGTAGTTTCTCAAGAACATGTGTCCAAGGAGTAGAAGCTTGGTATTTAAAGGAGACAATTAGGTTGGGTAAAGATACCCAGCTGAAACTGAAATCGCTGAGACCAGGCAAAAGAGAAAAAAAAAAAAAAAAAAAAGGACTGCATACTCTAACCACTGGACTCCAGTTCCCTTTGGGATAGGACAATAATGGTTATCACTTTTGTTGTCACAGTTCGATTCTCACACTCACATGGAGCCTTTGAAGTGAAATCTCTCCTAGTACCACTGAGGTGGTTCTGTCTGAAGGGATATTCAGTAGAAAATTATGAAGTCTCTGGTGAAATGCTGCTCAGTTCAGTCTCTAGAGATTCAGATTCTTTTGACCAACTTGATGTTTCAACAGCTTGAAAAATGAAGGAATGAACCATGTCTGTCTAGACTGACCAGAAAGTAAAAACAAGGGGGCACTTTGAAATCTGTGAATCTGACCACAACTGAGAGTTGTACTTAGTCCAAGTAGCTGGAAAAATCAGTTTCTTGGATTAGACAAATGCTTCCCTTAAGACTCTCAAACTGCTTGCTTTCTTCTTTCATAATTAATAGAAAATTATTGCATTGACAGACAAGGGACTTCATATTTGAGCCAATGGGAAAACTTGACGTTGAAACCAGGGGAAATGATTTAGCCCCAAATAGAGTTGTTAATGCCAGGATAAAAGCAAACAAATGTGCTAATGATCTTCCCTGAGAATTGGACCGTGATGAATTTTGATGTATTTCCAGATGGAAAATAGATCAGTTCTCTCTGGGCTGGGGGTGGACACCAGAAAGAGAAAATGCTGAAATGGAAGTTCAGCAGAAAGCACTCATTTTCATTTTCTGGAGAATCAAAGTGCTAAAGAGATAGAAAAATCCCATTTGAAGGAACCAGACCTGTGGGCTTGTGAGCATCCATGACAAGGTGGAGGAGGTGAGCCCCTGATTCTGCAGCAGAGACTGCCATCATTCTGGGGGTTAAGGAATTGCATGCGTGCTGGTTGCAAGATGCAAGGCTGCCTTGCTGTCCTGTGGTGCGTTCAGTCATCTCATCATCCAGCAAGTATTCATTGCCCACCTGCCACATACCCTGCTATTTTCTAGGTGATTTGGGTAGAGCAGGGGAGAGACAGTCTCTGATGCTGTAGAATTTCCATTCTAAGTGGCAGGAGGCAGACCATACATACATACATACATGCATACATGCATTAAATCAGATAGTTATCAGTGCTATGAAGTATATGCTGGAGAAGGGAAGGGCTCCCCACTCCGTTATTCTTGTCTGGAGAATCCCATGGACAGAGGAGCCTGGAGGGCTACAGTCCATGTGGTCACAAAGGAGTTGGACTTGACTGAGTGGTTAACACCGACAGCAATGAAGTATATGTATGGCTGAGACACTTTGCGGTGTATCTGAAACTGTCACAACATTGTTAATAGGCTATACTCCAATATAAAATAATAAAATGTTTTTAAAAAAATCAAAGTAAGGGGAAAGCAAGCATTGTGTGCCAGTACGGAATGGGCTGAGGCATGGCGCCACGTTGTATAGGTTGCATCGGGAAGACCTCGCAGACAAGCTGACATTTGAACAGGGACTCAAAAAAGTCATGAGGAAGACACATGACTGTTTGGATAATGGGTATTCCAGGCAGAGGGGACAGCAGATGGAAAAGCCATGAGACGTGAGAGTTCTTGGCAAGATCAAGAAAAGCTCCACTGAAGCAGGGTTGGCAAAGGGCAGAGGAACCCACGTGCTACGAGATGGAGCAAGGCGCATCCTGTATTCCTGGCCTCGTGCTGGAGGAGACGAGTTGGTTCAAGTAGACCTCCTGGAAGTAGGTGGGAACGCTTCTGAAACTACAGGCAGATTGTGAAGCAGCCACTCACTGGGCTGAAACTATACTGAAGCTGGGCTTGGCACAGGAAGCTGGGGCCTGTGTGAGTGAATATGGGGGGCAACTTCGTTTTCAGCTGTGCTCCAACACAGCTTTGCCCCTTCCACGACCTGTGTCTCCGCTGGCTATGCTTGTTCTTGCCTCCAAACCCGTTGAGACATCTCCATTCTTCCTGCTTAGCTCAGGGAGCTGGAGACCGTGTGGACACAGATGAAACAGAGTGTAATTTGGTGCCTCGGAAACTTGGGTTCAGAAACCTGCCGTATAATTTACTAGCTGTCTGACTTGGAGAAAATTATTCAACCTCTTTAGTATCTTAGTTTCCTCAGCAATAGTAATAAAAATGTTCTTTTAGTATCTTAAGCCTTGAAAGAATCATCATTAACCAAGGAGAGCAACTCTGTAATGAGTGGATGAGAAAACCGAGGCACAAGGGGTTCAGTAAGTGGCCCATGGTTACCACTAGATGATAGAATCAGAATTTGAACTTGAGCGGCATGGCAGCAGGACTCCTGCACTTAACTCCACACTGCTGCTGCTGCTCAGTCGCTTTAGTCGTGTCCGACTCTGTGCGACCCCATAGACGGCGGCCCACCAGGCTTCCCCGTCCCTGGGATTCTCCAGGCAAGAACACTGGAGTGGGTTGCCATTTCCTTCTCCAATGCATGAAAGTGAAAAGAGAAAGTGAAGTCACTCAGTCGTGTCTGACTCTTAGCAACCTCATGGACTGCAGCCCACCAGGCTCCTCCATCCATGGGATTCTCCAGGCAAGAGTACTGGAGTGGGGTGCCATTGCCTTCTCCGAACCCCATACTACCTTGCAGCTAATGTCCTTGCTAAGAGATCATGTACAGAAAATGCAGAGTAACTGCAAAGAGTAGAGTACTTAGTCAGTGTCAGGAGTTATTAGCTCCTGATCATTCATACTTTCCTGGTTGCCAGTGACAGAGAAACCACCCCCAAATTACTGAAGCCAAACGGACATTTGTTTGCTGTTAACAAATATAAGTCTAGACTCTAGATTCCCCTGGGGCATGCTGACTTCAGTTACTACTCAATTTAGGTTTCAAACTGTTAGTTACCACTCTCGGCCATGCTCTTTCTTTCTTGATTTCTTTTTCAAGTTCCGTATAGGGAGCCAGAACAGCTTTGGTTCCGTATTGGGTATGACACCCAATCCAGTGAAGGAGAGGCATCCATTTCCCTGGTGGTTAGAGCAACCACGTGTCCTGTTTTGGCGAGAACAGTCGCATAGTCCAGTGTAAGAGAGGAGCCCACTGCCCTGCGGCAGGGGTGCCCACACATCCTCGACTGTCCAGACTCCCCTCGTCCTTACCTGCCATATCTCCCTTCACCATATCATGCTTAAACGTTCACTGCACCTCCATTTCCTCTGAGAAGTATCCCAATTTGGACAGTAGATTTTACGGTCACTCTACTGATAGTCGAGAGGGAAATACAGAGCTTTCGTGTCATTGGTCACTGCTTCAGATACAAAGTTTCCCCTTGAATCTTAAGAAGGATTTGCTTAACTGAGAGTGTGGAGGGATGGGTCTGCCAAGGAAGAATAGAAAGGCTGTTGGTCAAAGACTTGATGTGGTGGATTCTGGGTGGTCAAAGTCAAAAATATCTATCACAGGTCCCTTTTCTTCCTTTACAAAGTTTGGTATGATTTAGTAGCAAGTTGAGAGAGTTTAGGGGTTTGCAAAACATGAGTTTGAATTTTGGCTCCGTTCTTCCTCTAGTGCTGATCTTATTGATCACCTTCCATTCAAAACCTTGTGTGTAGCAGGGGTCCCCAACCTCTGGCATCTAATGCCTAATGATCTATTATTATTACTACTATGTAGTAGTAGTATAATAGAAATAGACTGCATAATAAATGTAATGCTCTTGAATCATCCTAAAACCATCCCCCACCTCAGTTTGTGGAAAAATTGCCTTCCATGAAACCAGTCCCAGATGCCAAAAAGGTTAAAAACCGCTGAGCTAGAGGGAACTAATTATGTCTGCCTTGGTGAGTTGTTGGGCGGATTAAACAGGCTAATGAAATAAAACCCTTACCACAAAGTTTAGCATATATGATTCAATAAATGGATAGCTGTTGTTTTTCCGTGATGCCTAGCACACACCTGAGCACACATTAGGTAGTGAGCATTTACCTGGGGACCAGGACACAAAACACAATAAAGGACCGGGACCCTCAGAGTGAGTGTAGGGAGTCTCTGGGTAAGTTCAGAGAAGAGATGCTGGCAATGATGACAAGACCTAGCGATCAAGGAAAGGAACCTTAAAATCGGAAATTGAATGAAGAGTTTTGTGATCCAGCTAAAACACTGGAGAAGCCACTGAGAAAATATGTTTTTCAGAACCCTGGGGGAAATGACATTCTTAACTTTTAAAGCAATCAAGAACATTTTCCTAACACCCATATTGGGGCAAATAAATGTGAATAGTTAATGTATCCCAGTCCCAAGAAGTTCAGAATTTTGGATGGGGAAGAAAGCTCAGAAACGCACAGGGATGTACTCTACCTAAAATAGTGCATAAAATTTGTTATTGTTGTTCAGTTGCTAAGTCTCTTTATGACCCCATGGACTGTGGCATACCAGGCTCCTCTGTCCTTCACTGTCTTCCAGAGTTTGTTCAAATTCATGTTTATTGAGTTGGTGATGCCATCCAACCATCTCATCCTTTGTCGTCCCCTTCTCCTTCTGCCCTCAGTCTTTCCCAGCATCAGGGTCTTTTCCAGGGAGTTGGCTCCTCTCATCAGGTGGCCAAAGTATTAGAGCTTCAGCTTTAGCATCAGTCCTTCCAGTGAATATTCAGAGTTGATTTCCTGAATAAAATAGAGAATGAGAAATGTCCTACTTTAAAACACGCTAGTTCTTTGACTGGTTAAAGAAAATTGTTAAGACAGTCTCAACTCAAGTGCTGTGAAGGGTTAAATGAGGAAGACATCCCTTCTAACAAGGGTCAACAGGAAGGATTTGGGGAGCTGGGGTCATTTGAATCAGATCTTGAAGTACAGCTGGATTTTACATGCAGGGAAGATACAAAGGTATTCAAAGCCTTGAACATTCCAGACAGAACTCTGCCCTTGTGTTTTTGCTTCTTCTACCTAGAATGCCTTCCCCAGCTACCCACGGAGCTTGCTCCTTGAGTCTTCTTGTCAAATGCCACCTCTCAGTAAGGACCTCCCTAGCTACCTGTGTGCAAAATTGTGATACTCACCGCTTGGCCTGCATGGCTGTTCTCTTTAGTGCTCGCAACTCTCTAACCTACTTTATGCTTTCCTTGTGTATCTTGTTTCCTGTCCCTGCCTCTGGAATGCAAGCTCAATGAAGGCAGGATGTCTCGTCTGTTCTGCTCACTGCTGTACGTCTGGCGCCTGAGATAGTGCCTGACACATGTTAGGTGCTCGTATTTCGTAAGAAGGAAGGAAGGGAGGGAGAGAGTCTGGCTGAGGGAGCCATGGGAACTGAAGGACAGATGGACGGTGGTGGTTTGTGCCGTGTTGCAGGGTCAGTGACAGAAGTGTGTGCGTGGATGGGGGTGAGAGGGGCTGAGCGTGGTGGAGGCAGGTCAGCAGGAAACAGGTGGTTTTAGAGCCAGAAGTCTTCAAGTCTTCCTACCTAGAAGACTTGGAGACGAGGCCGAGGAATCCAGCTTGTATTCTGCATGGCATGGGGACTCTCAAGAGCTGGTGGCAAGGGCAGGCATTGAGAGCAGCTAGAGTTAAGAATGCCAGCGAGGAGACCCTGACGGTAAGCCACATGGTGGCCTTTCCCAGAGAGAAGGAGGTGGACAAGTAGAGAGGACTGAGGGAGCAGTGCGAGTGAAGGGGATACGAAGAGGCAGAATTCGCCATTTGATCCTATTAACGAAAAGACTGCAGAAAC
This sequence comes from Ovis canadensis, assembly GCF_042477335.2. Lineage (NCBI taxonomy): Eukaryota > Metazoa > Chordata > Mammalia > Artiodactyla > Bovidae > Ovis > Ovis canadensis. Next base: position 27,701,726 of record NC_091248.1, read on the forward strand.
AGACTCACGGACACAGAGAGCAGACTTGTGGTTGCCAAGGGGGTGCGGAGGGGTCAGGGAGGGCTGGACTGTGAATTTGGGGTTAGTAGGTACAAGCGATTACATATCGAATGGATGGACAGCAACGTGCTCCTGCACAGAGAACTATATTCGATGTCCTGGGATAAACTGGAATGGAAAAGAATATGGAAAAGAAGGCACGTATATGTGCAGCTGAGTCACTTCACCTGGTATACAGCAGAAATTAACTCAGCATTGGAAATCAAGTATACTTCAATTAAAAACAACCCCCCCCCCCAAAAAAAAAGCACAAAAACAAGATGAATGCTAGAGAACAATACGACTTCTGCATGCAGGCGTGGACGTGACAACTGCTCTGACAGTAAATGTCACCATTTTTTCCTTGCAGTTCCTTTACAAGCAAAATAATGTTTCTAAATGGCATCTACATATTTTACTCTGTCTTCACTAGTTAACGCAGTAACCATTTTAATACATGGAGGCCTTGGGGTCTACTTTTTCTGGGACGTATCTGTGGTTGCTGCTTAAAGTTAGATATGATGACATGTCTGTCCTTGCAGCCTCAGTTTTCTTTTCCACAAGCCATGCTCCTGTTAAGAGGAAGCACAGGTTTGCACATTAGAAGAAGTGATAGAGGAAACCAAGGGAAGGGCATGGGATTGTCCAGAATCAAAAGCGGGCTGCAAAAGGGCTGTGAGTCTGGAAAAGAAAGCTAGGAGTCCCTTCTCCCCTTCCAAGAAGCTGAGAATTGCATTTTCCAGTGTTTTGAATTATTGCCCAGAATGTGTGTGTGTGTGTGTGTGTGCGCCCGTGCACGCACCCCTATACAAATAAAACTGCCGAGAATAGACATAGAGCCTGTGCCCTGGGAGAGTCAAGGAGGCTCTGTTCACACAGAGTACAATGGCAGTGCTTTTTCTGGAGTTGTGCAGTGAATGCTTCAGCTACCAAGACTCCAGAACAGAGGACTGTTTTGAGGGGTGGCTTGGCTCTTTCAAAATCTCTCTCCCTCCCAAGTCCTGCAAGAACTGCAGGTTGCCATTAGAGATTAATTCACTGGGGTGACCATTCTCTCATCTGTTAGTATGAATTAGCTCATCCAGTTGATCATGGCTGAAGACTCCATGACTTCCTGTGGAAGCTTAGGAGATGAGGGCCTGAAAAGTATAAAAGAATCAAGAGAGGAAAGATGGGGGTGGTTTCTGGCAACAAATTGCATGTACAGATGAATCAAGGACTCTTCTGTTCTGAATAGTGCTGGAGAATTCAGTTGAAGTTAGCTAGTCATGAGCCTTCAACACTGAGCTCGTCTAGGAAATAGAAACCCATTGATGGCTTTTAAAGAGGAAAATGTATGGAAATGGAGATCAATCAAGTTTTCCCAGCCCCAAACATCAAATGCTGAGGTTATCCCTGGGCTCCAGCCTGGACAGCTCTAGAAGGGAAGTCTCCTCCTGGTCTCTGACCTTGTATGCAAGCTGACTAATCCATGTCCATTCAATTCAGCCCATATTTGCTGCATGCATTTCATGTATTAGCACAGTTATAGGTTTCAGAAACAGCTGCTAAAAAGTACTCTTCTCTGGCTTCCTCTCTCGCTTTAAATATTTTCCTTCATTTCCTCCCATTTGCAAGGCCTTGTGTGACATTCCATCAGGAAGTAAACTTTCCAAGTACTGTCATGTTAGAGGCTTAGAAGAGAACTGATGTGGCCTAGAGTGTTAACAGGAGTGCTCTGTATGATGAGAAATGTATGTTTTCTTTGCTCTGGCCAGATTTTTCTAGACCAGAAAGTGAAGGTTTTTTAAATATTAGCATGTAGTATATTTAACAAAGTGCTTACTGAAAATCCCACAAAATATGTCTTTGCTGCATATTTTGAAAGCACCGAGGCGCTCACCTTGGTTTGTGTAAGCATTCAGCGGTGCATGTTATACTTTATCTTGGCTGCCGTGATACGTATCAGGAGGTGGCTCTCTTTGGACTCCCAGTGAAGTTGGCAAACCATCCACAAAGCCGGTCCAAGGATAGGGTGACTTGAGTGAGTTCTGTACGAGAGCCCTCACTGTCTCCTGTGCAAACACATCTGTGCATTCACAGTTCAGCTCATCATGCCTGCTGGCGGTCAACCGTCCCCAGCCAAGTTCTCATCATCTGCTGCTTGGATTAGGGCTATAGCTTACCTTCTGACTGTCTCCCTCGTTCCAGGCTCTCCCACTCCCTTCCAGCTCCATACTACCTCTGTATTCTTAAATAAAATGAGACCTTGTCTCTTGCATTTCTAAGTGCCTCCAGATTCTCTGCAGGGTCGGGTGGCAGCAACAATTTTCATCAAGGGTCAGGCCACCCCTTAGGTGTATCAGAATATACATAAAGAGCTGGCCAAGAAGGAGAGGAGTGAGGTTTCAAAAGCCATATTTGGCATTTCCAGTGTCTTGGATTCCTTTTGAAAATTTAAATAATACTTTTGGGTTAAATGAGATGTATGTTTATCCACATGGAGAAGGAAATGGCAACCCACTCCATTATTCTCGCCTGGGAAATCCCATGGACAGAGGAGCCTGGTGGGCTACAGTCCATGGGGTTAGAGGACTTGGACATGACTCAGTGCTGAAACAACAACAGATGTTTATTCAAAACGGGGATACTGATCTCCAGAAAGAAGTCCAAACCTGTTTTGTCATTTAAGGAGCTATATGATGTTGTTCATACTAGCTTTCCAGAACCATCACCCATCTTGCTTTTGCTAGTGTTTGTACTTGACATTGATGGTACTATCAAGAGTAGGTCTTTGAGGGACTTTTCTTCTGGTTGTGGAGATAAATGCAGAACTGTGGTTTCTTGGCTGTGTTATCATGGAGATCCCAGGGAGAACAATGGACGGTGTCCATAGGTCTGCTTGGGACGAGGTGTTAAAGCTCTGGAGTTGCAGCGTGAAGAATTAGTAGTAATCACCTCCTGGACACTGGAGGGAAGACAGAGACTGGTAGAAAGAAAAAATGTGCAGTGCTTTTGAGGCATGTACCTACTGGAGTTTTGGGTGATTGTGCTTTGCTCAGAGTGCAGGTTGAGGTGGAAGAAATAAGAAGTTGTGGGGTTTTATGCTGCAGTGTATAGGGAACTATAGAATATTTTTGGTGGGGAAAGGATACATAGATGTATTTTTTAAAAAATAAAAATGAAACTACTAGAAACACAGAGCAAGACTTGTCGTTTTAGAGAGACCAGTCAAAATACTACTATAATACTCCAGGTGAGAGATGGTAATGGCCTGGATCGGGGCAGTGCAGAAAAGACAGAGGCAGATTTAGGACAGATTTTTGAGGAAGGATTGAACAAATGTAGGGACCCCTTGTTACAACCTCTGCTGGAAGAGTTAAAGTGAGTACTGTGATTTCTAATTGTGAACCCATATGTGAAAGGTGTGCAGTTGCTCGGGGGGATGGAGAATGTAGTCAAAGGAGCTCTCAGCAGAAGGTGGGGGTTCTGCTTGGAATATGTAGAGTGTGAACACGTTGGGAGACATTCCCGTTGAAATGTACAACACAGAATCTGGAGTCTAGAGGGGATACCTTGGCAGGAGATACCCATTCATGAGTGATGATGGAAGTGAAATGTGAAAATATTAGCTGCTCAGTCCTGTCTGACTCTTTCTGACTCCGTGAACTGTATCCCACCAGCCTCCTCTGTCCATGGGATTCTCCAGGCAAGAATACTGGAGTAGGTAGCCATTCCCTTCTGCAGGAATCTTCCTGACCCAGGGATTAAACCTGGGTCTCCTGCATTGCAGGCGGATTCTTTACCGTCTGAGCCACCAGTAAAGATAAATGTAAATATTATCCAGAGTGACATCTGACATGAGAAAAGATGAGGCCAAAGACAGAACTGCAAAGAATATCTTCATTAAGGTAAATTCTTTTTAATAAATAAATTTTAATTTGAGAGATTAACTCTGGTTTTCTATAGAACATGTAAAATACGCTATAAAAAGAATCCCTATCTGAAATGGCTATACATAGAATTGTATAAAAGTGGCTAGGGCATTTGATATTAAGTTAAGGGCAATACATCTAAAACACAAAAAAACAGGGACTTCCCTGGGGGTCCAGTGGTTAACCTCCATGCTTCCACTGCAGGGGGGTATGGGTTCAGTCCCTGGTCAGGGAACTAAGATCCTGCATGCCCTGTGGTGTGGCCAAGAAAAAGAAGGAAAACACACAAAAAATAAACAAACGAAGAAAGACCCGTTTTTTTTTAATCTCTCAAAGTCTTTTCACCAATAGTAACATGGTAGTACGTTTGATTTAGAATTGATTCTATGTTCTTGCCATCATCCCTTTTATCCTTTGGAAGCTAGTGTTCTATTCATTTCTACGCCACTAATTATTTGATCAATTCCAACATTCACAATTTTTCACATTAGAATTGATGCTGTGTTACAGTTTAATTAGCAGAGATCAGTTTTCTTAGCAGTACATGACTTTGGCCTGTTCGATTTGAAGTCCTACGGTAATTGCTTTGTATGTCCCCCTTTTGGCAGCAGCAGAGTGCCCTTTGGAGTCAAGAAGGATGGAGTGAAATGGCCCACTATGCTCCCTCCTGTCTGTCTCCTCCTGACCAGACTTAGCCGTCTTCCATGAAGCCGTAGACCCTTTGTGAAAAGCCAGGAACAGGGCATCAAGGACTCGGGACAGGCACTCAGAACCTCTTATCCTGGGGTTTTGCAGGTCCTGAGAGAGCTGAGGAAAGCAAGAACCCACTGACCTCATAAAACACAAGCCCTCTTCACAGAGGGCTGCCCGTGTCACTCCGGGTTCTGGTTGCAAGCAGCAGGCACTGAATCCAGGGGGATTTATTGGAAGAAAATCTGGTGCTGACATCACTTCTAGTAAGATTTATTGGAAGGAAAGCTGGTGCTCACAGAATCAACAGGAGGCAAAGGAACAGGCTTGGGAAAGGGGCAAGACCAAGGGAACCCAGACCGTGGATTTCTGGAGCAGTCTGGCCAGGATGTCAGACTTGGCTGGCTGCATGTTGCCCCTCATTATCCTCGGTGTCCTCTTGGCTTTGCTTCTTGGCCCCAAAGACAAAGGCCCAGTTAGGAGCATTCGGTCTGACTGCCCAGATCCTGCCTGTGTGCTGGTCACCAGGAAATGGAGAGCAGGAAATGTCTCTCTGGGGCTGCAGGATGAGAAAGTAGGGTCACAGCAAGTCACCAATGCACAGTGCTACCAGGAAAGCCCCCCCCCCCACAACCCCCAGACAGAAAAGGGTCTTGGTGTTGTATTACCAGCAATAACAAACGGCTCCCTATACTTCTGTCCCAAAGTCTCAGATTTGTGAGGCCATCAGAAAGTTACAGTGTTAGTCACTCAGTTGTGTCCAACTCTTTGCGACTCCTCTGTGCATGAGATTCTCCAGGCAAGAGTACTGGAGTGGGTAGCCATTCCCTTCTGTAGGACTCTTCCTGACCCAGGGATTGAACCCAGGTCTCCTGCATTGCAGGCGGGTTCTTTACCATCTGAGCCACCAGGGAAGGCCGTCAGAGCAGCTCAACAGTCAGACAGCTGTTGCATATTCAGGTTGGTGGCACTGGCTTCCTTCTTCACCACCAAGTGGAGGAAACTTACCTTTCCGGAGCTCATATACAGGGTCAGGCCCTGGACTAAGTGTGTTATGTGCAGTTTCGGTGAACGTGCAAATTACTCGTGTTTAGACCTCAAGAATATCTTAAGGGAGGAGGACAGTAGGTACCAAACTTTTTTCCAACTACAGAGAAAGAAGGCAACAACTAACTGCAGAGGGTAGAATTTAGGTGCTGAATAAAATAGTGTCTAAAAGATGCCATTGTTTGAAATTAGCCTCTTAGACTGACAGGTAATTAACTTCTGCCAGGAGTTTAATTTCTCGCCTGTACCTGGTACAGGAGACCGTACATGTGTGGCAATTTCCCGCCCCCGCCCCCCCACCTCCAATCACAGAGGAAATGTAGCCGGGTATGAACTCGTGGCACGACTCAAATATCAGTAGTCCGTAGCGGTTCTACATAAATCCTTTTCTTTAAACTTATTTAACTGTTTTGAAAATGGTTTCAACAGAAGTAATTCCAATTGCACCAGAAAGGAAACCAGAATCTTAAAGAAAAATACACTCTCTTTGCTGAGCAAGGCAAACATATCAGTATGCAGAGAGACAAGCCCATCTCTTATGTTTTATTTCCTTAATAAATCCACCAAAACACTTACTTTCTGTCTTTAAAAAGCTGATAGACAAAGAGTTCTGTGGCCATTAAAAATTAATGCCTACAACTGGTTTGTAACCACTTTAAAACAGTACTGTTTTTTAAAAAAATTTTATTTCTCTTTTATTTACCGTATCTCATTATGGGACTTTGCACATATTATAAACACAGTAAATATTTGTTGGGTTTTTTAAAAACTCATTGAAAACATATTCTCTGGGGAAGTGTTTTCTATTTAAAGACTTAGATAACCTGCTATTTTCCCACCTACTTCAAAAATAAACTAACACACTTCTATTACAAACCTATCCCTTTTTATAGCCAGGCCCTTACAGAATAATATATTTCCAAAAAGCTCTAAGTGGCCACTTTCTGTCATGATGTTTCTTTTTAATTCTTTCAGGAGTCAGTGTTTACAAATCTTTGTGTCTGCGAAAGATAGGAGCTTGATGTTGTTTAAAGCTGTCTAGCGCAAAGTCATTTGATGAAACTGACTTCATTTTAAGAACTAAAAAAGTGAATGTAAAGACTAGGTGGTTCTCCAAAATTAAGTCAAAAGACTTGCTTTTGCTTTGCTTTTTAAAACCTCTTTAAATAATGTGAAAAAAAAATCCACCCATAAAAGAGCATTGCTTTCAAAAAGAAATAATAATAATAATTTTCCTCTTAATGAAAAAAAAAATCGGTGATTCTAATAAAAGCACAATTGTTTTTCTATATTCAGTGGAACTAAGACTAAAGTAATTTAGAACTTGAGCTGTTGTCCCCTTTGGGTCTATGGAGGGAGGTGGAAGAACCTATTGGTTATTGGTTTTACTTCCCTGAAATCTTTACTTCTCAGTCCTGGACACCTTTAAGTTTTTGCTCAGTGTGGCCTTTCTTGAGCACGTTGTTTAAAAATTCGCCTCCTCCTCCCCTGATCAGCATGCCCAGTGCCCCTTCCCAGCGTTCTCTGTCTCTGTCCTAGTTTCCTGACTCAGTGTATGTTTTGTTTATTTATTTGCTGTCAGCTTCTTTCTGCTCATTCATGGAAGCACCGTGGCATAAGCACAGATTTTGGCGGGGGGGAGGGTCCCTGTCCTGTGCCTGGTACATGACACACTGTGAGTGCTCCCTACATGTTTGCTGACATACAAGCCTAGGCAACGCTTGTTTGTAGATTTCTCTATGGATATTTGCAGCTCTCTTGGTGGTTTAAAAAGCAATTTCACATTAATAATTTTATCTGTGTATTCTTGATAAATTTGTATTTTAAGAAAAGGTTATTATCCCAGTTCAGCAAATGACGGAAAGGGCCTCAGAGAGTTCCTATGAATTATGCTAAGTGAGGGGCTAGCAAGTGGTAGACTCCAGCCTCGGACTCAGACTGATTACGTGCCTTGAAATGCCCCTACCATCCAGGTTGTGAATCTGTCTGAAGGAATACAGCAAGGCCTGTAGTAAGTATCGCTGAATCAGGTCTCAGGAGAGTGGATTCCACAGAGTAAGTAAGAATACAGTGTGGATGGATAACATGGGTTGGGAAGATCCCCTGGAGGAGGAAATGGCAACCCACTCCAGTATTCTTGCCTGGAGAATCCCATGGACAGAGGAGCCTGGCAGGCTACAGTCCATAGGGTCCCAAAGAGTTGGACACAGCTAAGCAAGTTCCACCCTCATAGTCTTGATATACACGCCCTGTGTGCTGTGTGTGGTGACCTCCGGAAATTGAAAGAACTCTCCATGCGATGTCCACCTCAAGAGCCTCCACACACCCCTGCTTGCACTGCAGCTGAGCAGCACACCTGCGCTTCAGGCATCTCTCCATGACATTTCTGTTTCATGATAGCTGTGGGTAGGGAGGCAGTGCCCTTAATGGTTAAAGATCAGAGACCCCATTACATGCAGAACCAGGTAGAACGTGAAGCCTGACATGGTTGGAAGATTTGGGGGGGAAATTACTCTGTCTCCTCATCTATTAAATTAGGTTGGTGGTACCAAGTTCTGACATATAAATTACATGATGCAAGTAAAGCATTCATCACTGCTTTAGGTGTGATTATTGTGCAAATAAATGTGGGAAAAGTGGAAACAGTGTCAGATTTCATATTCTTGGGCTCCAAAATCAATGCAGATGGTGACGGCAGCCACGAAATTAAAAATGGTTGCTCCTTGAAAGAAAAGCTATGATAAACCTAGACAGAGTATTAAAAAGCAGAGACATCACTTTGCTGACAAAGGTCCATCTGGTCAAAGCTATGGTTTTTCCCGTAGTCATGTATGATGTGAGAGTTGGACCATGAAGAAGGCCAAGTGCTGAAGAATTGATGCTTTTGAACTGTGGTGTCGGAGAAGACTCTTGAGAGTCCCATGGACTACAAGGAGATCCAATCAGTCCATCCTAAAGGAAATCAATCCTGAATATTCATTGGAAGAACTGATGCTGAAGCTGAAGCTCTAATACTTCAGCTGCCTGATGCAGAAAGCTGACTCATTGGAAAAGACCCTGATACTGGAGGGCAAGAGGAGAAGGGGACAACAGAGGATGAGATGGTTGGATAGCCTCACTGACTCAATGGACATGAGTTTGAACAAACTCAGGGGGATGGTGAAGGACAGGGAAGCCTACTGTGCTGCAGTCCATGGGGTCACAAAGAGTCAGACAGGACTTAGCGACTGAGCAACCACAATTGTGTGTCTCATTATCTCTTCTACTAGATTATAAAACCATAGAAGTTAAGGCACGTCACTGGCTTTATTAGTTTGCTAGGGCTGCCATAACAATGTCCCATAAACTGAGCAGTTTAAACAGTAAAAATGGAAAGTCTCACAGTTGTAGAAGCTAGAATTTCAAGATCAAGGTGTTGGCCAGTTGGTTCTGACGGCTGTGAGGGAGAATCTGTTCTGTGTCTCTGTGGTTTGCTGGCCGATTTTGGCACTTCTCGGCTTGTAGAGGCAGCCCTCTAGTTTTCGCCTTCATCCTCAATGGCGTTCTCCCTGCATGTCAATCTGTGTTTGAATCTCCCCTCGTTTATGAAGACACTGGTCGTGCTGGGTCCGGTGCCCTCACTGCTCTGGCACAACCTCATCTTAACTAATATACCTGCAGGGACACTAATTCCAAATAAGATCAACATTCTGAAGTCCTGGAGGTTTGGAAGTCAACATATAAATTTGGGGAGGGGGGACACAATTCCACCCATAACGTGGGATTTGGCACCTTCATATCTGTCGTATTTTACTTGTATTTAGTAAGTTCCAGGGAGTGGCTCCGGGACCCACTGGACTTGATAAAAGTCTCTAGAAGGTTCAGAGGTAGAGCTGCTTCCCAGCTTATTGGTCTTTTGAAAACTGCCTCTCCATCCAAGGTTTACCAGAAGAGAAACTTCCTTCCTCCTAGCACTTCCTTGGGCTTTGTGTTTGATCTTTGGCTCATGTCAAGTTGAATATTTTGCTCAGGACTTTCCAAGCTGGTTTTTAACAGACAGGTAGCCATAATATCTTTACATATAAAGATTTAGGTGTGTTATTTATAGTTTAACATGTCTAAATATCTGGGTAACTCAGTGTACTTATCAAAATTTTAAGTGAATGTCTTTGTCTCACAGGTATGTGTTAGTAATAATGTATTAATAATAAATGTGTTAATGTGTTAATAATAAATGACAGTTTCCCTCAAAGGCATCTTACTTTCTTTCTGATATGTGTATAGTGTGATTATAAAGTAATGAGGTTGGTTCCACAGTCTACACACATGCATATAGATTGCTATATTCTATTGAAAATTTGCATGAGATATTTCCAGTATCTAAATTGTAATACTGTACTGCACACATCCATATTTTTAAAATGGATATTCCCTCCACAAATCACTTGCTTAATACAGCAGAACTTTTGGAGTTGATTTTCAGGCTACATTTGTTTGGGCATTTAAACGTGCATTATATAATACATTCTCTAAATGGTTGGAGCTGAAAGTTTGAGTTGTTATAAATATCAGGATTTGTTGTCATGGAAATGGGACTCTCTACAGAGCTCTGAATGTATAGAAAGTCTGCAAATATTTGTTGAGTGACTGAATGTATGAGTGAGTGAGGGGGTGTGGAGGAAGTGAAGGCATTTCTTTTAAATTCCACTTGAACCAATGGAATCAGTAACCTATGGTGAATGTGATACTGAAGAGTGAAGGTAATATATTTAAAAAACACAGAAGCGAGTTTTAATTGTTTATATTGTCTTATTCCTGTAAGTTGGACTTTGTTGTTATACTTTGTCTTGTCCCTGCACCCTCTACCCTGTGACTGATGGTTTCAAGCACTCTGCAATGGAAGGGATCTCCAAGAAAGGCAGTTTTAGGGGGAAGAGACACAAGGGATGCACATTTGCATAGGGCAGGAAGGGCACTGGAACATCTGGTGGTGGTGGCTGACTGGTACCATTTGTTAGCACTCATTAAATTCACATTAATGCACGGGTTGCTCTGAATGTGTAAATGCCATTTCAGGTCAGTTTTTTTCTCCCAGGTCAATGGCAATGACTTTGGGGGGCCCTATCCTGGTTGTTTCCTTGCCAATGGCATTTGACCTGGGGTCAGACCTGTATTTAACCCTTTCCTGTAGGTCAAAACCAAATCAACAGGGTGAGGATGAAACTGGAAATGAGTGGTCTGTACAGCAGGTGTCCCCTGCGGAGAATGTGCCGCAGGTGGAAACAGTTTAAGATCTGTTCCTGGCCCATCTCTGAAGACGCTTCAGAGGTCAAAGATGCAATTCCAAGACATCCCGTGTGGCGGGGGGCCTGGGGATAGATGGAGCAGGTGCTGACTTGGAGCGGTTTCTCAGCAGCACGGTGGGAGGACTTTCAAAGAGACCCCTTCTGGAGATAATGTATCCATATATTCATGAGCACATATCTCGGGCATCCATCGTGGACTGATTTACTTAGAAGTTGCCCCGAATGATTAGAACTTTACCCTCTGCCCCTACCTCCCACCAGCAACCGGAGATTTTGGTTGGAAGGCAAGAATATAATGCATTTTTCTCTTTCTTTGTTCTAGAGGATGAGGACGATGAGGAAATGGTGGAACCTAAAGGGGGCCAGGATTCAGAACAGGAAAATGAAGACAAAAAGCAGGAGGTGAAGGAAGGTACAGTGTGGGAGAGAAACTGCGTCACTGTTTTATTGTTTTTATTTTTGTAACCAACATAAGGGGGTATAGAGGTAAGTAAAAAATTTAATATATGCCTCCAGAATGGAAGGTTTTCTGGGATTGTTCAGTACATTACATGTAGCAATATAAACTGAGTTCCTTTAGTTTTGACTGACAGAAACAAATAAAATACAGGTCATCCACAATTCCAGCAACAAGTCCAGTTCCTTTAAAAGTCCTGTAAAATTATTACTAAATAGCAGTAAAACAAGATACTTGTTATCAATTGACACGCTACCTAATTGACTCCGTCCTATATTCCCAATGATAACAGGAAAGGAAAGAAGCAGATAGAATGACTTTGTCAGCAGATTCTGAGGTTTATGCTTGTGCGCTATAGAGAAACGTCAACCATGGCCATCACTATGGTGTATATGGGCTGAGCCGCTTCAGTCGTGTCTGACTCTGTGTGACCCCGTGGACTGTAGCCCGCCAGGCTCCTCTGTCCATGCGATTCTCCAGGCAAGAAGACTGGAGTGGGCTGCCATGCCCTCCTCCAGGGTATTTCCTGACCCAGGGATGGAACCAGCGTCTCTTCCATCTCCTGCGTTGGCGGGCAGACTCTTTACCACTAGCGCCACCTGGGAAGCCCAATCATCACTACTGACTATGCTGTGAATGTTTTCTCCATGCTCTGCCCAGATCAGGAGCAGCCTCTATTTGCTCCAGGATAACAACGACTAATATTTAGTAAGGGCTTACTAGGTGTTTGGCTGTGTCCTTAACACTCCAAAGATACTATGCACCCTTTGCAACACCCTTTTGAAGCAATATAAACTGGGTTCCTTATTGTCTCTATCTTATAGATAGAGAAATAGGAAAAGAGACATTTAAAAACATGCCCTGTATGCATAATGTATAGGTACCGGGCCTCTGCTTGGAGCTGACCCCAAAGCCTATATACCTCCCCATGGTGCCCTCCTCCCGTAATAGTCCTGGGTTTCAAAACACAAGAAAGCAGGAATGTAAAAAGAATAGAAAGGTGTAGGCCAGAAACACTATAGCTGATGTCCTTAGAAATCTAATTTTGTGTGCTTTTGGAGATTTCCAGCCTAAGGAGAAAAAGAGAATTTGAGATTGTCATTCTTACTGAGAAGCGGAGTATCTGTGAGGGTGGACTCTTGCATATTTCCTGTTAAGTGTCCCGGGCTTAGAGCAACAAAAGTCTAATTAGAAGCTCAGCTTATTTTATTTTTACATTTATTTATTTTTAATTGATGATTGCTTTACTGTATTGGTTTGCTTTCTGTCATACATCAATTTTAAAATTTTCCATTTGCCTGTGACTCTGGCACACATGGTTGTCCCCAGGGACTTTGTAAGAGTGGGTATGTACTGGCCATGTGGACTCACCTCACCCTGCCCAGGCATGAGTGAGGTGGCTCTTTACTGCCAAATTCTAGGGTATGGCTGTAGACAGGTAGTAGATTCAGCATCTTTAAGAGTGGCATTCACAGAAGGCCCAAGTTACTTTTTCTGAGAGATTGTAAAAGGATCTGACTGAAGCAATTTCACGTTTAAACTCCTGCTAAGAATGTGGGGAGGCTTCCCTGGTGGCTCAGATGGTAAAGAATCTGCCTGCAATGTGGGAGGCCTGGATTTGGTCCTTGGGCTGGGAAGATCCCCTGGAGAAGAGAATACCCACTCTAGTTCCTTGCCTGGAGAATCCCATGGACAAGAAGCTACAGTCCATGGGTCTCAAAGAGCTGGATATGATTGAGTGACCAACACTTTCACTTTCAAAAACATGTGTATATATTTAAGCTGGTGAATAGAATGTCATTAACACAGGTGTAGCAAGAGACAAAATAAGTCCGAGTTTACTAAAATACTATTTTTTTTACCAAAATATCCTTAAGATGTACTGAGTGATAAGGAGCCAGGGTATATTTTGTGTGTCTTGGCACAGATTCCCTCCTGCCCCCCAACCCCAATCTCCAAATTGTCTTCTCTGGCAAAGCACTGCAACCTCCTTCTTAAGTTCTGAGCAAAAACGCCCTCCAGTTTTAACTGTTACTCATGCTTCATGGAATTGATTAAAGTCCTGTTCAAAGTCCAAAAGAAGTTTGAAAGTACATTTCCTGTTACTGCCATGCGTGCGTCTTAGTCTCTATTAATGGCTTTTCTGCACATTAGCACATGATGGGTTAAAAGCATGTTTATGCTGGCATCAAACTCTTGCTGGCTTTTTTTTTTTAAAGCAAGATAGTATTTTGCAAACTTTTAAAAGAGTCTCTAGCAGATACGATCATGGCGCCATTCACACAGCTGCGTGGTAGGCAGGGCTGTGTCAGCACTTCCATAGGAACCCTGAATTTCAGGGATTTATTACTTAGCCATAAACATTTGCTCTGGGCTGAAACTTGACATACACGGTTTTAAACCAGGGAACACATTTTTGAGAAATCTGGCCTTTTTTTAGAATTTAAAAAAGAGTGCTGAGGGGAAGATGGGGAAAAAAAAAATCTGTGCTCACTAGCTTTTGACATTTTTGCCCATGTGACATCAAAATTCATTAAACAGTAAAGAAATGTAGGTTCAATTTATTACTCTTCCCACTTTTTTTTTTTTTTTCACAAAAGAGTTGGGAAAAGCAGCAAGTACCTTTTAGCTTTTAATCAAATTTTAGGAAATTTCTGTATGTGAGTGTCCTAGTATTTTCATGTTTAGAAATTTAAAACAACAGAATCAGAAACTTAGCTCTTATAATTGCACATTAACTCATAAACCTCACATTAACGTCAGAGAAGGGCATCATTCTTTATTCAGTTTGGTTTTTCTTACTCTTATTTTTGAACTGATTTCACTGTAAAATTCTCTAAGAACCACTGTGCCTACTTAATCTGATTTAATATTTAAGTTATGTGGGTTTACTTACTTATTTTTTAACCTTTTGGATATATTTTTGAAAACTATTTAAAAGATGTAATTTCTACATTGAAATTTAAAGCTACCTCATTGAGAAAAGCATTTCTGAAATGGAGATTTTGAAAATTACTTTTGACCTAAAATGAGGTTGTATAATATTCAATATAAATTGTGGATTTCACTATGGATTTTACATTTTTACAGGGAACAAAAAACCCAGGAACTCTAGACATCAAAAGATATAGTGTATAGTAAATAGAGTAAATAAAAAAGAAACTGAAAAAATGCACATTCAGGTCAATAAGAAAACTCAAGAAAGCATAGCAAATAGGATAGGATCACTATGAGAAACACATAAAAAAAGTATTGTCATAAACAAAACCAAGACAAATTAGTATTTTAGTAATAAAAAGAATAAAAAATAGACCCTAAAATAAAATTCATACCAAAGTTTAATTTTTCAGGCTATGATTTCATAGAAATTGGGCAGTTTTCTAAACTTTGAATTTTATGACTCTAGGGCTTTGTTTTCATACTTCTTATTGAAGCTGAATGTTAACTGTTCGGGTAAAGTTCAGTAAGTTTGAAATTGGTCCTGTTATTTGGATTATATGAAAGTAATAACCACATCTTCTGCTTTTCCTGAAGAATCTTTATTTCTTACGAAAGATCACTTTAAATGCATAAAATATTGCCAGCTCTTGGCAGAAATAGTCCATGTTGCAAAAACAGACAACAAAACCTGCTATAATAGCACTTTCTGCTTAACTTGTAAGAAAAATCAAACATTGCTGTTGTCCTTGTTTTTCTCTGGCATGCCTGTGGCTATTAATTCCCATCTTTTCATGCAGTGAAGATGTTTAAAACAATTATTTAGGTTCCAGGGATAGGGGAAAACTGAAGAAACGGAAACTTCAGGGAGAATCTGAGGTCTATCCTAGAGTCAGACTGTTCAGGTTCAAATTGTTTATGCTTATATTTTAAATTTTGTGGACTCCATTAATACACTGATTTTCTTCTCGTGAAATACAGTGTCTGGAGAGGTTTTATCTCCTGAATACTGATATTGATTATGGTTCCTGGATAGTCCATTATGTTTTCATTACATTGTAATAAAACATCAGTTTAAAGATTCTTAAATATGAGAGGTTTGGGGTCTTATCAAACATAACTATGGCTCTATTTAACTCCTAAGTTGAATATTGTTTATGACTTTTAAAAAGTACTCATCTGTTATTTTGTGCTAACAAATCATGTCATTTGATCTCTGTTAGACATCAAAGCTTAATATAAAATATGTTCTTTGTTTTGGTTCTGTAGCAATTTAGTTTCAACCCAAATATTGTATTGTCAAACATAATATGTGGAGAGGCTCCTGCTTCACTTACCTGAACTTGGCTTCTGCAAATACACTTTGATCAGCCGTTTAGGTTTCTTTTAGAGAAGAAGTTATATGTCTTTAAAGCTGAGATCAAAATGACAATAAAGTACAGGGGGAAATATTTACAGAAAATTACACAGGAACTATTTTTTATTCAAAGTAATGGACCTGTAAGGAAAGATACAGGTGGAATAAAAGTAACTCAAAAAGATAAGCAGAATAGAATAGATATTTTTTAAATATAAAAATAGGAATAAAAGGGAAAAAATTCCTATTTCTCTGAGTAATTTCAAGTGTGTTTCAAGTCATTCATCAGCAGTGACTAAAGTCAAATGAAGCTTTTTAAAATAAAACATTCTTCTTGACCTTGTAGTATTCTAGTTTAGTGATGCTTATTTATGTAGCAGTAGTGACCAGAGATTGAAGGCAAAAGGAGAAGAGGGCAGCAGAGTATGAGATGGTTGGATGGCATCACCGACTCAATGGACATGAACTTGGGCAGACTCTGGGAGATAGTGAGGGGCAGGGAGGCTTGGTGTGCTAGCGTCCATGACGTTGCAAAGAGTTGGACATGACTGAGCAACTGAACAAAACAACTGATTATTGAATGCTCAACTATTTGCTGAGCTTCCCCAGTGGCTCAGCGGTAAAGAATTCACCGGCAGTGCAGGAGATGCAGGAGACTCAGGTTCGATCACTGGGTCAGGAAGATCCCCTGGAGGAGGGCATGGCAACCCACTCCAGTATTCTTGCCTGGAGAATCCCTTGAACAGAAGAGCCTGGCAGGCTACAGTCCATAGGGTCACAAAGAGTTAGACATGACTGAAGCGACTTCAAATGCATGCAACTATTTGCTAGTGTGTTTATTTTTAACTCTTAAAGCAGACTTGAAGTTTGGGTATCGTTGCCTCATTTTATAGATAACACTGCTGCTTAGAGAGCTTTTATTGATTGAAGAATCCAAGTTAGCAAATGGCATAGTAGCTCTCGGATTCCAGGTCAATTTTATAGAGTTCTGGTTATTAATGGTTTACACACAGCCTACCTCACTATTTCTCAAACCAGTGTCTGTGTAGCGTTTCTCAGCAGATGTTGATGGAGGTTCTTATAGAGTCCCAGTATACACAGGCGTATTTGGGACTCTGGAGATTTCAGCAACAAAGAAATCCCTCTGCCTCTTAGAATCGCTGGGGTGAACTGTATTTGGAGATTACCTTCTGCTTAGGGGATGAATCATGTTTTTGGTATAACATCACCTGGAGAGCATTTTATAAGGTGTGAGCCAACTACGTCATGATCATTCAAGTTTCTTGTTCAAATACAGACTTTGGGAGTCTGTCTAGAACCTCTTTCATTTTGATTTGGGGCAGAGGAGGGCAGGCCACAATGGGGGAGACATTCTGAACATTACGGGTTTGAGACCTACTTCCGTGGCTCTGCAAAAAGACTTCCCTGCGCCTTCTTTTATTTCTCTTATCCAGTGGGTCACCAGCTCTAATAAACTGTACAAGAATCTGCTCTCTTTCAGTCCTTACTTTCACTGGTTAAGTTTAAACCCCCATTGTTTCTTTTCTGAACCATTACCATATATTCCCAATTGGTCTCCCCATTTGTTTTCAGGGAATAACTTCTTATGTTGGAGTGTACTAAATTAACAGTGTTGTATTACTTTCAGGTGTACAGCAAAGTGATTCCTTCATACATATACATGTATCTATTCTTGTTCAGGTTTTTTGCCCATTTAGGTTGTTCCATAATATTGAGCATAGCGCCCTGTGCTATACAGTAGGTCCTTGTTCAAGGCAGTGGCTTCAAGATACCATTAATCAAGTCAAATAACTCTTCCATAAAACCTTATGCTGCAGGTGACTGCACCTAAATGATTCCTCTGATCATGTAGCCAGGTGGACTTTGGTCCTAGTTATGCGGATGGTTGTGGAAGTGTTTGGGAAAGCCTGTGGGTGAGTGATTCCACCCAGGGACCTTTAATGCACTGCCCTCCTCCTGAAGTTTAAACTTCAGGAGCTTCTGATCCTACTAGAAGAATAATCAATCAAACACTTATTGAAGTCTCTCTGCACGGAAGTTGAAATGGAGTTCCTGAAGAGCCACAATGGTTCAGCTGACAGTTTCTGCCCTTAGGGATTTCTCATTCTGGAGGAGTTCCTAACACTTCGTTTATAGGTTTATGTAAACTTTGCTACTGAAGGAACAGTTTTTGTAACCTAATCCTGACTCCGAGGTGAGCTGACTTTCAGACACTGACATATTGCTAGTTATTTAGTCTCTCTTGGCCTCATTTTGTATCTTCAGATTTAGTTTTGTATGATTAATCATGCTGGAAAGTAAGGCATAAAAACAATTGTGAGGTATCTTATAGCATTTATTTGTTTCTTGTGTTTGTTCAAAAGCAGAAGACATCTTGGGTAAAGGTGGGTTTGCAAGGACATGCTTTAGTTTTTGAGGGGAATTTATATAACAACCTTATCAAGCAACTATCTAAAATAAAATGAATTTATCAGTAGAAAGAGGCAAGGTGCTATCTGAATCGTATCTGAATCGTATTATGAAAGTGAAAATGAAGTCACTCAGTCGTGTCCGACTATGCGACCCCATGGACTGTAGCCTACCAGGCTCCTCCCTCCATGGGATTCTCCAGGCAAGAGTACTGGAGTGGGTTGCCATTTTCCCTCTCCAGGGGATCTTCCTGACCCAGGGATCGAACCTGGGTCTCCAGCATTCCAGGCAGATGCTTTAACCTCTGAGCCACCAGGGAAGCGTATTATAGATAGTTCTTAATTATTTGGTAAGTGCAGCTTAACCATAGCTTTACAACCTAATATACATGGTCTTACAGATTTCTCTACTATGTACTATTTGAGCTGTTTTTCAAGTTCAATTCAAAAGAAAGTAACATTCAGAACTGATTATTAAAACACACAATCATCTTCATTTGTAATATTTGTTCAACTCTTATGACATCTTTTTGTAAAGCTGGCAATGCAGACATCTGCAAAAAACCTTTGGTGTGAATTTAAGAGTAATTTAGAATTAATGCTAACAATGGCTTATTTTACTGTGTCCTATTTCTCTTTTGATAAACAGTGTCTTTCAAGAGTTGGATTCCTCTTGAAATGTTTTAATTATCCTTTTTGGTTTTTTTTTTGTCTTTCCCAACAATCTCTTTTACATAAAAAAGCTCCCCCAAGGGAGCTGACAGAGGAAGAAAAACAGCAGATCCTTCACTCAGAGGAGTTCCTCATCTTTTTTGATCGGACAATACGGGTAATTGAGAGAGCCCTGGCAGAAGACTCCGATATCTTCTTTGACTACAGTGGTCGAGAATTGGAGGAAAAAGACGGGTTAGTTTCTTGTGTGCAGTTAAAAAAAAATACTGTGATAAGTTATCTGTTGCTTCTGAACTCATTTATGTTTTGAGTAGGCAAATTGCAAGCCTGACAAATCAGAAGAGACTGAAATTCCAGAGCTGATCTTGCTGAACAGCTCTGGCTAAGGGCTTTGGTTATGATTTCTGGCTTAGAGTTTCCCTGTAATTATCATGTGCTTCAGTGAAATGCTTTTGAACTTGATATCTGGGGGACAGTCCAGGTGATAGGGGCTGGTAGAGTCATGTACATTGTCCTCTGGGAAAACATCCTTATAAGCAGTAAGAGGAGATTTACGTTATATCCAGGAGGTCTAGTTTTGATGTCTAAGCAAACAGGAAGCTGAGGAAAATAAACAGGAGATCCAGGAGAACCTTAACTGATGTGCAAGGCAACAAACAGAGACTGGCAACTTTTTCCTCTCATGATACCGTAAGATTATGTATATATGCCTTTTAGGAAACACATGTGCAAGCATATGTTTACAGATTAAAAAAAACCTGTCTATAAAACTATGGCCCCAAGCAACTTGCCCTGTGACTTCAGCAAGTGTATTGTCAACCATCTTCACGTAGATAATAGGAGGCACTTTATGAGCTTTGTAGAGAGACAGAACTGATGTTTAGCCACCAATTTCTCTTGGCAATATGAAAAGATGAGATCACCTGTTGTTTTCATCAGACCTGACATTTTACTACTTCTAAAATTCAAATACATTGTCAAAGGCCAACGCTGAAGATGCTCAAGGCCATGTAAACAGGTTTGGAAGGGAGTTCTGAAAATGTTCGTAACTGTTGATAGTATTGATAGACTATATCAAAGAGACAGTAGTTTGAATATACATGTTATATTTGTTTAATTTTAAAAAGCCATTACTCTCTGGCTCACTTAATATTCTGAGTCCTGTTTCCCTCTGGGCCTGGCACAGTATTATCTTGGGTGTATGTACCTCTTGGGGCTTCCCAGGTGGCGCTAGTGGTGGAGAACCCGCCTGCCGATGCAGGAGATGCAAAAGACGTGGGTTTGATCCCTGGGTCGGGAAGATCCCCTGGAGGAGGAAACGGCAACCTACTCCAGTATTCTTGCCTGGGGAATCCCATTGACAGAGGAGCCTGGTGGGCCACAGCAGTGGGGTTGCAGAGAGTCAGACACGACTGAGTGACTGACACTAAAGGATAGTGTAAGGAACTTGTCTGAGTTTGCAGTGGTGGAGCTGAGGAAGAGTTAGCTAGGGGAGAAAAAGTCATAATAAGTTAGCTCTGTGGAACCCAAATACCTAGCCAGAGATCAAGTCACCCAATCGGACAAGTGGTGCAGGGTGCAAGGCCATAGAACAGAAGAAAGAACAGAAAATAAGGTGAGTGGGGAGGAATTCCTGAACTGAGGCCCGAGGAGTCTAGATAGCTTTTTATGTGGATCCAGCTTTTTATGTGGGATCCATACCCAACTTAAGTATGACCCAACTTAAACACGCAGTCTTGTGGAGCAAATGTATGATCAGTGCAGAGTTCTTCAGAGGATGGTCTGTGGCCAGTTGAATATCAGCCAAAAAAAAAAAAAATCAACACTGGCCAAAATGTAATCCTCCCCCACCAGGATGCTATTCTGGTCTATGTTAAGTACCTACAATGTTTGGTGAATCCCTCACCCCGCCCACCCCCCAGCAGGCCTGTCTCCCTGTGCAACTTTTCACTTGCTATTGCACAAGGAGGCCGCCCGCCACAGTAAACCAGAAATTATAGGTAAAGTGAAACTTGCGTACACTTCTGGTCTAAGGCCAGATCAGTTGACACTGATATCAAAGAATCTCCCAGTGTGCTGTGCTTTCTTGAAAGCTGGGAGATTTCTTGTAAACTCTGCTCCAAGGCAGAACGTTTTAGGGGGAGGAGAATGCTTTAGAACTGGTCAGGATGGGAACCTGAAACAAATTTGACATTTCACACCAGGCTTGGAACAACATGTGGAAACCTTATCTGGGCCAGGTAAGAGAGAACTCTGCATGAAGGAGGCTGCCTTTAGTGGTCATTTATGATCAGCGTTTGCTCTCTAAGTTGATGCTTTGGCTTCAGAGTACTGTGTGCCATGCTCTTGCCATTTTGTTCTTTCAATATGAGCAGTAGAGATGGAATCCCATTTTGAGGCATCTTATTTATCTTTGATCTTTAAACCCTCCTAGGGACATCCAGGCTGGAGCCAACCTTTCTTTCAGTCGTCAGTTCTACGATGAGCATTGGTCCAAGCATCGAGTTGTCACTTGTATGGACTGGTCTCTCCAGGTAAGAATTGTTGTTGGGTCGGGACAAACTGGACTTGTGTTCTCATGGCATTTGTATTACAAAAAATAAGAGAGAATTGCCTCGCTAATTTGGATGTGTTCACTGACCCATAGTTTTCTTGTATGCTTATGGTTTTCTTTCTCATTTTGCTGAAGTTTCAGTTTAAATTTGCACTCTGTTATTCATATCCATTGAGTACTTACTCTGTGCCAGGTACCAGCCCAGGAGCCGGGCCATTCTTTCCATGAAACCACTCTCACTAAGGCCGCCAGTGCTTTGTCAAATCCTGTGGGTATGTTTAAGCCTTCATCTACCCTGACCTCTCTTTGTCACCCAGCTTTGTTGACGTTCTCAAACCTCTAAAAATATTCTCCTTCCACTGAGTTCTACAACGCGACTCTCTTCTAGTTCTTGAACTCCTCTAAGACTTATTTTTTCCTCTTCTACCCCGTGATCCTCCTGGTCATGCTCCCATTCTCTCTTCTGGACATGCTGTCTGTGGGAAGGGATCTCTTCCACTGCTATCGATTCAGCCATCACATGGGCAGTCTTTTTCTGTCCCCACCGAAAATCTCTCCTGAATTCCACTTTACACCCCAGAGAGACAGATCCATTCAGGTGTCCCATAGAATGGCAGATTCATCACTAACTCATTATTTCCACACGTCTAAAGTCCTTTTTTGCCTACTCTAAACCCTGACTATTCACTGGAAGGATTGATGCTGAAGCTGAAGCTCTAATGCTTTGGCCACCTGATGCAAAGAGCTGACTCATTGGAAAAGACCCTGGTGCTGGGAAAGATTGAGGGCAGGAGGAGAAGGGGGTGACAGTGGATGAGACGGTTGGATGGCATCACCAACTCAACAGACATGAGTTTAGGAGGTAGTGTAGGACAGGGAGGCCTGGCATGCTGAAGTTCATGGGGTCACAAAGCATCAGACATAACTTAGCAACTGAGCAAAAACAACAATTCTGTGTTAAAGCCATCACAACATACTCAAAGGCCTAAAAAAACCTTTCATCACTAACATCAAAAACTTCCTCTCCTTTATCTCCCAGACTTACTCAGTCACGAGGACTGTCTATTTCTCTACTCCTATATTCCTTATCTTACCCCTGTCGTATTGCTCATCTTCTCATGGTCTTTCTGCACCCAAACTTGTCCACCTATCGTTTTCTATCTAGACATCTAGCCAAATAATCTTTCTAAAATACGGATCTGATCACTTTACTCCATGGATTAAAACTCCCTGTTGCCTGTAAGAGAAAAAAAAAAAAAATCTAACTAAACTCCCTAGTGTAGCACTCCTAATGAAAGCACTCAACTCCCTAGTGTAACGTTCTAGGGAAAGCAGGCAGAGTTACCAAAAGCCAGCTTGCTGAATGGCCAACTCGCTTAGTGTGTCATTTACCCAGCAGTGAGAAGTTACATAATGCACGTCGAGGCACACAGCTGAACTGCGGCGATCTAACTCACGAGCCTGTGCTCTGGGTGGTCATCGGGTGGTCATGCCGTGTTCCCTCCTGTAATGACAATGATATAACAGCAATGAGGGAGCTAGGGACGATGGATGCTGGGCACTTCTACACAGCACATCTCTTCTTCCTTTTAATCTGTGCTTTTATTGGGAATAGTGATCATGGCTAGCTTCTTTCTCTTTTTTCCCATTGTGGCTTCACTGGGTCTTCACTGTGGTGCCCGGGCTTGTCTAGTTACAATGCTCGGGCTTCTCGTTGCAGAGCGTGGGCGCAGGCTCAGTAGTTGAGGCACACAGGCGTCTTGAGTTACAACACGTGGGCTTAGTTGCTCCCAGGCACATGGGATCTTAGTGCTCCAACCAGGGATTGAACCCACATCCCCTGTATCGGAAGGCAGATTCTCAACCACTGAATCACCAGGAAAGTCCCCATGGCTAGCTTTTAATTTGTGCTTCTTATATGCTAGGCACTGTGCCAGCTACTCCAAAGGCATTATTTTATTTCACCCTCGTAACATCAAGCTTCCTGGGTAGTGCTGGAGGTAAAGAACCTGCCTGTCAATGCAGGAGACTTAAGAGATACAGATTTGATCCCTGGGTCAGGAAGATTCCCTGGAGGAGGGCACAGCAACCCACTCTAGTATTCTTGCCTGAGGATTCCCAGGGACAGATAAGCCTGGCGGGCTGAGAAGTCAGACAAGAGGTTCTAAGTGCTGAATGACGTAGGGCTGATAGCAGGTGCTTTCAGGGTTCAGTGGAGATCGGAGTCTGTACCTCTTGTTGGACAGGGTGTCTTAGAAGACTGGGATTAGAGAAAGGGAGGGGGGAAGAGAGTGTTCCCGGCAGAGCAGTGAAGCGGATGATGTGAAGAGCCCCATGTGATCGTGCTGGGGAACAGAACACTGAAGAGGAATGTAATCCCCCGCAACCAGGCTGTCAACAGCCACAAAGTGGGCGAGTGTTCTCTCCTCTTGAATCTCCTCTTACATCCAAACAAGAGAGCATGCGGGGCACAGTCGTGCAGAGGCTGATGCAGGCAGGGGTGTACCCAGCCACTTCCTGCCAGCCAGCGCATGGGTGGTCTGTAAGCACGCTCGGTCGTGTGTGCAGAAATCAGATCCAAGGTGGAGAAAACACTTAGTGCGGCTCATTCACTTGTTCACAGTCTGAAGATTACACAGGAACCTTATCTGACACATTGCTCAAGGGCAGCTTTTGCTGAGTCCCTGGGTCTGCTGATAACGCTCCTGGAGGAGGTGGTGGGACCCTCGCCGGTAGGGCTGGTCCCCACCTGGCCTCGGCATGGGGTGGACATCTACCTGTTGCCCACAGGGAGATGCGTCTCCACACAGGATCTTGTGTATTGTTCGTGTTGCTGAAAGAGAAACTGGAAAGGGCGGAAGTTCTACCATAGAGACTCTATATCGGTTTTCCCCCATTTTTGTGTAATCTGTCATCTGCAGTGTGGGGAAGGGGTTTGCAGTTCTGAAGACTGTATTTTATATGAAGCATAAGAAAAAGGAATGAGAATCCTTAGTTCCAGGGTAGCATCGACATATATACACTCCCGTGTATGCAATAAGTAGCTAGCAGGAAGCTGCTGTATAAGACAGGGAGCTCAGCTCCAGGATCTGCGAGGATAAAGGGGTGGGTTGGGGTTGGAAGGGAGGCTCTAGAAGGAAGGGCTAAATGTATATGTATGACTGATTCATGTTCTTGTACGGCAGAAACCAACACAACATTGTAAAGCAATTATCCTCCAATTAAAAATAAATTTTAAAAAAGGATAATAAAGGAATTTGATGAACACAACACCGAAGAACCCCTAGTTCCTACATCCTAACAATTTAGTGGCGTTCAATTACCAAGTTTACATACTTATGGGATGAAGAGACTTTCTGAGTAAATCTATGTGGAATCCCGTGATGTTCAGAAAGAGGAAAAGGACAGACGCATAGTCTTCGAGTCCAGCAGAGACGTGTGTACTTACGAGTGCAACAGAATGGCAAGGGTGGGGGAGGAAAAAACCATAAGATTCCTCATAGCTTCGCTTTGAGCTCCTGGATCAAAGGTCTCCTTGGTCTTCTTCCTAAACAAGAACACTTTACCTTGGCAATATCTGCAAAATAGCCCCCAGTCATTATCTCCTGAAGGACATTGGGGCCCTTGGGGAGTTATGTCAACTTTGCTGTTCATCAAATATTGTGTAATAGAGGGAGTCAATAATACTGTCTGCATTCAACATGACAGATTTGGCAGTTGTATACAAAACCAGATTTATGATCTTTCTCCCACCCTGTGTATTCCTCTCACGTGTGATTTGCATCCTCTCACCTTGGAGTCATTCAGGATACAAACACAAGTCATCTTTTTTATTGAAGTATAGTTGATTTACAATGTTGTGTTACTTTCTGATGTACAGCAAAGTTATACATATATGTGTGTGTTCTTTATTCTGTTATTTTTCGTTGTGGTTTATCACAGGATATTGAACACAGATCCCTGTGCTATACAGTAGGACTTCATTGTTTATCCATTTTATACATAATAGCTTACATCTGCTAGCGCCAACTTCCCTCTATTCCTCCCCCACTTCCCCTTCAACCACGCCCCCTTCAAGTAATCTTGGATAGCTCATTTAATTGCCAAGCCCAGTCAAATTTATGGTAGCAAAAAGACCCCCACTGTCACCAATTCAAATCTACTTACATGTGGAATCGATCCCTACTGTATGTCATGCCATCTTCTTCTTGCTTATATCAGGAAATAGCTTCCTATCTGGTCTTCCTGCCTCAGTTCTCTATTAAGTACTTTTTCCAGGTTACTATTTGTAATGATTACCTGTTTGCCCTCAGTGTCACCTTGAGCAAGTCACCTGACTTCTCTTGGCTTAAGTTTTCTCATTCCCAAAATAGTCATCAAACCTCGCTCCCGTGCTTATTGTGAGTATTAAATGAATTAATGTACTTTAAAAGCTTAGACTTTAATAAAGTATCTAGTATAGTAAAAGTGCTCAATAAAGGTGGCATAGTAGTGAAAGTAGTGGTCTAATTAGAAATATTAGCAATTGCAGAGGGTGACTCCCAGCATAAAGTCTAAAATCATTAGCCTGTATTCAGTGACTTCTGTGGGAATGTCTTGAAGCACCTCCAGCCCTTTAATCTTTTTCATCTCTTCGCCTTACTTGCCTCCCAGCCAGGTGCTATAACCTCACTGTTTTCTGAATGTGTTCTCCATTGCATTAGCTCAGAAAAATTTACCCCTGGCTACCTTCAGCAAAGAGGGAAATTTATTCTAGTCACTGGAGTACTCAGGGAATCCACAGAAAAGACAAAGAACTGGGACTCAGGAGTATAAATCTGGGCAGCTTGAGAGGCTTCACCAATAGAATGCTGTCATTACTTGACTCATTTGCAACCCAGGGAGTCTATGTCTCATTTCAAAATTTACAGTTAACAAGGTAGAGAATATGATTGCCCTAGCTGGGATGAATGAATTCTCCCTGGGGAGTTTGACATCTGTGTATTGAGGTAGTTTCCAAGGATTGGGAGAATTATTGTGAACCAGGCTGATACCCAAGAGAAATCTCTGGCATCAGTATTTGTTCCCTTGTCTATACTCTTCTATTTCTGCTCTCCTATCACTTTCCCATGTGACAGGGCCCAGTCAATCTCATTTATTCTCAGAAGTCCTTTTCAATATCTCTCCCTGGCATACCACATTCCAGCTGAAGTGGCTCCTTTATCCTCTGGGCTTTGATAGAACTCCTTTCCTATCTCCATCGTAGCATGTCCTGCTTTTCTATTCGTGTTGCAGTTTTCCATACACATGGCTCACCTCCTCCTACTAAATGGTGAGTGCCTGTAAAGCAAAGCATGTTACTGTTGACATTCTCGTCCTGCGTTTTCTTATTGCGGTAAAAGTCACATAATATAAAACATACTATTGTAACCATATTTAACTTACAGTTCAGTGGTGCTAAATACATTCACATTGTTGTACAGCTCTCACCGTCATCCACCTCCTGAATTTTTCACCTTCCTAAACTGAAATTCTGTCTCCATTAAACACTAAGTCCCTATTCCCCCTCCCCAGGCCCTACCCCCTGAAATCTACCAGTGTGCTTTCTGTCTTGTCCCACATTTTACTTATTGAACTGAGGGCCTTACATAGGCTTCCCTGGTGGAAGAATCCGCCTGCAATGCAGGAGACCCGGGTTCAATCCCTGGATCGGAAAGATCCCCTGGAGGAGGAAATGGCAACCCACTCCAGTATCCTTGCCTGGAGAATCCCATGGACAGAGGAGCCTGGTGGGTTACAGTCCACGAGGTTGCAAAGAGTTGGATATGACTGAGTGACTAATATACTTTAGTGCCTTACATATGCTTGGGGGCCACTTGAGGCATGCCACAGTGTAAGAGACGTGGTCTTGAAACAAATAGACTTCAAGCAGGATCTCACTTTGTCATTTATTAGCAACTTAACTTGGAACAAATTCCTTACCCAGTTTCTTACCTGGGCTGCTTTGTCTGTAGAAATGGGAAAACCCGTTGCTTTAGACAACTGCAAGAATCAAGTGAGTGAACATGTCACCCAGCCCCTTGTTAGATGCATAATGACACTTAAAGCATGTTGGTTCCTTCCTTGCTAGTAAATGTCAGATTTTATTTTTTATAAGAACAAACAGCTTGAGAGCAGAGTGGGCAATTTCTGAGTAAAATTCCCCTAGGTTAATTATTAGATAATTCAGCCCTGTGAATAATCACCAACTTCCCAGGAGTTGATATTCTCTTTAAAATAATAATTTTAATATTTCAATAATCATGCAGAGAATGACTACTTTTTTTGTTGGAAAATAAGAAAATATTGATTAGTCATGTTCAAACAGACATACTAGAGGAGACTTTGAAATCATAAACACTTTCATGACTTAAGAGTTAATCAGTATCTTTAGGCCTTTTGATCCCAGTTATAGAAATTACACCAATAGCATTTCACTGGTATTTGAAAAAAACTCTCCCTGTTTTCTAAAGGGGTTTTAAGCCCAATAATTTAAGATTTTGTTTTAAAGTGGGAGCCAGCGATGAGACCCAGATGTGAAGCTGTGGGATATTATTCCAGACACATCTGGCTGCTCATTGGCCACTGGGGTAGTGGTGTTGATGTTTATAGAGTTGCCTTTTCCCATGTGACCTAGTTAAACTTCAGATGGACAGTCTGGAGACTTCTGTGTTTATCTGGATGTTAGTTTCTTTGAGTGGGCTTTGAATCAAAGGCCTTTCTTAATAGGCCTTTGATTCATCCGCTGAGGAGTGTTTTCTAATAAAGAATGATTACTTCCCCTGGCGGCCACATACATGCGTCTCGTTGCAGGCTTATACTTCCTCTGCACCAACTGGTAAATTGTAACTCTCTGCAGCTTTCTTAAGCTGGGGGAGTTCAAAGAATGAATAAAACACATAGAAGACTCAGGCTTAATTATCTTTGATAGGAAAAAAAAAGCTGATGTTCAAATTTTTACTGACAAACTTATGTTAAATATATACAGTGTAGTGAATAAGAAGGAAAAAACTAAACTACCTGTGAGCAAAGAGTGGTATGATCTGCTATAATCCTGATAATCCTGATAGTATATTTAATGGGGCTGCCGTATGGAAATCCCGGGTAGGAATGACGTTTTCATACAATGTACTCTGACTCATAAATACTTGCCATGAGATTCAACCTGTCTATTTCTAACGCTCAACGCAGAGTTCATGTATAGTGAGTAGGTATTTCTACTTGCTGTAGAGTCCTCTTAGTTATGTTACTACTTGAGTTTCTTTCACTTGAGCTTCTAATTGTTGGCATTATTTAACAACAAAGGATTAAAGATAGGATCTTGCTGCTGAGCGCAGAGTCACTAACATAAAAAAAGAGTATTTGTAATTCAGTAGATTTTGGCACAAGTTTATCATGCTAGGACTTACTAGGCCTGGATTCAGAGGTCAATAAAACCAAGTCCCTACACTCAAAAAGCTTACAATCTAGTCGTGGACATAGACCGGGAAAAGCCATAATACAACTTGACACGTGCCTTAATAGGGGGACATACGTAATGCTAAGGGGGGTGATGAGAGGCAATGAGGGGTGGTGAATGATTAGGTAGGATTAGGTCTGGAGGACTTGACGCCTACATGGAGTCTTAACAAATAAGTTAACAATGTAACCAACACAGGAGAGGCTTTTCAGTGAGAGTGAGTGTCAACTCATGGTACAGAGGCTGTACCTATGAACCTCAGAACTAGCCCAGTGAGGCTGGGTCATAGGTAGGGGTTGGGAGGAAAGGGGGTAGGTTGTAAGAGATTAGGCAGAGAAAGTAGAAGCTAACAGATCGTGTGAGCTCAGTTGTTCAGTCATGTCCAACTCCTTGCAACCCCATGGACTGTAGCCCCCTAGGCTCCTCCGTCCATGGGATTTTTCCAGGCAAGAATACTGGAGTGGGTTGCCATTTCCTCCTCCAAGAACAGATCATGAAGGATCCTAAATGACCTAGATTTTATCTTGAAAGTAATGATGAGCCATTAAGCTTTTCTAAGCAGAGAAACGACTTAGCCAGATACATGTTTCGTAAAGTCATATTGACAAAGGATGGAGGGTGGAGTAGGTGAGCGCGGGGCCTGGCAAGCCTAGAAGCAGAAAGTCATTTAAAATGCTGTTGTCTTCATCCAGACAAGAAATTCATTTAGGAGGCTCTGACGTTAAGGATAGAAAGAAGCATACATTTGAAAGGTCTTGAGGAAGTTCTGAAGCAGCATGTAGAGAAGAAAGAGGGAGGGGTAAAAATGAACGTGGAGCGTCTGGCCCAGTCAGTGCAAAGTCCTAATGAGAGGAATGTTGAAACAGCTTTTTGTAGAAGGCAACAAGCTCACTTTCCTGTGCATTGCATCTGATGTGTCTATGTACAGCCTTGAGAAATCTCCAGTAGCTGTAAAATATGCATCTTAGAAATCAAGCCCAGAGATAAATGTTTGAACATTGTCAGTATATGAATGCTAATAAAAGCTATTGGATGAGATCACCAGGGAAGAATGTGTAAACAGACACCAACAAGAGGACAGAAAACAGCCCCAGCCCCCCATAGGTAGTAGAAGGAGCTGCAGAGGCTAAAAACAGTGGTTCAGAAGAGTGGGAGAGAAAGGTGTGATGGAAGCCAGCACAGGAGAGAGGAGGAAGCCGCCCAAACGTCAGATACCGCAGAGGTTCAGCAGTGTGTGTACTTTGATGGTGACTATGACAAGCACATGTGGAATGTTGCGGGTAGAAACCAGATTCATTGGGCTGAGACACGAAGTTGGGACTAAGTATGTGCTGTGCTGTGCTTATAATCGCTCAGTCATGTCCAACTCTTTATGATCCCATCAACTGTAGATCAGGCTCCTCTGTCCATGGGATTCTCCAGGTCAAGAATACTGGAGTGGGTTGCCATGCCCTCCTCCAGGGGATCTTCCCAACCCAGGGATCGAACCCATGTCTCCCGCATTGCGGGCAGATTCTTTACCATCTGAGCCCCCAGGGAAGCCCTAATATACTGGAGTGGGTAACCTATCCCTTCTCCAGGGGATCTTCCTGACCTTGGAACCAAACCAGGGTCTCCTGCATTGCAGGCAGATTTTTTTAGCAGCTGAGCTACCAGGGAAGCTCTGGTATTAAGTCTGCCACAGCTTAAAAAGCAAGTACCATTTCAAGTGTATAATATAGCATGCGTCTGTTGCAATAAGAATCTTTCCCTTGTGTTGTCATCTTGGCGTAACCCATCCTGTGACTTCTTCCATTTAGTACCCTGAGCTGATGGTCGCTTCCTACAACAACAACGAAGATGCTCCCCATGAACCAGATGGAGTAGCCTTGGTTTGGAACATGAAGTTTAAGAAAACCACACCAGAGTACGTCTTCCACTGTCAGGTAGGAGTCAGCACTGCAGAAATAGCTGACATCTCCCGTGAGGCCAAATATAGCTCGTGCGGCCTTGCATCTGTTTCATGTGGAGAAGCAGCACAGAGCTTAAAAACGGAATTGTTGACAATTTTGGAAAATTCCCCCACAGTAACCTAATGTTTTGGGAAAGTGGCCACCCTCTCCAAACAGTTAGGAAGCCTGGTTGGGGACTGTGTGTCATTTTCTTTCTATTTAAAACAGCGCCATGAGGACGAGTTTATAAAGGCCTCGCACTTAGGAAGAAATCCGGGTGTACCACTTCCTCTGCTTAGCAGGAACATATGTTCGCCCACCCACGTGGACATCCGCAGAGCAATAGCAGTTCAAGTTCCCGCCTCGCTCTGAAATGCAGTTCAATACGATTTCGCCAGTTTTAAGTTGATGGGCACCATCTTACTTCACAGATAATAATACTTTGGTAGCCAGTTTAGGGGAAGGTTTATCACCCTCTTTTTTTTGAATTGTTGAGAAATAGAGATACTGTTTCTGGTTTGCAACTAGTTTGGGATGTTTTACTGCTTGTGTCTGCTGACACGTTGGTCCAGTCCTCCATTTGACACAACACAGGCTGAAAGTATGTAACAATTGCCCTGTTGCCACGGCTCTGCTGAAATAATAGGCCTTGGTAGTGGCCAGTATACCAACCCCTGTATTAATGCCCCTCTCCTATGATTATGCACAGGAAAATACAAACAAACATTCTAGCTCAAAGTTTCAGCTCCTCAGATATAATTCAGAGGTCCTGAGTGACAGATTACTCTGAAAACAAATACATCAGTTGAAGAGACTGGGTAAACTTGTTGATATTTGAAAGCTTAGTGCCATTTTATATCTAAGAGCTGAGTATCGTTTTGAACTAAAATATGTTTAGACTTTAAAACATTATCAGAT
Source organism: Ovis canadensis (assembly GCF_042477335.2). Classification (NCBI taxonomy): domain Eukaryota; kingdom Metazoa; phylum Chordata; class Mammalia; order Artiodactyla; family Bovidae; genus Ovis; species Ovis canadensis. The sequence continues at coordinate 27,733,433 of NC_091248.1, forward strand.
ATAATTTGAGGAACAAGGACTGCTGGAACAAAGGTCCTAGCTTCAACCTGATTGAGTAACCTCTAACTCTGACCATGTTTTTCTAATTTGCTATCATAAAAACAACAAGTCCTGGTCTGCATAGTAAATAACCTTTATTTTTTGAACCTTTGAAATGAGAACAGTTTTTTCTTTCTTTCTTTCTTTTTAAGATTATCAAATTTGTCAGTCTGATATGCTCTTTCTGTAAACATAGAAGCACAAAATCCTAATTTTATTCAGTTTAAAGAGTTTTGCTGAATTGCCAAGCAAATACTAAAAGGATTATGGGATAAACAGAAGCACATTAAAAAAAAAAAAAAAACAGCGCCATTTGAAGTATTTTGAATAGTGTATAAATCATATACTGAATTTTTTTAACTTTAAGAAGTGACACACTATATTGTTTTGGTCAGCGTACAAAATGTTTATCATCATCAAAAAAATGTTTATTATTATATTAACTAGCAGTGGGTTGCCTGTGACAATAACAATTTGAGAATGTGGTTAACATTCACAACATTGCATAGTAACAGGTCAGTAGGAACTAATAAGTTGAGTGAAGACACAAATTCCAGAAGGTTTGGGAATTAACTAGAATTTTCAAATTTTCAAATTGTGTTTTCTGACACATTGACTGAGAAGAACATCCTTTCTTTTCGTCTCCTGCTGTCTTTGGGATCATTTATGAAAAGCTTCACCAGAATGCCTTTAACCTTATTTTTACTTGCTTTTTAAATGCTCCAATGTATGTGTTCTAGAAGATATGCTCTTGATTTTTTTTCAAGTCAAAAGTGCTCTTCATATCCTACCAAAAGATACTAAGATATCTCTGTATCCCCCAAATTCCTACTACTATCTTCACTTCATCTGGTGACCAGAAGCTGGCGGGGGGAGTTTCATGCTTTTGCTCCCTATTTGAGAAATTTCGTACCCAACTCCCTGCCCCTTCTTACCACGCCCCGCCCCTGCCCCCCCCACCCCCACACACACACATACACACTTATTCCCTGTGGCTCACTCATTGCTGGGGTCTGCTTCTGAGGTGGTCAGAAGAGCAAGAGTTTTTCCAGGAGGGGATTCACCCGTGTTGAACATGACACAGCGTGCCCTGGAGAGTACCATCTCTGTTGGGATAGTGGCCCATCTTGCCACAGTTGATCTCGATGAAGTTTCAATCACCACCAAGTAAGTAACAGTGGTTGCGGAAGTGCTGTGATCCTGAGTGTGGCTGAGCTCTTGGGAGACCAACGCAGGGTTAACTTGGACACCCAGGGAGGGTGCGCATGACTTGGGGGGTGGAGGTGAGGTGGAGGGAAGAAGTAACAGGACAGTTTGGTTGCCGTGACGTAGCCATGGTAGTTCAGGGGGAATTTGGAGGGGCCGCAGGACTAAAACTAGTGACGTGTAGAAGTGTTAGCCGCTCAGTTGTGTCTGATGCTTTGCAACCCCAGGGACTGTAGCCCCTCGGGCTCCTCTGTCCATAATTCTCCAGGCTAGAATATTGGAGTGGGTAGCCATTCCCTTCTCCATGGGATCTTCCCAACCCAGGGATGAGACATGAGAGAAACCAAACCCTCCACTCACTGACCTCTCGCTCTTTGTTACGCCCCTTCAAATCATTAGTAGAGCTTATTTATTGCAGCTGGTCCTCTCTAGATACACTCTCACTGAAATTGGGTAGGTTGAACTTGTTTCCACATTCTCCTGTGATGTTCTAATAATTTCAAAATTAGTTTGCTTAATAAGAAAGGGGGCTGAGGGTAGGGAGGAGCTGCGAGTGCCTTATGATTGTACTTTTATCAGTTTGGACTAATTGCAATAGCTGGCCATTTCTTGCTGATCTCTGCCGATTCTCCGTGTTTTTGGCAAGTGTATGTAGTTGCAAACAAATCCTATGACTCAGAAAAACATCATCTGGGGCACTAGAAAACAAATGCACAAGATACAGACAGCGGTTCAGTGTTCCTTTGCGAGGACTGACAGGCTTTTATCCTAATGGTATCCTAATCTCCTAAAGATTGCAGGAGGAAGGCTCCTTTCTCTCTGAAAATAGCAAGGCCAAATACCCTCTACTTTCGTGGGCAGTCTTCTGTCTTTACTAAACTGAATTTTTAGTATGGGCTCTGGTTCTGCGTTTTCTATTTTCATTTCAGTAAGAGCCATCCGTACTTGGAAAACATCAGTGGACTCTGCGTGGAAGTCAGTCACTGGTCCCCGCCACACCGTCTGGCAGCGCTCCTGCCGTCTTCTGTAGTGGCTTCCCCACACTGTCATTAGGTCATGCGTCTGACCACCCTGCATTGCTTACCCTGGTGTGGTCTTTCTCTTTTAAAACAGAATGAGTAGAATCAGAAATACATATCTTAGAATTAGCTGCATTGAGGAAAGTGGAAAAGCTATATTTAGAGGCTTGGCTTTGTCAGAGGTTTTTATTTTTACTTTTATTTTTTTTCCCGATTTGGTTTCTTTGTCCTTGGCATTCTCTTCTTATTATCTGACAATGACCTGAAATTGACATAGACCCAAATCGCTCCTGATTTGGGGGTTGGAGCGGGGGAAGCAGAATGTGAAGTGGGGTTCATACCAACTAACCTCATTTGTGCCCGTGTTTAAAATCCTCAGCTGACTTTTTCCGCATCTTCTCTTCTCATTAAGGTTCTATAAAGATTACAGATTGAGATTGCAGTGACAGCTTTAGCCATTCAGCGTCTGGTTCTGCATGAGGTTCTCCCAGGCTGCAGACCTCCCTGGGAGGAGTGATGGGATTGTGGGCTGCTGGTGAGGGCAGTGGACACAGTGGACAGGGAGCTCTGTTCCTGGCTGACCACACTGCCGAGTGACCACGGGGTAGTTGGTGAGGCATTGTCACGTCATAGAAAGGAGACTTCCTCCAACTCTGGCGGAGCTGTGAGGTTTATTGCAATAAACCTGATTTCTTCTCCCATCAGCTTTCGTCCCTTCCCTAGCCCAGACTGTGGCATATAATCCAAATAACAAAACAGCTATAGACACAAAGATATGCATTAATTTAAAAGAATTTCCCAAGGTATTTTATGACCAGAAAAGTGTTAGAATTTGACTCACAGATTCTTTTTTTAATTAAGGGAGGGTAACTTCCTTATGGCCTCACTGATTTTTTTTTTTAAGTCATTTTCTAAGCTTTTCAGTGTGGAAAGTGGTTGTTGCTCGGTTGTTGTTCTTTAGTTGCTAAGTCGTGTCTGACTCTTTTGTGACCTCATGGACCGTAGCTTTCCAGGCTCCTCTGTCCATGGGATTGCCCAGGCAAGAACACTGGAGTGGGCTGCCATTCCTCCTTCAGGAGATCTTCCTAACCCAGGGCTGGAACCTGCATCTCCTGCATTAGCAAGCGGATTCTTTACCACTGAGCCGCCAGGAAAGGAGGCCCTGTTACTCTGTAGAGGTCAGAAAAGAGAAGGGATGAATGAAGAGAAAACAACTATATCCCAATAAATTTGAAAAAAAAAAAAAAAGTTTGACAACTAGGTTGTATATTCAGTATGAATTCCCGGGCTGACAAAGTGAGGGCCCATATTAGGTGCTTAGTGACTGGCGAATGAACTCCATGGATAAGGACGTGCTGACGAATGTAAGACCCAGCTTTCAAAGGCAATGCAGGATGGAGAGACCCCAAAGAGCAAACCAGCATCGCTGGTTGCATAGATTGTGAGATGCATTGCGAGGTACATAATTATGGGTAATTAAGGAATTCAGGTGACACAAAGGTAGAATTAAACTTTTACACAAAAGATTCAGGTTATAAGGATCAGACAAGAACAGCCGCAGCACAGCAGTGCTATTTTGTGTCTTTAGGAAAAAGCACACGGTGATAACTCAGTTGGTTAGAATCTGCCTGCAATGCAGGAGACCCGGGTTCAATTCGTGGGTCAGGAAGATCCACTGGGGAAGGGATAGGCTACCCACTCCAGTATTCTTGGGCTTTCCTGGTGGTTCAGCTGGTAAAGAATCTGACTGCAATGCTGGAGACCTGGGTTCAATCCCTAGGTTGGGAAGATCCCCTGGAGAAGGGAAAGGCTACTCACTGCAGTATTCTGGCCTGGAGAACTCCATGGACTGCGTGGAGTTGCAAAGAGTCAGACGTGACTGAGTGACTTTCGCTTCACTTTCACACGGGAATTTACATGTACTTGCTGAAATGAAATGCAGACGCTTGGAAACTCTTCCTTTATGCCAATTGAGTAAGACTGGTCCGACGAGAGAGGCTTGAGCTAGACACTGATTCTTACTAAATCAAACAGCAGGAACTTTTCTTTTTCTGTTTCAACCCAGGAAGCTGGCAGCAGAGAAACTGCCTTGCCAGCTTTCATTCTTTATCTGCCTGCTTTCTAGAATCTTTGCTAAAAATTAACATAAGAAGCAAAACTGGTCATTAGGATACATCTAGGGAGATTATTAGTTATTGGCAGGATTATAACAAATAGATAGTATCAGGGGCAATTCTTCATCTGAAAATAGCATTGAAGGGGCTGTATACCTGACAAGTGGCCAAGCGAGCTATTATTACATGCAAGGGATGCTGTAAAAGAGAGCCCATCTTTGAACAACTTATTTTTAAATTGTTTCGTCTTGCCATGTCATGTTGCAAGTGATCAAGCTGACATTCAGTGTTATTACAAAGCTACCTAAGATTTATTAGCGTTTGCTCTGCCCCATTGATGTGCACACAGGTTGGAGGCAGAGAACTCAGTGTGGAAGATTTTACTCAGTCCCCTAAATGCCCTTCTCTCCTCTTGCCATGCACTGTGCTAAAACGGTCTGAACTGGGCTTTCTGCAGTTGTGCTTCATCAAGGAATTGCCCAGGAATCATTGGTGCTGTGCAGTGAGCTCCAGGAAACAGCATGAGTGAGGTTTCCAGCCTGTAACTCTGCTTGTCCTCCGCACCCTGCCCCCTGGCCGTTCACTGAGGTCCCAAGAGCTTGGTCTAATGGAAATGAGTGTTATCAGGGGTCTGGCTTGAATGCCAATGGACATCTGTTTACCTCTTAGGATTATTGTGAGGATAAAAGAGATAATATGGAGAAGGAAATGGCAACCCACTCCAGTATTCTTGCCTGGAGAATCCCATGGACAAGAGGAGCCTGGCGGGCTACAGTCTACGCAGTCGCAAAGAGTTGAACATGACCGAGCACTGAACACAGTGTGTCCAAGCTGTCATAATAATGTATCACAGACGGGGTGGCTTAAAAAGCAGAAAACAATTTTCTCACAGTTCTGGAGCAGGTAAGCTCAAGATCAAGGTGCCAGCTGTTGTGGTTTCTGGTGAGGACTCTCCCTGACTTACAGGTGACTGCCTTTTAGGTCTGTCCTCATGTAGAGAGAGAGTGTGAGCGAGCTTTTCTCATATTTTAATACCATGACGAGGGCCTCCCCTTTATGACCTCATTTAAACCCAATTACCTCCCAAAGCACCCGTCTCCAGATAACATCCCTCTGAGTTTTAGGACTCCAACATATGACTTTGAGGAGAACATAATCCCATAGTAATAGGGGAACATGCTTTGAAGAGACAAAAGCATTCTCTTTAAATTTGGTTGTTTCTCTGTTACTGCATGATGGTCCATCTCATTGAAGGACGCTTAAAGTTTGGTGTTCTTGTTTTCCTTACTTGAGTATTTTACAAAGAAATCTCACCTACGTATTCATCCATTCACTCATTCCTTTATCCGTACACTTACAGGGTACCCACTATGGCAACAATAGGCTAGAGCTGAGAAGAGGCCATCCCCTCCCGACAAGAACTCTTCAGTTGGCCCCAGTCCCCCCCATGCCCTAATTCCCATCACCATGGCCCTCTCCTCTCATCAGACCCCCACATGTGCTTTTTATATACAAGAGTCAAGTGAAGAGGACACCTGAGCAGTTACAAAGTTCTGCCTTCCCAATCCTTTAAACTTGTTTCATGACTAAATGACGAGATATTTACTGAGTCCTAGGAGACAGTTGGGGCTTCCCAGGTGGCTCAGTGGGTAAAGAAACTACCTACAATGCAGGAGATGCCAGAGATATGGGTTCGATTCCTGAGTTGGGAAGATCCCCTAGAGGCGGGCATGGCAACCCACTCCAGTATTCTTGCCTGGAGAATCCCATGGACAGAGGAGCCTGGTGGGCTACAGTCCATAGGTTGCAAAGAGTCAGATATGACTGAAGCGACTGAGCACAGCACAGGAAACAGTTGGGGCTTCCCTGGAGGTTCAGGGGTAAAGAATCTGCCTGCAATGCAGGAGACCTGAGTTTGATCCCTGGATTGGGAAGATCCCCTGGAAGAGGGCATGGCAACTCACTCTAGTACTGTTGCCTAAAGAATCCCATGGACAGGGGAGCCTGGCAGGCTGCAATCCTTAGGGTTGCAAAGAGTCGGACACAACTGAGCAACTGAGCATGCACGGGACGGGCAGGAGGCAGTATGTATAAAGCATTCACTGTTAGGCACCAGTGTCAGTTATTTACTATGCAGGACTGAAATTCTAAGTATGTAACAATCTGTACAGTACTGTCCAGAGAGCATGGATTAGGGCCCCCTTTGTGTTAGGCATCTCACCTTTAGGTGCTGAATGGGGGAGGTCATGACTGAAGGGTGCAAGAGGGAGGGTACAGGGGTCTAGTAGCAGGGGAGCACTGGGAGGATGTGGGGAAAAGCATTTTTCTAACAAGTACAAAGTCATCTCAGTGTTTTGGTAACTGGTACTATTGTGTTATGACCAACCCAGATAGCATATTGAAAAGCAGAGACATTACTTTGCCAACAAAGGTCCATCTAGTCAAGGCTATGGTTTTTCCAGTGGTCATGTATGGATGTGAGTGTTGGACTGTGAAGAAGACCGAGTGCCGAAGAATTGATGCTTTTGAACTGTGGTGTTGGAGAAGACTCCTGAGAGTCCTTGGACTGCAAGGAGATCCAATCAGTCCATTCTGAAGGAGAACAGCCCTGGGTGTTCTTTGGAAGGAATGATGCTAAAGCTGAAACTCCAGTACTTTGGCCACCTCATGTGAAGAGTTGACTCATTGGAAAAGACTCTGATGCTGGGAGGGATTGGGGGCAGGAGGAGAAGGGGACGACCGAGGATGAGATGGCTGGATGGCATCACGGACTCGATGGACGTGAGTCTGAGTGAACTCCGGGAGTTGATGATGGACAGGGAGGCCTGGCGTGCTGCGATTCATGGGGTGGCAAAGAGTCGGACACGACTGAGCGACTGAACTGACTGACTGAACTGACTATTGTGTTGCAACACGTATGTGCAGTAGGATCCCTGTTGGTCTGCTTCCCCCATATACAGATAGGTACAGATGCCTCGTTTTCATGGCTCAGTTACTCACACGGATTGTCTCAGGCACAGGCTTCATAAGAGTACCCACTGGTCTCTTCTATAGTTCGTGTGTGTGTACAATCGTGTCCAGTTCTTTGCAACCCCATGGCCTGTATCCTTCCAGGCTCCTCTGTCCGTGGGATTCTCCAGGCAAGAATGTTGGAGTAGGTTGCCATTCCCTCCTCCAGGGGATCTTCCCAACCTAGAAATCGAACCTGTGTCTCCTACATTGGCAAGCGGGTTCTTTACCACTAGTAAAGAAGCCCACCGTAGCTCATGTGGCTGCATTGAATTCCGTAGAGATGCACTGGCCCTTTGCCATGCCGAGCTCACTCTGTAGACCCTGGAGCGAGAATAAAGACCATGAGGCTGACCCATGTTCTACTTTCATCTGAAACCAGATTAGCATCTCTGTTAGGAGCTGTGTCTCCTAAAGGCTTGGGCTCCAGTCCCCCTGGTTGGGGCATCCGTTCTCTGAAATCTCAGATTGTGCTTTTCCTTTATCCTACAGTATTTTAATATAGGCAGAAGCAGGTTGAAATTCTACCAGGTGGTCTCAAAGGAAAGAGAGGTCTCAGAGAGGCACCCCTCTCCCTCAGAGGTGTGGGGGTGGAGGATCTCACTGCAGGAAAGGAAATAGCAGCCAGAGATGGACTGTGGTGAGGCTCCAGACCATGTTAGTGCCCCTCCCCACCCCCCGCAAGGGTGTTCTGGGCTGCAACCACCTCTGAGGAGGGGCCTTTGCATTGCTTTGGCGTCTTTATGTTCTAAACACAGACTCAGTCTGGACTTCAGCCCATCTGTTTCTAAAGAATAGACATCTTCCCCCTTGATGAGCTTCAGGGAAACCTTCCAGTTTGTGTATGTCTTTAGGTTGCCTCATACTATTGGATGAAAGGGATGTAATACGTACAGGTACAGTCAGATTTCCCAGCAGTCCCATCATTATTAAAATTTATTTTGGGCAGTGGCTCCTAGCAAAAACGGGGGATCTGTCCATTTTTTATATTAAGTTTTGAGCTTGTCTAAAAGCATTATTATCAAAGAATTTGTGGAAGGAGAATGAGCCTCCTTACTTGCAGGGAAAGTTTTTTAATTATTTACTCGGCTGTGCTGGGTCTTTGTTGCTGTATAGGCTGCTCTCTAGTCGTGGTACGCAGACTTCTCATTGCAGTGGCTTCTCTTGTTGCAGACCACAGGCGCTAGAGGGATTTCAGTAGTTGCAGGTCCTGGGCTCAGTAGCTCAGTAGCTGTGGTACACGGGCTTAGTTGCTCCACAGCATTGGGATCCTCCAAGATCAGGGATAGAACCCATGTCTCCCATATTGATAGGCGGATTCTTGACCACTGAACCACCAGGGAAGCCCCAGGGAAAGTTCTTTTAGCCTTTGTTGTGACAAGTGGTCCATGGTTTGCTTTTAGCATGCTCATATCTGATTTTGTTTTTATTTATACTTTTTAAATATATTCACTGGTAGCCAAAGAATTAAACCAGATGTTGCTTTCTTAGGCAAAGATTTAGCTTAGTTGATTTTTAGTTATGATCGCCTCTTAAATGTACTGAGTTCATATGTTACATCTACAAATCATTATTGCCATAATCACTTTATACTTTTGATAGTTGCTGCTCTTTAAAGTTGATATATTTTCTTCTTTTAATTTGTTTAAAAAGTATTTCCAGTACCTATGTACAGAGAGGTGTGTTTCTTAACATAATGTTGAGTAGTTAAAATTAATTTTATCCTTTGTATACAACAGAGACCTGTATTTCTTGAAGTTTGTTGTAAATATGATCTTCTGAAAAGAGAAAGAGACGAGCAAAAGTGTACCCAAGTGCCTGCATGCACACACCCAAGACTCTCAAATCCTAGTCAAAAGCTATATTTCAGAAAAGAGAATTACAGTAATGTTGATGGCTTGCCAAAACCTCAAGCAGTGACAGAATCCGCAGAGTGTCCTGGAAGGGTTGCCTCTGCAAAGCCATGCCTCTCCAGATGGTTTGGATTAGAGATGTTTAAAAACACATGGCGGCATTAGTTTGGTTTAGAATTCAGAGTTAATTTGGTAGATAAAATAATGCAAATTTGAAACCCTAGCCTGTGTATCAGAAAAATCATCAAATCTTATGATTGCTCTTAGGGGAGGTTGGCATGTGATGTGTTGATTTTTTAAATGATCTAATTGAAATAATAAAATTAAGCAAGAAAGGATTTTAAAAAGGGATCGAAAATACAAGAGTCTAAGTAAAAACTTTCTTCTCTGCAGAATATGTATTCTTTTAGCTGTCATATCCAATCAATTTGTATGGGATCCGACAGCCAATTGTCATTTCCTGAGATAAACTACGTAGAGTGGTTGTGTTACAGACGCAGCATGGGGAGGAAAAATGGAAAAAGTAATTCTGGAGCATTATCGAAGAGGGGCCAAAATGTGCTTAGAGCTCAGAAAGTGTGGCCAGGATCCCCTCACCTCGCTAACAATAGCAGATAGGCAGCTTTCCCTTTGGCTTATTCAGCTTTTCTCCCTGAACTTGTTGTTGTTCAGTCACTAAGTCATGTTCGACCCTTCATGATCTCATGGACCTCAGCAGGCCAGGTCCCCCTGTCCTCTACTGTCGCCTGGAGTTTGCTCAAACTCGTGTTAGTCAGTGATTCTGTCCAACCCCCTCAACCTCTGCCACCCACTTCTCCTGTTGTCTCAGTCTTTCCCAGCATCAGGGTCTTTTCTGATGAGTCGGCTCTGCATTAGTTGGCCAAAACGTTGGAGCTTCAGCCCCTGTCCTTCCAGTGAATATCTTTCTGAAGGATAGTGCTCTTGGTCTACATTTTAGTGAAGTATTTTGCCATGTGTGTGGTTCATAATCTCAGTGGGGCTCTGTGTGAATGGTGAGGTCTTTGTTCTCTGCCACGAGAAGTATAAAACTTACCCCAGGGCCCCAGAAAGCTCTGTTGCTAAAAGCCCAGCTCCTACTGTCCCCTTCCATATGTCTAAAATCAAAAGTGTCCCACCCTCTGATCCCACAGCGGGGCAGCTGGCAAATGATTCTTGGAAGAGAACTTCTATATGGGAACAGTATTCACTGAATGATGTCTATTATTGTGTACGCTACCTGCAGCACAAATGAAAGCATTCAGCTATGTTAAAATTGCCACTAGAAGAATGTTCGTCCAAGAGCTCAACACCTTTCAGAAAATACAGGACAAAGATGCTACAAAACTGGAGCCTGAAGGTTTGGAACAACAGCTGATGGGCTTCTAAGGGCTTGCCTCTTGAAAGAGGCACAGCGTTTCACTCCCCCAGAAGGGAACACATTTTGAGTATTTTCTCAGTGTAAAAATTAGAATTGCAGCTCTTAAGGTCTGGAAAGAGCTCCACAATCAAAGCAAATGTGCTCCTTTAGCCACAAAGTATACACACGTACAAGAATGTGAGGGAGCATGGTCAGGTACTGTGAGCAGAGTTTTTGTGGGCTCATGGAGATTTCCATAATTAATTTACTTTAAGCAGCAGAGACATTGTATTAGCCAAACTTAACTACTGATCCAGAGTTCTGCATCCACACCCACTTAATATTTGTAACTAGGGATTGTATTTTCATTTCATCGTCTAATCATTTTTTAAAAAATAAATGGAAAGGCAAACCCCACCTAAGTCCAACTGCCATTCTAAGATAGACTAACCATGCTCTGCTGTGTTGTGCGGGGAAAGGATTGTTTTTTGCTTTTCATTTTGTTTTTTGGGTGTTTGTTTCTCATATGAAAGTGTTAATTGCTCAGTCGTGTCTGACTCTTTGAGACCCCGTGGACTGTAGCCCGCCAGGCTCCTCTGTCCATGGGATTCTCCAGGCGAGAATACTGGAGTGGGTTGCCAGTTCCTTCTCCAGGGTGTCTTCCTGACCCAGGTATCTAACCCAGGTCTCTTGCATTGCAGATAGATTCTTCATCTGAGCCACCAAGGAAGCTCTTTATTTCTCATATGAATTAATATTTTTTCCATAGGACCTATTCATATATAGAACTGTAGAACCTCAGGGTTTGAAGAAACCTTCATGGTTTTCCAGACCGGCTGCCTTTTCGATGCCTGAATTCTCTTGAATGGTTCCGTTTTCCCCTGCCCAGTCATCATCTTGCCTTGTCAAACATAGCTCATGCTCCTGTCCAGGGCAAACCACCCCCTCTCTGGCCAGTTCTGCAGCAGAATAATATTCCATCCTAAAGGACTGCTCATCACAGACAGAATCACCTTGGAATGTCAAAGGGAGCAAGCCCCAGAGTAGGGCAGCACCTTTGGGTTGCTTTGGGAGTAGGAAGGAGTACGATGCTGTCTGCCCTCCCCCACCCTTCTCATGTGTCTTTCCATCTTCATCCTCACCTGCTTCCTTTCACACCATGTTGTCAAAGGCATCGACGACATGTGTCAACCCACTGTCACTGAAACTCTTGAAAAGACTTCCCTTGGAGGAAGGTGCTTAGGGAGGTGCTGCCTGTTCCCTGCCTACCTGCTTGTACCTACGCTCTGCACCCCTGCTCCTGCCAAGCCACACTTTTGGGCGATGCCCTCTGCCTGTTTCCTGGCATTTTCTTTAATGTCCTTGGTCACATTGTGAGGTGAGGACTTGCTAAATTTCAGAATTGGGTTTCACCTGACTTTCCACTTTAAATGATGAAAGTTGCAGAGACAGGCTGAACACAAAACTCCTGCCTTTGGAGCATTCCAGTATGTTCTCCCCTTTGTATGAGGGACCTTTGAGCCAAGTTCTATAAAACATCACCAACTTGGAGAAAGAGGAATCTTTATATATATATATATATATGTGTGTGTGTGTGTCAGGTCCTCTGATATAATATCTGCTGATATGGGGCATTGTTAGTCTTGGTGTTAATGTATTTTCATTTCTGTATGTGATAGCCTGAACTAGTAAACAAACATCGGGGGCCTGACTTCTTTGATGAAGAGTTAAGAAGTTTCTGTTGTTTGTGTATGATGGTTTATAAATGGACATTTATGAAATCCTTGAGGGACTTAGAAATGATTCCCCCACACTATTCATTTATTAGCAAGGATTATTTTCACTGAATAAAGGGAAAACAGTCAGCCTCTATTAGTCTGTAATAATATCACAGCTAGCTAGGTAGGTCTTGTGTTCTAGGAATAATGTCAAAATAAATGGGAAAGGAGTCCCTTGACCTTCGCAGACCCATATTATTTCAAAACCAAGTTAACAGTATTTCCCTCAAAACGCTTATGGATAAGTTGTCCACATCATGGAAACTTCTCCAGAGAGACCCAAGACTATTGAATCCTTCCTATCAGTGGAATGAATTCAACCCATAAATACTTTATATCACTGCTGTCACCTTCAAAACTCCTCTAAAGCAAGGAAGGATATAAATGAACAAATAAATCATATATTGCTATTCTATGTAGTTCCCCCGAAACCCATGAAAGTAAAAAGTGAAAGTGAAGTCGCTCAGTCATGTCCGACTTTGGGACCCCATGGACTGCAGCCTACTAGGCTCTTCCATCCATGGGATTTTCCAGGCAAGAGTACTGGAGTGGGGTGCCATTGCCTTCTCTGATAGCTGTGACTAGTTCATATCAATAATGTTTGGGAGCATAATTCTGAGACAGCAGAGAGCTTCAAACTACAGTACATTGGGAAGAATGAAAGTGTAGAAATAGGGCAACTCTTTGTATATTTATCTATAGAATAAATTTGCCACACCCCTTGATTGATGGCAGGTCAGCTGTTAAGCATCTTACCAGCATATTTTTTTTAAAAGACCAGTGGATTTTTGCCTAGTTCACTTGCATCAAAGTAGGAAAGATGACGCCTTGGAAAATAGGCAGTGTCAGTTAAAACAGTTTGGTATAAAAGCTCAGTAAGACCTGTATTCGAATTTTTTGTTCCCAAAGCCTGATTACTTGGAGCCTGAACTGTGTACCCTCTCTCTCTCTGGCAGTGAGCCTGAGGGGCCATGATCCATCTCACTAGTTGATCTGGTTCAGTGATCACCTGTGTTCCAACAGTGAAGTCAGACCAAGAGGACAGGCAGCTTGCTGGGCTGCTCAGATTCATATCCACTCCAGCCGCTCTATTTATTATTCCACTAGGGAATGCTTTGCCCTTGAAGGCTGATCCGATGAGGGTGCGATGACAGGCAGCAGGTATGCCATGAACAACAAACCTATATTCTTAACATATGTTTAATTTGAGTAACTCTCCTCCTTTAAAATACCTCTTGATTTTAAATCCACATCCTGATTTGCCCACTCTTGTTACCATTTTCTGCTGCATGTTCTGAATTAATCCTTTGAGGTGGTCATTCCCCGGAAAGAAAAAAGGAAAATGAGAACAGAGATGCAAACTTGGGAATGTGAATGAAAGAGAATGGGAGAAGGCAGAGGGAAGGGGATCATTAAGTAGAATCTGTTTTCATGAGCTAGGCTTTCTTTGAGCTGTAGAAAGCAGGGGATGCAGAGGAAGAAGAGAAATACGAGGAAAGGCACTCGAAAGGTTATCTGTTAATATTCCTACTGAAGAATGGAAATCTTTTTTTTTTTGCAGTGGAGCTCAGTTTACAAAGATTATTTTCATTCTCCATCGTACTTCATCTCAAAGAATTGATATAATCTAAGAAGTGGTTAAAATTATTAAAATAGTTTCCATAGCAGAAAATTAAATGATTTTACTGTCAAAGTCAGTGTTTAAACTGAGATAATTTGAATTTTATTTTATATAGTGATCATGTCACTGGGATGTCTAAACATTCTTTGTAAAAGTAGTAATCCCTGATTCTGATTGTTCATCAACAGAAAACTGAATAAAGGTTAGAAATATTAGCCAGCAATGGCTGTTATTTGTGAAATCTACAGAGAAGGCTGGTTTCTATTGAGGAATTCTGAGTTAAAATACATTCCTCACCTGGGAATTATTAACCCTTTAAGAAGCCTTTCTACTTTTTTCTCAGGTCTGTTTTCCGCTCAGAGGAACATGAAACTTATATACTCGATTTAGAATATTTTAAAGTGCAATGACAATATTTTATGCTATTAAATATATTATAAAGTGTCAGTATGTTACATTGCTTGATGTTACCAAATTCATTTTCCCTATTTCTGTGTTTTAATCATCTATCTACCTATCTATCGAATCCAGGTTTTCCTAGGCCACACCAGACTGGTTATATGAGGTCGTGTTTACAGTATAAACTATATTCCTATAATTCTTATCCCATCTGTGATTTAAAATTTCTTGAGTTCTTCAGAGTCTCCCATTTTTTCCTGGAAGCTTCTAGAGGAGGTTGCAAGCCTGTGTATAAATAAGGTTGCAAGGACTGCCTGTGACACCACAGGCAGCTTGCTGGAACTCCAGCGCTGAGGTCCCACTGCCTTCCCCTATACCCTGACCCCATCAGACCCCTCAGGGACGTCCTCACACTCTCCAAAGTGAGCTTAACAACCACGTGCAGGTTTATGGCTGCAGCTGAGTTCCAGAGCCCCGAAGAGCCCAGTGACTTCTAGAACCAAAGCCAATCAGGTCAGGGCATGTTCCATGAAGAAGGAGACGGAATGATTATCTCCCCAAAGTGTGTATTCTTTGTGTCAAAGAATCCTAAATAAGGAAAGCTTATACCCCATGGAGTCTCCAGACTTCCTTATGCATAGTCTTTACATTTTACCAGTGACACCTTAATGCCAAGTAGCTCTGGTGGACCCGTCCTGTTAATCTGCTATTCGTGGCATAACTACCCAAATGGTGAACGCTGCTTAGGTTCAAACCTGACTACCTGCTTGATTTGCTTTCGAGTTTGAAATGCAGTCATGTTTACTTCAGTGCTGGGGCAGTCTGCATTTTTATCCAGAACAATTCAGTAGACACTTAGCACGCCTAGCGCCACGTTCAGTGCCAAGGCCACAAGGGTAAGTATGGTCTGTGCCCTGCCTGTGAGGAGCTGATTGCTCTTCTCCTGGGTCACCAGCAAGAAGGTGTGATCTGAGGTCTTCACAATCTACAGAACTGAAATAATTAGTGCCTACTTTACCCAGAACGCCACCCCCCACCCCAACCCCCAATGCTGTCACCCGACTTAAGGCTTAGTGTGAAAGGTTGCAAGTGGAGCGGTGCTAGGGATGGTTAGGTTAGTTTGTGGAAAAGGCCTCTGGAAATCTGAGCTGGCTCGCCCGAGGAGGGAGGCGACCTCACATGAAGAATACCTACCTCCTACCTCAGGATCCTGCAAATGGTTTGGGGATGGTTGGTGAACCACAGGTATTCCTAAGGCTGGTTCCTATTAGACGGGCAAAGCTAGAAGCCTCGCTTTTCCTCATCCTTGCTGAGGAATGAAACCAATAAAGTCAGTTACTATTTAGACAAGTGAGTGAGGGCTGTTCTTTTGGGAGAGAATGTTCCTGGGGAGGGACTGACCAGTAGAGGCCACTGAAGGGCTTTTGGGGGGCTGGGGAGGACACAGCTAGAGAGGAGTACAAGTCATGCACAATCAGTGGCAACTCTGTTAACATCATTAAGCTAAGTCTACCTAAATCAAAATCACAAGGAAAACCTTGCCTTTGCATATATATGTATTTTGCATATAAGCATGTATTTTGCAAGTATATGTATTTTGCATACATATATATGTATATCAATTCCACAAATTAAACATGCAGTTCAAAATCTGGAACAATGACTCTCTACACAGGACTGAATTCTATAGAAGAAAAATTTCAAAGAGAAGTTTGTATTGCCAAATGCTTGGCATCCTATAGTGAAAACATTTTGAATGTGTTTTAAAATAGTCTTCCAGATGTGTGACAACTTGTAGCTAGCTATATAGCCATTGTGTGCATTTTGGAAGAAGGGATGTGTGTGTGTGTGTGCAAAACTGAGGTAGTTTATTCAAATTATACAGGAAAATGAAACTCTTTTATTGCCTTCTTGGTCTGATTGCCTTGAAAAAAAAGTAGTTTGATTTTTTAACTTAGAACTTTCTGACCAATTTTCTTCAACTCTGCAGTTGACTTGGCTAATATAGACGGAGACAGAACCTTCCACAGTACCTTGTATATACCATGTGAAAGGCATTATTGCTACCAAGCTGTAACACTTTCTGACTCTTGTTCGGTCATTGAGTTGTGTTCAACTCTTTGTGTCCCTATGAACTGCAGCACATCAGGCTTCCCTGTCCTTCACCATCTTCCAGAGCTTGCTCAAACTCATGTTCATTGAGTCGGGGATGCCATCCAACCATCTTGTCCTCTGTTGTCCCCTTCTTCTCCTGCCTTCAATCGTTCTCTGCATCAGGGTCTTTTCTAATGAGTCAGCTCTTCGCATCAGGTATCCAAAGTATTGGAGCTAAAACTTCAGCATCAGTCCTTTCAATGAATATTGAGGATTGATTTCTGTTAGGACTGACTGGTTTGATCTCCTTGCAGTCCAAGGGACTCTCAAGAGTCTTCTCCAACACCACAGTTCAAAAGTATCAGTTCTTTGGTACTCAGCCTTCTTTATGATCCAACTCTCACATCCATACATAACTACTGGAAACACCATAGTTTTGACTACAGGGACCTTTGTTGGCAAAGTAATGTCCTTGCTTTTTAATAGGCTTTCTAGGTTTATCATAGCTCTTCTTCCAAGGAGAAAGTGTCTTTTAATCTTATGGCTGCAGTCACCGTCTGCAGTGATTTTGGAAACCAAGAAAATAAAATCTGTGATTGTTTCCGTTATTTTCCCATCTATTTGCCATGAAGTGATGGGACTGGATGCCACGATCTTAGTTTTTTAAATGTTGAGTTTAAAGGCAACGTTTTCACTCTCCTCTTTCACCTTCATCAAGAGGCTCTCTAGTTTCACTTTGCTTTCTGCTATAAGGGTAGGGTCATCTGCACATCCAAGGTTATTGATGTTTCTCCCAGCAGTCTTGATTCCAGCTTGTGCTTTATCCAGCCCCGCATTTTGCATGATGTACACTGCTGCTCCTGCTGCTGCACTGCATATAAGTTAAATGAGCAGTGTGTCAGTATACAGCCTTGATGTACTCCTTTTCCAATTTGAAACCAGTCCATTTTTCCATGTCTTGTTGTAACTGTTTCTTCTTAACCTGCATACAGGTTTCACAGGAGGCAGGTCAGGTGGTCTGGTATTCCCATCTCTTTCAGAATTTTCCACAGTTTATTGTGATCCACATAGTCAAAGGCTTTAGCATAGTCAGTGAAGCAGAAATAGATGTTTTTCTGGAACTCCCTTGCTTTTTTGATGAACCAGTGGATGTTGGCAATTTGACCCCTGGTTCCTCTGCCTTTTCTAAAACCAGCTTGAACATCTGGAAGTTCATGGTTCATGTACTGCTGAAGCCTGGCTTGGAGAATTTTGAGCATTACTTTGCTAGCATGTGAGGTGAGTGCAATTGTGCAGTAGTTTGAGCATTCTTTGGCATTGCCCTTCTTTGGGATTGGAATGAAAACTGACCTTTTCCAGTCCTGTGGCCACTGCTGAGTTTTCCAAATTTGCTGGTATATTGAGTGTAGCACTTTCACAGCATCATCTTTCAGGATTTGAAATAGCTCCACTGGAATTCCATCCCCTCCACTACCTTTGTTCGTAGTGGTGCTTCCTAAGGCCCACTTGACTTCACACTCCAGGATGTCTGGCTCCAGGTGAGTCATCACACCATCGTGATTTTCTGGGTCGTGAAGATCTTTTTTGTACAGTTTTTCTGTGTATTCTTGCCACCTCTTCTTAATATCTTCTGCTTCTGTTAGGTCCATACCATTTCTGTCCTTTATTGTGCCCATCTTTGCATGAAATGTTCCCTTGATATCTCTCATTTTGTTGAAGAGATCTCTAATCTTCTCCGTTCTATTGTTTTTCTCTATTTCCTTGCATTGATAGCTGAGGAAGGCTTTCTTATCTCTTCTTTCTATTCTTTGGAACTCTGCATTCAGATGGGTATATCTTTCCTTTTCTCCTTTGCCTTTCACTTCTCTTCTTTTCTCAGCTAATTGTAAGGCCTCCTCAGACAACCGTTTTTGCTTTTCATTTTCTTGGGGATGGTTTTGGTCACCACCTCCTGTATAGTGTTACAAACCTCCATCCATATTTTTTCAGGTACTCTGTCTATCAGATCTAATCCCTTGAATTTATTTGTCACTTCCACTGTATAATTGCAAGGGATTTGATCTAGGTCCTACCTGAATTGTCTAGTGGTTTTCCCTACTTTCTTCAACTTAAGTCTAAATTTGTCAGGGAGCTCATGATTTGAGTCATAGTCAGCTCCCAGTCTTGCTTTGCTGACTGTATAGAGCTTCTCTATCTTTGGTTGCAAAGAATATAATCAGTCTGATTTCAGTATTGACCATCTGGTGATGTCCATGTGTAGAGTTGTCTCTTGTGTTGTTGGAAGAGGATGTTTGCTATGACCAGTGCATTCTCTTGGCAAAACAGCCTTTGCCCTGCTTCATTTTGTTCTCCAAGGCCAAACTTACCTGTTAATCCCGGTATCTCTTGACTTCCTACTTTTGCATTCCCATCTACTATGATGAAAAGGACATCTTTTTTTGGTATTAGTTCTAGATCTTGTAGGTCTTCATAGAACTGTTCAGCTTCAGCTTCTTCAGCGTTACTGGTTGGGGCATAGACTTGGATTACTGTGATACTGAATGGTTTGCCTTGGAAACTAACAGAGATCATTCTGTCATTTTTGCACCCAAGTACTGCATTTTGGCTGAGAAGGCAATGGCACCCCACTCCAGTACTCTTGCCTGGAAAATCCCACGGATGGTGGAGCCCGGTAGGCTGCAGTCCATGGGGTCGCTAAGAGTCGGACACGACTAAGCGACTTCATTTTCACTTCCATGCATTGGAGAAGGAAGTGGCAACCCACTCCAGTGTTGTTGCCTGGAGAATCCCAGGGACTGGGGCCTGGTGGACTGCCATCTCTGGGGTTGCACAGAGTCGGACACAACTAAAGTGACTTAGTAGCAGCAGCAACTGCATTTTGGACTCTTTTGTTGACTATGAGGGCTTTCTCCGTTTCTTCTAAGGGATTCTCGCCTGCAGTAGTAGATAAAATGGTCATCTGAATTAAATTCACCTATTCCAGTCCATTTTAGTTCACTGATTCCTAAAATGTCGATGTTCACTCTTGCCATCTCCTGTTTGACTACTTCCAATTTACCTTGATTCATGGACGTAACATCCCAGGTTCCTATGCAATATTGTTCTTTACGACATTGGACTTTACTTTTACCATGAGACACGTCCACAACCGGGCATTGTTTCCACTTTGGCTCAGCCGCTTTATTCCTTCTGGAACTTTTTCTCCACCCTTCTCCAGTAGCATATTGGGCACCTACTGACCTGGGGAGCTCATCTTTCAGTGTCGTATCTTTTTGCCTTTTCATACTGTTCATTGGAGTTCTCAAGGCAAGAATGCTGAAGTGGTTTGCCTTTCCTTCTCCAGTGGGCCATGTTTTGTCAGAACTCTCCACCTTACCCATCTGTCTTGGGTGGCCCTACACAGCATGGCTCATCGTTCCGTTGAGTTAGACAAGGCTGTGATCCGTGTGATCAATTTGGTTAGTTTTCTGTGATTGTGGTTTTGATTTTATCTGCCCTCTCTGATGGACGAGGATAAGAGGCTTGTGGAAGTTTCCTAACGAGAGGGACTGGCTGTAGGGAAAACTGGGCCTTGCTCTGGTGGGCATGGCCATGATGAGTAAATCTTTAATCCAGTTTTCTCCTGATGGGGGATGCTGTGTTCCCTCCCTCCCCTCCTATGGTGGGGGTAATGGTGGTAATGGGAGCATCCTTCAAAAGGACCTATGCCAGCACGCTGGGCTCCCAGGACTGTGTAGTCAGTGCCCCTGACCCTGCAGTAGGCCACTGTCAACCCATGCCTCCGCCAGTGACTCCTGGACACTCACAGGCAAGTCTGGGTTGGTCTGTTATGGGATCACTGCTCCTTTCTCCTGGGTCCTGGTGTGCACAAGGTTTTCTTATGCCCTTTAAGAGTCTGTTTCCCCAGTCCTGTGGAAGCTCTGTAATCAAATCCCACTGGCCTTCAAAATCAAATTCACTGGGGTTTCTCAGTCCCTTTGCTGGATCCCCAGGTTTGAAAGTTGTTGTGGATCCTAGAACTTTTACAAAAGTGCAAGAACCTCTTTGGTGTAATTGCTCTGCAGCCTGTGGGCCATCTGCTCAGCAGCTCTCTAGTGGGGCTGATGGCGACCCCCTCCAGAAGGACTTCTGCCACATGCCATGGCTCCCGGGTCTGCCGCAGCCAGAGCCCCTGTCGCTGTGGCAGACCACCGCTGACCCGTGCCTCTGCAGTAGATGCTGAAGCATTCAGAGGCCCACCGCTGACCGGTGCCTCCGCAGTAGACGCTGAAACACTCAGAGGCGAGTCTGGCTCAGTCTCTTGAGGGGTGGCTGCTCCTTTCCCGT
Organism: Ovis canadensis; assembly: GCF_042477335.2. Lineage (NCBI taxonomy): Eukaryota > Metazoa > Chordata > Mammalia > Artiodactyla > Bovidae > Ovis > Ovis canadensis. Next base: position 27,754,248 of record NC_091248.1, read on the forward strand.
GGACCTGGTGCACACAAGATTTCTGACTCCAGAAACAACTGTTTAGAAATTCAACTTAATTTTGTGCTTGTCTTCTTCATAGTAAATATATGTTTACCTATATACACACACATAGATACATTTTCCTAGTTTCTTTGCATTTTAAAACTCGTGTTTAAGAATATGGAGTTAAAGAAGGAAAAGAAAATACAGTAGAGATTGGTTTCCTTTGAACTAGATTTTCCTGCAGAAATTCACATTCTTCAGTGAGAGCTGTGTGCTGTGTTAAACCTATCTCAGGAGATCTAGATGCGGCCCCACGGGCTGTGGCTCCTCTGTCCAGGGGATTCTCCAGGCAAGATTACTGAAGTGGACCGCCATTTCCTACTCCAGGGAATCTTCCCTACCCAGGGACCAAACCCACATCTCTTATGTCTCCTGCGTTGGCAGGCAGATTCTTTACCACTGTGTCACCTGGGAAGCCCCATGCAAACAGCAAGTGCTAAATATTTAATGACCTACTGAAACTGCAGGAGAAATTGCTCAAGAGAATTTGCGTCTTGTGAGTCTTGCACAATTATTTCCTCTGGGCCAGAGAAGGACATTTTGTTTGTACTTAAGATAACCCGTAAGTAAATCTGTGGACTTCATCTTTCATATAGTTTGATATCTTTTCCATGTTTAAAAGAAGAGAATGCATGGGTATCAGATTCTGAAGTACAGTTTCACATGTCAATCTAGTTCTCAATACTTATCTATCAACATACTTATGTACAATATTTTATTTCCAATTATTCTCAATTACTCTGTAATACCAGTTATATATAATCCATGGATAGAACTGGGTATTGGGAGATACTGAGTTGTCATCCCTTTATTAATGCTGCAATTAAGTAAAAAATGACAGGGTTTCTGTAATTGTTTTGACTAAGAACTAGTAGAAGTTTGTCCAAGTGATACAGATGAACAAGTATAATATCAATTGCTTCAAAACAGCAGAAAAACTTCAAAATGAAAATTTGTAATTGTCCATTATGAAGTTCCTATAGATTACCTGCCAAAATCACCATGCAACTTTGCCTGCATTGGTGGGAAGAGGGTTGGGTGACACTTGGGGGTAGATTATTATCATATTTTATGATGCCATGGGGACAAATTTGAAAAAGTTTTGACAGATGGTATCTGAATCTTGATGTGATGTTTGGTAACACCTCTAATGTGAGACCAGCTCTTTGATCATGACTTAGATTTGAAGGATTCATTTTGGAGGGAAAGATATGTAACATCCTCAGGGTGTTGTTAATAACAGAGCTTGAGTTTTTCCTAGTAGAATTCCAGTATGCTGTGTGCATCTTTATTCCTGCCTGAAGATCACCACCTCTTCTTTTGTTGGTTGATCTGTCTGAAATGGTAATTGGGGAAAGGAGTTCAGTATGAAATGGGATGCAAGGGAAGTAAAAAGTCTATATCTTTGTCTCTGTGTGACAGTGAGCAATTCATTTAATTTGGTTGGGAAAAATCTGTCACAGAAGATTGTATTCTGTCTACTAGGTGAAAGAGATTAAGATTGAACCAGAGTGCATTTTTAAAGCCAAAACAGTGTGAAGTGCACTTGAACTTGAATGAGTATGAAGGTTGTGTGTCTAGGAGGGATCAGAAATGTCCAGTGTATCTGTGACTATGACTTTGGCTACTGACAAGCCATGGAAATAAGTTAACCTTATAAATAATGTAAAATGGTCATTTACCATTTTCTCAAAATATTTATAAGTTGATCAACTATTTATTGAACACTGTGGTAGGCAAGATAATGCCCATCTACTAATACCAGGAAACTCAGTGTCTTACTTCACATGGCAAAAGAGACTCTGCAGATGTTCTAAATGAAGGATCTTGAGAAGGGGAGATTATGCTGGATTATCTGGATGTGCCCAGTGTAATCACAGAGGTCCTTGTAAATGAAAGAGGGAGGCAGGAGAGTCAGACTTTGAAGGAAATGTGATGATGGAAGCAGAATCAAAGTGATGAGACGTGAGCAAGACTCAACCAGCCATTGCTGCTTTGAAGATGCAAGGTGGCCATGAGCCAAAGAATGAGAAGCTGGAAAGATGGCAAAGAAATGGATTCTCCCCTCGAGCCTCTAGAAAGGAATGCACCTCTGCCCTCCCCATCAGTTTTAGTCCTAACCTCCAGAACTCTCAGGTAATGAATGTGTATTGTTCTAAGATGCTCCACGTAGGGTAATTTGTTACAGCAGCAATGAGACACAAATACAGGGACCTCCTAGGCCTCAGAAGTGTCTTAGGCACAAAGCACAGCATACAGAAGAGAGAAGCTCAAGCCCTGTGAGTGAGGCTCACAGGTCCAACGTGACCATTTTATTTTCCCTGTGAAAAAGTGAAGCCTGGTAGAATTGACATGATTTTCTCAGAAAATCATTCTCAATTACCAGTCCATGGATCTTTACATAGCAACACCTGTATCCTATGACTAGAAGAAACCAATCCCATCCTGCTTCTCCCACCCGAGTTTTGTGTCTTTCCCCAAAGGCTCCTGTCCTCTGACCAGCACAACAACCCATTTAACCCCAGTCTGACCTTTTATTTGTGAAGGACCTTCTCTAGACGGTCAGCTCTGATTTTGCATCCTGAAGAGCTGAGAGGATCTAAGTCATGAAATGGAAAGAAGGTGATCTATTCTCTAGGGCAATGCTTGTTGACCTAAATGAGGAAACTACATCCCAAAGGAGTTGAGTAACACGACTAACAATCACAGACTCAGCCAGAACTTGAGTTTCCTGACCCCCTTTTCAGTCTCGGCCCATTTTCCTTACAGATCAGACTCTAGAGTGCCTTGATCCTGCTGGTTTTTTAGAATCTGAATCTAGTCTATTTCACTAACCTCCTTCCTGGCCCACAGTGTGGATTACGGAAGGAGACTAAGGTGGAAAGAAACCCTTTAGAAGTGAGGGGAGCTATGTTAGCTCTCTTGCTATAGGATTTGGCGGGTCTCACTGTTGGCGTCATGTTCAAGTGTGGGACTTGATTTAATAGAGACAGCCAACAACTGTGGATCTAATCAAATGGGGCCAGAAGCACATAACTTCCAGCGTAAGAAGCATTCTCAAGTTTTGGAGTGGTGCGACATGGATAAGGCGAGAAGCATTCAAAGGGAGCCGGAAAATCAGGCTTAGAAATCTTGTTTTTCAGGTCTGTTATAGTCACTTTGTGAAGTACTGCAGACAATTCATTATAATTTATCACACTGATACTCTTAGATTGGATGAAGCCCAAATACAACTGAGTTCGATGCAGATTAAATTACTTCTTCCTTAAAAGGAGGGTGGTCTCACCAGGGCAGGATGGAGTTCATTAGCAGCCCAAGAAGCTTTCCTTAACTCTTCATTATCTGGTTTCATATTGTTCCTGCTTCCCCAGGACCATAGGGCACTTCTCCTTTTTCAGCTCTCAGAAAAGTACACTGGGTACCGTGTGATCTCTGAGCCACCAATCCCTAAGGTAAAATACTCACCGTCACAAGTCTGCAAGCAAAAGTCAGATTACCAGGAGAACTGCTCCTATTCATTACATAAAATCATTTGTTTTCCTTTTTAGGGAAAAGGAGAAAAAAATATTGTCCTTGTGTGTGAGGTTTTTTTTTTGGTCCCTGTGTATTTTTATTTACACACTCCATTGTGATAATTGACAGATGTACACATTGAGTGTACTATGACATACGTGTTCGAGAAGTATGGTCACATTTCTTTTAGCTAGCCAGCACTGCCACCCATAGAATTGAGTGAAGGGCAAGGTTCAGACAGAATTCTATTGACAGAAGGCATTGAATGTGCCTCCTGATTCTTTTTCTAGAACTGAGAACTTCAAACTCCATGTAAACGGCCTTTAATTTGTGCATTCTAAGTCTTGTGAAATAGGGTTTTTGCCTGAGGGACAAAAAAGAAATCTCTGAAGTGCTATAAATTTAATCATTTGATCCCAAAGGAATTTTTATTCATACATTTTTGTTTGTCTCTGAGCTTGTTTATTATTTGTGCTTCTTTGAAAAACCAGCTCAGGTTGAACAGTTGGGAATTTGATACCCATTTATCCGTTAGTCTTCCAAGTATACATAAATGTTATGTTAAGAGGATTTATCTCCACTTAGAAATAGACTACCAGGACAGATTTGTCCCCTTCCACACTACTCACTCTGAGTCTTTGGGTCTCTAGTTAAACATCAAAGAATCTTCGGTGGAAAAAGCATTGGTATAGAATGTGGGGGATGGGTGAGACTTGGGATTGGATGACAATCACAGAAATTCAGTTTACCCTTGTCTCTTGCGTTGATCTTTTAGCAAGCACTTAAACTGAGGTTTTTTTCATCCTTTTCAGTACTTCAAAGTAGCAGTTTATCAGTAGAACCAGCAAGCTAGACACAGTCCTAAGAGGTCATCTGGTTCATCTCCGTGCCTTAGGCACAGGCATACCTAAGTAATTCCAGGCAGATAAAAAGAGACAAAGAAGCTTCTTGGCTGTAGAACCTCACTTCCCATTTGCTCCCCTGAGATCTATACTCACCATCTAGTTTTAATGTGAGAAAGCACCTCTTCCTGCCAAACTCTTTTACTTTCTTGCTAAATTTAGAATAATCCTACTGATTTCATGCACCATCACCATTGGCAAAAAAAGCACCGCAGTAACTCAAAAAACTCATGTCAAAAGCCTGCACGGAGTGGAACACTTTAGGTTTTTATTTTTCTTTTCTTTAATAGTCCCCCTATAATTTCTAGCCTAAGTGGCTTGGTAATGATCTAATGTGGGAGGTCCCATGACTCTTTGGGTGGAGTTCCCAAATACAGGTTTATTTTATCAGCAGGGGGTTGTCAGATGACACGTGGAGACTGCATTTTCTTCCTCATTTTTGGACCTCCTCTGGCACAAAATCTGAACCCTACAAATTCAGAAAGAAATGGCCCACAAAGCATGACATAGATTTATCATGCAATTGTTTTTACACCTTCTTGCCAATACAGTCCTTAGAGGAGGAAATGGCAACCCACTCCAGTATTCTCACCTGACACATCCCATGGACGGAGGAGCCTGGTGGGCTGCGGTCCATGGGGTCACAAAGAGGTGGACACGACTGAGCAGGCATGTACCTCCCATGTGTGCACACACATTTCTCTCGTTACTCAGCCAGTACGATAGTTCTGACTCTGGTTGGCCTATTTATTGTTTGTTTGTTTGGGGGGAAAAGCCTGCTAAATGAATTCTGTTGAATTTTATTGCTGAAAGCCACTATTGTCTTTTTTATGTAGCCGAGGAAGAATTCATAGACCAAGAAGCTCTTTTTACAAATTTTTTGCATGACTTACACTATCAAGGAGGGAGTAGGGGGCAAGGAGTGGCAGGGGTCGGTGGGGGGGGGGGCCCTCCCATTTTCCTGAATGCTGTTTGCCCCCTTTGAAAGGATTTAGTACTTTTCTAATAGAAAATAAATTTAATTTGTGGCTACACTCTTAAGTAAGATGGCTTGATGGTAAAAAGTGGAGCAGCCCCAGCCCTGGATTTAGAGGAGTCGTGTGGCTGAATCCCTTAGCCTCACTTTCATGTGGTTGGATGAACCATTCTCAGAAACCCCAAGCATTTTTGGAGATGCTAAACTGGAGACATTCACAATTCTTCCCTCCCTTTTTGCAATTAATCCTTCATGTTTTAACAAGCACTGAAGCTAATGCTGCCTACACTCCTTTCCTGTCAAATTGGAACTCGTTTTCTTCTCTCTCGAATAATCTGTTCTCTCTAGTTCATACTCATATAAATAAAAGGGGTAGATGTCAACACATGCCATATCCAAATATCAATTTCCTTTTTTTAATTAGGCAGGATTTAGACATTTGATTTGAAGAAAGCTCCTGCTTTTTAACTTATAAAACAACCCATATATTCACCTCTTCCTATTTTCTTTTGTCCCTTTAATAAAGCAAAATTGTGCTTTCAGCCTATACCACACCCCTGTTCTAGTTTAGGCAGAACAACCTGGGTTTCATATTTCCCAAAAAGGAGACCCTAAATGGCTAGTAAATGATGGAAAGTCTAGACTGAAGAAGCTTCTTTGACCTGAACACGTTTCATTGAGCATTATTGTCAGAGATGATGGCCTATCCTCACCTTGCTTTATTTACGGGAAAGATTTGGAATAACCAAATTTATAAAAATTGAATGTGAGTGTGGGAGTGTTATAAACCCCTTTCACCAAATGATCTCAAATTATCAAATTTTGTTGTTGTTGTTCAGATGTTTCCTAAGACCAAGAACATCTATGTCTAGGGCTAATTACAAGGAAAAAAAAAAAAAAATCAAACCCAAATTGGCGGGCATGCTAGGGAAATACCTGACTGCCAGTACTCCTCAAAAAAGTTACGATTATAAAAAACAAGGGAGGTCTCACAGACTTAGAAAATGAACCTGCAATTGCTGAGGGGAAAGGACAGAGAGGAAGTTTGGTATAACACATGGAAGGAACTCTGCTAAATGTTATGTGGCAGCCTAGACGGGTGTGGGATTTGGAGAAGAATGCTGCTGCTGCTGCTAAGTCGCTTCAGTCGTGTCCGACTCTGTGCGACCCCAGAGACGGCAGCCCACCAGGCTCCCCCGTCCCTGGGATTCTCCAGGCAACAACACTGGAGTGGGTTGCCATTTCCTTCTCCAATTCGCATGAAAGTGAAAGTGAAGTCACTCAGTTGTGTCCGACTCTTCGCGACCCCATGGGCTGCAGCCCACCAGGCTCCTCCACCCATGGGATTTTCCAGGCAAGAGTACTGGAGTGGGGTGCCACTGCCTTCTCCGTTGGAGAAGAATAGATACATGCATATGTATGGCTGAGTCCCTTCACTGTTCACCTAAAACTATCACAATGTTCTTAATCTGCTATGCTGCTGCTGCTGCTGCTGCTAAGTCGCTTCAGTTGTGTCTGACTCTGTGCGGATACAAAGTCGGCAGCCCACCAGCCTCCCCCGTCCCTGGGATTCTCCAGGCAAGAATACTGGAGTGGGTATACCTCAATACAAAATAAAAAGTTCAAAAAAACAAAAACAAGGGAAGTCTGAGAAACTGCCCCTTCCTAGAGACATCTATAAATGTAATGTGGTGTCCTAAATGGGACTCTGGAACAAGGAAAGGACATTGGGTAAAAATGAAAAACTTCTGGATAAGGTTTGGCCTTTAGTGAAGTGAAGTGAAGGTCGTTCAGTCGTGTCCGACTCTTTGCGACCCCATGGGTTGTCCCTGGAATTCTCCAGGCCAGAATACTAGAGTGGGTTGCCTTTCCCTTCTCCATGGAATCTTCCCAACCTGGGAATCGAACCCAGGTCTCCTGGCCTTCAGTAATATTGTTCAAATATTGGATCAAAGACCCTGATGCTGGGAAAGACTGAGAGCAGGAGGAGAATGGGATGACAGAGATGAGATGGTTCCATGGCATCATGACTCAAGGGACATGAGTTTGAACAAACTGAGGGAGATGGTGAAGGATGGGGAAGCCTGGCACGCTGCAGTCCATGGGGTCACAGAGACACGACTGAGCGACTGAACACAACAAAGTGGTTCATTATTTGAGACAAATGTACTCGTACTAATGTAGCGATAGGGAAGAGGTTAACATTAGGGGAAACAGCATGGAGGTGCATGGGAACTGTACCATCTTCAGAACTTTTCCGCAAATCTAAAACTATTATAAAAACTTTACTAAAAATTAAGAAGAGTAATTGTTGTGCTCATTTCTCTGCAGAACTCTTCACTTGCTGCGAGGATTGACAAAGGAGCGAGAAACACTACCTTTTCCAAAGTTCCTGTGGGAAACAAACTGCTTTTAAGAACAAGGAAGGAGAAATTTCCTAGTTGTTCTGTGATGTAACACATAGGTTGTACCTAGCTTGGCTCCTGGCACTAGGCAGGCTTCCAATGCCCCTGTGTGGTTCACAGTCTGAAGCAGTTACTTTCTACGAGCAGCTTTGTATTTTAAAGAGCTTGTTACCAAGACTGTCCATCTTACAGTTGGGGAACTGTCAGCTGGAATGTATGCACACACAAATTGTATGGCATACACAAGTTGTATGGGTGGCGAGGCTCATTTTCACCTTGAATTTTTGGTACATGTCTTGGTTAAAAAATTCTTTTTTTATTGAAGTACAGTTAATTTACAATGTTTAAGTGCTACTTTACAGCAAAGTGACTTAGTTATACATATATGCTCTTTTTCATTATGGTTTGTCACGAGGTTCTGAATATAGTTCCCTGTGCCATACAAGAGGGCCTTGTTGTTTATCCATCCTATAGATAATCGTCTGCATACTGTTAATCCCAAACTCCCAGTCCTCGCCTCTCCCAACCCTCTTGGCAACCTCTGTAAGTCTGCTTTCGTTTCATAGATATGTTCCTTTGTGTCGTATTTTAGAGTCCACATATGAGTGCTATCATATGGTATTTGTCCTTCTTTACTGACTTACTATGATCGTCTCTAGGTCCATCCATGTCGCTGCAAATATCATTATTCTTTTAAGTGGCTAAGTGATAGTCCATTGCGTACAGATATAGATAGAAATATAGGTATCTATGTATGTGCATGCCACATTTTCTTTATCCATTCATCTGTCAATGGACATTTAGTTGTTTCCGGTTTTCCTATGGCAACTCTTATTTTTAGGTTTTTTGAGGAACTTCCATACTGTTCTCCATAATGGCTGTACCAGTTTACATTCCTACCAGCAGTGTAAGAGGGTTCCCTTTTCTCCTCACTCTCACCAGCATTTATTATTTGTGGACTTTTAATATGGTATGTATCTTGCAGTTTAAGACTCTTTAAGAGACTCTTCAGTTATAGGTAAGGCTGAAATATACTGTAAAATTTCCACTAATCATTATTTTTGAACTTCTTCCTTAACACAGGCCACCCTTTTATTTCTCTTTATTTAATTTTTAAATTTTTTTATTAAGTGAAAGATTCTTTAAAATCTATAGTGCTTTGCGATTTTTAGAAGTTTCACACAGATGATTATATAGGATCCCATAATAACCCTCTTTTCTCCTACCTGTTACTACCCTCTTTCCATTGGTAACCATCTGTTTGTTCTCTGTACCTGAGAGTCTGCTTCTTTTTTGTTTTATTCACCAGTTTGTTGTATTTTTTAGATTTGACATGTAAGTGAGACAGTATCTGCCTTTCTCTGACTTACTTTTACTTAGCATAATCCTTATCTTTCATTTCTTTCATTTCTTTCATTTTACTCAAGATGATCCCAGTTCCTAATGAACGTCACGTTTAAAAAATGTATGCATGTTTCATATTTCTTGAGTTCAGAAGAATTTTCCCCGGGTTCCTGCATCTGTGTCTCTGAGTAGGAAGTCTCTCTTGTTCGTTAAAGCACTTGGGGGCACTCTCCCCTTTTCATAAGCGCTAATAACAGTTCACATAATTATGTAGGCGGATGGACACTCATTTAAGAATAACTGGTTGTACTGAAGTGGCATTTTTTATTTGGCTGCACAGTAACATTGTGTGGTCAGTCGCTCAGTCGTGTCCAATTCTTTGCGACCCCATGGACTGTAGCCCGCCAGGCTCCTCTGTCCGTGGGATTCTTCAGGCAAGAATACTGGAGTGGGTTGTCACTCCTTTCTCCAGGGGATCTTCCCCGCCCAGGGATCGAACTCACCTCTCTTGTGTCTCCTGCATTGGCAAATTAAGTCTTTACCACTAGCACCACCTGCCTGGTGTCAAGAGGAAAACAAAGCATTTCTTTCCAAAGCCGTGACAATAAGTGCAGAACTTGTCATTAGTGACCCAGTTGGTTTCCAGCTGCTAGCTGACTCCCATGAAATGATTAATTGGTCTCAGTCAGTTCTCAGCAGGAAGGGACCACCTCATGGTAAACAGCACCGCCACTGGTGCTAATTAGTTCTGTTGTCACCTGTCAAAACTGGTAGACTAGGAGTTGTTGAGTCAGGTGGTCGACTCCTACGGTGGAACCAGAAGTCCAACTGGAACAGAGTTGGAGGCTCCATGCCAGAGCCATTTTAGCAGTGAGGAAGCCCCAAAGCCTTCTCTGACCTGTTAGGATGCGTGAGGTGTTCTCTGATCATGAGTCCCACAGCATGAAGTCAGAAGGCGGGAGGTTGTCATCCCAAAGAGAAAATGACGCAAGGTTTCACAGTATGTTGACTTCTAAATCAGCCAAGCCACAGTTCAAATCTGGGCTATGCAGCTTACTCTTCATTTGATCTTAAGCTTATGACTTGACTTGCCTGAGTCAGCATTTTCTGATTTGGCGGGGGAGGGGGGGGCGGGGGTCAGAATTGCCCATCTAATAGGACTGATATAGAGATGTATACAGCATGTTTGGTACTTAGTAGATGCTCAAAAAAATTGGAATACCCCTACAAGTAAATAATCATGAATCATGTAATCTAGCATGGCAGTGATAATGTTCATTGTTGATGTTGTTTAGTTGCTAAATTGTGCCTGACTCTCTGTGACCCCATGGACTATAGCCCACCAGGCTCCTCTTTCATAGGATTTCCCAGGCAGTAATACTAGAGTGGTTGCCATTTCCTTCTTTGGGGATCTTCCAGACCCAGAGATCAAACCCACATCTCTTACATCTTATGCATTAGAAGGCATAGTCTTTATTGCTGAGCACCAGGGAAGCCTAATAATGTTCATTAGCGCCCCCTCCAATAATAAACAAGAAAACCCTTGGGTGTTCAGTGTCAGCTTGGAGCATGATGCTGAAAGGAACCTGGGACCTAAACCTTCACTAGCTCTCTTGTTGATCACTTTCTAAGAGCCTCCTTAGAAGGGAAGTGGAAGCAAGGAGAGATGCAAACACGAGCAAGTCAAATTGAAGGAAACTGAGCAATGATACTTTGGCAGAAGAACTTTTATTGTATCATATGTGTCTCAGTTGGCCAGGTTATGCAAATAGGCGCATGACCCCATGACTGGAAACATTCCAGGCATGGCCTACATCGATGCAATGGGAGATTCATCCCACAGTGACTAACAGCCCTACTTGACTAATTCATTGCTTTCAGGGTTTCCAAATTTCTCAGTGATGGAAAGAACAGACCTCCCAGCCTCTTCAGTTTCTGATCCAGTAGATCCAGCCTGGGACTCTGAAACCTGTGCTTTTAATTAACTCTCTAAATATTTATTCAGATAAGTTCAAGAACCGTTGATTTAAAACAGTACTGTTCACTTGACTGCACGTAGGGATTTCCTGTGGAATTTTAAAAAATCTTGATGCCTGGGTCTTACCCCCAGAAATTCTGAATGACTTGGTATCATATGTGACTTGAGTGCTGGGGAATTTTAAAAAGGTCCTCAGATGATGCTAAGGTACAGGCAAGTTTGGAGTAACACTAACTTAGAAAATAGCTTGAGGGGTCCATGCACCTGCAAATAACGAATAACAGTAATCAGATATGAAGTCACATCACAGATAAATAAGTCCTAGCTCAATTCAAAGTGTGAAGTACAGTAACATTTAAAAAAAAAATCCTATTGCAGCAAACTTGCTGGAAGCAGTGTGAAAATCATCCCGTTGCCCTAGAATTTTATTGTGTTCAGAAATTCTTGCCCTGAAGGGACTGCTAAGTATGATTTAGAGCCTGAATTCTCCTAAATCAGCAGGGTTGCAATATAGTGTGCATGAATAATAATGTGGCATGAATCCAGTTGTGGCTTTTACTGTGTAGCATCTCTGGTGCTAACAGTTCACTGTTTCCTCTTCCTCATTACCCAATGTCAATAAATGGCAGAATTTGGAATTGCCATCAACAACAGGAGCTATAACCAAACATGAAGATATGTTACACCAGAGACAGTGTCCCAGGAAGGAGGGGAAGGTTGTCAGAATAAGGACCCCAGAGAGTTAAAAATGTAACCAAAGTGCAGTAAAAACTTCTAGGAGATAGTTTCTCAACCTATATTGTCAAGGCAGGACCAAGCGTTATTATCAGAACTGTTTAGGAAAGAGTTGTTGAGCCAGGATGAAAACTCGGCTGGACCTCTGGTTTTCTCTGGAAATGTTGGTTCAAATCACAAAGTAGTCATTTCTAACTCTCTATGGGGGCATATTGTTTATCGTCTTTAAACTGCATTGCTTAATTGAAATCTTTTTCAATTAAGAGAATTAAAATTAAATTTAAATCTTTTTCAATTCTCTCTGGGAAGAGAGCCAAAGAAAATGCCCTGTTTCTAGGCAGGGCAAGAACTATCATGCTCCTACTATGAACTGAAAATGTGGCTTAGGATGGAACTTAACTTCGGTTAGGATGGTTACTATAAAAGTAAAACAAACAGAAAAGCAGAAAATAAGTATCAGTAAGGATGGAGAAATTGGAAGCTTTGTACATTACAGTTAAGAATGTAAAGTGGTACAGCTACTATAGAAAACAGGATGACAGTTCCTCACAAAATTAAAACTCTTTTTCGTCTTAATACTTTTTAATTTCAATATCCAAAAAACTGAGTATGCAGTTTAGGAGGCCTCAAGACCCCTTCCTCAACTGTAGGTATGTGCCATCTCAAGACTGTATGTTGGAATTATAAAGGAATTCGGATATAAAGAGAAAAGAAAATGCCATTTTTTCATAAACATCCTGTGTCTCTTACTACCAATCACATATCCTTTTGTAAATCCTGGAAATTTTTCCCTATAATGCAAATATTATATATATAGTGTGTGTGTGTGTGTGTGTGTGTGAAGTGTGTGTGAAGTGTGGGTCTCTCCCCTCCCCAAAGATCACCTGTTTTCCTTAATCATCTGCATTAGTGTCAACAAATGGCTACAGGTACATATGACTTAGAAAATTAAATCCAGCAACCCACTGAAAGAGACCCTGATGCTGGGAAGGAGTGAAGGCATAAGAAGAGGGTCCTAGGAGATAAGATGGTAGATAGCATCACCGACTCAATGGACATGAGTTTGAGCAAACCCTGGGAGATGCTGAAGGACAGGGAAGCCTGGTGTGCTGCAGACCATGGGGTCACAAAGAGTTGGACACGACTTAGTGACTGAACACACACATGATCCAGCAATTCCACTTACGTGTATATACCCAAAGGAACTGAAAGCAGTGTCTTGAAAAGATATTTGTACATCCATATTTATAGTACCGTTTTCCACGATAGCCAACAAAGTGGAAGCTACCCAAGGACCTATTGACAGATGAACGGAAAAACAAAGTGTGCTAGTTGCATATAATGGAACATTATTCAGACTTAAAAAGGAAAGATATATGCCACAGTGTGGATGCACTAATACTTGTAATGTTACGTGGGTGTAATAACACCTTTAGGGCATATGCTAAGTTGAAATAAACTAATCACAAAAAGACAAATACCTGTATGATTCCATTTATATGCGAGTCCTAGAATAGATTCATAGAAAGTAGATCCTGATTGCAAAGGATTGAGAGAAGGGTGGGAATGGGGATCTCATGTTTAATAGACAGGAGTTTGAGTTTGGGAAGATGAAAATATTCTGACGATGGATGATGGTGATGGCTACGTGACAATGTGAATGTATTTAATGTCCCTGAATGATATATTTACAAATGGTTAATAAGTTTACATTATGTATATTTCCCCACACTTTTTAAAACTAAATAATTTTCCACTATGCAAAAAAAAAAAAATTAAGGCTTAGAGGATGTACATGACTAATAGATACCAGAGCAGGAAGTCAGCTCTGGAGACAGCCCTCCTTTTCCACCTCCAGGACCTCGTGGGGAGCAGAAACTGAAGAAGCTCTTCATGGGCAAGAAAAGAGAATGATTATTTGAGGAAAGAGTGGTCAAAATAGTCCAGGCAGTTGTCCTGAAAATAAGAAATACGGTTGTTAAAGCTCACAGGATTGGAACCATGTCAGCACACCACCTTTTTCGTAGTTGTTGGAAGGGTTTTAATTATGGATTCAATTTTATCTTTAATTTTTATTTTCTTTTAAAATTATAGTCAATTTACAGTGTTCTTCCAACCTCAGCTGTACAGCAAAGTGACTCAGTTTTACAAGTATATACATTATTTTTAAAGTATTCTTTTCTGTTGTGGTTTGTACCAAGATATTGAATATAGTTCCCTGTGCTATACAGTGAGACCTTGTTGTTTATCCATTCTAAATGTCACAGTTTACATCTACCAACCCCAGACTCCCAGCCCATCCCTCCCCCTCTCTCCCCCTTTTCAACCACAAGTCTGTTCTCTGTGAATTTGTTTCTGTTTGGTAGACAGGTTCACTTGTGCCATAGTTTAGATTCTACACATAAGTGATATTTTTAAAAATTTCTAATTAAGTTTTTTAATTAAAAATTTAAAAAATTTAAAAGTGAGATGTAATTCATGCAACATAAAATTCACGATTGTACAGTATAAGATTCAATGTTGTATATTCAGAGTTGTGTAAGCATCACTACTGTCTAACTCCAGAATATTTTTATTACTCCCCCCCCCCCGCAAAATACACCCAGACCCATTAGTAGTCATTCCCCATTCTCCCCTCATCCCCATTTCAAAGCACATTCTAAACTACCTTCTGCCTCTATGGATTTGCCTATTCTGGACATTTCATATGGAAGAATCATACAACATGTGACCTTTTGTGAGTTCCTTCACTTAGCATCTTTTTAAGGTTCGTCCATGTTATACCACATATCAGTACTTCCTTCATGTTTATTGAATAATATTGTGTTGTATAGATTCACCACCTGTTGTTTATATATTCCTCAATTGGTGGGCATTTGGGTTGTTGCCACTTTTTGGCTATTATCGATAATGCTGTGATGAACATTTGTATACAATTTGAGTACTTATGTGTTTTCAGTTATCTTGGGTATAAACCTGGGAGTGGAATTGCCGGGTCAGATGTTAACTCTATGTTTATTGGTTTCAGGAACTGCCAAACTGTTTCCCTCATTTTATATTCCTACCAGCATTGTCTTGAGTGTTGCAGTTTCTCCATAGCCTCACCAAGAATTACCATTTTCCTTTGTTTGTTTGTTTTTCCCCCTAGATTTATTGAGGTATAATTGACATGTAAACATTTAAAAATTATAGCCATCCTAGAGGGTGTGAAGTGGCATCTCACTGTGGTTTGCACACTCACTTTTGTGTACTCAGCACACAGCCTAGGTTTAAGCACACACAGTACTGAGAGGCACAAAAATTCCAAGGGATTCAAAGAAAAGTCATTGGAATATTGTTGTTGTTCAGTCACTCAGTCGTGCCCAACTCCTTGCAACCCCACGGACTGCAGCACGTCAGGCTTCCTTATCCTTCACTGTCTCCCAGAGTTTACCCAAACTCATGTCCATTCAGTTGGTGATGCCATCCAACCATCTCATCCTCTGTTGCCTCCATCTCCTCCTGCCCTCAATCTTTTCCAGCATCAGGGTCTTTTCCAATGAATCAGCTCTTCACATCAGGTGACCAAAGTATTGGAGCTTAAGCACCAATCCTTCCAATGAATATTCAGGTTTGATTTCCATTAGGATTGATTGGAATGAATGGTTTCTAATCTCCCAGAAATCAGATTTTAGAATCAGCTGCTTTTCTTTCTTAAAAAAAAATACAAACTGAGTCAGGAAGTAGCAAGCAAGCTAATTCAACTTTTGCTCCCAGATACCCCATTACTAATGGGGTGATGCCTTTCAGTAGGTGGTTCCTTTTAGAGTTGAGAAGAATGACGTGTGTTCTGTAGGACAGAGACTTAGGCATAGGAAAAGAGAGCTCTGAAGAAAGAAAGACCCTTTCCCTTCATCTCAAAGTTACATGCCTGACTCATGACTCATGTCTTGGTTTTTCCACCTTCACACCTTCTGCGTTGTCAGATGCCCGGTGCTGCACGATTGCCTGGAAGAGGTGTTTTCGGCAGCAGTGATCTCCGATTACATTTGTTTCCATTAACAAGAGAAATGTCTTTGAGGGTTTCTTAGGTACTTTCAGAAATATAGACTAGCTCAGGAGTAGCCAGCAACATCTGATCTGTCTGCCTCACAAGCCTCTGACAGCTAAGCATTTGCTTTTAGGCGAGTGAAATGTCAGTCGCCATTAAACAGCATATGGCAACAATATGGCCATTCCCTCTCCAGGACCAGCTTCTCCCCAGAAGAGATGGTACTTGAAATAAGAGATGCTTTTCAATACAGGGCCCCTGCCCCTCCTGGCCAGGCATGATAGCTGGGGAGTGGGCAGAGTGCTACACACAAAAGGACCCAGGCAACCAGATCACATGTGAAGCCACGGGGCCTGCCGCCCAACCAGTGGTGACCAAAGGCTGATTGCCCTGGGCATCTGGGTCTGTGGTTAAGAGAAAGTGCCATCCTTAAGCTGGCCTGGATTAACTCTGTGAAATAGAAAACAGCCCCCACAGCCACTTAGGGGTTGGGGCCGACTGGAATTGAATGCACTTGGTGTGCAGTGTGAGGAGGGAGGTGTGGTGAATGGAGCCCCTACCCCGCTCCTCTCTGGGCAGTTCCCTTGGCGAATGGGGTAAAATAGGCTGCTTTGTCTCTGAACAGAAGACGAGGGTGTGGAACCCTGCTGTAGTGGGTCAGCTCACGTGTAAGTGGCCTTGTGGCAATACGAAGAGGGCTGCCTTTGCACCAGGCGGCCTGTGCAAGATTAGAAAATAAACGGGCTCCTCAGGAGTCTCTGGGTGACCACATCTGTGGAGGATACCAGAAATTGTCTGTAGAGATAGCCTGACCCTCATAGTCCTAAAATCTGGTTTGTCTTTGTTTGGGGGAACTATGGCATGTAAATAGTCAAGATGAGATGCTCAACCTGTTGGAAATAGTGGTTCCTCGTGTAATGATGTCTCTATGTTACTTGTATTGGAATACAGTCAGTCAGGCTTACCAGTTTTACATGAAGCCTTTAACATGTGCGCATGTGCGTGCTAGGTTGCTTCGGTCGTGTCTGACTCCCTGTGACCCCATGGACTGTAGCCTGCCAGGCTCCTCTGCCCATGGGGATTCTCCAGGCAAGAGTACTGGAGTGGGTTGCCATGCCGTCCGCCAGGGGATCTTCCTGACTTGGGTCGAACCTGCGACTCTTAATGTCTCCTGGACTGGCAAGCAGATTCTTTACCACTAGCTTTACCACTACCACTAACTTTACCACCTAGGAGCTTATATTTCTGGGACCCTGATTTGACCATTAAATTGGCCGCATCAGTGAAATCACTAGCCTTGTAAAAATAAGAATTCAACTGTAGTGTTGGGAAAACTTTTATTAGATGGTTAGCAATTGTCCCCAAATTAGCATCATCTTTATCATTATTTTTCCACTTACGTAAACTCCTTGATTTGAATGTTTAAAGGCTGTATGTTATTTCTTAAAATAATTCCAAGGCTCTAATATTTTAAACAATAAAGTGAAATAAGTAAAAAGTTAAAAACTGCAAAAATATCTCTATAGATATGTATTCTTATAGAGCCAAGAACACCAAGGTTAGGGAAGCTTCTTGTTTCCAATGTGTTTGTCAAAATTGTAATAATCATATAGTGCTTTATTATGACACTGAATAAGTGAACGAATACAAATTTTAAATGCCGAGGAAAGTGATGAAATTTTTAAAATAGCATTAATGTTATTAATGTTT
The DNA here is from genome assembly GCF_042477335.2 of Ovis canadensis. Taxonomy (NCBI): domain Eukaryota; kingdom Metazoa; phylum Chordata; class Mammalia; order Artiodactyla; family Bovidae; genus Ovis; species Ovis canadensis. The sequence continues at coordinate 27,771,886 of NC_091248.1, forward strand.
TTCATAGACTATGTCTTCAGGAAATGTACTGTTAAAAATGAGAACAACAAAAAGCCACGTGTTTTAGTAGCGTCAATCACTTTTTCTGGAATGCTTTTTAACTCTTTACCCAGTTGATGTAACTGACAGGATGATCTCATCCTTTGCTCTTTATGCTGACAGTCAATAAATTGCATGACAGTTGGCAACAATGACTAGCTGTAAGAACAGCACAAGGTTGCAGGCGTTTTTCTAAGACATTGTTTGGGGTTTATTGCAGACTTTGCAGATTAGAAGAGGAGCTGTCTCTATCAGGGCTGTAACTGGAGGGCTCTTTTCCCTTGTTCCTAAAGGAACCTAAACATTTGGATGAAAAATAAAAAATTCAGTCAGTCAACCAAATGTTTGCTACCATTATGTCAAACATCAGGCTACTTTGAAACATTGCAAGAAATGACTGAATTCTAAACTTCACATCCAGATAATTGTGATCATATTGCCTTAGAGTTTCCATATGAATGTCAAACATGGCACACCCTGGAGGTCTCCTTTTAGCATTTATACATAATCTGTAATGGGCCTCCCTGGTGGCTCAGTGGTAAAGAACCCGCCTTTAGGAGATGTGGGTTTGATCCCTGGGTCATCCTTTGCTTTTTATGCTGACAGTCAATAAATTTAGGAAGATCCTTGGAGAAGGAAATGACAGTCCACTCCAGTATTCTTGCCTGGGAAATCCAATGGACAGAGAGGAGCCTGGTAGACTACAGTCCATGGGGCGGCAAAAGAGTCGGATACAACTGAGCAACTAAGCAACAACAACATAGTCTATAGTGCATAGAATATTTTCCATAGTTAACATACTAAGCTTAGAAATTAAGTGAAATTGATGAAGCACATAACTACTCCATCATTTCAAACCTTCCAAATAAAAAATGAAAAGTATGTCTACTCATTTTTCCTCATGGAGGTATTGTAAAGATTCAGTTCAGCTCAGTTCAGTTGCTCAGTTGTGTCAGACACTTTGCGACCCCATGGACTGCAGCACGCCAGGCCTCCCTGTCCATCGCCAACTCCCAGAGCCTACGCAAACTCGTGTCCATTGAGTTGGTGATGCCATCCAATCACCTCATCCTTCTCCTCCTGCCTTCAATCTTTCCCAGCATCAGGGTCTTTTCAAATGAGTCAGCTCTTCGTATCAGGTGGCCAAAGTATTGGAGTTTCAGCTTCAACATCAGTCCTTCCAATGAACACCCAGGACTGATCTCCTTTAGAATGGACTGGTTGGATCTCCTCGCAGTCCAAGGGACTCTCAAGAGTCTTCTCCAAAACCATAGTTCAAAAACATCAATTCTTCTGTGCTCAGCTTTCTTTATAGTCCAACTCTCACATCCATACATGACTACTGGAAAGACCATAGCCTTGACTAGACAGAACTTTGTTGGCAAAGTAATGTCTCTGCTTTACAATTTGCTGTCTAGGTTGGTCATAACTTCTTTCCAAGGAGTAAGCGTCTTTTAATTTCATGGCTGCGGTCGCCATCTGATTTTTAAGCCCCCCAAAATAAAGTCAGCCACTGTTTCCACTGTTTCCCCATCTATTTGCCATGAAGTGATGGGACCGGATGCCATGATCTTAGTTTTCTGAATGTTGAGCTTTAAGCCAACTTTTCACTCTCTTCTTTCACTTTTGTCAAGAGGTTCTTTAGTTCTTCTTCACTTTCTGCCATAAGGGTGGTGTCATCTGCATATCTGAGGTTATTGGTATTTCTCCTGGCAGTCTTGATTCCAGCTTGTGCTTCATCCAGCCCAGCATTTCTCATGATATACTCTGCATATAAGTTAAATAAGCAGGGTGACAATATACAGCCTTGACATACTCCTTTTCCTATTTGGAATCAGTCTGTTGTTCCATGTCCTGTTCTAACTGTTGCTTCCTGACCTGCATACAGATTTCTCAAGAGGCAGGTCAGGTGGTCTGGTATTCCCATCTCTTTCAGAATTTTCCACAGTTTATTGTGATCCACACAATCAAAGGCTTTGGCATGGTCAATAAAACAGAAATAGATGTTTTTCTGAAACTCTTTTGCTTTTTTGATGATCCATCAGATATTGGCAATTTGATCTCTGGTTCCTCTGCCTTTTCTAAAACCAGCTTGAACATCTGGAAGTTCATGGTTCACATATTGGTGAAGGCTGGCTTGGAAAATTTTGAGCATTACTTTACTAGCGTGTGAGATGAGTGCAATTGTGTGGTAGTTTGAGCATTCTTTGGCATTGCCTTTCTTTGGGATTGGAATGAAAACTGATCTTTTCCAGTCCTGTGGACACTGCTGAGTTTTCCAAATTTGCTGGCATATTGAGTGTAGCACTTTCACAGCATCATCTTTTAGCATTTGAAATAGCTCAACTGGAAATCCATCACCTCCACTAGCTTTGTTCGTAGTGATGCTTCCTAAGGCCCACTTGACTTCACATTCCAGGATGTCTGGCTCTAGGTGAGTGATCATACCATCGTGATTTTCTGGGTCATGGAGATCTTTTTTGTACAGTTCTTCTGTGTATTCTTGCCACCTCTTCTTAATATCTTCTGTTTCTGTTAGGTCCATACCATTTCTGTCCTTTATTGAGCCCATCTTGTAAAGATTGGTTTACAGCAAAACAAAGTAGACTCTAATGGCAGAACTCTGATGCTCCAAAGTATTGTTATTCTTTTTTTTTTAATGTTAATTTGACTTATTTTAAAAACTGAAGTATAATTGGTTTACAGTGTTGTATTAGTGTCTGATGTACAGCAAGTGATTCAGTTATACATGAATATATGTGTGATGATCAGTCGTGTCCGACTCTTTGCGACCCCGTGGACTGTAGCCCACCAGGCTCTTCTGTCCATGGGATTCTCCAGGCAAGAAAACTGGCGTGAGTTGCCATTTCCTACCCCAGGGGATCTTTCCGACCCAGGGATTGAACCTGCGTCTCTTTTGTTCCCTGCACTGGCAGGCAGATTCTTTACCACTGAGCCACCTGGGAAGCCCACATGTGTATTTATGCCTTTCATATTCTTTTCCATTATGATTTATGACAGGATATTGAATATAGTTCCCTGGGCTATAGAGTAGGACTTTGTTGTTCATTTTATACACAGTAGTTTGCATCTGCTAATGCCAAACTCCCTATTTATGCCTCCGTCCACCCCTTTCCCCTTTGGTAACCATACGTTTGTTTTCTGTGTCTGTGAGTCTGTTTCTGTTTCATAATAATTTGCCTTTTTATCAAATGTAAAGAGTGTTCTGAATTGGAGATGGCTGGCTTTTGTGACATTGCCAGTTTTCTTGAAATGTGATGTAGTTAGGGCTTAGCACTGTGTGCTGAATGAATGAATGAAGAGTGGACTCACTAATGAATGGAGAAGTAGGGCTTAGAGTTCTCCTCTTGTGGGGCTGCATTCTGGTTGATCACCAACTGTGTGTTTCTGTTTTGTAAAAATATCCGTACTGTTTATTTTTCTCTAGCTTAGTCTCTTAACAGCCTGCAAGGTTTGGAGCAGTATTTGCTAGGATTTAAGTGAAACATGGAAGCAATCAAGCAGTTTAATTCTGGATTTTTCAAATTTAATGACATTCCTTTATCTGTATTGATGGGAGCTTTAGTAAATTCAATTGTTGATACCACCTGGATAATTTTAAGTCTTTCTGAAGTTTTAAACAAAATGTCTCCAACATAGCTCAGGCAACATAAGAATTTCATCAATTGAAAACTAAGAATCATTTTGGTGGGATGTGTAAAACAAGAAGCTGACCAGCATTATTTTCTTTTTCTTTAATTCAGTACCATTATTGAGAGTTATTCTTGAACTTTATGAAAACCAGATTGGGGCACCGGCATGTTCTCCATCGACCTGCGTTCAAGAAATTGGAACCGAAAATCATTCAAACTGGGAAAACGTGACATTGAAAAATAGTCCACATTCTTCTACTTCAGAGACTCTGAGACTCTTTCTAAGCCTTCGGCTGATAGTAGATCTGATATACTTTTTTAATGGACAGTGATCTTCTCAGTCAGAAAGAGGTCGTCATTTCTTTTTCAGCCATTTCTTCACTTTACTGGCTTTCTGGTACAACCATTGGTCCTCTCTGTCTCTCTCTCTCTCTCTCTTTTTTTTTGTGTGTGTGTGTGTGCAGAAAGCTGTGACTTCTCACTGTTGCCCACAGAAAACAATCCAAACAGTACCTGCCATTCAAGCTTCTCTCTTGCCTGACCCCTCGGCCACGTTTCCCACTCCCCGCATCTTCCACACAGGCTCCTGCTCAGCCAAACCAGACTGGCTGTTCCCCGGCCTTGCTGCCTCCAGTCTTCTCCATGACCCCATCTCTCGGGGGTTGCTGTTGCTTTTCCTCTCTACTTGCTGAACATTCCATATTTACAGCAAGAGTGGTACATTCCCTTTCATGAGGTCTTTCTAACTCTCCCACCCTTTCCACTCCCCTCTTTTTGCCCCCTCTCCTAGCTAAAGCAAGCCTTCCTCACCACTCCCTTCAAACCCACACACACGTACGTATGATCTGTTCATGGCCCCTGTTGCCTTCAGGACTGCAGCTTGTGTGTGCAAGTCGTGACCTGCATAAGCATCTCAAACCCAAGGGACAGTGAGGACAAAAATCCACCTTCCTCTCCACTTGCCAAGGCACGTACCTGCCCACATGACCACATAGTGCAGAGACTCGCCTTTTTTTTTAAACTCCATACAAAGGCGTGAACTCACATGGAGGCACCGGCAGCAGTAGGTTCCTCACACACATGCTTTTTAATTCCCTTTCCTAGGGCCCAGGTTTGTCAAGGCCAGTGACTCCCTTTGTATTCCCATCATGTTGGTTCAGTGCCTTCCTTACACATGATCATCCATTGAGTTTAGTTGAAAGGATGAAACGTATTTATTAAAAACAAGCCCTTGTGTGTGAAATGCAACCATGTAAAGCAAAACAGGAATCCTTATGGACTTCTCCGCAAATGTGGCACAGCCAAGTTATCTGATTTTCAAATGTCTCATGGCTCTGTCTCAGCTAAGTAATTTCCTATAAAATGTAGTGCCCAGTAGTCTTTTGTGGCACTTTAGAAACCACATTCGTGATGCTCTGACAGGCCATGGCAGAGTTGGATGAAAATCCATTTTTGGCTGTTTGTTAAAATAGGCAAAGAATAACATTAAGAATTGTCTGAAGTGGGCAGGATGAAGGTCAGGAGAATACCCATGGGAGTTGAGGGAATTTGGGGAGGAACCAGTTGGATCAGTCTGAGGTCAGTTCACTTCCTAGAAGTCTACATTAAGCCAAAAAAAAAGAAAAAAAAAAGAACCCCGTCTCAAAGTCCTCAAAGGCTTGCCAACACTGTACAGTGATGAGGACATGCCCCCAAAGTAAAGAACTGCTTTGTGAAGACTTCAGTGGAGAATTAATATTCATTCTGATGCTGTTGTATTGATAAATGGGAAATTTCCACAAACCAAGCTTTACAGACCACAGAGCGGTGATGTACATGAGATGGGTCTGGCGCCTATTTGATGACATGGCCAGGACTTCAGATTTCAAGCTTCAAGGAGTAAACATTGGTCAACCTCTCCTGGGAAAGTCTGTGTCCGTTACGTGATGTTCTACTCACTCTGTGCTGAACAGTTGCTTTGTGATTTCCAGGAGGTGCCGAGTTAATGTGACTAGCGGTTTCCTCTTCAGAATAAAATAAGCCTCCTGAGACCATTTCACAGCATATCTTTCTCCACTTTCCCTCCACAGTCCTCCGTGATGTCTGTCTGCTTTGCTCGTTTCCACCCCAACTTGGTGGTTGGGGGGACTTACTCGGGCCAGATCGTCCTGTGGGATAATCGCAGTCATCGGAGGACGCCTGTCCAGCGGACGCCCTTGTCTGCGGCTGCACACACGGTACGTCCAGTTCTCATCACATCCCAATCAGTCATCCAAGCCCTGAAAGAGGGCGTAACTGACAGAGGAACTTTGGTTGTCAGTGACTCCAACCTGGAAGTATCTGATTTATAGCGATCACATCCTGACTAAAGGAAAGCTGAGTGGACAGTAGATGGAGGAAGCCCTGGGTCTAGAGGCATCTCTTAGTAATCTACAAGTCTGAACACACAGTGGAGAAGGAGATGGCACCCCACTCCAGTATTCCTGCCTGGAGAATCCCATGGACGGAGGAGCCTGGTGGGCTACAGTCCATGGGGTTGCCAAGAGTTGCACATGACTGAGCGACTAACTTTCACTTTTTTAACACGCAGAAGGGATCTCTTTGGGGGTCCCCAAAGCAACCAGGGAGGATAGCTTAAAACTAAAAAAAGGACAGAGAAAGGAAGAGGCCTCTGTGGAACTGTTTTTCCAAAGAAACTCTTCACATGTATATTATAAGGTGGAAACCCATATTTTCTTTTTTAAAAAAGTTATTTATTTTTAATCGAAGGATAATTGCTTCACAATATGGTGTTGGTTTCTGCTGTACATCAGCATGCATTGGCCACAGGTATATCTGTCCCCTCCCTCTTGAGCCTCCCTCCCTCCTCCCACCCCATCCCACCCCTCTAGGTTGTCACAGAGCCCTGGTTCGAGCTCCCCGAGTCATATAGCAGATTCCCACTATATGTTTCACATGGTAGTGTATATGTTTCCATCCTACTCTCTCCATATTTTCAGACCGTGAAGAGTAAGCATTTTCTCTTTAGAGATGGCATATGGGACTTTGGCCAACAGGCTGTTTCCATTTGTGATTAAGGGAGTGCTATGGCTTTAAATTCTGGAATGCATGGTGTAAGTCTCAACAGTAACATCTACAGTGACAGTATAATCCATAGGGTTAAAAGTCAACATCTCAAAACCATTACCCATAATTTAGCAGAAGAGGTTCAGTGTAGTGTTCGTAAGACAACTACTCTGCCATTTCCTTTAAGAGAATGACAGGTGTGTTTAGCAATTGTCAGGAGCAATGAGAAGACAGGCATGTCTCCATCAATCTCTTCTACCCTGACATTCAGGGGAACTGATGTCCTTTCTCCGAAATGCCCAAATTATGCCCAAGGGTACAGGTCTACTATTGTTTCAATTTCCTTAATGTGGTTGCCTCATTTGTTTCATCTGCTGCCCTTAAAACCATCTAGCTTTGAAAAAGGACTGCCAGTTGCTTTAGCCGAGACCGCGAAGAGGAAAATTCACCCTCTCTTGCAAGATCGACAATGGGAAATGACAAATACCGAGTCAGCCTTAATTCTGATTGACTCGGACCTAAGACACACGCAGGTGAAACTAGTTCTTGGGAATCTTAGAAAATTGCTCTTGCCTACCCCACTTGTTCAAACTAATAACAGAAAATTGTGACGCAGGAGGAGACAGGCTTGATGCAGGTGTTTGCTCAAGAAGCATGAAGCCACTTCTTGGCTCTGTGTGCCTATCTGGTGTGTTTGTGAGCATACCTTCTGAAATTTCAAAAGTCATAAATCCAACTTAGAACATTCAGCACGAAGCTTTTGGGGAGGATCCAAAAGCTCTTCCAAAGTGTTCATCTGTCTTTTTCAAGCAACTTACGATGTGATCATCACAACAAAAATGCTATTATCAAACAGTGACATTATCTCTGTTATCACACAGTTACTTCTGTTAGAAAAGAACCACTCTTTTCTCTTTTGCTGTGTTCTGCTGAATCCATGGCTCAAAGGGCTCAGTTAATTTTGTGACTGTCTTTCAACCTCCACTAATGCCTGGCAGATTGGCACCAGGATCAAAAGTGGTTAAGGAAAAAGAGGCCCACCACAGATTACTAACTAATTTCCTTTCACACCCACCACACATATGCATTTTGGGACAACAGGAAATCCTAATTAAAGCAAAAGCCTTCTGCCACACAGCAAGTTTATTCCTAAAATAAATAAAAACAATCTGGCCCCTATACTGGAAAAATGAGCTGCACTGTTGCTTTTTTCTTTGCATTGGGTAGAGTGATGTGTGTGTGTGTGTGTCTGTCTGTCTGTGTATAAGTAGGCATGCCCATGTGCCTGCTTCTGTTCTAGTGTTTTGTTTTGTTTTTTTTTTTTGCATCTCTCTCTTTTCTTTTAAGCTGAGCTTTATTACTCTTGAAAGCACAGGCCAGTAGTACTGATTAAAGCCAGGGAGGGGCTCCCACACACATTCCTTCTCGGGGCATTTGCTCTATACCTCCTTCTGGAAGCTTTCTTTTCCTACTACACCCACCCTTAGGGGTCCTGACCCATTAGGGTTCTGGTGATTTGTGTTGATGCTCCATGGTTAAAAGAAACCCCTGCGGGACTCTTCCTGAAAAACACTAGGCGGACTGGGGGCTTGTAACAATGTTTGGAGCTTGCTTTCTCATCCTCAGTGTTACCGTCTGCCATTTTCAAGCGAGAACCTGTCTCATCCATTCTTTCATTTGTTTGCACGTAGAGCTCAGAATGCCACATGACTCACGCTTGAGTTTCATACACCAGAGACTTGGGAGAAAGCATTGTCCACAACCAATCAGTCTCTCGATAGTCAAGAGACCTGATCAGGAGAATATTTCACTTCACATCTCTGCTGTGCTTTCCACTATCCAGACCCACTGAGGCTGATTTCTTTGAAGGTTTATGTAGGAAGACAGTGTGAAAAACACACAGGGACTTGGTTGTCTCTCTATCCAGCATGGGTAAACGAGGTGATGCAATTTCTGAAGAAACAAGTGTAAATCTTAGTAGACATTTGTGCAGGCATATTTCTTTTATCACATGAGGAGTGACAGCTCAGTGCTCCTATTCTCTATATCCTGTGAGTCAGAGTATAGGTAGACAGTTGTGTTTCGTTCTCAGAACTTCACTAGCAGGAGAACTCACACAAAATATAGCAAAACAGAAGAGAGTAACCAGGATGGGGAGGGTATTGAAAACCAGATACTCAGACCAGTTGAAGGAACTGGTGATGATTAGTCTGAGAAAGAAAAGACTGGGGTGCGGGGGTGGTGGTGTGGAAAAGGGGGTTATACAAGAACAATCCGTTAGTATTATGTTGGACTTGATGAATATAATGTCAGAAGGTGCTTCACTAAAGATACCTCCTTGAGATTTCTTTATTCCCATTGGTAGAAGGCAGGATCGCCCAAGAATTAGTGCTGAAATTGGCTAAGAAAGGTGTTTCAGCAGTTTGGACCACGTCTTGGGAGAGGCAGATGAATAGCTGCGCTTGATGATTATTACAGTTCCTTCTGACCAGGAGTTTATATGATAATAATAGTTGGGGAATCATCCTTCATATGATATCAACTTTCCAATATTAGAGATTGTTTCATCGCTTTTTTGGCTAGGTCTTATGGACAGTAACTCATCAAGAGAAAGACTGTCAGCTGTTTGCACAGAGAAGCATCAGCTAAGTTGTGGTTTGGCCACTGAAGGCTAAGCTGCCTGAAATCTAACCCAAATTACTGCTAGGTTCTGCTTATGCTAACCTTCCATTTAGTATTTAATGTGCAGCTGCAAATGATTTGAGCCTACCATTTAGGACTCTACCAAGTAGAAAAACCTTCTTGAGTTATGACAAAAGGTTAGAGCATCTTGCTTATGATTTCTGAGATGTTTAAGTGACCTTTCTCAAGACCCTGGCCAAATGTAAGCCTCCATCCTACCCTAGCAATATTTTGGAAAACACACACACACACACACACACACACACACAACAACTATCATTACCCTATCCTAGATGTTGTAGTAAAAAAAGAACCTAATTTTATCTCACTAGGTTCCTTGTACCAATAATTTCCACCACCAGTATCTCTCCTTCAAATCAAAAGAGGCTGATGAATATTAACCACTTTTTTTTAATAAAGAATGTTAACAAATGTTTGGTGCTGTGGCTGTGATGCACTAAACTTGAGATTTAGTAACACTCCTTCCAAAAGTCAATCATTCTACCCTTCTGAGGACTGTCCGTTTCCATCACTCATGGTGAGCTTAAAAGCCAAACTCCATGCTGGAGCCTCATGTAAGTCACGCGCATTCACCTGTATCCCTTTTGTCCCACCAGTCCTCACTGGCTCCCGCTCGCTTCAGCTCCATTGCACTGCCTCTGACTGAGCAAGGTGAAGCTTTCTGAGTATTTCCACTACTCCATGGTGCTGCCAGAGCTTTGAAAAATAAATCAGGTTCCAGTCAAAAGTGGCCAGTGACCCGAGGCTTCCATTATTGTAGGACTGTGTCACTCTTTAATCCCTGTTTCAGAGTAGTGTGTTTGACACTCAGATGTAAGCATTCCTCTTGGGTCAGCGTCTGATTCTCCATGTTTATGTTTCTGCAGCATCCCGTGTACTGTGTAAATGTTGTTGGGACCCAAAATGCTCATAACCTCATCACCGTCTCCACCGATGGCAAAATGTGTTCCTGGAGCCTGGACATGCTCTCCACTCCACAGGTGGGTTTGTTTTCCCCTACACATAAGAGCATCCTGGTTAAAAGAGATACCTCCCTAATGGAATGGAGTTCCTAAAAGCCAAACCCTCACATCCTATAGGAGCTCAAATCAGTGGGTGCACTTGAAAGAGTGGGGCCTGTTTTCGGCAGCCTTCTCTGGAAGCCAAAACCCATTTCCTTTACCGCACATCATGTAATTACTGTAATACGTTAATCCTTAGGTCAGTTTCAAGTGAAAATGAAATAATCCATTTTAAAGCATAGTAATTATGGAAGTTGGCTGCGGTAGGAATCCTGCTTACCCTACAGCATTGTTAAACAAATGCAGAGCGATCCCTGATGGGTGCTTGCCTTGGAGAAAAAGGTATCCCAGCAAAACAGAAATCCAAGCCCTTGCTCACATCTGTAGCCTAGACAACCGCCTCGTGTGTTTGAAGAATTTGTCCAGCCATCTGTTTTCTCCTCTGGAATGTTTGTTAGGGTGGCTGCTGCCATTCCTTGCTCAACAAGCGAGAAGTTGAAAACGAAGAAGTTCCAAGGTCTCCAAACTGCTCCTGATGACAGTAATGGGAGGCAAACGAAGGAGCAGACGTGGAAGAGACCATGGGGGGAGACAGCTCAGCACAGCTTTCAGAATATATACACACACAGAAGACAACGCATACACATGCAAACGCGCAAATAGCCACGTCTTTCCACTTTCCTTTGTGGGGAATAAAGTACTTCACTGTCCACCAGCTAAAAACAGAGCACGGTTTCCTGTTGTAGCCGTTGACAATGTGAGGAAACATCAAGAAAATTGTATAAGATAACTAGGAGATAATTCTCAATGTTAACATTCCTTTCCCCTTTCCTGAACTAAGAATGCTAGAATGTCTCCATCAGAAGTTTAAAAGATACTGGAAATTTCAGGAGACATAAGGAAATGTGGAAACCAAGAAGAACCTCCCAAAAGTCACCACAAAATAGAGATGTAGAGAATAGTAAAACAAATGTTCTTTTTATCATTTTACTGTGGGGGGAAGAGCTCATAAGTTCCTTACTGTTTAAGTTCCTCTGCTTTTGCTGATCTTTAACATTTATACAAGTTTAGGGGGTTGTGTGCGGGTATTTTACAGCTTTGTCTTAAATTTCTCAGCAATATGTTGTTTTCTTTTAAAAGCCCTGGAGATTACAAACAGATATGAGTAAACCCTCTAATTAGGAATTTTTAATTGCCCATTTTGATGATTAAATGTGTGTGTGTGTGTGTGTGTGTGTGTGTGTGTATGTGTGTTTAGGTTACAGCCCCTCGGCTGCGGGGTCATTTTCATTAGTTTTAGGATGCCCACGGACGCCTGTCTCTGGCCAGAGGTGGAAGCATTTCGGTGGTATGGCTGTGGATGGCAGGCAGACAAGGGGGCAGAAGACATTTGCCCTGCTCCCTCTCTGTCCCGAGTGGGTGCCCGCGAGGCCGTGCCCTCCCTCTGCTAATTTTGGCAATGGCACAGTTTGTGTTACTGCCCTCACAGCATCCGCTCACTCAGGCACTCCCCGCGTCTGGGTCTCGCAGACGGCGAGCTTGTCACATGCCCACGTGGTCTGCGTGTTCCAGACTGCTAGCATGTGCTTCCGATTTATAGACTCCGTGGCCGCGATGCCTCGGTTTATTTGTTTGCATAAAAGAGACTAAACTTCCAAATATAATGACATGGTCCCTCAGAATTTTTTTTTTAATTACTTTAGGTGTACCAAGCAGGCTTTTGGATGTAAATAACCAGAAATATTCAAGAATGTTAGTTACATCTAACTACTCTGCACTGTCCTTAAACTCAATTCAGCAGAATGTCTTTTAAAATACACTGGAATTCCCAATTCTGAAAATCATTTTAGATAAAATAAAGACCCTCATTACTATTTTAATGCCATTCTAACATGTATACTATCATGTGAATTGAATCGCCAGTCTATGTCTGACGCAGGATGCAGCATGCTTGGGGCTGGTGCATGGGGATGACCCAGAAAGATGTTATGGGGAGGGAGGTGGGAGGGGGGTTCATGTTTGGGAATGCATGTAAGAATTAAAGATTTTAAAATTTAAAAAATAAAAAACTAAAAAAAAAAAAAATTCAGCATTCAAAAACTAAAAAAAAAAAAAATAAAAAAAATAAAAACATTGTTTTTTGCAGACTTAACCGTCTACACATCCAATGTCTGCCCTTCATGAATTCGAGTCCCTATTGAAATCTGCTTCTTATGACCTGAGTGACAACTCTAGGTTTTAGCCCATGGAGGACACACACTCCGGCTTTGACAAATGTGCTCCGTACATCTGATATTAATACATGTGTGTTCTCACGAACAATTGATTTTGAAAATGTTTGTAAATACAAGGGTATTGTGTGTTTTATTAAAGCCTGGGGCTGACAAGTGTAACCATTACAGTATTATCTTTAGTTTCTGCACCATTAGTTTCAAAATTCTCACCTGTCATCTCTGCCTGACTTCAGAAGCAACAGCACATGCTGATGAAATCCAGCCGCTGAAACCAGAGATACACAGAAGCTTGAATGTCAGGGGCAGTAAAGCGTGGTTTCTGGCACAGCCGGGGTCTTTTGTAACGCTGTGTGAAAAGCAAACAGACGATTTAGTCAAATGATTTTTCCGTGCTATCTTTGGCATGGCAAGGAGTTGACAGAGGAAATGTAACCACGCCGTGTTTTGGTAGGAGAGCATGGAGCTGGTGTACAATAAGTCCAAGCCTGTGGCCGTTACTGGAATGGCTTTCCCAACGGGAGACGTCAATAACTTCGTGGTTGGCAGCGAGGAGGGTACAGTCTACACGGCCTGTCGTCATGGAAGGTGAGTTTCTGTTTTCTTACCCATGACGTGTTCTTCATTTCCGACAGTCTGTTATCGCTTGCTGGATTGTAACACCTTGCATTATGAGAAAGGCATTTCTGAAGAAATGCAAATCACAGCCTCAAGTCTTCACTGTTTTATAACATCCGTCCGCTCTGGTCATTAGCCATTTGTAAGCCTTTGATGGTTCACATTGCCTGGAGGAAAAAAGCCCAAACTTTTTAGCATATCAGAGACGATTCTTGACTGCCCTTACCGCGTGCCCCTCCCCAGCTTCAGCCTTCAGGCTCCAGCCACGCACCCATCCCCACACTGCTGATCCCACTACATATCTGTGAGTTTGTACATCCAGTTTCTCCTGCTGCATCTGGTATTTCTCTCTTCTTGGCCTGATCAATCTCCCCTGCCCTTATCCTTCAAGAGCCAGCACAAAGGTCTTTCCACAAGCCTCTCCTGACTTCCTTGGAGGAAGGAAATCATTTCCTCCTTTATGTTTCCATAGAATTTTCATTCCCTTTATTCATTTGTTCATTTAAGGGCTATTTCCTGAGAACCTACCTTATGTCCGGCACCATCACTTTATAGGGAATGCAGTCAGGAACAAAACAGACCTGGAGTTTATATTCTGGTTGAGGGTGACTGACAGTAAAATAGTAAGTAAATCTGTGGTTTGAGAAGATGAGTACTTGGAGAAAATTAAAGTAGAATCAATGGGATAGGAGTACAAGCTGTCAGATGGATTTGTTTTTTTACTTATTTTTATATCACTTCTGCGTTAGCATTCATCACATTTTTAACTATTCAGCCATCTGCCCTTTTTTTTTTTTTCTGAACTATTTCCATCTCATTATTGATTTCCTGCTTGGTTCTGGGAACATAGTAAGTGAGGAGTTAAAAATCTATATAAGGAAAAAAGAATGAAAATAACTGCATAATATAGAGAGTGCCTTAGGGCCCTTCCTCCCAATCAGAGGCCAAAATAGTAAGAGATACACGAGGTAGAATGAAGATTCAGAATGAAGAGAGGTGATACAAACTCAGTCTTGATTGAGAGACTGGCAAATACTACTAGGAAAATCTCAGGAAAGAAGTGGAATCCAGTAATTTGGACTAGATTATAAAATTACACACAATATTTAACGAATGGACTCATATTTTGAAAGTTTCACTGTGTTCACCTTGGTGCGTTTTTTCCCTTTCACTTGAGAAGTTCTAATTCAATTGATTTTGCATCTCTTGCACTCATCACAGGCTTTTTAGGTTGCATGAGGAACCAGGAATTGTTCCAAGTCCTTACTCTAGTGTGTTTGTGATTCTTCGAAGAACCAGGCCTCCGTGGCCCAGGTGTACGACTCTCCCATTCACGCAATACAAGCTATGAAGTTCCTACTTTGCTGCCCACAGAAACCAGCAGTATTTTCCCTCCTCACATGAGTAAAAGATGACTAGGAAGATGTTCCTTATAATTCCATGCCCAGCAGTCTTACTTCATAGAGTTGTTCTCTCAGTCATGTCTGACTCTTTGTGCCCCCATGGACTGCAGCCTGCCATAATCCTCTGTCTGTGGAATTCTCCAGATAAGAATACTGGAGTGGATAGCCGTGTCCTCCTCCAGGGGATCTTCCCGACCCAGAGATAGAACCCAGGTATCCTACATTGCAGGTAGACTCTTTACCTAGTCTGAGCCACCAAGGAAGCCCCCTCCTCCTTCTTTAGTACTGGCTATAACTATGTATCAAAGTTTTCCAAAAGCAGAGAAAGATCTGATAAAGTTATTCATTCTTGGAAATGTTCGCTGCACAACTACTCTCAGCAAAGGGCATTGCTAGACCTTGCCAGGCATGCAGACATCATTTAAGCCTGTTCCTATCTCCAAGAAACTGATGATGGTGGGAAAGGTAAACACATAAACACCTGCAAGGCAGGTGGAATGTCGTAAATGGAAGGAGAGAAGCACAGAATGCACAGTGGACCAAACAAAGGTTCACAGGTTTATCTATTTATTAGAATCGGCAGGACACAGGTTCAGTTCCCTTAACCCGGGGCCTTAGTTATCTGTGAGGGCTCCAGAACATGTTCAGTGATAACTTTTCAGATTTTTTGTGTGTGTGTGAAAATTCTCTAATGTGAGTAACCATTTTCATGATGAATGTTTTTGCTCTGTGGCTCTTTTCCTTTTCAAGCACAATCAGAAGATGCACTGTTCAAAAGAAGGGGACCTAAGGGGCGTCCCAGGTGGCACTAGTGGTAAAGAACCTGCCTGCCGATGACGTAAGAGATGTGGGTCCAATCCCTGGGTTGGGAAGATCCCCTGGAGAAGGGCATGGCAACCCACTCCAGTATTCTTGCCTGGAGAATCCCATGGACAGGGGAGCCTGGCGGGCTACAGCCCACGGGGCCTCAAAGAATCAGACACGACTGAAGCGACTTAGCATGCACGCAAGGTACAAACCACAAGTCATTTTCCAGCAAGCTTGATTTTGCTTTTTACATTTGTCCATCCGTCTGAAATATAAAACACAGATCTTAGTAAAGTTATAAAGTCACAGGCGTTTGGCTTCATAGTAAACTTAAATGGGTCCTATAGGGCTACAGAGGAGAGGTGTGAAATTTCTGTTTTTCACCTAACATGGAAAAGGTGCAAATCCACTTCCATAAATCAAATAAGGTCCTCATTTTGCACCCTATAAACCCTTTCAGGATGCTGTTAAGGGCGAGTGGAATCTCACCTGGGGCCACTCCAAAGATCAGTTCCTCGAGTTCTCTAGAACAAATGTAAGTGATCACATGTAGAACTGCTGTTGGCAGTTTTACCAGGCATAGTTTTTGAGTGCTTGTTACACTACAGCACTTGGCTAGTGATTTCGAATTTTGCTCAACACACTGACATTTACTGGTGGCCCAGAAGCTCACATGCTTTGATAACTTAGTTCATTTTCACTCTTTGTGATGTAATATTTAGAAGCCACAACCTCTCTGTATTTGTCATATTTATAACCTTGTGTATACTTGTGTATACTTAACTTTGTATAACCAAAATACAGCATTTTGATGTATTTTTTAATTGGGTGTTATTGCATGCAGACTGTTGTATAATAATGGGTGATAGAAACAATCCCAGCTTAGTTAAAGAAATGACATATGTCTGTGGATAACTTTCAAACTGTGTATCACCATTTCTCAAATGTGCTTTTCTTGGGGAGAAAGGCAGGAGTTTGTCTCTTCTTTTGCTGTTTTGTTCATCAAGTGTTTATTGGACACTTACTACACTGTGCAACAAGGAAAACAAGGCACCAGCCCTTACGGAGTTTACATTTAGTGGATTTGTAAATTACTCTCTTCCTTTCAGTGAAAACATAGTTTCCTCTGTATTACATTTAAGTTACTTTGCCTATGATTTTTGTGACAACAAGGGTTTCCACCAAGTTTTACATTTTCAGGAGCGTCAACCTAATTTAAGAAATTTTCTTGAGGGACTTCCCTGGAGGTCCAGTGGTTAAGGCTTTGTCTTCCAATGCAAGGGGTGTGGGTTTGATCCCCGGTGGAGGAGCCAGGTTCTCAAATGCCTGGTGACCAAAAAACCAAAACAGAAAAAAACACAGAAGCAATGCTGTAACCAATTCAATAAACACTTTAAAAATGGCCCACATCAAAAACAATAATAATAAACTTTAAAGAAAAAAAAACATTTTGTTGAAAGGATAAATACATGTACTCAAGGATATGTGAAGTTTTATAGCCAAAGTGAAAGTGAAGTTGCTCAGTCGTGTCTGACTCTTTGCAACCCCATGGGCTGTAGCCTGCCAGGCTCCTCCGTCCATAGAATCTTCCAAGCAAGAGTACTGGAGTGAGTTGCCATTTCCTTCTCCAGGGGATCTTCCTGACCCAGGGATCTAACCCAGGTCTTAAGTCTTCTCTAAAAGGAGTTAAAATGGAAGTTGTGCCAAATGTCATCACAAGAATAGAATCATCTTATTATAACTATGAAAGCTCTGGGATCTGAGTATATAGTTGTCCCCTGGTATCTGAATCCATGGGGAATTGGTTCCAGGAGCCCTTGCAGGTACCAAAATCTAAGGATGTTCAAGTCCCATCTAAAAATGGCACGGCATAGCTTCCCCTCCATATCACAAGCATCAGTGGATGTGGATGGTTGACTGTGTGTGTTTTCCATCAAAGTATCAATAGCTTCATCAGCAGTGATGGGCTTTGAAATGCTCCTAAAGAGGATTAAGTCGATGTTCAATTCTGAAGATTAAAAAGATGTTATTGCGCCATGTTGTTTCAAATCACTGAGAGCAGGCTCGCATTTATTTCTCTTGACGTAACTGTGGCAGTGAGTTTCAAGTCTGGTGGTTTATGGCTGTGCTAAATTATGGAGAAGCAACCATGCAGAGACAAGCTTGTTTTGTTTTTTTCCTTAAAAGCAGTCACTGATTTGTGAAGGTCACTGAAACTCTTGTCTTGTGTGGTCTTCATGCAGCAAAGCCGGCATCGGGGAAGTCTTTGAAGGCCACCAAGGGCCAGTGACAGGAATTAACTGCCACATGGCAGTGGGCCCAATCGACTTCTCACACCTGTTTGTCACATCGTCATTTGACTGGACCGTCAAACTGTGGACTACAAAGGTGAGCACACCTTGATTTCCTTTCCCAGGTTGCACCTAGGCAAGAGGACAGTGTTGTCCCCTGCAAGGAATTGTGGGGAGCCTGAAGTCTCTTCTAGGCTACCTGACATTGGGAATTCATACAACTGTCTGGTGTGTGAGCTAGTTAAGGCTCACTTTCTCAGTCCATTTAATTTAACATATATAAGTAATATATGTTACTGGAGAATACTCTCATTGTAAAAATTCAGACAATGCAAATAATGATAAAAACAAGTCCTTCTTCACCAACACTAAGCCTGCCCATGGCATCCCCTTCATTGACTTTGATCCTAGCCTTCTCCCCAGACGTGTACCCCCTGTTATCACTTCAGTTTTGAGTATCCAGAGCTTTGCAGTGGTTATGTACATCTGTATCTATGGAAATACAGGACTTGAGATGGGTTTCTTGGTTTTGGACGTTCGGGTTTTAGGGACTTCCTGAGTTTTGGTGGTTTTCAAATGAGTAAATGGCACTGTCTTATTTGTACTTTAAAAATATGTTTATTTATTTATGACTGTGCTGATCTTTATTGCTTTGCATGGGCTTTCTCTGATTGCTGTGCGTGGGGACTACTCTTCATTGAGGTACACGGGCTTCTTATCTCAGTGTCTTCTCTTGTTGCAGAGCACAGTCTCTAGGCACGTGGGCTTCAGTAGCTGTGGCGCATGCGCCCTAGAGCGCAGGCTCAGTGGCTGCAGCACATGGGCCCTAGAGCGCAGGCTCAGTAGTATGGCGAATGCGCTCACGTGCTCCAGGGCATGTAGGATCTTCCTGGATGAGGGATCAAACGAGGATCAGCTGCACTGGCCGGCAGATTCTTATCCACTGTGCCACCAAGGTAGTCCTCTGATTTGTTCTTTTAAAGGTAGTTCTGATCATGTTTGGGAGCAAGAAGAACTAGGAAAGGCCACCTACAAGAAAGGTGCAGGAGTCCAGGGAAGAAACAACAGTGGCTTAGATCAGGAATTTGAAATGGAGAATAGATGGGTTCAAGAATCATTTGTGAGGAAAAAGTCACAGAATTTGGCAATTGATTTGATTCAAGAAAGGTGAGAGAGGGAGAGTCAGCAGAAAAGAGCCCCGGTTTAAGACTGGGGCAGCTGGAGATCTGGGGTGCCATTCATTGTGCTGAGCAATGCCCAAAGAAGGGCGTGATGGTAAGGGGAAACATACAGGTTGGGTTTATGGTGCCTGGGAGGCACAGTTCACAGCCTTCACTGCGCAGTTTGAGAATTGGGACAGAAGAAGAGGGAGCCTTTGGGACTGCAGGAATGGACTTAATTGCAACAAGAATAACAATGATTATTAAGTCCAAGGAGTGGGTCGTAAAAGAAATGCTGAAACACAATGCAGAGAAAGAAAATATTTAGGAAATAGGAGTTGTGGAAGTAGAAAAGAAGATTAAAAATTAACAGCCCAAGAAATGGGAAAAAATAGAATTGTTTGCAAATGGGGCTTCCAGGATATTAATGAAAAGAGACCGTGTCAAGAGGACAGAGTTGCCTCTTAGCTGCATGAAAAACAACCACACTAGAAATTCACACTAAAAGCAAGTTGAGAAACCTTTTTTCAACTATGAGATTGATATAAATCCAGAAGATAGCATTCTCTGTGGTGAGACTGAAAGAAGACAACCATTCTCCTACAATGTCATTGGACATACAAATGGTACAACACTAGGGAGGGGAATTTGGCAATATCTAAAAATAATGAATACATATTTGCTCATTGGTAGAGCAGTTCCCACTTCTAGGATTCTAATGCCAAAGATATACTAGCAATAAATGAGAAAAAGACTTACACAGAGAGATTTCTTGATAGAGAAAGACTACCTTGAATCGCAGAACACTGGGAAAAACCCAAAAGCCCGTCAGTAGGACACTGAACAAATCAAAAGTATGGCATGTCCACGTGAGGGAGTACTATTCAGGCGTAGAAAGGAATGAAGATGTTCTTGTACTCTTATGAAGTGATCTCTAGGATATATTTTTTAAATGAGAAGAGCAAGGTGGAGAAACATGTAAACAGTTGGTTGTCATCATTTACTATTAACTTAGACGTTTTTTAAATTTAATTTTTGTTTTATAGTTGATTTGCAATGTTGTGTTAGTTTTAGGAGTCCAGCACAGTGATTCAGTTCCTTTTCAGGTTGTTTTCCCATTTAGTTTATTATAGGATACTGAGTAGAGCTCCCTGGGCTATACAGTAGTGTGTGCGAGTCAGTCTCAATCTCCTGATGTATGCCTCCCCCACTTTTCCCCTTTGGGAACCATAAGTTGGCTTTTGAAGTCTGTGAGTCTGTTTCTGTATTGTAAATAGGTCCATGTGTATCATTGTTTTAGATTCCACATACAAGTGATATCATATGATGTTTGTATTTCTGTCTGATTACTTCGCTTAGTGTAATAATCTCTAGGTGTGCTGCAAATGGTATTATTCTTTGTTATGACTGAGTACTATTCCATTATGTATTATGTACCGCATCCTCTTTATCCACTCTCTGTCTGTGGACATTTACGTCGCTTCTATGTTTCAGCTATTGTAAATAGTACTGCAGTGAACATTAGGGTACATGTATCTTTAAAAAAATTTTTTTTGGAGTATTGTTGATTTACAATGTTGTGTTAGTTTCAGATATACAGCAAAGTGAATCAGTTATTCATACACATATAGCCATACTATTTTTTAGATTATTTTCCCATATAGGTCATTGCAGAGTATTGAGTATAGTTCCCTGTGCTGAACAGTAGATTCTTATTATTATCTATTTTATATATAGTAGTTATAGTAGTAATGTATTTATAGCTATATTACATATGTACATTACATATATATGTAATATAGATATAATGTGACATATATATATGCAAATCCCAACCTCCCAGTTTATCCCTCCCCTACTTATGCCCTCTGAGTGAACTCTGGGAGATGGTGATGGGACAGGGAGGCCTGGCGTGCTGCGATTCATGGGGTCGCAGAGAGTCGGGCATGACTGAGTGACTGAACTGAACTGGACTGAACTGAACTTATGCCCTGGTAACTATAAGTTTGTGTTCTACATCTCTGACTCTACTTCTGTTTTGTAAAAAGTTCACTTTACCCCCTTCCTTTTTTAGATTCCACATGTTAGTGACATGTGATATTTGTCTCTCTGTGTCTGACGTACTTCACTCAGTACGGCAGTATCTAAGTCCGTCCATGTTGCTGCAAATGGCATTTCACTCTTTTTTATTGCTGAGTAATATTCTGTTGTATATATGTACCATATCTTCCTTATCCATTCCTCCGTTGATGGACATTTAAGTTGCCTCCATGTCTTGCCTATTATAAACAGTACTGTTTATAAACATGGGGTGTATGTATCTTTTCTTTTTTTTTTAATACATACTTTACTTTTATTTATTTATTTATTTATTTTAAATTTTGGTTTTGTTCCAATATATGCCCGAGTGGGATTGCTGGATCATATGGTGACTCTATTTTTAGCTGTTTAAGAAACCCCCATACTGTGCTTTATAATGGTTGTACCAATTTACATCCCACCAATAGCATAGGAGAGTTCCCTTTTCTCCAGACCCTCTCCAGCATTTATTGTTTGTAGTCTTTTTGATGATAGCCATTCTGACTAGCATGAGGTGGTATGTCATTGTAGTTTTGATTTGCATTTCTCTATGGGAGGGATTGGGAGCAGGAGGAGAAGGGGACGACAGAGGATGAGATGGCTGGATGGCATCACTGACTCGATGAACGTGAGTCTGAGTGAACTGTGGGAGTTGGTGACAGACAGGCAGGCCTGGCGTGCTGCGATTCATGGGGTCGCAAAGAATCGGACAATACTGAGTGACTGAACTGAACTGAACTGAACTGAAGGGTTAGCAATGTTGAGCATCTTTTCATATGCTTTCGGGACATCTGTTTATCTTCTTGGGAAAAATGTCTCTTTATATCTTCGGCCCATTTCTTGATCGGATTGTTTGTTTGTTTTTATTCTGAGCTGCGTGAGCTATTTATATATTTGGAGGATTAATCCCTTGTTGATTGCATCATTTGCAAATATTTTCTTCCATTCTGTGGATTGTCTTTTGGTTTTGTTTATAGTTTCCTTTGTGGTGCAAAAGCTTTTAAGTTTAATTTGGTCCCACTAGTTTATTTTTGGTTTTATTTTCAAAAAGATATCGCTGTGATTTATGTCAATGTTCTGCCTGTGTTTTCCTCTGAGGGGAGCTTATTTTGTGTATGGTGTTAAAGAATGTTCTAATTTCATTCTTTCACGTGTAGTGGACATGTAGTCAACTTTATTCAACAACACTAATTGAAGAAACTGCCTTTTCTCCATTGTATATTCTCGCCTCGTTTGTCAAAGATAAGGTGCCCATAGGTGCGTGGGTTTATCTCCAGGCTTTCTGTCTTGTTCCATGGATCTATATTTTTGTTTTTGCACCAATTTCATGCTGTTTTGATGACTGTGGCTTTGTAGTGTAGTGTGAAGTCAGGGAGCCTGCTTCCTCCAGCTCCGTTTTTCTTTCTCAGGTTTACTTTGGTTTTTGTCTAGTTCTATGAAAAATACCATTGGTGCTTTAATAGGAATTGCACTGAACCTGTAAATTGCCTTCAGTAGTATATTCATCTTGACAACTTTGATTCTTCTAATTCAAGAACATGGTATATCTTTCCATCTGTTTGTATCATCTTTGATTTCTTTCATCAACCTCTTATAGTTTTCAAAGTACAGGTCTTTTTCTCCTTATGTAGATTTGTTCCTAGGTATTTTATCCTTTTTGGTGCAGTGGTAAATGGGATTGTTGCCTTAATTTCTCCTGGTGATCTTTCGTTGTTAGTGTGTAAAATGCATGAGATTTCTGTGTATTAAAGTTGTGTATCCTGCAACTTTACCAAGTTCATTGATGAGTTTTAGTAGTTTTCTGGTAGCGTCTTTAGGATTTTCTTTTTTTAATGAATTTATTTAATTGGAGGCTAGTTACTTCACAATATTGTGGTGGTTTTTGCCATACATGGACATGAATCAGCCACAGGTGTACGTGTCCCTCATCCTGAACTATATGTAGTATCATGTCATCTGCAAACAGTGACAGTTTTACTACTTCTTTTTTCAACTTGAATGCTTTTTATTACTTTTTCTCCCCTGATTGCTGTGATTAGAGCTTCCAAACCTATGTTGAATAAAAGTGGCAAGAGTGGACATTCTTGTCTTGTTCCTGGTCCAAAGTAAATGCTTTCAGCATTTCCTCATAGAGTGTGGTGTTAGCTGTGGGTTTGTCATATATGGCTTTTATTATGTTGACATAGGTTCCTTCTATGTGCACCATTTAGAGAGTTTTTTTATCGTAAGTGGATGCTGAATTTTTTAAAAAGTTTTTTTCTGCATCTGTTGAGATGATCATATGGTTTTTATTCTCCAGTTTGTTAGTGTGATGCATCACACTGATTTGTAGATATTGAGAAATTCTTGCATCCCTAGATAAATCCTACTTGATCAAAGTGTATGATCCTTTTAATGTAGGAATTATGTTTGCTAGTATTGTGTTGAGGATTTTTGCACCTAAGTCCATCAGTGATATTGGCCTGCAGTTTTCTTTTTTTATGATATTTTTGTCTGGTTTTGGTGTCAGGGTGCTATTTCATAGAATTAGTCTGGGAGCGTTCCTTCCTCTGCAATTTTTTGAAATAGTTTCAGAAGTATAGGTGTTACCTCTTCTCTAACTGTGGGTTTCCCCAGTGGCTCAGTGGTGAAAAATCTTGCATGCAGTACAGGAGACACTGCATTGATACACAGGTTAGATCGTAGGGCCAGGAAGATCCCTTGGAGGAGAAAACGGTAACCCACTCCAGTATTCTTGCTGGAAGAATCCTATGGACAGAGGAGCCTGGTGGACTTTAGCCCATGGGGTCACAAAGAGTCGGACATGCCTGAGCATGCATGCACACACTTCTCTCAGTGTTTGATAGAATTTTCCTATGAAGCCATTTGGTCCTGGACTTGTGTTTGTTGGGAGTTTTTAAATCATAGTTTCACTTTCAGTGCTTGTAATTGTTCTGTTAATATTTTCTGTGTCTTCCTGGTTCAGTATTTGTAGATTGTATCTTTCTAAGAATTTGTCCATTTTTTCTAGGTTGTCCATTTTATTGGCATAGAGTTGCTTATAGTAGGCTTTTATGATCATTTATATGTATGTGATGTCAGTTGTAACTTCTCCTGTTTTATTTCTAGTGGTGTTAATTTGAGCCCTCTTTTTCCTGATGAGTCTAGTTAAAGACCTATCAATTTTGTTTCTCTTTTCAGAGAACCAACTTTTACTTTCACTGAGTTTTTTTCTATTGTTTTCTTTATTTCATTTATTTCTGTTCTGATCTTTTATTTCTTTCCTTATACTAGCTTTGTGCTTTATTTATTCTTCTTCTAGTGGCTTTGGGTGTAAGGTTTGACTGTTTATTTGGTATTTCCTCATTGATTTCTTCAGTCATCCATTAGTTGGTTAGTAGCATGTTGCTTAGCCTCCATGTGTTTGTGGCTTTTACAACTTTTTTTTCTTATAGTTGATTTCTAATGTCATATCATTCCTGTCAGAAAAGATGTTTGATGTTTTCATTTTTTTACACTTATCAAGGCTTGCTTTATGGCCCAGCATGTGATCTGTCCCAGAGAAAGTTTCACATGCACTTGAGAAGAATGTGTATTCTGCTGCTTTCGGATGGAATGCTCTATAAATATCAGTTAAATCCAGCTGGTCTGATGTTTCATTTAAGGCTTGTGTTTCCTTATTAATTTTCTGTCTGGATGATCTGTCCATTATTGTAAGTGGGGTGTTAAAGTCCCCCACTATTACTGTGTTACTGTCTATTATCCTTTTAGTGTCTATTGGTGCTTGTCTTATGTACTGAGGTGCTTCTGTGTTGGGTGCATAAATACTTACAATTGTTATGTCTTATTGGATTGATCCCTTGATCACCATGTAATGTCCTTCCTTGTCTCTTGTAATAGTCTGTTCTGAAGTCTATATTGTCTGTTACGATATTTGATTTCCATTTGCATGGACTATCTTTTTCCATCCCCTCAGTTTCAGCCTGTATGTGTTCCTAGGTCTGAAGTGAGTCTCTTGTAGACAGCGTATATACTGGTTTTGTTTTTGTATCTATTCAAGCAAGTCTGTGTCTTTTGATTTCATTCATTTCATTAAATTTTCATTTCATTCATTTTCATTAAAAGTAAGTATTGATATATATGAGTTAAATTCACCCATTCCAGTCCATTTTAGTTCGCTGATTCCTAGAATGTCGACGTTCACCCTTGCCATCTCTTGTTTGACCTCTTCCAATTTGCCTTGATTCATGGACCTGACATTCCAGGTTCCTATGCAATATTGCTCTTTACAGCATCGGATCTTGCTTCTATCACCAGTCACATCCACAACTGGGTATTGTTTTTGCTTTGGCTCCATCCCTTCGTTCTTTCTGGAGTTATTTCTCCGCTGATCTCCAGTAGCATATTGGGCACCTACTGACCTGGGGAGTTCCTCTTTTGGTATCCTATCATTTTGCCTTTTCATACTGTTCATGGGGTTCTCAAGGCAAGAATACTGAAGTGGCTTGCCATTCCCTTCTCCAGTGGACCACGTTCTGTCAGACCTCTCCGCCATGACCCGCCCGTCTTGGGTTGCCCCACGGGCATGGCTTGGTTTCATTAAGTTAGACAAGGCTGTGGTCCTAGTGTGATTAGATTGACTAGTTTTCTGTGAGTATGGTTTCAGTGTGTCTGCCCTCTGATGCCCTCTTGCAACACTTACCATCTTACTTAGGTTCCTCTTACCTTGGATGTGGGAGTATCTCTTCACGGCTGCTCCAGCAAAGCACAGCGCTGCTCCTTACCTTGGATGAGGGTTATCTCCTTACTGCCACCGTTCCTGACCTTCAAAGTGGGATAGCTCCTCTAGGTCCTCCTGTGCCTGCTCAGCCACTGCTCCTCGGGATGCTCCTCCCGGCTGTGGGCCCTGGCCTCGGGCGCGTGGGTGGCTCCTTCCAGCTGCCCTCCCTAGCCTCGGGCTCGGGGTGGCTCCTCAGGGTCACTGCTCCTGACCACGGGTGCGAGGTGGCTCCTCCCAGCTGCCGCCCCTGACCTCGGACACGGGGTGTCTCTTTCCGGCTGCCCCTGACCTCGGACGTGGGGTATCTCCTCTCGGCCACTGCCCCTGACCTCCGACACAGGGTAGCTCCTCTCAGCCGTGCTTACTGCGCTGGCTCTCGCAGCCGCCCATGCTTAGTGCGCTGGCTTTCGCAGCCACCCGCGCTTCTACTACTGTGGGCAGGAATCCCTCAGAAGAAATGGAGTAGCCATCATGGTCAACAAAAGAGTCCGAAATACAGTACTTGGATGCAGTCTCAAAAATGACAGAATGATCTCTGTTCGTCTCTAAGGCAAACCATTCAATATCACAGTTATCCAAGTCTATGCCCCAACCAGTAATGCTGAAGAAGCTGAAGTTGAACAGTTTTATGAAGACCTACAAGACCTTTTAGAACTAACACCCAAAAAAAGATGTCCTTTTCATTATAGGGGACTGGAAGGCAAAAGTAGGAAGTCAAGAAACACCTGGAGTAACAGGCAAATTTGGCCTTGGAATGCGGAATGAAGCAGGGCAAAGACTAATAGAGTTTTGCCAAGAGAAGGCACTGGTCATAGCAAACACCCTCTTCCAACAACACAAGAGAAGACTCTACACATGGACATCACCAGATGGTCAACACCGAAATCAGATTGATTATATTCTACACAGCCAAAGATGGAGAAGCTCTATACAGTCAGCAAAAAGAAGACCAGGAGCTGAATGTGGCTCAGATCATGAACTCCGTATTACCAAATTCAGACTTAAATTGAAGAAAGTAGGGAAAACCGTTAGACCATTCAGGTATGACCTAAATCAAATCCCTTATGATTATACAGTGGATGTGAGAAATAGATTTAAGGGCCTAGATCTGATAGATAGAGTGCCTGATGAACTATGGACGGAGGTTCGTGACATTGCGCAGGAGACAAGGATCAAGACCATCCCCATGGAAAAGAAATGCAAAAAAGCAAAATGGCTGTCTGGGGAGGCCTTACAAATAGCTGTGAAGAGAAGAGAGGCAAAAAGCAAAGGAGAAAAGGAAAGATATAAGCATCTGAATGCAGAGTTCCAAAGAATAGCAAGAAGAGATAAGAAAGCCTTCTTCAGCGATCATTGCAAAGAAATAGAGAAAACAACAGATTGGGAAAGACTAGAGATCTCTTCAAGAAAATTAGAGATACCAAGGGAACATTTCATGCAAAGATGGGCTCGATAAAGGACACAAATGGTATGGACCTAACAGAAGCAGAAGATATTAAGAAGAGGTGGCAAGAATACACGGAAGAACTATACAAAAAAGATCTTCACGACCCAGATAATCATGATGATGTGATCACTAATCTAGAACCAGACATCTTGGAATGTGAAGTCAAGTGGGCCTTAGAAAGCATCACTACGAACAAAGCTAGTGGAGGTGATGGAATTCCAATTGAACACTGTTTCAAATCCTGAAAGATGATGCTGTGAAAGTGCTGCACTCAATATGCCAGCAAATTTGGAAAACTCAGCAGTGGCCACAGGACTGGAAAAGG
Organism: Ovis canadensis; assembly: GCF_042477335.2. Lineage (NCBI taxonomy): Eukaryota > Metazoa > Chordata > Mammalia > Artiodactyla > Bovidae > Ovis > Ovis canadensis. Next base: position 27,799,447 of record NC_091248.1, read on the forward strand.
TCAGTTTCCATTCCAATTCCAAAGAAAGGCAATGCCAAAGAATGTTCAAACTACCGCACAATTGCACTCATCTCACACTCTAGTAAAGTAATGCTCAAAATTCTCCAAGCCAGGCTTCAGCAATACATGAACCGTGAACTCCCTGACGTTCAAGCTGGTTTTAGAAAAGGCAGAGGCACCAGAGATCAAATTGCCAACATCCGCTGGATCATGGAAAAAGCAAGAGAATTCCAGAAAAACATCTATTTCTGCTTTATTGACTATGCCAAAGCCTTTGACTGTGTGGATCATAATCAACTGTGGAAAATTCTGAAAGAGATGGGAATACCAGACCACCTGACCTGCCTCTTGAGAAATCTGTATGCAGGCCAGGAAGCATTGTTAGAACTGGACATAGAACAACAGACTGGTTCCAAATAGGAAAAGGAGTACGTCAAGGCTGAATATTGTCACCCTGCTTATTTAACTTCTATGCAGAGTACATCATGAGAAACACTGGCCTGGAAGAAGCACAAGCTGGAATCAAGATTGCTGGGAGAAATATCAATAACCTCAGATATGCAGATGACACCACCCTTATGGCAGAAAGGGAAGAGGAGCTAAAAAGCCTCTTGATGAAAGTGAAAGAGGAGAGTGAAAAAGTTGGCTTAAAGCTCAACATTCAGAAAACGAAGATCGTGGCATCCGGTCCCATCACTTCATGGCAAATAGATGGGGAAACAGTAGAAACAGTGTCAGACTTTATTTTTTGGGGCCCCAGAATCACTGCAGATGGTGACTGCAGCCATGAAATTAAAAGACGCTTACTCCTTGGAAGGAAAGTTATGACCAACCTAGATAGCATATTCAAAAGCAGAGACATTACTTTGCTGACTAAGGTCCGTCTAGTCAAGGCTATGGTTTTTCCTGTGGCCATGTATGGATGTGAGAATTGGACTTTGAAGAAGGCTGAGCACCGAAGAATTGATGCTTTTGAACTGTGGTGTTGGAGAAGACTCTTGAGAGTCCCTTGGACTGCAAGGAGATCCAACGAGTCCATTCTAAAGGAGATCAGCCCTGGGATTTCCTTGGAAGGAATGATGCTAAAGCTGAAGCTCCAGTACTTTGGCCACCTCATGAGAAGAGTTGACTCATTGGAAAAAACTCTGATGCTGGGAGGGATTGAGGGCAGGAGGAGAAGGGAATGACCGAGGATGAGATGGCTGGGTGGCATCACGGACTCGATGGACGTGAGTCTGAGTGAACTCCGGGAGATGGTGATGAACAGGGAGGCCTGGCGTGCTGTGATTCATGGGGTCGCAAAGAGTCAGACACAACTGAGCGACTGAACTGAACTGAACTGATTGATATATGTGTTTCTATTTGCATTTTCTTAAATGTTTTGGTTTTGTTTTTGTAGGTCTTTTTTCTTTCTTTCCTCTTTTGTTCTCTTTTGTGATTTGATGAGTATCTTGAGTACTGTGTTTGGATTGCTTTTTTTATTGTTTATGTATATATCTATTGTACATTTTTGGCTTGTGGTTACCATAAGGTTTTGATATAGCAATCTGTATGTATCCAAGGTTGTTTTATGTCCAGTCAGTTCAGTTCAGTCACTCAGTCGTGTCCGACTCTTTGTGACCTTGTGAATCACAGCACGCCAGGCCTCCCTGTCCATCACCAACTCCCAGAGTTCACTCAAACTCATGTCCATCGAGTCGGTGATGCCATCCAACCAGCTCATCCTCTATTGTCCCCTTCTCCTCCTGTCCCCAATCCCTCCCAGCATCACGGTCTTTTCTAATGAGTCAACTCTTCACATGAGGTGGCCAAAGTACTGGAGTCAGCTTCAGCATCAGTCCCTCCAGTGAACACCCAAGACTAATCTCCTTTAGGATGGACTGGTTGGATCTCCTTGCAGTCCAAGGGACTCTAAAGAGTCTTCTCCAACACCACAGTTCACTGGTCTCTTAATTTCAAATGCATTTCAAACATCCCACATTTGTATTCTCCTCTTCTCATGATTGCTGGTTTTGTATATTTGTGTGTGAATGATTTCCTTCTTTTATTGTATATTTACCCTAACCAGTGAACTTTTTTGTTAGTAATTTTCTTCTTTCTAGTTGCGGCTTTTTCTTTTCCTCCTAGAGAAGCTCTTTTTGCACTTGTTACAAAGCTGGTCCAGTGGTGCTAGATTCTCTTACCTTTTGCTTGTCTGTAAAGCTGTTGACTTCTCCATCAGATCAGAATGAGAGCCTCGTTAGGTAGAGCATTCTTGGTTGTAGGCTCTTCCCTTTTATCACTTGTAATAAATATGTCATGTCCCTCCCTTCTGGCCTGCAGAGTTTCTGCTGATAAATCAGCTGATAATCTTATGGGAGTTCCTTTGTATGTTATTTATTGCTTTTAATATTGGTTTCCTTGTCTTTAATTTTTGTCAGTTGGAGTACTATTTTTCTCAGCATGTTTCCCTGCATGGGCCTCTCTGCAGTGTCTGGATTTGGGTGCCTATTTCTTTTTTTGTGTTAGGAAAGTTTTCAGCTATTATCTCCTCAAATATTTTCTCAGATACTTTCCTCTCTTTTCCTTTTGGGTCCCCAATAATGCAAACATCAGTACATTTAATGTTGCCTCAGAGGTCTCTTAGATGTTGTCATTTCTTTTAGTTCTTTTTTCTTGATTCTGTTCTGTAGCAGTGATTTCCTCAGTGTGTTCTCCAGGTCACTTATTCTCTTTGCCTCATTTATTCTGCGATTATGCCTTCTAGTGTTATTGTATTGTTCTCCTCTGTTTGTTCTTTAAAGCGCCTGTTGCTATTGTTCAGTCACTAAGTCATGTCCAGTTCTTTGCACCCCATGGCCTGCAGCACACCAGGCTTCCCCATCCTTCACTATCTTCTGGAGTTTGCTCAAACTCGTGTCCATCGAGTAGGTTATGCTATGTAAGCATCTCAACACCTGCCACCCCTTTCTCTTCTTGCCCTCTATCTTTCCCAGCATCAGGGTCTTTTCCAGTGAGTTGGCTCTTTGCATCAGGTGGCCAAAGTATTGGAGCTTAAGCTTCAGCATCAGTCCTTGCAATGAATATTCAGAGTTGGTTTCCTTTAGGATTCATAGATTTGATCTCCTTGCAGTCCAAGGGACTCTCAAGAGTCTTCTGCAGCACCACAGTTGGAAAGCATCAATTCTGTGGCTCTTTATCGAACATTTCTTCTATCCTCTTGGTCTGTGTCTCCAGTCTGTTTCCAGTATCTTGGACCATCTTTACTACCGTTACTCTGAATTCTTTTTCAGGAAACTGCGCATCTCCACTCCACTTAATTGTTCTTTATTTTCTTCCTTCGTCTGCAGCATATTTCTCTGCTGTCTCATTTTACCTAACTTTCCGTATCTGTGGTCTCTGTTTCTCAGGCTTTAGGGTTGTAATTCTTCTTGCTTCTGATGTTTCCCACCTCCCTTGTGGGTGAGCTTAGTTTAGGGGCCTGTGCAGGCTTCCTGGTGGGAGGGGCTGGTGCCTGCTCAGGAGGTGGAGCTGAGTCTTATCCCTCTGTGGGTAGGACCATGTCAAAGAGTGTGTTTGTAGGTGGCTGCTGGCGCAGATGGCTTTGGGCAGCCTGTCTGCTCGTGGGTGGTACTGTGTTCTCACTCTGTTGGTTGTTTGGCCTGCGGCATGCTGGCCCTGGAACCTGTGGGCTGTTGAGGGCGGCCAGTTCTTGGCGCCAAAATGGTGACCTCTGGGAGAGCTCACACAGATGAATGTTCCCTGGATCCTCTGCCACCGGGGTCGCTTCCTCGTCAGTGAGCCGCAGCTGACTCCTGCCTCCCCAGTAAATCCTCCAGGACCCATAGGTAGGTCTGGCCTAGGCTTCTGTGGAGTCACTGGTTTGTCTAGGTTTTCTGGTGCACATGGAATCTTGTGTGTGCCCTTCAAGAGTGGAGTCTCTGTTTGCCCCAGTCCCTCTCTTGTACTCGAGGCCTGCTGGCCTTCAAGGTCAAATGCTCCCGGAGCTCCTAGTCTCGGTTCCAGACCCCCAGGCTGGGGAGAATGACATGGGGCTCAGAACTCTCATTCCTGTGGGAGAACCACTGCAATGGAACTGTTTTCCAGCCAGTGGTAAAAAAATCTGTTTGTCGATGCAGGAGACATAAGAGACGTGGGTTCAGTACCTGGGTTGGGAAGATCCTCTGGAGGAAGGCATGGCAGTCTACTCCAGTACTCTTGCCTGGAGAATCCTGTGGATAGGGGAGCCTGGAAGACTATGGTCCATAGGATCACAAGGAGTTGAACATGAGTGAAGCAACTTAGCACACACTTGCTACATATGGAGTTTGATCATATTGTGAAAGCACACCTCCTACGATCTGTCTTTGGGTGTTCAGTATCTCTTTTGGTAAGTTCAAGTCTTTTTTCGTTGATAGTTGTTCAGCAGCCAATTGTGATTCTGCTGTTTTCATGAGAGGAGTTGAGCTCAAGTTCTCCTACGCTCGAGTCCTACTCTGCCTTCTTGTCTCATCTCCTAAATTAAATGTCTACTTAAACATTTTTAAAAGTTTGAAAGATGAACCACACACACAAAGATTATTATTTATAGAGAGGCTGACAGCTTAAAGGAACAGCCATTCTTCCTTGAATATACCTTGGTAGTACATTTGGCTTGAGAACCATGTAAATATTATTTTACATAGTAATAAATTTCACAACTGGTTCCTTTACATTGAAGTAACATGAAATCAACTTTAGTGTGGTTCAAATTGAAGGCAAAACCTTACAGTATGGGACAATTCTAAATGACTTTAAAACCCTCTATTTTTTACTATATATTCCAGAAAAGATATATTTTAAGGATAAAAAGACTCCCCGCGTCCCCCCCCCCCCGCCAAAAAAATAAATCGTTTAACTACTTCCGGTATTCATATTGCTGATGGTTTCTTTGCTTCTGTCTCTGATACTGTTGCATTTGTATCTTGATGTTGATGGCTGTGAGGTTGAGGTCATTGAGAATTCATACTATTAGCAGGGTTGAAAGAAGACACAAGTACAGAAAGTTAAGTAAAAACTGTTGTAATCCTGAGTTTGAGTTGGATGTATCAATAAATACTCATGGTGTTTCCTACCTTTAAATCTAAAAGAATACATATCCACATGTCTGTCTACCAAAATGGTTTAGAAACAATGATCAATCCGGTATCAGTGACTCTTCTGGTGTCCATATCGTGCTTTCTAAATGCCAGTGGCTCTAAAAAAACCCAGAGATCCTTGAAGAAATTAATGATTCTAGATCTGGAGCAGGAAATGTATAAAATGAGTCTGAAGTATTTCATCATAATAGAAAGTAAGGATGCTAACAGGTGCTACAGATTTCTTGTTTACGAGTTTGGAAAACAAGCTGAATACGCTTCTGCTGTCTTTAAGAGTAATAGGCTGAGATCATAATGATACTGAAGAACAAAACAAACCCATTAATTATCTTTGGGGAATATTAAGGAAACCACTTTATTATTTTAAAAACTAATAGCTAAAGGAAAAAATCAGTCATTTATTCTGAAAGAATCAAAAGTTTATTTTGTCTTTTCTATATGATCTGTACTTCAGGGTTACTGTATACTTGATGAGAGTAGTGTTTCTTTATGGGAAAAAGAAATGATAAATTTGAATATTATCACTTTGCAACCTCTAGTGATCTAAGCAATGATTATTGCTGATAACATCTTAAAAATAGAAACCACCTTTGTAATTATGGGAATATATAATGCCACTTTTGAAGTAGGTTTGTCCCCCAGATTGAATCTGAATCTTATCCGTCTACCAGATCTCTGAATTTAGAGGCAGTAGAAGGTACAGATGCAAAATGGTAAATAATACCACAGGGATGCAATCAGCCAAATCCAGACTGTGGGGAAATCTATAGGAAAACTCATCTCATTTCAGCAACAAAAATCAAAATAGTTTTTTAAGGGAAAAAAAATGGAAGGTGGAAGTTATATGTCAAAACAAAATAGAACAAAACAAAATTTGAGACATTTCAGCCAATCTCGAGATATGGATCCTATATAGATCTTGATACAAGAAAACAACCCATTACAAAATTAGAAAGCTATTAGGGAAATATGAATATTGACTGAATATTTGTTGTAATCATGAATTGTTAGCTTAGGGGTCATAATGCCTTTGTGATCACTTTAAGTGGTTTGACCTTTTAGAGATGCACGCATACATATTTATAGAAGAAGTCATATGATATCAGGGATTTGTTTAAAGAGAATCTGTTGGGAAGGGGACAGCCTGTGAATGTTGATGAATAGGATTAGTCATATATTGATAAATATAGAAGTTGGATGTTGGTATGACCCTATTTCTAAATTTTTGAAATTTTCTATAATGGGAGAGTCAAAAGGCAACAGAGGAGGGAGTAATCAACAGTAATAAGTACTTTAGAGAAGTAATATCAAGACGGCAGTATATCCTTTGCATCTAATAACTCCACTGGTGTGCATGACAAGTAGAGTCCCAGTGAAGTACGTTGAGAGTGGAACATAGATAACAGTGGATTAATAAGTGCATGGAAAACAGAAGGTGCTGCAGAAAAATCAAGAAGCTTGGCTATGAGGAGAGGAAGATGAGACGTGAAGAATGGGCTTTTCTTCTTTTTTTTCTATTTTCTTTCTGTTTTTTTTTTTTGTGAAGATTTCAGAGGCTCTTGAGGATATTGCTCTTGTGGAAGAGTCAGTAAAGAAAATAAGTAGGAAAAGCTGATAAGCGTAAGGCAGAGAAAGGCCTGAAAGTGTTGGAGTGAATGTGATGCACAGCATAGGCAGGGGTGAATTTAAAATTTGATCAGGTGACACTTTTTCTGTTGTAACAGAACAAGATGGGGGCAAATATATGTAAGTGTACAGGTTTGGTGAATGAAAGCAAAGAGAACTCTTTCTTGGTCCTATTTTCTCTGTGAGGTCGCAGATGAAATATTCTGCTGAGTGGGAAGTGGAGGTGCTGAGGGGAGCAGGTTTCAGCTGGTCACGGAAGAGAACAGAAAGGACTCATTAGGGGAGCAAAGAGGGGACTTGGGCAGTGTGGAGGACCAAGTGGGTGGGAGACCAGGGTGTTTCAGTGGCATCAGTCTTCAGGGCTGACTTCCTCCGAGAGAACTCGGCCCCACAAATACGGACATGGGTGAGATACTCAGTTAGATGGAGCCTGGCCTGGAGCTTTGACAGGGCTGCTGGAAGGACAACAGCACATAGGGCTTGGAAATGCGGGCAGGACAGTGTTTGATGTTAGACCAAGCTGGAGCAGAAAGGAAATGAAAGGAGAAATTCCCTGAAAGAAGTCCCTATAATATCAAAGAACATTATGAAGAGAATGGTTGGGTGAGAGAATTAGTAAATTTTTAGAAATTGATACTTTTGAACTGTGATGTTGGAGAAGACTCTTGAGAGCCCCTTGGATTGCAAAGAGACCAAACCAGTCAATCCTAAAGGAAACCAGTCCTCATTATTCATTGGAGGGACTGATGCTGAAGCTCCAAAACTTTGGCCACCTGATGCGAAGAACTGACTCACTGGGAAAGACCCTGATGCTGGGAAAGATTGAAGGCAGGAGGAGAAGGGGGTGACAGAGGATGAGACGGTTGGATGGCATCACTGACTCAGTAGACTTGAGTTTGAGCAAGCTCTGGGAGTTGGTAATGGACAGGGAAGCCTAGCGTGCTGCAGTCCATGGAATCACAAAGAGACACACCTGAGCAACTGAACTGAAATGAATAGAAAGTGGGATGTTTGGATATAGCATTTCACAATTAAATTACAAGTGATTTAAAAAAAAAAAAGGTCTAGGATGTGGTCATATCTGTAGCTGCAGACCAGTGAAGTTGAAGTTCACTGGAAATGATGTAGTCACGGAAACGAAAGATCAAGTCCTAGTGTGCTGTGGGCTTTGAAATGAGCCAGGATAATAAATGGCAAGACAGGCTTAGAAAAGAAGACAGTGATCCCAGTGCTAAAGTCTTTAATGAATTAGGAAGAGGGATCAAAAGACATAAAGGATGGCTCAGACAAGTGGCCTGAGCTTGAAAGAAGGCAGGGCTTTTTTCCTGGAGGGCTGAAGAGCCCTGGAATGGCCCTGGTAAGCAAGGAAGAAGCGGAGTGTATCATTCTTCTGAAATAGAATAGTCCATGGTGAATATAGCAGGGGAAGTGGTGAGCTCATGAGGCAGGCAGTCTAGGGAGCTTTCAGTGAGAAGGCTGAACATGGAAGTGCAGGAGATTACCGTGGAATAGGAGACATGAAGGGCACGGAAGCAACATGTGGAAAGGAGGGGGAGCAGTGAGTGGTTGGTTCAGGTGAAGCCAGTACTAATAGCAATCTCATGAAAATGCAGAGGCCACTGGAATAAGGAGGAAAGACGCAAGGGGGTGAATTCCAAACAGGATGCTAATTTTTACAGACTCCGGTGAGGATAGCATGGAAGGAGAGAGAATTCAAGCACATTACATTGCCCTCCCCCTACCAAGTTTCATCTTTAAACCTCAGTCCAGGAAGGTTTCCCATTGAAGCAGAAACATTGTTGGAGAAGTTTACCTGGTAGACCGCAGACCAGGTTGCCTTCTTGTCAGCTGAATCAACAAATGAGCAGCCATGTCCACCTAAATCACTGAAAGCAGGGATCCTGTTCGGAAAGGACATGCAATGAGGCTGGAAAGATAGGTGTATGCTTGATCGTCTAGATTTATTTTTATTTTATGAACAGTTAATCAAAATTTAATTTCATGAATGAATAAGTCATTTTACATATGAATCAAAATTTAATTTTAGGGAACTTTCCAAGGAAGGTGATTTGCAGGGATGGGGGAAGTGGAGCTAACACTTACTGAGGTTGTACTGTGTGCCAGGCATTGTGCTAAATGTGTTACATACGTTAGTCCATTAAGTCCTCACAGAGTTATGTGTGGGTAGTGTTATCCCATTTTATAGAAGAAATAGACGTAGGAGAGTTTAAATATTTTGCCTGATGTGCTCAGCGGAAAAGTGGGGAACTGGGAGTTGAACATAGCTTTGTGTGACCGCCCCCAAAGCCATGTTCTTTACTACACCCACGTACTAAGTCTAGAGCCAGGATATCCAGTTACAAGGCCAGTTAGATCATTCCTGTGAGAGGCAGATTGTCAGCAGAGACAGAAGCAGTGAGCTCGTGCAGGAGAACCCACATCTGAGAAAGTAAAGCACATGTGGTGACCAACTGACTTGAGAAGAGGGGACAGTGCCTGTTCTGGTATTTGTCCCTTAAGCATCTGAGTGAAAGAACAGCGGTGCTAGCAGCTGGGACAGGAAGTAGGAGAGGAGCAGCAAGCTTCTACTTGGGGTAGAAAATTAGCATTCCGTGGCATGCTCCTCCTGAGGTGCCTGAAATTTCTCAAAAGTAATTGCAAAAACAGCAACTCAGAGGCCAGGAATGGAGTTAAAAATGTAGCTATGATGTGCACGCATAGTCAGTCACTAAGTCGTGTCCAATTCTGTGCGACCCCATACTGTAGCCCGCCAGGCTCCTCTGTCCATGGGATTATCCTGGCAAGAAAACTGGGGTGGATTGCCATTTTCTCCTCCAGGGGATCTTCCTGACCCAGGGAACGAACCCACATCTCCTGCTGCTTCCGCATTGCAGGCGAATTCTGTAGCTGCTGAGCCAGCTGGGAAGCCCATAGCTATGACAGTGATCAACATATAGTTAGCCATTTCTTCCAAGGGAGAAAATTCTGAATAGAACAGGAATTGAAGATGACAAAGGTACAGCCTTAGAGTTGCTGATGCTGCAGGGTGAGGAGGACAGAGATCAAAAAGGCTAAGAGGAGGGTGGCATGGAGCTCAGTGAGCAATTTCAGCAGAGCCCTGGGGACAGATTGCAGGTGGTTGCAAAATGAGGAGGGAAAAGAAGTGGACCGAAAATATAGACTGTTCTCCCAGCCATTAGGCTGCAAACTGAAGGGGATCCAGTGAGGCCGGCAGGAAAGGCCGAGTCAAGGAAGGATTTGGTCTTTGTACTTTCTGAGGGATTTGAGCACATTTGTGGTCGAAAGAGAAGGAACCAGTGAAGCATAGGTCAACAGAGGATGGTTTGAAAAACTGATAAAGATGATGTCAGGTGCCCGTATAGGATTGGGTTAGGGAGACAACGGGACACCACAAAGACTAGAGGAAAGGCTTATGGGTGGATTTAGGTGATGGCGGGAGAGGGAGAAGCAGAGAATGATGGAAGGTCCCTATTTTCCAGCGAAGTCAGAGGCACTTTCACCTTCTAACAGTGGTGGGAACTGGGATGTGGCAGGGAGAGGGGGAGTTTAGATCAGGTCCTGTGAGAGATGGCAGGGAGCTTTGACTCCCGAGGATATCTGAACTTCACCAATCTGAGGACCAGCTGGCATTAAATATCAGAGATTCGTTTCAGTTTTACAAGGATGCTAAAATTGTTGGCAAGTTGTCATTGGTGAATCTCTGTTGTCATTCAGTCGCATCCGACTCTGTGACCCCGTGGACTGCAGTGTGCCAGGCTTCTCTGTTCTTCACTGTGTCCTGGAGTTTGTTCAGACTCATGTCCATTGAGTCTGTGATGCCATCCAACCATCTCATCCTCTGTTGTCCCCTTCTCCTCCTGCCTTCAATCTTTCCCAGCATCAGGGTTTTTTTCCAATGAGTCGGCTCTTTGCATCAGGTGGCCAGAGACTTGGAGATTCAGCTTCAGCATCAGTCCTTCCAATGAATATTCAAGGTTGATTTTCTTTAGGATGGACTGGTTGGATCTCCTTGCAGTCCAAGGGACTCTCAAGAGTCTTCTCCAGCACTATAGTTCAAAAGCATCAATTCTTTGGCACTCAGCCCTCCTTATGGTCCAACTCTCACATCTGTACATGACTACTATGGAAACCATAGTTTTGACTATATGGACCTTTGTTGGCAAAGTGATGACTCTTCTTTTTATATGCTATCTAGGTTTGCCATAGCTTTTCTTCCAAGAAAAAATGTCTTTTAACATCCATAGTGATTTTAGGGCCCAGGAAAATAAAGTCTGTCACTGTTTCCATTGTTTCCCCATCTATTTGCCATGAAGTGATGGGTCCAGATGCCATGATCTTAGTTTTTTGAATGTTGAGTTTTACACCAACTTTTTCACTCTCCTCTTTCACCTTCATCAAGAGGCTCTTTAGCTCCTCTTTTCTTTCTGCCATTAGTCGTATCATCTGCATATCTGAGGTTATTGCTATTTCTCCCAGCAGTCTTGATTCCAGCTTGAGCTTCATCCAGCCTGGCATTTCTCATGGTGTACTCTTCCATAGAAGATGAATCTCTTAGGTGGTCCTTAGAAACCTCCTGAGTCTGATATTCAGAACTGTCCAAAACCTATCCCCAACTTACCATAGCAGGTTGACAAATTCAGGAGTGGAAGATATACCACTTTTCTACTTTTCTAAACAAAGGGTTCTCAAAGTGCAGCCCCTTAATCAGCAAAATCTAAGACTTAATAGAAATTCAAATTCTTTGGGCCAGAACTTTGCATCAAAGGCTCTGGGAGTGAGGCCTGGCAATCTGAATTGTGATAAACCCTCCAAGAGATACTGATGCTGCTAAAATTTGAAGAGCTGTGCTGTAAACCAGTGTAAAGTTCTGTTTCAAATTCTCTGTTCTTCCGATCTGGGTTAGGTAAGTTCAGTTATTTTCAGGAGTCTCTCCTTTCTCCTCATCCTGTTAGGGACTAGAGAGCTAGTTCAGGATTCAGGCAGGAGAATGAAAACCAGAGTCCCACTCTCCAGCCAGGTTTCATGATATAATTAGTACCCTACTTGTTCTCCCTAGAGGTTTGTACTGTGAATATATTTAAAACCGCAAATTAATCATAACCTTTTGTGGTGACTTACTGAGACAATGGTTATGCTTGATACTCTTGACAACATGGGCTAGAGTCTTTCTCATCTTTGTGATCTTAACACACATAGAATTTACAAGAAGTGGTAGAAACATCTCCTAAAATTACTAGTCACTTTTGCAAGACTGTGCCTGAACATAACCTTCTCTATTCTAATAAAAAGAGAAAAGTAAAAATATATTGTTTTGAAAATTCTGGAAAGCAAGGCTTTTTAAAAAAATTTCTTGCTGACAATGACCATTTTCAGATAGGTGCAAAGCAGAAAAAAATAAGATGAATAATTATTCTTTGAGGCTTCTCTGGTGGCTCAGATGTTAAAGAATCTGCCTTCAGTGTGGGAGACCTGGCTCCGATCCCTGGGTCAGGAGGATCCCTTGGAGAAGCAAATGGCTACCCACTCCAGTACTCTTGCCTGGATAATCCCATGGACAGAGGAGCCTGGCAGGCTACAGTCCATGGGGTCACAAAGAGTCAGACAGGACTGAGCAACTAACGCTAACTTCTTTAGCTCCTTCTGATAATAATGGTTACCTTGATAATCTTTAAACTCATTGGATAACTTGGAATCCTTTAATGATTTAACAAAAATAAAGAAGGTTATGGTCAAGACTTTTTCAACTATGAGTTAGTGATACACTAAGATGCTTAAGTTATCTTACTCTATTTGACTGCTGTAACAAAACATTACAGGCTAGGTGGCTTATAAACCACAGAAATATACTTCTTGCAGTTCTGGAAGCTGGAAAGGTCAAGGTTAAGGTACCAGCCTGGTCACATTTCAGTGAGGAGCCCTTCCTGGTTCATAGCCAATGTCCTCACTGGTGGAGGGGCCCAGGGAGCTCTATGGAATTGTCTTTAGAAGGCGCTAACCCCATTTACAAGAACTCCACCCTCATGACCTAAACATCTCCAAAGGCCCCACCTCCTAATACCATCATGTTTGAGGATTAGAATTTCAATGTAGGAATTTCAGGAGGATACATTCAGATTGCAAATTAAATAATGTAAAGAAAAATCCTGAAGTCATATTTTTAAAGTGGCCTCAGTATAATACTATGTGCATAAAAATAAGTATAGCTCATAAAGATAACAAAAAAGAAACAATAGGTTTAAAGGAAAACCAAACAACAGAAAAATTTGCCAAGGCAAACATGCATTTTGTACATTATATTGACTGAGAATTTGCATTTCTCACACAAAGATAATATTAGCAAAGAAAAATCTGTATTCCAAGGAAAAATGTGATGCTGGAATTAGCACCCTGAGAGAAATGAATCTAATTTTGAAGCCTGTAGCAAAGTCCATACCAATTCACTTTGCATAAGTAATGTGATTGCCCAAGAGACAATAGCACTTCCCACACTTTTAAAAAGTAAGAAGCTATGATTTTGAAGATCAAGACTAAAAAATAAAATTGCTCTACACCCAATTTTAGAAATATTATAGTTAAATTAAAAAGTGTATTTGGAGGAAAATGCAGTCATTGTCAACTCTGTGATTTGAGAAACTAATACTCCCATCAACTTGACATATGATTTTAGTTAAATTTTGAGGAAAAGCTAAAGAGAGAACATAATATGATATATGGCATATTTTTGGAGTTTGGGTCTTCTAAAGAGTCATTTAGCTCACAAACAGCAAATAGACACATTGCTTACAGAATCTTGAAATGTTTAAATGATTCTTTCTGATTTCATTAGCTTAGTTGACTTATGAAGAAAATAAGTAGAGTTGGTCTTTGAACAACATGGGGGTGAGGAGCACTCACTACTGTCAGTTGAAATTCTGAGTATAGCTTTCTCTGCCTCAAAAAAAGTGGAGGGGGGTGGAATTTCTGATAAATGACCCATCTAAGGGCAGCAAGCTGAAAGTTTGGATAGTTAGGGCTCAAACCCTAGTTCCTTGATTCCAGATGTTGTGATCTCTAATCAAACAGAAACTTTCCTCTACACTTAGTTTAAAGATCTATAAAATGAAAATACAGGTGCGATGTTTATTGAAAAAAATCCATGTATACGTGTACCCATGGAGGTCAAGCGTGTGTTTAAGGGTCAGCTATAATTGCATGTTAGTGATACAAGCATTGAGGAGTTTTTGGTGTTTGGCTTTGGAAGGTGGTGGTTGTTGGTCAGAACTTTAAGGCAATATAATTAAAGACACATTTTTTTTTTAAAGAATAGGAATGCATGCATTTTCAGTAGTGAGAGGAGCCTTGTGTATCACCTTAATTATCAGTGTTTTTAACCCCTTGTAAGAGAGGTAAAGGAAATGAATTATATGACCCTTGCCTCAGTTGATGGCACCCCACGCCAATACTCTTGCCTGGAAAATCCCATGGGCGGAGAAGCCTGGTAGGCTGCAGTCCATGGGGTCGCGAAGAGTCGGGCACAACTGAGCGACTTCACTTTCCTTTCAGTTGATGAAGAGTAGGCATACAGCCATGCATAGTAGGTGGTCTTCTTTCTGGCCGGTTACCACATAGACGGTATATGGAAGAGTCCAAATGAATCGTAGAACAGACAGCCAGGCATGTCCCCGCCGGGGTGTGGGGCAGGGCATGGGAGGCACAGGTCCTCTGCTCTCCCTGTGGAGGACGGTCATAGCATCATCCATCCCTTTTCTCTCTGTGCCTGACATCTCCTTCCCTCCAATTTATTTGGGGGCGGGGCGGGGGTGGCGGCATGGAAAAGGCAAAACAGGAACACCTGCCTTGGACCTTGCTGCTCCTTTCCAGTCCTGTTTTTCTTCTGCCTTTTTTTTTTTTTTACCAAACTGAAGTTTTGCCTCCTACAGTCTATCTTTATCCCGGCGATCACCAGCAAGCCTGCTCCTTCCAAATGCCCCAACCTCCTTGCCGGTTCCAAGGTCACTTTGCCTTTTCATTTCCTCTCATGACTTTGCTGTTTCAATAACGTTGATTCGTCCCTTGGATCATTCTTCTTTAAATATATTGACGAGGTTGTTTTTAAGAGAACAGTAAAAGGCTGCATATTTAAAAGTCTATCCTTGATGATCCTTTAAACAATAAAGCATTGCGGGAATAAATTCTGTTTGAGTACCAACTCTTACCTTTTACTGTATCTTAGCACATTAAATTTCCCATCCATCAGGAAATGTTGGAATTGATGCTTAGACATAAAATATGAGCTCTTGGCTGAATTAAAACATTCATTATTCCACTCAACTTTTCTGTTTGCTGAGGTTTGGGATAATTTTTTTCCTGTGCTGTAGTTTAGTTTAGTGGCTAGACAAGTTATGAGTCTTTGGACTTTTTATCACTGCATGCAGTTTGGAAAGTTTCAGTGGATTCCAGTTAAATATTGGGTTAACATTTATTTTGGTCCTGGTACAGCTTCACAAGGATTTGGGTTCTTGATCCTGTTTGTGTATTCGCCAGGTCAGTTGTTTCCTTTAGACTTCAAAGGACTCAGATTTCTTCCACTTGTATTGATATGATAATATTCTCTAAATCCTTTCTGCACTAGAACTTTTGGTCTCTAAAATGCAGCTTCTTTATGCTGACTGGTCTGGTGTCTGGCCTGACTTAACCCACGTGTCAGTATGTTGGTATTTGATGTGTATCCTGGACAGCACCCTAGAGTGCACTCATCCAAAAACCTTTCAGGACACACGTTTGATTGATGGGAGTCACTGACTTCCTCCAGGTGTATCTGTCTTGTATCGACATTGTATAATTTGTCTTAGCAGTTAACATACATCTCAGTCCCCTAAGCTGTTAACAAAGCAGTGAATCTGACAATGAAATTTTCTAAGTGACTGAAGGGTGAGGACTTTGCTGAAATTTGAAAGATAATCTTCAATTTTCAAGCAATACTGTGAGATCAATAACTATTACCTATTTCATATTTATGAATACATCCTCTGCCAGGGTTAAAATGTAAAATGACTGTCTTAGCTGATTTTCCCCACTCTTAGCTACTAGAAAGGAATCATCATCTCAGTTTTTCATGAATAAAAGAAGTTGGAAAAAATTTGTTTCTTAGGGAAAACATTGGTTATTACCTTTAGAATAGATTTGTTAAAAATGATTAGGTCTTGTGATAAATGTTAAGTGTAGCTAAAGGGCTTCCCTGCTGGCTCAGTTGGTAAAGAATCCGCCTACAATGCAGGAGACTGCTTTCGATGCTGAAGACCCAGATTCAGTCCCTGGGCTGGGAAGATCCCCTGGAGTAGGAAATGGCTACCCATCCCGGTATTCTTGCCTGGAGAATCCCATGGACGGAAGAACCTGGTGGACCACACAGTCCATGGGGTCAAGAAGAACTGAACACGACTCAGTGATTAAACCACAGCAATTATAGATAATGCGGTAATAAAAACAGTGTGGTCTTAGTCACTGAATCTCATTATCATGTGCAGAATTTCTGCCCTTTCCCTATAATAGTAATAATAAGACTGAGAGCTCTTTGAGTGTAGACCCACCATGTTATTCTGTATATTTTCCCCAGTACCTGGCATAGTGCTTGGCACCTGGTAGGCACATAATAAATCACTGGATTAATACATGGGTGAATAAGTCCTGGGTCATTTAAAGATGTACATTAAAGAGACACTGTAGCAAATATTTAGTTAGCAGTGGTTTTGAGTAGTAAAATTTGTAACCATAATTTAGAAATATAATTATTAGAAAACTGAGGTTAAGCTTTAAAAATCCTATTAGGAAATATTTAAGAAACTATAATTTGGGGGAAGAAAATCTAAGGCAACCATCCAGGGATCGAGGGCCTCCTGATATTTTTCTTACAAAGTAGGTGATTAGAATTCCTATTCGTTTGCAAAAAGGATCCAAAGAGAGGGCCGACCAGAGTGTGTCCTTAACCACCCCTTTCATTCAAAAGGGTATTTGATCAAGTGATCAAAGGAGGACTTTCCCTAACAAGTCTGAAGGTGGCCCCTTGGTCCACTGTTTCATATAGTATTGCTCTTTCTAAAGATACCTCTGGGAAAGTCTGGCTCTTGTAGGAAGTGATTCTCTCCAGAGGAAGGGGACTCAACTCTTCTCTAAGCCATAGTTTATAAGAAAAAATTCCTAACTCAGACTAAAACAGTGGAGAGGGGATAGAGAAAGAAATATGCTAAAGAAGCTTCTCATAGTAGGCGACATTCAAGGTGAAGCTCTGGAGAAAGGGAAAGGAATTCAAGCAAAAGGAACAGCGGTTTCAAACTCAGAACCATGGGCCAGTTGGCACTCCAGCTGTGTGATTTTAGGAAAGGCCCTTACCCTCTTTGTGTGCAGTGTATTCATCTATACAATGGGGATGAAGATACGACCTATCTCATAGGGTTCTTGTGGAGGTTAAATGATTTAGTGTATATATAAAGCTCTTAGAACAGTGCCAGGCCAGGGTAAACACCATGAAAGAAGTCGAAATCCTTTTATTGCCATTAAACGGTGTTCCTGTTGCTATTGTTGTTGTTTGGATGTGGAAGCAGAGTTGAGCTGGAGCGATGCGCTCAAGGTGACAGGAAGGGAATAACAAACAGGAGACTCTTGAGGCCAAAAGGGACGATGGAAGGCAGTCTGTGAGGCCTTGCGATGACGACAGAGTGAAGTCTCTCAGTCATGTCCAGCTCTTTGTGACCCCGTGGGCTGTAGCCTACCAGGCTTCTCCATCCGTGGGGTTTTCCAGGCAAGAACACTGGAGTGGGTTGCCATTTCCTCCTGCAGGGGATCTTCCCCACCCAGGGATCAAACCTGCGTCTCCCACGTTGCAGGCAGATCCTATACCCTCTGAGCCACCAGGGAAGCCAGAGGTGACAAGGGCAATGGCTTATGATAAAGCGGGCCCTTACGCCTCCGGCTTGGTGTACTGAGTGAGCCTGGGCACTGAAGACACCTCACCTTCCCCCCAGGATTTTGAACCACACGGTCAGCCTAATGTTCTATGTCTACTGCTGCTTAAGATTACCAGCCATACTTGTGTTCCACAGCAACCCCTGGATTCAGCATAGTGATCCCTCTTCTCTCAGCACCAGCTGGTTGAATTATTAATGAACACTCTCACAGTTCTACCACATTAAATAGTAGCATCTTTTCTTTTCTTTTAATTTATTGTTTTATTGGAGGATAATTGCCTGACAGTGTTGTGTTGGTTTCTGCCAGACATCAATATCAATCAGCCACAGGTATATTTATGTTTCCTGGTGGCTCAGACAGTGAAGGATCACTCCAGCAGTGGAGGAGACCTGGGTTCCATCCCTGGGTCAGGAAGATCCCCTGGAGAAGGGAATGGCAACCCGCTCCAGTATTTTTGCCTAGAAAATTCCATGGACATAGGAGCCTTGTGGGCTACAGTCCATGGGGTCGCAAAGAGCCGATCCCGACTTGAGTGACTCAGCACGCACACCCAGCTCCCTCTTGAACTTCCCTTCCACGCCCATCCCACCCCACCCCTCTGGGTTGTCACAGAGCACCGGGTTTAGCTCCCTATGTTATACAGCAGTATCCTACTGGCTGTCGGTTTTACACATGGTAATATATATGTTTCCATGCAATAGTAGCAGCTTGATTAACCAGAATGTTTATTTTTGCAACCCTTCATGGGACTCCCCTCCCAGCTCACTCCTACACTAAAATATTCAGATGAAGCCCTGTTACGATGATAAAGACTACAGTGGTAATAATAATCATCGTAATAACAAATTTCATTCAACCGAACACTCCCATGTGACTGGCCTTGTGCTGGTGATATCTTGTAATGGTAAGATTACTTTGGTAAATATTCTGCCACGTGCCCGCCCCGTCCTGAGGGGCTTGTTACAGAATCGTCTCATCTGACCTTTCTGCTGGCTTCGTGTTTACTTGTTCATCTGTTGTGTCTTCAATCGGACTTTTTAAAATCAACTTCTAATTGTTTTTAAATTTTTGAGCCAATATATATTATTCTCTTTCTTATCCTTCTTAGCTCCAAAAAATCTGTCACTGTCCCTTCTAATCCTCGCCCAGAGCACTATAGTTTGTTTTTTTTTTTTAATACCGGTCCCCTACCTCTCATCAAGTCCTGACTTCTACAAGGGGATTTAAATATGGCAAGCCTAGAAAACTGATAATACTCTCATTTGTCTTAGATCTAAAGGAAACACATGGAAGGGTTTTTCTTAGTATGTTCTAGTATCAATTACTTTCACGGTTTCTAGATTGTTTCTTTAACTTGTTTGACTATTTAGGATGTATTGATACCCTTTTTTTTTCAAAGTAGGGTATCACTTTGATGATCTTTATCCTGCTTCTCATATATGTTATTTGCCAGAATTACACAAAATATGAGTAGAATTTGACCATTAGGACTAATTACTATTACATCAACTTGGGACAGTAAAAATTGAGAGATTGTTCTCATTTTCCCAGTACTTTGTAAAGAATAAATAAAAGTTTTGTAGAGGAAAAATAAATATAATGTTTGAAAACGCTCCTTTTTCCTTCCAAAGTGGAGTAATAGGCCCTCCCATAAATTCTGGGGAAGCGACCTCAGTGTTTACTACTGGAAGCTCACCAGTGCTGTGGACGTTTCTGGAGAGGAATGTTGTGGAATTGGCCGTAAGAGTGAAATAGTTTTCTCTCCTGCCCCCTGCTCGCTGGGTTGAACTACACCCAAGTCAAAAGCAAGAAGTCTCTTAGAAGTTGTCCGTTTCCCTCTCACTTACGACCTTCCTTAATGATTAAAAACGTAGCTTTTAAACCAGATTTCCCCTTTACCACTCTGCCAGGCCCAGCTGCATTAAGAGCTGTAAAGGGTGCCCCCATCCAGGAGGGTTATGTTTGAACCTCTTGGCTTCTGCCCACCTATGAAACCTAACCTATGCCTGATTGGTTTGCTTTTTCTCTCCCTCAGTCGTCCTCCTTTAACAAGATTTAGTTAATGAACTGAGTTTTGCTAGTCCTTTCCTATTAAGACCATTTTTTTTTCAATATAGCAATCCATGGGCCATCAAAATGAAATGTGTGTGTCTTTATGTCTGTGAGTGTGTGAGTGATACTGTTTATTCTTATTACAGTATTTCATGTATATCTAAATCTATAATGAATTAGAGCAGGCACACACCTCACTAAGAATGCCTTCTCCAGTCTGGAGTCTGAAAAAACAGTTTCTCAAGAGTAGAGAATGACTACTTCTTCTTTAGCAAGTTTGTGACAAAATTACTACCAATTTCTCTGAGGTCGGTCCCTCCTCATACTTAGCTCCCTACATAATCCTCTTAGATAATCTTCCTAAAATAAAATATATCACAATATATAACAATGTTTGTATTCTGTGGGAATCTTAACAGGTGTTTTTTTTTTAAGCCAGGAGAAGAGGTTGGTGATTTAAAAGCAATACAGAAAGAGTTAAAGTGAACAAGTATTTTTACCCGAGAGGCCTTTTAAACTTATTCTTCAGGAATGGGCTGATTTATGCCATGCAGAAGTCCCCAAACTCATCTGGATATGGAACTCATTTTCACCCAGACACACAGGAGAACAGACTTGGAACATACTCTTGGAAACTCTGACAGACACCGCTCCACTTGCTCTCCTAATCTCTTCAGACACCTCAACCTGCGTTTCATGGTTTTCCACTCTCTTGGACAAGCATGTGCCTATTAGTCCCACAAGTCCTAAATGCAGTCTTTCCAATATGCACTTTCCAATAGTAATGTTAAACAAGCAAACAAAAGAATCAGTAAGGGTTCAGGGAGGGTAAAGATGACGTTGCAATTTAGGCACTCAGTCATGGCCGACTCTGCGCCCCCAGGGACTATGGCCTGCCAGGCTCCTCTGTCCATGGGATTTCCCAGACAAGGATGAGGTGATCAGTGAACCTTAATTTCTAGACAGGAGAGGAGAGAGAGACTTAAAGGAAGAATTAAGTGTCCAGAAATAGTATTTAGAGATGGAGGCGTGACAGGTGCTGAAAGTCATGCATAGAGATTTCCAGGAAGATAGGTATGGTGCCAGCACTATTGGAATAGTGATTGAATAAATATACCACTTATCTTCTTATAAACAGCTTTTGTGTCCTTTATGGAATCAAAGTCCATGGGTGGGAAACAAGAAAGAAGAGCAACAAGGAAATATGGCTTAAGTCAGAGAAGTCGACCCACTGTGTGATTCCCTAATATTACAGTGAAGAGAACCACTGTGTGAAGAGGGGTGATTTAGACATTCTTTTAGTTCCATAGTTTCCACCTCACATTGATTGTAACTGAGTCAGTTAGAAATCAGAGCATTTTTTAAAAGTCTGTAATATTTTGGACTGTCCGCCTATTTTTATTTGCCGTATAGTATGGATGTGACCAACAGACTGGCTCCAAATAGGAAAAGGAGTACGTCAAGGCTGTATGTTGTCACCCTGCTTATTTAACTTCTATGCAGAGTACATCATGAGAAATGCTGGGCTGGAAGAAACACAAGCCGGAATCAAGATTGCTGGGAGAAATATCAATAACCTCAGATATGCAGATGACACCACCCTTATAGCAGAAAGTGAAGAGGAACTGAAAATCCTCTTGATGAAAGTGAAAGAGGAGAGTGAAAAAGTTGGTTTAAAGCTCAACAGTCAGAAAACGAAGATCATGGCATCTGGTCCCATCACTTCATGGCAAATGGATGGGGAAACAGTGGAAACAGTGTAAGACTTTATTTTTGGGGGCTCCAAAATCACTGCAGATGGTGACCGCAGCCATGAAATTAAAAGATGCTTACTCCTTGGAAGGAAAGTTATGACCAACATATTAGACAGCATATTGAAAAGCAGAGACATTAGTTTGCCAACAAATGTCCATCTAGTCAAGGCTGTGGTTTTTCCAGTAGTCATGTATGGGTGTGAGAGTTGGACTGTGAAGAAGGCTGAGCGCTGAAGAATTGATGCTTTTAAACTGTGGTGTTGGAGAAGACTCTTGAGAGTCCCTTGGACTGCAAGGAGATCCAACCAGTCCATTCTGAAGGAGATCAGCCCTGGGTGTTGTTTGGAAGGAATGATGCTGAAGCTGAAACTCCAGTACTTTGGCCATCTCATGAGAAGAATTGACTCATTGGAAAAGACTCTGATTCTGGGAGGGATTAGAGGCAGGAGGAGAAGGGGACGACCGAGATTGAGATGGCTGGATGGCATCACTGACTCGATGGACCTGTGTCTGAGTGAACTCCGGGAGCTGGTGATGGGAAGGGAGGCCTGGCGTGCTGCAATTCATGGGGTCGCAAAGAGTCGGACACAACTGAGCAATTGAACTGAACTGAACTGAACTGGACTGAATGAACTCAAATGCTGGAATAACTTGCAGTTTTCCCTTGTTTAATGAGGCATCACTCTATTGTCATAAAAATATTTTTTAAATCATTTTAGTTGGCACCAAAAAACTCAGCACTTTAATATAATGTCAATGTCTTTATTTGTTGTTTCCCTCTTTTTACTGAGCCATGAGCTTCCTGAGGTCAGTGGCTATGGTTCACATCAATTCTATATTCCCCACAGCTTTCAGTCAGAACAATAAATGGTTACTATATAATATAGGCTGATTATCTTACTGACACTTTTATTGACTGTATAAATTAAATTAAGCTGTTAGCAGTTATGGGCTACCCTGGTTGCTCAGAGAGAAAAGAATCTGTCTACAATGAGGGAGACCCAGCTTCAATCCCTGGGTTGGGACGATCCCTTGGAGAAGGGAATGGCAACCCACTCCAGTATTCTTGCCTGGAGAATTTCATGAACAGAGGAGGCTGATGGGCTACAGCTCACGGGGTCGCAAAGAGTTGGATACGTGGCAAGTCAGACAAGTGATCAACACACACAGCAGTTGTGTAGCTGATTAATGATAGGATAAACTCTGAAGCTGTATATTCACTACAAATTTGTTTTAATCCACTCTACCCCGAACTGGACCTGCAAGGACACGTCTGACCTCTATTTATTTAGCCTGTGCTGGGTCTTTGTTGCTAACAGGCTTTTTCTGTAGCTGTGGCCCGCGGGGGCTTCTGTCCACTTACAGTCCTCAGACTTCCTGTTGACACGGCTTCTCTTGTTGCAAAGCACAGGCCCTAGGCGCATGGGCCTCAGTGGTTGCAGCTCGTGGGCTCTAAACACAGGCTCAGTGGTTGTGGTGCACAGGATGAGCTGCTCCACCTCATGTGGGATTTTCCCGGACCAAGGATTGAACCTGTGTCTCCCACACTGGCAGATGGATTCTTTACCACTGAGCCACCAGGGAACCCCCCTGTGTCCACTGATATCTTTGATTACTGCGTTATCCACTTATTACATTTTTTCTACTCCTTTTTTTTTTCCTTCTGTCCAATCAGTTGTATAAACATATGAACTTATGAATGTTTACATATCAACCTCATGGTATCATTGCAACACATGCAAGAATGTAATAACTATAGGGTTTTTTTTTCATATTCACCCAAAGTCCACAGCTTAGCATTCACTCTTAGTGTTTTAGCGTCTGTGGATCTGTACAAGCACAACATGTAGCCACAATTATAACATTGTACCGAGTAGCTCACTGCCCTAAACTTACCCTCACTGTTCATCCCTCCCTCCTCCCAGCTCTTGGCGCCCACTGATCTCTTCCCGTCACCATAGTTTTGCCTTCTCCAGAGTGTCCTATTCTCAGAATCATAATGCGCAGCCTTCCAGAGTAGCTTCTTTCACTTGGTAATATGCATTTAAGGTTCCTCTGAGTCTTTTCATGGTTTGAGAGCTCATTTTTTCTTATCAATGAATAACATCGCCTCAGTATAATATAGTTCACTAGTTCATCAGGACATCTTGCTTGGTTCCAAGCTCTGGCAGTTATGAATAAACCTGCTGGAAGTTTTCATATACCAATTTTTGTGTGAGCCTTAGTTTTCACTTCCTTCAGGTGAATACCTGTGTGCGTGCTCAGTCATGTCCGACTCTTTGCGACCCCATGGACTGTAGCCTTCCAGGCTCCTCCATCCATGGGATTTCCCGGGCAAGAATACTGGAGTGAGTTGCCATTTCTTTCTCCAGAGGATCTTCCCAGGGATTCAACCTGCATCTCCTGCACTGGCAGGCAGATTCTTTACTACTGTGCCCCCTGGGAAGCCCACTACTCTGTGGGGAACGTTAGTAATGGAGGGAGCGTGCAGAGCAGGAGTGCATGGCAACTCTTTGTACCTTCCTGTCAGTTTTTTTGTGAATCTAATACTCCTCTAATAAAGTTAAAAACAAAACAAAAACAAAAAAATCTTGCTCTATAGAAAACCAAACACTTCAGGGATAAAGTAAAGATATATTTTTAAAATTAATTTTTATTGATATATAGTTGGTTACAATGTTGTTTGTGCTGTACAGCAAAGTGAAACAGTTTATGTGTGTGTGTGTGTGTGTGTGTGTGTGTATTCACTCATTTTTAGATTTTTTCCCATGTAGGCCATTGCAGAATACTGAGTGGAGTTTCCTGTGTATACAGTGGGTTCTTATCAGTTATCTCTTTTATATATAGTTGTAGGTTTATGGGGCTTCCCTGGTGGCTCAGTGGTAAAGAATCTGACTGCAATGCAGGAGACCTGGGTTTGACCCCTGCGTTGGGAAGATCCCCTGGAGGAGGGTAGGGCAATCCAGTCCAGTGTTCTTGCCCGGAGAATTCCATGGACAGAGGAGCCTGGTGGGCTGCCGTGCATAGGGTTGCACAGTAAGACACGGCTGGGTGACTCAGCAGCAGCAGCAGCATGTTTACGTCACTCCCAGTCTCCCAGCTAGTCTCTCCCCCTACCCTTTTTCCCTCTTGGTAACTTTAGGTTTGCTTTCTACATCTGTAACTCTGTTTCTGTTTTGTAAACAGGCGCACGTTAACCACTTTTTAGATTCCACATACAGATGAACTCATGATACTTGACCTACTTCACTCGGTACGACTGTCTCTGGGTCCATCCTTGTTGCGCCACATGGCATTATTTATTTTTATGGCCGTGTAAAGTTATGACCAACCTAGACAGCATATTCAAAAGCAGAGATGTTACTTTCCCGACTAAGGTCCGTCTAGTCAAGGCTATGGTTTCTCCAGTGGTCATGTATGGATGTGAGAGTTGGACTGTGAAGAAGGCTGAGTGCTGAAGAAGTGATGCTTTTGAACTGTGGTGTTGGAGAAGACTCTTGAGAGTC
The DNA here is from genome assembly GCF_042477335.2 of Ovis canadensis. Classification (NCBI taxonomy): domain Eukaryota; kingdom Metazoa; phylum Chordata; class Mammalia; order Artiodactyla; family Bovidae; genus Ovis; species Ovis canadensis. Next base: position 27,824,467 of record NC_091248.1, read on the forward strand.
CCTTGGACTGCAAGGAGATCCAACCAGTCCATTCTGAAGGAGATCAGTCCTGGGATTTCTTTGGAGGGAATGATGCTGAAGCTGAAACTCCAGTACTTTGGCCACCTCATGCGAAGAGTTGACTCATTGGAAAAGACTCTGACACTGGGAGGGATTTGGAGCAGGAGGAAAAGGGGACGACAGAGGATGAGATGGCTGGATGGCATCACGGACTCGATGAACGTGAGTCTGAGTGAACTCCGGGAGTTGGTGACAGACAGGGAGGTCTGGCGAGCTGCGATTCATGGGGTTGCAAAGAGTCGGACACGACTGAGCGACTGAACTGAACTGAATAGTCCATATATTATGTACCACGTCTTCTTATCCATTTCTCCTCTGATGGACATTGAGGTAGCTTCCATGTCCTGGCTATTGTAAAGAGTGCTGCCATGAACATTGGGGTGCACATGTCTTTTCAAATTCTACCCAGTTTCCTCTGGATCTATATCTAGAGGGATTGGTGGGTCATATAAAACTCTCCTTTTAGTTTTTTAAGGAAACTCTATAGTGACTCTACCAATTTACCTTTCTGCCAAGTGTTGGAGGACTCCCTTTTCTTCACACCCTCTCTAGCATTTATTTGTAGATTTTTTGATGATGTCCATTCTGACTGGGGTAAACTGATACTTTACAGTGGTTTTTATTTGCATTTCTCTAAAAATTAGTGACATTGAGCATCTTTTCATGTGCCTCTTGGCCATCTGTATGTCTTCTTTGAAGAAATGTGTGTTTAGATCTTCTGCCCACTTTTTGAGGAGAAGGCAATGGCACCCCACTCCAGTACTCTTGCCTGGAAAATCCCATGGACGGAGGAGCCTGGAAGGCTGCAGTCCATGGGGTCGCTAAGAGTCAGACATGACTGAGCAACTTCACTTTCACTTTTCACGTTCACACACTGGAGAAGGAAATGGCAACCCACTCCAGTGTTCTTGCCTAGAGAATCCCAGGGATGGGGGAGCCTGGTGGGCTGCCGTCTCTGGGGTTGCGCAGTGTCAGATACGACAGAAGTGACTTAGCAGCAGCAGCCCACTTTTTGACTGGGCTGCTTTTTTTTTTTTTGGATAATGAGTTGCATGGGCTATTTGTGTATTTTGCAAATTAATCACTTGTCTGTCACTTCATGTGCAAATATTTTCTCCCATTCTATGAGGTGTCTTTTCATTTTGTTGATGGTTTCCTTTGCTGTATAAAAGCTTTTATATTTAACTAGGTCCCATTTGTTTATTTTTGTTTTTATTTTTACTAGGAGGTAGATCCAAAAAGATTGCTGCAATCTGTGTCAGAGAGTGTTCATCCTGTGTGTTTCCTTAGAGTATGATAGTGTCTAGTCTTACCTTTAGGTCTTTTACCCATTTCAAGTGCTATCTCCTGGGGTTTGCTCAGATTTATGTTCCATTGAGTCGGTGATGCCATCCAACCATCTCATCCTCTGTTGCCCCCTTCTCCTCCTGCCCTCAGTCTTTCCCAGCATCAGGGTCTTTTCCAGTGAGCGGGCTCTTCGCATCAGGTGGCCAAAGTATTGCAGCTTCAGCTTGAGCATCAGGCCGTCCAGTGAATATTCAGGGTTGATTTCCTTTAGGATGGACTGATTCCTAGCACCGTTTATTAAAGAAAGATATATTTAAATATAACCATACAAGACTCATGACAGCTGCAGACAGAGCACCTAAGAAGACAGAAAACAAAGCTGGGGGCCTGGGAGGAGGAGACGTCGGGTAGCAGGTGTAGGGGTCCGAGAGGGGATTGCTCAGGTCAGCAGGCCTTCATAGGGATCTCAAGATTGGTTTACCAGGAGGAGAGAGAATCCTTTTTTTCTTAAGTGGTAGGAAGCAGCAGTGTGAACACAAGCTTGAAGGCCAGAAGGGATCCAGTGTGCAGAGGGGATTGTGATTGCAGCCAACTGGCTAGAGCAGAGGGTTTTGATTAGGGGGTGAGGAGTTTGGGGGGGGGCGCGTTTGGAACATGTGGTCCATTTCAGCGCTGATCTGCCCCAGGGGGATCAGATGGTGGTATTCATATCCCGGGACTGTCTTGCTGGAGCCCTGGCTCTGGCTGTGTGGCGTGGAGGTACTTTCTCAATGTAGCTATTTGTACCGAGCCTGTCACTAGCTCGGCAGGAGGTAAAAATCACTTGACAGTCTCCCCTGGCTCTCACCCATCCAAAGCCTGAGAGAGTGGGGGTGTCAGAGTGGGTGGGCGCCAGGGAGAGGGCATGCTTAAGAGCTAAGCATTCAGTGAAGGAGAGTAACGGGCACTGAGAGGCTTGCCCACAGGCCAGAGCCACCCGTGCCAGGCTGACGGGCCCCCACCGTGGGGCCCCTGTGCCTACACGCTCCCCACGGTTGGCCTTTCACTTTCACCATATTTGGTTCTATATGGAAATCTCTCTCGTACTCGTTCTCGATCTCATTTTCTGCATGCACACACACACATACACATAATTATTACCAAAAAATCACTTTAGAATTTAAGCTCTCAGCTATAAGATTCTTCTCCTGAACAAAAAGCTACAAGTGAGTGCATCTCTGTTTGTTTCGAATTACAGGAACCACTCACCACTTGCAGTGCCTATTAAACCCATTCGACTTCTAAAGGCGAGAACGATAACATTTTGGATTTCATTTTTGTTTGTCCTCTGAGAGTCTTGAGTTTGGGCCAAAAACCCAGGCCCTGGATGAATGTGCTTCAGACCTCACTTTTTGTCACGAGGCCAAGTGGACTTGGGAGAGAGGGTGGAGCTGTCTGTTCAGACATGATTCTTAGTTTTGCCCTTTGCCTCTGGAGCCAGGGCCCTGGCCCACATCCAGCCGCACGATGGGAAGGTTATGATATTTTCTAGGTAATTTTAAGGAGCACAAACCCAAAGTAAAGTCAGGTGGTTTCAAGCCTGCACTGAATTTTTCGTGTTAAGGATTTGTCCTGATTTGGGTTTTCAGCAGAGCTGTATTTTGAATGATGAAGGGAGCTGTATTCTTCTGGAGACAGGCATGTTTTGGTTGTTTGCTAATGACCTCTGGTTTTGCTTATGGAGAGTTTTGTTAACAAATGGAAGTGTAGCAGAATAAAACACTCTCTTCCATACTTGCTTTTTTCCCCACTTCCTTTTTCTCCTCTATTTAAACAATAGGAACCCTTGCAATAAACTGTCAAAACCAGGCTATAGATATTAGTTATTGTAGCATCATTAATACTGTGTAAAAATAAATTAGTCACTTTGGCAATCAAACACATTCTTGTGATCTGCCGTCGGTGCTTTTAAACAGAGCCTTCCCTTTGCCGTTTGATAGATGCTATTGTTAAGAGAAGGGGCTGTGGAGATGTATTCAAAAATTCTTTGAAAATTTTCCAGCCTCAGGAACCCATTATTGCAGGGGTTAGCCTTTAAAGGAGACTGATAATGAGTGGGCTTCCCAGATGGCTCGGTGGTAAAGAATCCTCCTGCCGACGCAGGAGACATAGGAGATGCACGTTCGACTCCTTGGTCGGGAAGATCCCCTGGAGTAGGAAGTGGCAACCCGCTCCAGTATTCTTGCCTGGAAAATTCCAGGGACAGAGGAGCCTGACAGGCTATAGTCCATGGGGTCTCAAGGAGATGGACAGGACTGAGCGCGCAGAGGGGCCTGGCAGGAGCCTGCCTGCCCTGGAATCGAAAGGTTAACAACCCAGGAGAGGAGGGCTCTGCTTGGGGACCCTAGTTGGGCTGGCTACCCTGAGTGCTTGCCTTCTCACCCCGTCCCTACCTCACCCTCCAACCACCTTGTCTAAAAGAAAGAGACCTCAGGATGGAGCCTGCAGAGGGTCACAAGACTAAACCAAATTACACTCTTATCTCAAGCACAGAAGGCTTCATTTCGGGGAGGGGGTGGTGGAATTAGCTCTGTATTCAGGCAAAAGAAAATGAATTGGATGGAACAGTCATTTCTGGTTCCCGTTCAGTTGGGTCCCTGCAGTGGTTTGGCACCTTGGTATTGAGGTTGCATAGAGTTTTCCAGTCTCCATCCTCCCTTGTCCCAGTGGCCTCAGACACATGGCAGAACTACTGGTGTGATATAAGGTGAAGTTGAAAATTAAAAGGAGTCTCTGCTGTCCCTGTGTCTTCCCATGGGAGACACAGGCTGGGCCTGCCGTCGTTGACTGCGTGTTAAGTCCACACACAGTGTACTGTTCTGTGCTCTTGGGAGAAATTCCGTAAATTCAGAATTTCAGAGAGTATGTGTGCCCATGTGGGTGTGTACTGGAAGCCAAGGGAAAAAGAGAGCCTTCTCTTTTCCTTTGAGAGCTGCATCAGTTTGCTGGAGTCGCCATCACAAAGTATCAGAGATGGTATGGTTACAACAACAGAAATTTCTTTCCTCCCAGTTCTGGAGACTGGAAGTCCAAGATCAAGGTATTGATAGGGTTGTCTTCTGAGACCTCGCTCCTTGGCTTGTGAATGGCCATATTACCCCTGTGTCTTCCCCCCGTGCCTGTCTATATCCAAATCTCCTCCCCTTATAAGGACACCAGTCACATTGGATTAAAGCCCCCCATTATCTCGCTTAACCTTAATCCCCTCTTTCTGGAGGCTATATCCAAATAGTCACTTTCTGAGGTGCTGAGGGTTAAAACTTCAACAGTGACTTTTGGGGCCAACACAGTTTACCCTATGATAAAAGCTAAGGATTGAGCCTTGGTTATGGACAAACAGCTTAACAATAATGAGCTTCTCCTGATGTTCTTACACACCCACACCCACACGCAGACACACATACACATGCACACCCACACTCCTAGTGCCTAAAGGGCCCTAATCCCTCCAAGGCTGGCTCCCAGGGGCAGCAGAGCCCTGAAGGACCCATGGTTGGTGAGGGAAAGTTGCAGGAATAGTCAATGCATTATAGCTAATGTGAGAAGTCAGTTTTTTTGCTTGGGGTAGGGGGAACAGTGTTGCTTCCTACAGGACTTGAATACATTTAATTCCTGATTTTTGGCATTTGTGAATGGGATTTTGCATTACAATCATGGACTTACATTAATAGCTTCATCTTTAAACGCCTGAATTTATAACATAGAAATTTCTTCCACAGTATAGAAGTAACATCAGTAGTTGTCTCTGCAGTTTTTTAAAAATTAATTTTTATTGGCATGCAGTTGATTTGACAATGTTGTGTTTTTGCTGTATATCACAGTGGATCAGTTACAGATATAGCCACTCTTTTTTAGATTCTGTTCCCATGTATGGTTATAGAGTACTGAGTAGAGGTCCCTATGCTGGTTCCTTGTTAGTTATCTATTTTATATAGTAGGGTGTACATATAAATCCCAGTCTCCCAATTTATTCTTCCCCTCACTTTCCCCCTTGGTAACCATAAGTTGGTTTCTTACATCTATGACTCTATTTCTGTTTATAAATAAGTTCATTTGTACCACTTTTAAAGATTCCATATATAAGCGATATTATCATAAGATATTTTTCTCTCTGTGTCTGACTTACATTTCTCAGCATGACAGTCTCCAGATCCGTCCATGCTGCTGCACATGGCATTATTTTGTTTTCATGGCTGAATAATATTCCATTGTGTGTGTGTGTATACACGTCCCCGCCCCCATATCCTCTTTATCTATTCCTCTGTTGATGAACTTTCCAGGTTGCTTCCATGTCTTGGCTATCATAAATAGTGCGGCAAAGAACACTGGAGTGTGTGTATCCTTTCGCTAATAGTTTTCTGCAGATCTGTGCCCAGGAGTGGGATTGTTAGATCATATGGTAGCTGTGTAGAGAAGTAAGTTTGTTGACGCTGAATCCAAAGACCCATCTCATCATTATTACTGTGTTCAGATTACATTTACAAACTGGTGTGGGATGTCTAGTCTCTGTGTGGTACTGATTTCAATTCAGGATCCTTTACCATCCATACAACATTCTCTTGTTTCTAGGTATCTCTCTTCTTCTCTAGACAAATAAACATAAGAATATGTGAATGTAAAAATATTTCATGAAAAATTATGTTAATCTCCCTCTCAGTCAATCTCTCTCTCTTTCTCTTCCTCTCTCCCACTGCCCCCCAACACACACCAGTAGAACTGTATGTTTTAAAAAGAATCTCAGGTACATAGTAATGTTTTAAGTCCATGGATTACTTTTGTTTGTGTCCACTGAGATAAAATTCATCAGACGTTTAATTCCCAATACCCTGTTCTTGTGATACACAGGAAGTACCTGACTAGGTTCCCTACCGTCCCAGCCTACTTTTCATATCACCTTCCTCCAAGAACAGTCCCTTGTGTTTGCTTTGGTGCCCGTTCTGTACAAGCGTGCTGACCCCTTTGCCATGATGGGGTGCTCTTCATCAGAGATAATATTTAAGTGAGCAGAGTGAAGGGAAAGGTTCGAACCAAAGTGGCATGCTTGAATAAGAGTCTTAGGAGGATGCTGAATCAAGAACCCATCAGGAGAAGCAGAGGTTCAGCCCCAGGGAGACCAAGAACGAATCCAGAGCCCAAAGAATCAGGGGAAAGTTCAAGGCTCTGCTCAGAGGTGTCAGAAAAAGCTGGGACGGCACCCAGATGTTACCTGTGCCAACACTTTCAGTGCATCTTCTCTGCCTCCTGTTTGCCAGGCTTACTGCCAAGTGTGAGATACAAAGCTCCGTGAGAAATTGTCTGAAATATCAAGGATGGTACATCAAAGTGGCAAGTGGGCGGACTTATGAAATGAGGGGAAGCAGCCCTAGACACAAACACTAGTAACACTAGGGTCCTCTTAGAGATCTTGGAGACACTCTGGCCACCTGATGCGAAGAGCCGACTCATTGGAAAAGACCCTGATGCTGGGAAAGACTGAAGGCAGGAGGAGAACGGGATGGCAGAGGATGAGACGGCGGGATGGCCAACTCGATGGACACGAGCTTGAGCAAGCTCTGGGAGCTGGTGATGGACAGGGAGGCCTGACGTGCTGCAGTCCATGGGATTGCAAAAGACTGAGCGACTGAACTGAACTGAGAGAGAGGTGGTTTGTGATTGGATGGCTTTAACTATCACAGGCGTGTCCAAAAATTTGGGTTGGCTTGCCAAACCAATCACAGAGCCTACGTGCCTGTAGTCCAACCGCAGCCACATTTCCCGGCCGCTCCTTGACCAGCCGTCGTTAGCTTTCAGACGCTTCCCTCTGCAAGATGGCTGGTGAAGCCCCGCACTGTTGCATGTGATGGCTCCTTTTTAGTCCTCATCTGGCATCATACTGTCTGTCTAGGACTCATTCCTGCAGCCCTCTCTCCTCTTCCTCAGCGTCTCTTGTAAAAGATTCTTTGCCATGGACTTCAAGCTTGTCCCCTCTTTCAGTTTCAGACCTATATTTTGACTGCCAGCTTAACCTGAGTGTCATCTCTAGAGACTCAAATGCACCGTGTTGAATATATAAATCAGATCTTCCGGCCCCACTGTGCAGCTGCTTCTGTTTTCTGCAGTAGAAAAGCTGAAAACTCCCACGAGTGTTAGACATCTCTGAACCAATGCCCTGTACATTTATCACTACACGTTTAATAAATGAGTAGCTTATTGCATTAAAAAAACAGTCTTAACTCTATACCAAAGACCATTCATAATACGTCTTTACCCCCGACTCTATCCAAACAAAAATGATTTCCTATTATTCCATAGGACAGATCCTCAGATTCCACAGCCTGTCCCCACGTCTCACCTTCCATCTGGGAATTCCATGCTGATGTTCACAGCCAAGTCTTTTCATGTTGTGATTCTCCCCCCACCAACCGCCTGGCTTCCTTACCATCTATCAAAGTCTGTGCATTTTTCTAGGCGGGTCCCATCACCTGTCCCAGATAATACCTTCCTTGACCACATCAGACTAAAGGTAACCACCAAAACGCCATCTCCCCAGTCTCCGAATTCCTCTGGCACCTAACATCTGTACCACAGAGTTTAGCACCTGGCTACCTACTTGTTCGCTTTCTTTGGTATAAACAAACCAGAAAGCCAGTCTCTTTTCCAGAGATTCACAGACATGGTAAATTCCTCCTTGAGTTTTCCCCAAGAACGTGTCTTTGAGGACATTCTTATATATTTTTTTCTTTCTTCAGATGGGGAAATCTGCATACCTCCTTGTGACATGATGGGTTTTACCCTTTGTCTTAGTTATCAGGAAATATAGAGCTGATTCGCTACCAGACTGTGATAATCAGTTTATCTCGGGATCCTACTATTAGCTCTCTGGTCACCTGCCTCTGTTGTGTGTTTATTCTTACTTTTGCGATCTGTTTCACTTGTAAGACAACAATATGAGAAAATGGGCTCCCAAGAAAACAATTCTCTCTTATTACTTCATAATTTTCATTTTCCTATCTGGACTCCAAGTCCTTCTGAACTGTCACATCTTGTCTTTCTATTGATTTCCTGAAGTAGGAAGAATATGGTAAGTCCTCAGTAAGTCATTGTTGAGGGATTAATACTTTCGAAGAGCTTAAGTGAAATAATGTATTTTGTTAAGGTGAGTGAGGTTATTTTAAACTCCGATGGAAACATCTCCTTAAAAATTACATAATTCTAGCAGAGGGCCCTGAAGCATATCTATTTCTGCTAGCGTTTTGTTAAGATGTTTAAAGCATCAGAAGAAAAACAATGAAAATCAAAAGTTAAAGGTTACAGTAACTTGAGCATAACCCTTGACACAGGGAAGATGATGAACCAAATCAATAGTCTGCGGCCATTAACACTTTCTGGATGAAAGTGCATTTTTCCTATTAACACTTTCTGGATGAAAGTGCATTTTTCCCCACAACCCCAAAGCCCTGCTGGCTGCCTCTGTAATAAACATGTAATAAACATGAGTCAGGTGGTATCTGACTTATTCTTTCTTCATTTATCCTCATTTTCACCCCTTCTTCCCCTCCCTTCCTAACATAAGGTGGCAAACATTAAAATCAGCTTTCTAGAAAACTACCTATGCCAGTCATCAAATTCTTTTCTTCCCTTTTTTGGGGCGGAGGGAGAAGGAGGAGGTTCCGTTTTTTAAGCTCACTCAGGGAGGATACTTGAACTGTGAAAGAAACCACAAGAATGTAATCATCAAGTCACAGCCAGACCTGGCCTGTGTTTCTGCTTCCTGTCCATTTACCCCTGAACCCCCCGCCCCCCCAAACAGTCACCCACCAACACATACCTGTTAAATATTTATACAGGCATGTGTGAATAATCCGTAGAAGTAGAAGTACTTTTGAGACTTAAAATTCGCCCTGCTGACTGCTCTTTATCCCTGTGCAAGCAAGGCTTGCTGAATCCTTTCTTCTCTCTTTTAACGAGAGCAGAAATGTTTGCCCTTTCATTTTGGTGATATGCCGGAGGGGTTGCCTTCCTCATCCTTCTCCTTCTAAGTGCTAATGTTTGAAGAGTGAATGAGAATGACAAATAACAGATACAACTGTGTACATAATCCATGCTTAGTCGCTCAGTCTGTCCAACTCTTTGCGACCCCATGGACTGTAATAGCCCAGCAGGCTCCTTTGTCCACGGGATTTTCCAGGTAAGAATACTGGAGTGGGTTGCCATTTCCTCCTCCAGGGGATCTTCCTGACTCAGGGATTGACCTGTGTCTCCTGCATTGCAGGCAGATTCTTTACCCACTGAGCCATCTGGGAAACCCACATAATTATGAAATTCAAAGATACCTCCATCCCCACCTCCTGGTCTAACCTGCATGTTATGTCTAATGTTGGAAGATAAATTAAAACTCCTCATTATCCCCCAAAGTAGCTGTGTTTGGATCAAACCAGGATAGGTCCATCTACAACAGCCTCATGTGACCTCTCAGCCTTGCAAATTGTCCAGGGTTCATCATTAATACTAGGTTATTTTCTCATGCCCATCTCCAATGTCCTGAATCACCTCATCTCATGCTTAGCTGGTGTTTCCAGTTTGAACAGACGTTAATTTCAACTTGGCTTGGGCAAAATAAAATAGGTCATCAAATCAATAAAGAGGATAAGCAGGAAGTGTATCAAATGTATTCTCTCTCTAAACTGAATGTTTTGAACTTTTGCTGCGTGGGATTCTCTGTGCCAATTAGAATGAATACACAGTTTTCACCATTAAAATAAATAAAATTGTCAGCTATCCCACTCTTACATGTAATATTTAAAAAAAAATACATTGCATTTAACACCAGGAGATGCAGGGGTGCACACCCAGAAAAAAACCTTACCTTGACCCTTTGAAAATGTGCCGTTCTTATGTATGTATGTGTGCTGTGCTAAGACACTTCAGTCATGTCTAACTCTTTGTGACTCTATGGACTGTAACCCACCAGGTTCCTCTATCCATGGGATTCTCCAGGCAAGAATACTGGAGTGGGTTGCCATTTCCTTCTCCAGAGGATCTTTCCTACCCAGGGACTGAACCTTCATCTGTTGCGAATGGCAGACAGACTCTTTACCACTGTTCCACCTGGGAACTCCATCTAGGCTTATACCTTTATCTTTTTAAATCTCTAAGAATTATGTATTTCTAAATTTATATATTTATATTTTTGCGTGCATGCTAAGCTGCTTTGGTTGTATCCGACTCTTTGTAACCCTATGGACTGTAGCCCACCAGATTGCTCTGTCCATGGGATTCTCCAGGCAAGAATACTGCAGTGGGTTGCCATGCCTTCCTCCAGGGGATCTTCCTGACCCAGGAATCAATTCTACACCTCTTATGTCTCCTGTGTTGGCAGGTGGGTTCATTACCAGTAGCACCTCCTGGGAAGCCCACTTTTCTACATATATATGTGTATTTTATAAATATATATACAGATATACATTACATATAAATTTATTTACAATGGGGAGAGAGTTTGTAAGCCAGACGCTAGAGTTGGATGGAGGTGGACAGTTTAGACCAGAGTGGAGATGTTCTACCACTGAATCTACCCACTAACAAAATGCAGTTGTGTGATTTAACCCTAAATAGTAACAGAGACCTGGAGAAGGCAATGGCAACCCACTCCAGTACTCTTGCCTGGCAAATCCCATGGATGGAGGAGCCTGGAAGGCTGCAGTCCATGGGGTCGCTAGGAGTCGGACATGACTGAGCGGCTTCCCTTTCACTTTTCACTTCCATGCATTGGAGAGGGAGATGGCAACCCACTCCAGTGTTCTTGCCTGGAGAATCCCAGGGACGGGGGAGCCTGGTGGGCTACAGTCCATAGGGTTACAAAGAGTCGGACACGACTGAAGCGACTTAGCAGCAGCAGTAACAGAGAAATATGCAAAGCTGCCTAAGGCTGCAAGCATGGCTATCCTTGCTTGTCTTTCTAACCGTTAAAGGTACGGCTACAACCACACTTCTGGCTGTGTAGGTTCAGTCCGAGGTCATCCCTGTCCATCACCATGTCCTAAACATCAGTCTTCACCCATCCCCTCCTCCCTCCTAACACAGTCTCTCATCAGCCTGAACATTGGCGGTAAAATGAATGTTCCTTTAACCAGCATCGTGTTTGGTGTGAAACCACTCAACCATGGAGGAAATAGAGTCGGGGCAGCAGTAACCAGGGAGGGTCTCTCTTTAAACTGGCTTGCCTCCTTCTGCAGTCACAGAGTCTATATCAGAGAGAAGCCAGCAGTCCAGAGAAAGACCACCCGAATGGTGCCAACAAGCCAGCCATCGGTTGACCCTCCCTGCTCTGCCTCTCTCCTGTCAGGAGGCAGAACTTATCCGAAGCGCCCTAGCAGCTAAGATGAACCCAAACAGTTCAGTTCAGGAGGGCACCCCAGCTTGAGTGTTTTCACAGTAATTCTCTACTGGCTTCACTAAAACGCCTTTAGGCGAACCCTTCGGTGCAGCTGATGTGCATAAAAATCGTGCCTGTGCAGGGAGAAATATACTCCTTTATGAACGAGGGAGGCAAAGCTTGTAGGTTTTTTTCCCGTAATTTTAAACACTCAAATACTAGTCAAAACCTGTGAATATGTATACATTCTTTTATATGGATAATTATGCTCTTTATTGGTGGCGCCTCCTGGATTAGAAGGATTTTTCATGCAAATAAGCAGGAGAGGAAGGTAGTGTAACAAAAAACACCTTTTATGTGGCTTATTCAGCAGAACTTCTACATTTATACAGAGGCAAAGGCTTTATTCCTGGATTTCTAGAGCCTTCTTTCTAATTATTTTATAATAACTAATTCAAATTAAAGTCCTCAGATGTACTTTTGGTTGAGGCAACCAAACAATAAACAGACTCCCTGTACTTAACTCTGTTAAGAATAGTGCAGCCAAAGTGTTTATGCTTGATTTTGAATCTCTCACCATGATAGAAGCAGGTAGAGGTAGGATTTGGGTATCAGGAGTATTGTTACAATATGAGCCACACAAATTAAGATAAATACAGGCTACTTTGTGCTTCAGGAGGACCCAGCATGTAGTTTGCAAATGTTTTCCATTTGGTTCAACAGCACCAAACTTCCCAACACCTTTTTTTTGGGCCAACAGTGTTGGTTTTTTGGTTTGGTTTGTGAGTTTGGATTTGTTTGTATAAGGACTTTCTTTTTATGGTAGAGGCATCCATTTTTGTGAGCTTCAAGTTTGGGGGTCCTTTAGTTTTTTTTTTAAGTGATATTGTGGTCTCACATTTTTAATGTTTCCTGGAAGAACTGGCTGGCTATTTAATTACTTCACCAGAACCCACATGACAATTTTTGAAGGACATTTTCTTATTACTTGTTGTTTAATATTATGGTGATGATGATTTTTTCCCCAACAAGATACAGTTTTCAAGGTAAGATTCCATTTGTTTCCTTGTATTTCAGAATAAAAATACAGAAATGCTACTGTTAGTTGTCCACCCCCATCCGACCAACCCATATAATACCCTTTTCCCTACTCCCCGCCCTCCCAAAGAAAGGTTCATGGTTTGGGTCGAGATTTCTAAGTTGGCTTTGAAAGCTAATCATTTACAGGCAGATGCAACCTCAAGAACCACAGTGTTTGGAGGTGTTCGGAGGCATTTTAGCACAAAATATTCCTTTTCATCAGCCTTCAAAAAACTAAAGCCCATTGGGACGCCTTGAGCTGTCTGATAAGAGGAAAATAAATCATATAGAGGAAAATAAACACTATATTTCCTGGATGTGACTTTGGTACATTTCTGACATCAGAAATAGAAATTCACCTCTCATGAAATCATTTTATACTTAACTGATTGGAAAAATGTGCAGCTCTCCTCATCGTCAGAAGTGTACTTATAAAATCAAAGCTCAATCTAGAGATCAAGTCTTTATTGTAAAACGTTGATGGATGTTGTAACTGTTCATTTTTGAACAGAATTCACTACCTGCCTCTTGTATGTAAATTTAGTATTTTTTATCCCTTCTCCAACTGGTCAAATAAATCTTTTATTACTTTTATTATTTCATTTTTTTCACTGAAAACTACCTTCATATATCTTCGTGGATTTTGATGAAATATGAACTCAAAGTAAAAAAAAAAATTGCTGAGATATAAATTCCACAGAACATCAAGGAAGATGGCTTTAATTATAATATGTACTTTTGAATAACTCGTTGTTAAACTTTCACATGCTTTATTCCATTCAGCTCTTACCACAGAACAGTTATAGAATCACAAAGCCAGTGGGAACCCTTGAGGTCAGTTTCTCCAGATTTCCATCTTACAGATGAAAATAAACTAAGATCCGAGGATGCTAAGTTGAAATTTCCCGAGGTCTGTAGTTTTTGCACTTTCTCTTACTTCCTTTTCCGTTCCATCCTCCTCGTTTTATCCCCATCTATCAGATAATATAATTCAATTGGAGTCCTTCACCCAAGGCTGTATAGGCATTGAGTGAACTTGAACCTGGATCTTTGCTTTCAGCATCATTTTATTCTCCTCTCTAATGCATGGCCTGCATTAATCTCTGCTGGCTAAAAGGCCATTTCCACCCTTTTTCTTAGTTTGCTGGAGAGAAAGATTTCTGTTAGCATCGCAAGATGCCAAGGGTCCCTGGAATTGTATGGGGAGCAGCCTTGGGATTATTAATAACTGATTCAGGAAATGAAAGGTTCTGACTGTGATATTTTTAACTCTTCCTAAAAGTTACATAAGGTGTGCTTAGTAAGTATGGGTTGAATTGAATGGGATAGCAGCCAGGACTGGTAACAGATTTCTCTTTCTGTGAAGACTGGAAACCTTCACTGTATTTCATAGAGGACCCCCCACGGTTCCAGCAAACAGAAAATGGACTTAACAGCTAGAAAAACCAAAGAACCAACTCCAACGTCGCCACGTACAACGTCGGGAAAGCTACTGACTTTCCTGAACTGTCATTTTATTTTCTGTAAATATTGTCTACCTTTCAGAGATTTGATGTGAATTAAATTAGGCAATATGTATATAGAGTCAGGCACACGCAAACACCCAGTAATATACCCTGCCCTGCGCTTCAAGCCTGTCTGGGAGGTGACTGGTAGCCTACTTCTCCACGTCGAGAATCAGGGCATTAAAATCATGCTGATCCGTGTCTGGATATTTTAGCATTTGGGGGGCACAGCCCTGGAAACTTGTCTGGTTATTACAGCTTTATTTCATTGGCGTGCGTCACACATACTGTGGGCTGCGTTACAAGGCAGTTTTCCTTTTCCTTTTCTTTTTTCTAACAGGCCACCAATACCAAGCAGGGCATCAGAAAAAGAGAATACACAAGTGAAGGGGTTTTTGCCTAGTGAAATTTGATTGTCTTGAAAAACACTTTCTATGGTACACACAGTGGAATGATATTTACTTTACTAAGTGGCCTAGTATTTTGCAGAGTAAATATCTAAGATTATCAAGCTTCTGTAGCTTTAATACATACAAATGATGTTACAAGTTCCTCCTCAAAAATCACTGGTCAAATTTGCCCCTACACTTTCCACCTTTTCAAAACTTGTAGTGTTTTAAAACTGGTGCTAATGCACTAGCAAGCTATAACAACTTTGTGTATACAAGCATCTATGTTTCAGAATTCAAAACCAGAATCTTTAGGCCCTAATGCTTTTGATGTATTATATGAAAGTGCTAGTATTTCATGATATATATGTAAATTAGGAAATGTTTTATATTAAGTGTTTGAGACAAATTTTCAGAGAGGTTTTCAGCTTACCTTTTGAGTCCCAAATAAGATAGAATGAAAGCTCCTTTATCGAAAAAAAACTGCACTTAATATTTGGAATAGCAGTGCTTACTGTTATAAGAGTGGCATTAGCCTATGCCTGTGGTGTCTGGTGATCTAATCTTGGGAACTAGTGGGTCACGGATGGTGGTTCCCTTGGTACCTTGCTAATGCCTTCAATCCTGACCAAGGCTTCTTCATCCTGTAAATTTATCAAGGTTAAAACAAATCCTTTGAAAAGATAAATCCTCTCCCTTGCCCCAAATGTGCACAATCTGTAATTTAGAATTACTTGCATAGTGACTTTTAGAATGAAAGATTCAGTCTTGGAGGTAGGAGGTAATAAGGGAATATTAGCATTTCGGTACAAGACGATTTAATACGAGAAAATTGGTTTTTGGTCGGATGAAACTAAAAGTTATTTCCAGATGTTTAAAAGGTAAAATATCCAAGATATACTACAGTTTTGACTAAGTTTCTTTAAAAAAAAAAAAAAAGCCACCAAAAGAGAAAAGGAAAGAAACACTAGAGATTAGCAATGTAATTTGAGAGAATTAACATATCAAATAATATCAGCTTCTTAGAAAATGCCTGGATGGTTTTAAAGCTGGATGGTTTTCTAATTGAGCAAAGCAAGGACTGTAGATTAGTTATATATTTATTGAATGTCTGTGTTCATCTGTGTCTACACCTCTATATGCTCAGTTATCCTATCAGCTGGGTTATTAATAAAGGGTCCTGAGAACTGGCTTTTTAAAGCATGTATAAATCTTTTCTACTCTTTGATTTTAAGAAAAATATGTTACTCATATTCTCTAACAAATAGTGACTGGCTAGCTATAAAGTCAAGAATTTGGGACGAATAATCTTCTACTAAGAGAATTTAATACTCAGAAGCAATCAATGAAGGACCACCTACTTTATCTACCCTGGCTTTTTTTTTTAATATTAATTTAAAAAGATAATGTTTTCATACTATTTTAAGGCATCACTGGATATTCAGATTCTCTGGAGAAGGAAGTTTGAATCATCTAGTCCAAGCAGTGAGAGAGGATGGGAAAAAGCCACATCAATAGCAAATAGGCAAATAATCTTAGGTCCAAATTAGAGTGCAAATGTGGGATAGAATAGATATGTTGGCATAAGAGTTATAATGTAGAGGAGTAAAATACAAAGCTGTAAAACTAATGTCCATTTAATTCTTTTTGCGATTAGCAGTGTTACATGTTTTTCTAGCTACTTCTTAAATTAAAAATAAGACCACACACACTACCCACCCTACACACACAATGTCTCACCTAAAATCTTCTGTTGCTTTAATAGTCTTACAACTATATTCACGTCTCAGCAATGCCAAAGCAAGATAATTCATGGAAGGAGACATCACTTAGTCACTACCTTAAATTTTTGCATTAGGTTCAGGCTGTGGGAGTTTTATTGTCTTCTTACAGATTTTTTTCCCACTTTGAGTTCAGCATATGGATTTTGGGCTTTTTATTTTCTCTCACAAAACATCTTGGGAATTTGCTCAGATATTTGGTGCTGATTCCCCACAGATAGGTTCTTTGAACATTTTCTGCAGAAAGGATTTGCTTGTTCATATTTTGTGTTATCATTCTTTGGTCTTATTACGCTGGCCTGTACAGGCATTCGACGGTGCCCATGAAGAGGGTACAGACAGCTGACTGGATGAAGACATTGGGGAAAAAAACTCCCATTGTTTAGATTTCTGTCAGAGGATATAAGAATACTTAATTTCTTTTATCTCTAGGGCTTTCATTATCATTTAAATTTCATTTTACATTAATTGATCAGGGATTAGTAAAGCCATTATGCAGAAATTAGAATAAGACAAGCCAGATGGAATGAATAATTCATGAAGTCCAATTACGTTTTATTTCTGGTGTACTTGCCTCTGACTTCTGTGCTATTTTGATGTGACAATATTCGCTGGAAATCAGGAGTGCCATTTTAATTTATTGTATCCCTCTGGAGGGGAAGCTTTTGTATGCAGTAGGGGTGTGTTAATGCATTTTCCCCCCAAAACACCGATTTTCAGGGCTCTTAGAAATATTGGGTGAGCTAGAAAATGTGATTCGCCTTCCACGGAGGTTGAGGGGACAGTGCATTGAGCCTCACCAGTACACCTGATTTGGGTGAACTGATCCTAGATGGAGAGGCCAGAGTCTCAGAACCGCGAGATGTTTCGCGTGCCCGACGAGCTAACGATCCCTTTAAACTACGTGACCCCATTCCCGCGCAAAGGAACCATTAAAGTATAAATCTGGCCCCGGAGTCGGATTGGAAGCAGAGCTGCAGCCACGGAAAACGGCCGCTAGGTGGCAGGCGTTGCCTTCCGTGCTAAGGGTTCTGAGTCACCGCGATTGCCCGGGCTTCCAGAGCCTTCCCCCGCGGGTCTGACCCCGGCGAGCCGAGCACGCCTGGGTTCGGCCCCCAGCAGCTCGCATCGCGCAGCCCGACGAGCACCCCGAGTGCCCGGGCCGCCCGTTCACCTGTGTGGAATGTCTCCCCCGACTGTGTCCGAAGCCGCCTCCCCGCCCGTCCCAGCCCCCAGCCCCTTAGGAGTCCCTCCCCGCCCCCCACCCCCGGTATTTATTTATGCCAGTGGACAGTTCTAGTAACTTTAAAGCTGCGGTTCACCTTCCCGAGGACTTTCATCTCGGGAAGTTTTATGACACTTTGTGAATGTGCAAAGTTTTTAATTAGGCTCGCTAGACAGCCCGAGGCAGCGGCAGCGCCACAAAGTCTTCACGGTCTCTCTGCTTTACAGCACAACAAGCCGCTCTACTCCTTTGAAGACAATGCCGACTATGTGTACGATGTCATGTGGTCGCCCGTGCACCCCGCGCTCTTTGCCTGCGTGGACGGGATGGGGCGCTTGGACCTCTGGAACCTCAACAATGACACCGAGGTGAGCGCAGGCGCCGGACCCGGCGGGCTGGGAGGGGGGCGCCGGCGGCTTCTCTCCGTCTCCCCCTCTCTCAGAAACGGCCTTTTTTTGGACAGACCCTCTAATTGCAGCTGTGCTGCCGACCCCCCCATTCTCCGCTGCTCTGCAGGGAATTGGCAGATGCATTTGGCCCCAAATCATTTAATCTCACTTCATCCCTAAAACCGTGGCAGAATCCTGGACAATTGACGACCCTTCTTTGCAAAGAGCAAAACCATACGTGTTCACGCCTTTCACTGCGGGAAAGGACACTGGGGCATATTTGAGAGTGGTGTTGAAATAACTATGGGCAAACACTTGGAAAAGTAAGCTTTTGTGGACTCTGACTTGAGATTGGGCTTTTTTAAAGGGCTATTTGCCAGTGTTTGCTGTTTGCACGATTTCTGTTTTAAATCTGTAAAAGATGATTCTCTGGACTGTTGATGTTTAGATCTAGTGTTCATTTAATTTTTAGAAGGTAAATAATCCTTGTCTAAGAGACTGAACTCACCACTCTTGTAATAGTTTCTATCTCTGAACATGTTTATTAAATTCAGTAATTTTTAAAAAATATTTTAACATGTCACATTTGGAGTACTTCACAAGTGAAATTTTTTTCAAAAGGCAATTAATCACAGGGAAATAGTCTTTAAAAAAATCATGCTGTATACATGTTTTTAAAATTATGTCACATGGCTTATTCCTTTTTTCCACTCTCAAAATTATTGAGGTGCTGATTTTCAGGTACTAGAGTTTGGGGGTTGAGTTTAAAAAGAAACAAGAATATTAAAGGTCCTTCAGTTTAATACAATAAAATGGTCTGGTCATCAGCTGGTCCGTGATTTAGGGTAGCTCTCCATCAATAAGAGTGGACAGGTAAGAAGAACAAGTGCTGAAAACTACGTGTCAAGTGGAGAACAAGGGAGAGGTCTTTTGAAGTGTTCTGAACAGGAAACAGCTCAGCCTTTTTAATTAGGAAGCCTGCAGCTGGGGGATGTGAAGAGAACCGGGCTGCCCTGATATTTTTTGGGGAGGGGCAGAGAAATATCCTTCAGGTGTTAATACTGAGTCACTGTATCATACAAGATTATATGCACCTAAAACCACTGCCAAATAGTTGTCTTTTACAAATCTTTCCATTTAACTCTGTTTTTGATTTTTCCTTTTGGCTACCAGAACTGCATGACAAGGACAAGAGTTATGTAATGAAGTGTCCTTAGAAATGCAGGGCAGCAGTACGTGCAGGGCCCATCATTTCAGACTTTGAAACATTTATAACATTATTGCCTTTCATGGAAAGGTGCCTACTACTAGACAATGTAATGGTTTCCCAAAGTCTTTCATCACCATTGATTAAAATCATATTGTTTCTTTTGGTAGAATAAACTCATTCACTGTAAACAACCCAAAAAGCACAGTTTTCAGTTTGACTTAGGAAACAACCCACCTCCTGCCACACACACACGCAATTAGAAATCAGATTTACTAGAAGTGAGTTCAGGTGATACTCAACTATTAATATGGTGCAGTGGCGTGTCCTACCAACTCCTTAGTAATTCCTCTGTAACTCTTTTTGTTTAGTTTTGGTTTTTTTTTATCTGCTCTTTAGGTAAAATGAAATAATATCTCAGCATTGCCAAATGTGATTTTTTTTTCTCCCTTCCCTCTCTCTAGGTATCAAGAGACAACCACATAAGTCCTTTATAGCTAAGCATTTTAAGAAATCATTACTAGGCATGCAAATCGTTTAGTTTTGCGGTGAACGTAGGTCTGCTTTTGCAATAATAGTAGATACATTGAGCCTGATTCAGATCCAGTAATAAACTGAACACTTTTTAAAACCCTCAAATCACTTTCGTCTTCTGTCAAGTTGAACAAGATTTTTAAAATATTTGTCCGATTAGAAATTAGATTTGTTTAAAAAAAAAAACCAAAAAGCCTGAAACTTCAGTGCTTCTTAGTCGGTGTTCGAAATACAGTGCTTTTTAAACCAACTTATTCCAAGTACTCCTATGCAAAGACAGTTTTTACATTCACCTACTTCACTGTTACTGATCTCTACACAGTGTGGTAAATTATGTGTATATATTCTGTGTTTGCAATTAAAATGATTAAAAACTGTGAAAATATCTAAGAAACTGAAATACAGGAGTAAAAGACAGTTATGCATTATTTTCATTATAGATTCAGTGACTTTTGAAAACTCATTACTTGTCAAATTAATGAAATATTTTTGTCATTTTCTTCATACATTTCATAATTCTTTTAGTATGTGTTATAGACTGCCAGTTTCTATTTTTTTACCCCCACCATTTATAGCATCTATGAAAAGAAGATATTTTTAAATGGTTAAAATAGAAATTGTTCTAGTTTGCTACATTACTTAATTCTAAATAAATATATAAAATTCTTTAATATGTTTTAGGCATAATTTAAAATGTATCCAAAAATCATTTTATTTTGAGTGATCTTTTGTCATATTTATATTAAGATTAAATACTTTTTATTCAATTTTTGAGATTGTTCAGAGATAAAATCTGATATTAACCAGCATTAGGAAAAGTGGGAGCCTTATGATCTACCTAAATTATGGAGTTAAAAATTTTAACTCTGAAAACTATCTAGCTGATTCTCAGATTTGTTTTCTGAGTAGCACACTAATGACAAAGTGTATTGACAGAATTATGGCCTATTGCAATTCATATTGGTTTGGCCTTTGAAAAATGTGGTTAAAAATTCAGTCTGTAGCACTGCACAGCAGGTCCCTTTATTGTAGAAATTGTGTATTAAAAAAAAAATGAGCTGGGGACTTTTTGTTTTACATTTTTGCTATCAATTGACATACCGTGATTTAAGCAGGTAAAAGAATTTTTATTGATTTCAAGATTAAATTTAAACATAGATTCTTACATATGATGGAGTTTTTATTGCTATTTTAAAGATAGGTGTTGGGTCAATAATCTCATATAAACAGATGGTTTCAATTCCCTTAATAACAGAACGCCGGGGGGCCGGGGGTGGGGTGGGGAGGGCAGAGGCACAGGCCAGGTCGTGTTTCCACCCTAAGAAGTCATGTGTATTAGACACAGGTCTTGAAACAGTGGCATGAGATGATGTTGGTGGCCCTCTTTTCACTATGTATTTTTTTCCTTTTTGTTTTAACATTTACCTTTTTTAATGGGCTGTTGTCCTTTCCTATTCAACATTCTTGTAGAAAGCTCAGAGAGCTGATCTTTCTATCAGTTATAAACTCCCAAACTTCCAGATGCGAGTTTACACACTCATGATGAAAGAGGGGTAGACCCACTAAAATTCTTTTTTCCAAATAGTAAGGTCCTTACAACAAATACTGTGGGTTCCATCTCAGCACCTCCAGTTCACTTTAATAATGATTAATATTTGCAATTATCAATGTTGTCAGATTTCAGGTGCTTATTAAAGGAGGTGTAAGGCCTTTTCTACAAGTGCGTGCTCCACTCTGTCAGGATATCGTCCTGAGGACATTTTCAGAGTTAGCCCTTCCTGCACCTTGGTACTGCTGGGAGGAAGGAAAACAGGGTGGAGAGAGAAGAAGCAGGAGAACGTGAGGTTTTGAACTTTTTCTTCTGAGCATCCCTTCCGTGATGAGGTTTCAAGGGACCAATACATTTTTTTCCCCTGAAGACTCTTAGTGATATGACTTATTTTTCACCGTACACCCCATCCTCGCCCTTTATAGTATCCTTAATCTTGGTAAATCCTGAAGTCTCCCTCCTCTCCGTCAATCCATAAATCAGGACCCGATCAAGAAGTCTCACATTGAGCTGCCTGTGCCTGTACGCCGTGCATAATCCGCAGAAATGTTTATGTCACTCGTGCCCACTGACTATGGCAAGAGACTCCCTCTCTGTTCCTTTTTCGTTGAAGTGTCTCTCCTCTCTACCTCTTAATTCAGTGGAGCATATGATTTAAGAACAATGAATCCTTTACCAACTGCACAAGAGACGAATGTTACTTCACGCACACGCAGGCCGCGGTGACTCATCCAGTTAAACGTAGCACTGTCGATTCGTATGTTTCAGTTCATATTCAGAGGTTCTTGGTTTCTCTCGTAACCCCTTTGGCAGGTCCCAACAGCAAGTGTGGCCGTTGAGGGGGCGTCCGCCCTGAACCGTGCTCGTTGGGCTCACGGTGGCAAGGAAGTTGCCGTTGGGGACTCGGAAGGCCGTATTTGGATCTACGACGTCGGAGAGGTACATGTTACTCGGTTTGGGTGTTTTGATTTAGTGTTTCGGTGTTCAGGCTTCTTCTTTTTTTTTTTGGCTTGTGTATCTGGTTTAAATACCTAGTGAAATTTTTGGCAGCACCTTGTGGACTGTGAGAGCCCTCTCGAGTACATTTGCAGATTTCCATTGACTTCAGTGGGAGTTTGGGGAGACTTCCTTGGGGCCTCCAGGACCTGTTAGTTAATGATCAGGCTACTTTCTGAGTGCTGTAGAATTCCCAGCTATCCTCTGATGAAGCATGGTCCTCTCTTGGCCTGCACTCCCACCTACCCTACTCCCCTGCCAATTTCATGAGAATGAAAAGGTTGCCAAATTCATCATGCTAACATTGAATTGGGAATTTGTTGTTTATTTTGAAAAGTCAAGCTTTAGTTGGTGTGTTCAATTAAAAGGTATATACTATTACTCTTTAATTAAAAGTAGCCAATTAAATAGCTGAGGTGAGTCAGAACTTTGTACCGCTTTCGTGATATTCAAAATTGTTATATGCAGTGTATACTTCTCTGGTTTATCTTGTTATATGATTTATAAAATACTTCTGAATATTATGGCACATATCAGAAGAACTGCATATTTGATTTCAGATAAATCTCCTTGAATATCCATACTACACTTAATCATTACATTACAGAACAATTTTATGGAAGCATATCTGTTTGTTTTTGCTCTGTGAGAAAGTGTTGACAAAAATCTTCATTTCTGATGGGGTGAAAGAAGTTTTTTCTTCAAGACAAACAAAATATTGAACTTTCAAGCCAAACAAAATAAGCATGTGTAACTTGTGTTAGTGTAATACGAATCAAACATTTGCATTCCGGGGGGAAATACACCACATTTCTAGGCGTGACATCCTACGCCTCAGGAGTGTGCTTTGAGTGCCTGGTGGGTGGGCAGAGCTGATCACACCGAGAAGGGTTCTTTATGTTTTCATCAATGAGCTTTCTACGATTTTGGCAGTCCTAGGTAAAGGTTTGTTTGTGGAACTTTGGTGATGCTATAGGGCAGAGTTGGTTGTGTTGAAACAAGCTGGATGGTGTTTGTGTGTGTACATGTTTTTATATGGAGGCAGAAACTGAATGACTTCAGAGATGGGAGTTTTCTGCTTGGAGATGTACCCCTCTTA
Organism: Ovis canadensis; assembly: GCF_042477335.2. Taxonomy (NCBI): domain Eukaryota; kingdom Metazoa; phylum Chordata; class Mammalia; order Artiodactyla; family Bovidae; genus Ovis; species Ovis canadensis. The sequence goes on from NC_091248.1 coordinate 27,847,961, forward strand.
AGTAAAATAGCTGAAGAACCTCTCCGTTTCACTACATACTGTTTCATTAGACTCCCCCTTAACTACTCCTGATACCACAAGCTGAGTCATTCCAACAGTGACAAGGCTCTGTTAATATTCATCCCCAGTGGCGAGAAGGGAATGGTCTGGTGACTACTGACGTAGCTTGGAATCTTTGAGAAAGAGAATACCCTTCGGAACTGAAAATATTGCCGATACCTTCTAAAGCCAAAATATTGCCAGTATTTCCTTCAGTGACTATTTCAGTCAGTGCATCTTTTTCATGGTCTTCGTCAAGACAAAACTAAGCAGCAAGAACATGTATTCTACACCAGTTCATTTGTTTAGAAAATTTGAGAGGTAGAAAAGAAGGGAAATATTAAGAAACAAAAAAGTTTCTCTCTTTCCTTTGTTTATAATGGGTATAACAACAGCAGAGAAAACAGATGCGCTCAGAGATGAAATGGTAGAAATAGATGAAATTTTAAAACTCCCGTCTCTACCTCCTTGCTTATTATACATAGCATTCCTTAACTCCTTTAGAGTATATACAACATTACTTTATCCAAAAGCACTGAAAAGTATCATAGTTCGACAGTCTGGTTTATTTAAAGGAAGGCATTTTGAAAAACTTGCATGTTGACCACACATATTTCATATATAAACATAATTCATATATACATGTAATACACATTCACACACACCACCTTTAGGCAGTAAGGAAATACAGCATAACATGTATACGGAATTTACTGCAATAAGTTATGATATAGCCATGGGACAGAATTACTTGACTGACTCATAATTTGGGAATATATTTGATTTTGTAAGTTGCTTTGACTGATATGTGGCTGCTAAAACGTCTTCCTACGTTGCTGTCATCATTTCTAAATTGTATAGTGTTGGTATACTCATATTTCCTCTATCGTACTAGCAAGTCAGGCTGGTTTTCATTTGGGTATTATTGCCCTTGCTTTTCTAAGTGATATTACAGGCTATAGTAATGTCTGCAACTCCAGGCCAGTCTCACCTATTGTCTGGAGTCCAGACAGGCTATAGAAAAATCTCTGTGACATATAATAGGCCCAACTATTTGTAGGGTTGTTTATCCCTACAAATTCACTACCAGGAAAAAAAGGGTTATACAATTTTTTGAGAGAAGCTAATATTATAATCTTCTAGCCCTTTTCTGAGGGACCAAACATCAGGATAGGCTTATATATTTGAACAGTTCCTTCTGTATTGTTTGATCCTGTAAAAAGTCATCTATAGCTCAGAAAAACTCAGACTTTACAACATAATCTTGCTGAAAGTATATATTTTCCTGAGTATTTTTGTAACATATTTACAAATTTATCTCGTGTATTTTGGGGGAGAAATAAAGGGGTACTTTTCTGTCCTAATACCCTGTTCTAAGTTTCTGAAGACCAACTCTGTAGAGTTCCATGTACTGAAGGGAAAGATGACTTTCCAGCAGCTAAGTTTAGCTGAAGCCCACCTGGGAGAGATGGTAGATCATGGGAGATACTGCCTTGACGGTAATTACTGTTGTCTCGTTTACCAACCTGGAACTGACGGAGCGTAACTGTCCTTAAATGCTGTTGTGTTATGTTAGTCACTTCCAACTCTCTGCAGCCCCGTGGACTGTAGCCCGCCAGGCTCCTCTGTCCTTGGGATTCCCCAGGCAAGAATACTGGAGTGGGTTGCCATTCCCTTCTCCAGAGGATCTTCCCAACCCAGGGGATCGAACCCCAGTCTTCCACACTGCAGGCGGATTCTTTACCGTCTGAGCCACCAGGGACGCCCCTTAGAAGAGAAGGGCACCCCGTAAACAGCACCCCGCCAGCCTTTGTAATCACCTACACTGTGGAAAGCCAGACAGAGTGCCTTTACAGCAACCTGGCCCATCTAGAATTCAAGGTCAAATCCAATACCGGTGCACGGCTGACAAAGGAGAAGGGTTTGGAGCAGGAAGTGACTTTCAAAGGAAAAAAAATTAGAGGAAAAGAAAAAGGATGTCATTGAGGATCAGACTGCGCGGAAACTCTGCTCCCATTATCTGTATTTAAAATTGGTCCTCCAGTCCCCTTTAAAACGAAACCCATCACCAGGGTCACGCTGGCCTTTGGATAGAAAACCTGGCCTGTGGAACCTTCTAGGAAGATGAAACACTTTCAGGTAAGCCTTATAATACACTCTGGATATGAAAGTTAATGGTAGTTTTGAGAGGACAGTTTGTTGATCCATTTTCTTGGACCTCAGTACTTCAGATGGGTGTCTTGTCAGCCAAAGAACATCTCACACTCGTTCTCCCGTGGTGTTCTTGACCGAATCTTCTGTTAGGCTGTAGAGAAAGGAGGCGAGAGCAGCAGGCTCTCTCTCACTAAGGTCCTGTTTTAGAGCAAGGCTGGCTTCACCTGCGCTGTCGTCTTGCAGGGGCCCATGCAGAGGAGCCCTGCTGCTGCTGCTAAGTCGCGTCAGTCGTGTCCGACCCTGTGCGACCCCTTAGACGGCAGCCCACCAGGCTCCGCTGTCCCTGGGATTCTCCAGGCAAGAGTACTGGAGTGGGTTGCCATTTCCTTCTCCAGTGCATGAAAGTGAAAAGTGGAAGGGAAGTCGCTCAGTCGTGCCCGACTCTTGGCGACCCCATGGCCTGCAGCCCACCAGGCTCCTCCCTCCATGAGGTTTTCCAGGCAAGAGTGCTGGACTGGGGTGCCACTGCCTTCTCTGAGAGGTGCCCTGAGCTTGGTTTAAAGCTCTGCTGTCACTGTCCTGCAGTTGCTCAGACATTTTCCAGCAAGATGCCTCATGTTGCCAGGTTGCACTGGGTCCCTCAGACTCTGTATTCAGTCTGGTCCAGGAGAGTATTGTTTTCAGTACCCTCACAGTACAAATCAGAAATGAAAAGTTCTGGTCTTGACGAAGACCATTAGGAAAGAGAAATCTTTAGTGAGGTAGTTAAACGTCGTACCTGCTGTATGATGTTATTATTACCTATTCTTTGCACGCACACGTGCGTGCTCAGTCAGGTCTGACTCTTTGCGGCCCCAAGGACCGTGGCCTGGCAGGCTCCTCTGTCCATGGGATTCTCCAGGCAAGAATAATGCAGTGGGTTGCCATTTCCTTCTCGAGGGCATCGTCCCAACACAGGGATTGAACCCATGTCTCCTGCGTTGGCAGGTGGATATTTTTACCACTGTGCCACCCGAGAAGCCCAGTATTGATATTACCTATTCCTTAGGACTATTTTAAAATGTTGGATGAGAAGAGCAATGTTTCCACATTCTCAGTGTCATGATATTTGGGTATTTGGTGGATATTCTAGTTCCCCTCCCCACAACCCTCTTTTGATCACATAATTTTAACTGAGAGTGTAGTAAAGTTTTAGGGAGAGAGCACTATGATACCTACCTTCAGGTGGAGTTGAGGGACAGCCTTTCTCTGGCCCCTGAAAGGAGACTTCTGTGACTCCTGGTGGAGACAGCACCATTCAACCCAGGTCGCTGTGCCTTCCTGTGGGACCTGACATTCACCAGAGGGCACTGCAGAAAGGGACTTGGTGTCACCAGTCATAACCACCACCTGCCTCATCCTGTGTCCCAGCCGCGGTGCAGCTGCTGCAGGGAGTCCCGGCACAGTGCCCCCATGATCGTGCCCACCTCTGTTATGTACAGTTACCCTCCGTGACTTTAAAGATGATGGCAGAGAGCAGTGGCTCAGATCCAGATTTACTGATGCAATTTATTATGAACTTCTGAAGGGGTAAACAGGGGATTCTGTGTGCGCTCACTGAAATCACCAGATTGAGTCTGTCTGTCCTTTTTTTTTTTTCCTGTTACATTTAAATGGCAAAGGCATGAGTAACATCTCAAAGCCTCTGAGTAAGGAGGTAAAATATAAAACGCAGTGTTTTCAGGTAGGCCACATGATGCTTTGTTTATGCAGAATGTTTTTGGTTGTTTGATTTTGGCATTGTATCTGGAAAATATACTGTACACATTTATTTTCACAGATAGGGGTCTGTTTTCTTTGCAGAGCAGGTGCTTACCTCCTATTAGCATAAATGGAAGTTATATGAATTCTATGAAAGAGAAGACCCCTTTTATTATTTGGCTATAATTTTTATTCTATTCATGCATCTCAGAAGTTACTTAAATAGACAGTGGTTGCATGTACCCCTTAAAATTCAAAGATCTAAATTTTAAAATGAGCCCAGCACTTTAATAAGTTTGCAAGATTTTGCTCCCCAAACTATGGGACACCATCTGTGCTGGAGCTGTGTGAGCCCATTCAATTAATTGAAAGATGAGTAAGATAACAAGTCATAAATTAACTACAAATATAACCTGAAAATGTTGCGTGTATTCTTCTTCAGACCTGTTAATCATTGTTGGATTTTTCAAAAATGATGTGCGAACACACATATTCTTAAGAATTAAAAATAAGAATTACTCACGGCCAAGGCTCTTTACCAAATAGCAAGGTTTTCTATATAGAGAGAGAGAAAGCTGATTTTAACAGCACATGGGCCAGTGAGTGTAGAATTATTCACGTGTCCCGATGATTGATAACCAGCCTCGCTACCTGTCTTTCTTGCCGATGTGTTTTACAGAAAGCCCGTTGCCACTGTTAATGCTTCAGTGCAGTCACACAGATGCAGCTGTCATAAATATCCCCTAACAACTATGTTTGCTGCTTATCTGAATTAGTCAGAATGCTGTTTGCAGGCCCAGTTGTGAAAGAAGCAGTTTATCTTCTACCTCCTATTTATTTCTTTTTCCATTAACCTCTTCTAGGGAAGATTTTGTTTTCAGTTGGGATAAATATGCGTAAGTTTCAAATCCCTGATTATATTCCTACAGTAGTCAAACGATAAAATTCCAAAATCATTTCGGCTGAAAGTAGAGTTGGAAAAATAAAACGGCAGCTGAAAAACTGTAATTTGGGAGATGAGGAAGTCTTATTGCCCTGGCTCTCTCTGCTTAGCATCCTGTTCACTCATTATCTAAGGGAATGTGTATTAATCTTTACATTTTAACCCTGAGCTCTGGCACCATTTAGTGTGCCTTGTTTGCTGTGACTCTTGGGGGCCGAAAGAAAGGCAGTCATCTTATACAAATTGTAATAAATGCAGTAAATTTTACATTTGTCAATATGTTAAAAAGGGCCTTAAAAAATCTTGGAAGGGAAAAAGGAGAATATGAGATTAAATGCAGTCGCTAAAGCATGGTTTTAAATGTTCATCTGAATCTATTTTAAAGCTACAATTAAAAATTGGAATGAAAATTCTACATGGAATCCCAGTAGGAAAAATGACCTATGCAAGATACTGTAGAATGATGGTCAAGGTGTAATGTACAAGGACTATAAAAAGTGCCTCCAGCCGTTCTCACCGACAGCTAGAGTAAGAAGAAAAAGATTCCGTGAGCCGTTTTCCTTGTACTTTAAATCGCTGATCAGCATAGTAGCACCTGATAAACTGGAAATATTGGGAGTTAAAAGAGTGTTTGAGTGATGCAAAATAAATAATACACGTATGGTTTTTAAGTGGATTACACTGAGGCAATAATTGTTCGCTTCATGGAATGACTTCACGTTTTCCAGTAGGACAGGGCCTACATCCCTTTTCCACAGGAATTTATGCCCTGAATATAAATAATCCCCCTCTGTGGGGAAGGCTGGCATGCAGAACACAAAATACGAAGTTAAACTGAAATTTGGGGGTTGATTCAAATGAGAGTTCTTTAATGAAAAAGAACTGCACTTGAAATCAGTCGATTTAATTATTGTGCTTTATGAAAGCCATTATCCTCTGCCGATGACGAGCCCGATAGCGTGGCTAAGTTCTGGCAGTATCCAGGAGGGGAGGGGAGGGCAGAGCTAGGCTCAGCTTACCAGAGTCCAGTTATAATTGCCCCGAACACTTGTGTTTCTCATTAAATGAGTGTGGCCATAGGTTTCTGGACTCTAGAAAGTCTTTTAAGTGCTAGCTTATTCTTCCGTGGGTTAAACAGTGTTTTTTCCTTTGCTAATGCTAAACACTTCTGGTTTTTCCCTCCATGGAAAAGACTTATGCGATGCCCAAATCCAGATAAAAACTGAAAATCCAGATACTTAGTGTTTTTAACCTGAATGTTTATTATCATAGCCACAAACCTGTGCAGTTAAGTAAAAAGCACAAAGGCATATTTGTATGGACAGATTCGGGGTGCTAATAAATATAATTACATAAAATAAGCTACTTTGAAATAATATATTAGTTCATTTCCTTGTCATAATAAATTATATGTATTTGAAATAAAATCATCTGGTTAAAATATATGATTATAATTTTAGTGTTAACATGATTTTTTTCTAGGAAAAGTATGTTAAAAAGAAAGTGCTATTTCAATTAATGTTATAATTATTCATCTTATAGTAAATGTAGTAGCAGTGGGTCTATTTTGATAATTACATATGTTAAAGACCATGATTAAACTAATTATTATATAAATAGTATGCTTATTCAGGTAGCATTACTTTATAAATTTTCAAGCCACTTTTTTTTCTTAATTGATAAGAAAATACTTATGACTTTTATATATTACGGAGTAGTTGACTAAATGAAAAGAAAACCCTAATATCTAATTTTATAAAAACCAAGTTAATGTGTGCATAGTAATTTGCAATATTCAGTGAGATTAATATATTCCCATTTTGGTGATAAATGGTCTTTGAATATAAACCTTCTGAAACAAGTATTAGTTTGTATAATTAATCATCTTTATGATTCTTCTGTGGTTTCAAACTCATCTTCAATAGCAGTTTGGATTCTGAGGCAGTCATTAATTATAGTGTTAATTTTTTTTATGTCTAACAAAATTGTGTTTAGTTTTAGAATTTCAAAACTGCTAAATTTTATCTTGAAACATTACTGCCTAGAACTGTAGCCTCAAGTCACGGCTTGGACCAGCCAAGCATGAAGCTGCTCCAGTCATATGAGTCTAGATTAACACTAGCCTGTACAGAAATGAAGAGTTATTTGTTTCTTCTGTGAGTATGTGTGTTCCTATTGGTATATCTGAAATAGAATGTGAAATCAAAAATCTGCCTATACATGTTCACGCATAAATATTTATATGCCACGTAGGCTGGACGTGCAAAGTGAGGAAGTGAATGGATCATTGTATTCCACTTTCACGAAAGGTTTGGGTGATTTCTGAGACCGTCAGCTATCAGAACATCTTTTCCATTTCAAAACATGAATTATTTATCGTTTGGGGCATATCAGAGCTTAACACTGCAGGAGCAGTTTTGCATTCTTACTTTTTAGGCTGGCAGATAAAACTGATCAGTGGGCCCGGAATTCTCTCCGATCTTCGTCCTCATGGTCGGCCAGTACTTTTGCAACATTTAGATAGAACCTTTAATCAGTCTGGCAGCCCTCCTCTGGTTAATCACATGCCTCACTAGAGTTTTTCTGATCTTTAGAGTGCACATCTACAGGTACACAGACACTTACCCATTGTCGTCTATTTGAACAGGCCTAGAACAGTGCCTGGCACATACAGGCACTCAATAGTAATAAACAGGTGAATGACTGTTTCACAGGTGAAGGTTAAGAAAAAGCTTACTTGTGTGAAGTGTTCGGACGGCAGCCTCCAACTTGTCTATAGATTGATGGCCAGGAAAAAAATAACTATATTTGCATGGGAAAAGGTATGTAGAACATAAACTTAGAAAAGAGCGCCTGTTCTTCCTCTCCAATCTCTATTCCAGTTACTCTTCTCTCCTTTGCTTTGAAAAGTGAGCAGTTGGTCACTAGCCATAATGAAAGCCTAACAGTTGACTCAAATAGTTGTTAAACCACTGGAAAAATGCGTCTTTTTCATTATGCTTTTTTTGGACACTATAGATACGGTAAATCATGAACTACATTATACAAATAGCTCTTTTATGCCCAAACATTCAGTAGGAGGGAATGACATTTCTTTTATTACCTTGGTAAATGTTTTTAAGGTGTTTAGCAATAAGCCTTCGTTTTTGTCAAAACTGCTTAGATGCAGTGGTTGCTAGGAATTTACCAGAAAAACTATAGTTAATAATATCAGAAAGAGAAAGGATATATGTTTAGTCAGCTAGTCTGACAGGTCAGTTTGAGCAGTGTATGCGCTCTCATTTCCCCGTCATCCTGATCTTTTGTGTTATGGAAAAATAGTGGTAATGAAGTTTAAAAAGTTTATTTTCCATTATTGCCCATCAGTCAAATGTCTTTAGCATTTTTTTCCATCTTTTGAACAGAGAAATAGATGGTTCAAAATAATAGAAAAATAATGCTTAAGACATTTCTAAAGAAGAGGGTGACAAGATTTTAATACTGATGTGAGCAAGATCATCTTTAAGCCTTAGTGAATTAACTCTTTTTCAGCCGTGTGATTTTTTTTTCTTCTTCTTCTCAGGTGAAAACTTTAGAATTTTGTCATGGATCCCATGATGCTAAATTTTAACATGAAGAGTATTTCTAAATGTTCATTTTTTTTAATGAACAGTGTTTAAAATGATTTCCTTTGACATTTGCTGGCTTATTGAAATTGATATAGGCCCATATTTGTTACTGTTTACTTTGGACTTTTATGTCCTACCTTTATATCTTTCCTTAATTGGGTGGTAATGGATTTTTTAAAAGTATTGTTCTAACAAACATGCTATAAAAGTCATTTAAAGATTCTAGGAAGAGAACTTTAGCAGAAAGGTCTCAAGCTTCATGGGTGACTGAAGGTTCCCTTAGATGGGATTTTTAGACAAAAGAGATTCTTTCTTAACCAAAAAATAGTCAGATACCATCAGACGCCCATGGGGTAGCATGCTGCTAAATTTCACAGAAATTTTAACCACTGACTGGTAATAGCAGATGCTACAGAATGGAGACCAATGCAACTCCTACTTTCTGGGCTTCTCTGAAACTGCTGTAAATACTTAGTTACCGCACAGTATGCACTCCGGTATATTTGTGTGCTCTCTACACTGCGTTCTGGCTTGGAATTTTGGTTCGTGGTTTCATCCATTGTTACCAGTGATGGTAGACTCTCCAGAGAGTTAAATACAGTGGAGCTTGGTCGTTCCATTCCGACGGCTGTTTCGTTGCTTATTACCTCCCACTTTGCTTCCATCTGTGTGTGTGGCAAAGGGGATTGTCCTAAAAACTATAGGCTTCCTCTGAACACAAATGTGTGTTTGTACACCAGTTAGTCCCCAGTCTCCTGAACTGGGGTGACATTAATTATCGGACTTTAAAAAAAGCTTTTAGAGCTTAGGAGGGTTTAGCAGTTCTATAGAAATCCATGTTCATCTCCACAGTTTCTGTAAATGCATTAACAAACAAAAAAATCAATGCTTATTAAAGTAAAAAGGTAATTTGTAAGATATCATTTTTAAAGAAAACTTTCATTTTTAGGTTAATACAGGAGCTGAATTGTCATGTATTTTGGAATCCATGGTTCATGTAATCAGGGTTTTTTTTTTTAATGACTCCGTTTAATTGAAAGATTACAAAGATGCTGGTGAACCACATGCTTATGGAATATTCATCCTGAAACCTGGAGTCCTATTCATTTTGTTTGGTTTCTTAGATACATTAAGCATTATAAACTGAAATCACGGAACACTTTTTGTCTTAATTATCCATGCTTTTTTAAAAAAAAGTAACCTACTTTTATACTAAGCAAGGCCTGAGAGATATTTTTACCATAAAAAATATAGCATTGGGCTGGTAGGAGTTACGCAGATAATGCAGCTATTTAAAATCAGCTGCTAGGTACTATAAACCCTTTAAAATTACTAACAAATGAGGGAGGCTTGACTGAGGACTGTTCAGAATGGTTAGCCACGTGCTTATAAAAAAGGACACATGAATGATATTTGTGTGTTTAACCCTGGTTATAAAAAGTCATTTGATTTTTATAAGAGCATGTTCAGTGGTTACAAGGCCTTACGACTTGAGCTAAAAATGTAGAATCCCACTATAGAAAGTGCCATAAAAAGGAAATAGCTTGATAAAACTGTACTGGTCATATGTGAAAAAGATGCATGTGTGTGTATGTATATGTTTATAAGGAATAATTATACTTTAAATTTAATTTTTTTAATGAACAACGCATCCTCTGATTTTTCTTGTAATCTGAAAGAACCCTTTCCCCACACCCAGTTCATAAACTGTAGCTATTATTAAATGTGTGACTGTCTAGGAAGTGATTTGTGTGGGCTTTTAAGAAAGCAAATGTGATAAAATTTAAGGTGTACTTCTAAAAATATGCAGCTCTATATAGGTGAATGGAAGGAAACAGAAGAAAGAAAAAAGGAAGCAACAGCGATTGGAGGAGAGGGAATTAACACTGAGAGGGAAAAATATAGGGCAAACAACCTTTAGTCGTGGTTTGTAATGTCCAGACATTGAGCTTAAACTCTTTGTATTTGGGGGGAGGTCTTATTTAATATTCACAGTGGCCCTGGGAGTTGGTGGCCAGAATTCCTTTCTCGCAAATGAGGAAGGAAAGATCTGAGATGCTAGAGACATAAATTTCCTAAGGACGCACAGCAAATCATTGGCAGAGCTGTGAAAGAAATCATATCTGGATGATGTCTGAGGTTGAAAAAAGTCCCTCCTGGCTCCATTCTCAAAATCGAGTTATTATGCAGTCTGTGGCAGTGGTTAGCCTAGAGAGTTACCTGGGGGTGAGGCAGGGCAGGATTGGGGGGGTGCCCATTCCAGTGTGGGAGGAGGGCAGACCTGTGACGGCCTCGGAACTGGAGGGGTGGAGGGGAGGCATGAACGGGATAGATTTTCGTGCGTCTCCCCCGCAACTTTTGCTGTTTATTTCTGACCTGTGCATCTTTCGGGAACCCCGGAAAGTTAAAAATAATGTTTAGACTCTCTTACCAGGTGACTGAGAACACATGAGCCGCCTGCCCTTCTGCCATGACGCGCTGGCATTTATTCCTTGCAGGGGTGAGGCTTCCGATTGCCCCACGCTGGCCTGGGGCAAGTTACGTGGTCTGGAGCAAATCCCTGAGCTCCCCGTCCTTCCATTTCCTACCTGTTAGAGGCCTGTTCCTGAAAAGTCCTCACGTAGCAGACATTGGAAAGAATTCCTAAGGAAAACAGAACCACAAAAACAATATAGAATTGATATGTATGCCACTCGATATATTAATGTATCATTTTTAGGAATATGTTCAATCTGAGTATGCAAAGAAAAGGAATGCCTGGCTATTCTGTGTTGAGCTCATGGTTCTTCATTAGATTACCTTTCTCATCCTCTCCGCATCTCTGCTGACGCATGGGTCAGATGCCAGTATCTCCATTACAGGGGAGGCAACGAGAGGTTAGGTGCCTGACCACGGCCACTAAGCAAGCTGAGAGCAGGACATAAGCTTCCTGTGCAAATCTAAGGTTCGTGTCACCTCCTCCGTAAGGCCAAATTGCTACTTCAGAAACTACCTTTGGCCTTAGTTCCCTCAGCTGTAAATATATGGTCATATCCTATAAAAGGCATTTACTCTTAGAGCGAAGATTTTGTTATTTCAGGAATCAGTGCCCTGAGTGCTTTTGGCATAAAAATGCTTTATACATTTAGCGAAAAGCTAGAAAACAGCCATATAGTTGTGGGGAGCTGGGGGTGGACTAGATATTGGTGAACCCTGAATATGAAAAAAGCAGTAGGAAAATCTGAGTCATCTCTGACCTAGGTTGTGGACTTTGGCAGATGAATCTGAAGGCAGAAAATGTTTCCAGATCCACTTTGATTCAGTACAATACTGCTCAATTTTTACAGCCTCTTTTTTATGGTATCCTTTGATATAACTAGGCTATTTGCTTCCCACTTCTCATGTTTAATTGAAATTACTCGTCACTAATAGAAACTTACGAATATTTTTCCTATCAGAAATGTCAATTGTTTGAAAATTATTCTAAAGTACCGTTTTCCGGTGGGGGATGCAGTCTATAGTGATGGTCTAGATTTAGCCTTTAATGCCTTGATAGAGCCTTGAAGAGATGCTGAAACCATGTCATTAACATGCCATTTGCTTCCTCACTATTTGCGTGACACATAGCACATCCCAGAGAATGTTGTGGTTGTCACTGTAAGAAGGTAAATTTTCAAGTACTTCACTTTCTGAATGTCAGTGAAGTTTAAAAAAAAAAAAAACTATGCCAGTATTCCCACATTTTGACCTAAGAAAACATGGTAATTAATATGCATTTTCTTCATATGCCAGAATGATTAACCATTGTATCTTTAGTCCTACCCTAGTGTCTGGCGTGTAGTTGGTACTCAGTCCATGCTGAAATCATTATTTAAAAAGACATATATGCTAGTGAGAAGGGCATGGCAGCAATCTTTTTCTTTGACTAAGAAACATGACAGAGATTTTTCACTTACTTGATGAGTAAGGTATTACTGGCTTAAAAGTCTCCTAGAGAAAGTTTCAAATGCATTTGCGCTCAGGAGAAGAGTTAGGAGCTGCCAAGGGTAAGAAGGACACAATTCTGTCCAGACAGATGTTATTTAAAATGAAAAGAGTGGTGGTCTTGTTTGTTAGGACACTTGTTTGGTCTTACCTACAAGTATTAAAATGGCAGAAATTATTAACTTTGGGTGTGGATACAACCTGTGAATACACATTCACACATTCAAGCTAAGATTATACTTAAAGTGCTTCCTGATAGTGATATTTAATTCTAAAAATGGGGCAGTATGCAGCTCACCCTCTAAATCTAACGTTACGATGATCTTGTTTTTATTGTCAGCTAGATGAAAAAGTATAATAAAACAAGGTAGATAAATTTAAGTTTCTAGAAGCAATTTTGTTTTCATCCTGTGCTAATCAAGCAAAGCAAACTAACATTCCTAGTGAGGAAAATGTTTGGCAAAATAATCAAAAGAAAGAAAACGTCTAATATTTTCCCAACCTAAGTGAAACTTTCACAGATAAAGACAGTGAGCTATGTTAGAATATGGTGAAACATTTTATGTGGGTGAATCTGCATTTTTAAGGACTGTTATTTCCACCACTATGAAAAAAAGTCAAATGCAAGTTCTATGGTAGGGTATATTTTTATCAAAAACTTTTAAATTTGCTAAAACTCATTTTTAAATAAATAAACAGAAATCTGTTACATTTCTATATACTGAAATATTGGAAGGAGAAAGTAAAAAAAAAAAAATCACATTTAAAATCACATCAAAAGTACCCACCAAAAATTTCCTGGCAGTCCAGTGGTTATGACTACACTTTCATAATCCCAGGTTGTTGAACTAAGATCCTGCAAGCTGTGCAGTGCAGCAAAAAAAAAAAATTATATATAAATAAAATATATTTATATATATAATACCTAGGCATAAACTTAACAAAGGAGGTGAAAGATCTATATACTGAAACCTATAAAATATTGATAAAGGAAACTGAAGATGATTCAAAGAAATGGAAAGATATCCTATGCCCTTGGGTTAGAAGATTTAATATTGCTAAAATGGCCTTACAGCAAAAGCTGGACAGCATGTACATCAATGAAATCAGAATGTTCCCTCATACCATATAAAAAATAAATCCCAAATAGTTTAAAGAATTAAATATATGACACCATAAAACTCCTAGAAGAGAACAGAGGCAAAACATTTTCTGACACAAATCGCAGTAATATTTTCTTAGATCAGTCCCCCAAGGCAGTAGAAATAAAAACAAAAATAAACAAATGGGACCTAATGAGACTTAAACTTCTGCACAGAAAGGAATGGGAGAAAATATTTACAAATGCTGTGACTGAGAGAGGTGTAATAGCCAAAATATACAAACAGCTCATATAACTTAGTATCCAAAAAAAAAAAAAATCAAAAATGGGATTTTTCCCCAAAGACAGACAGATGGCCATATAGGCACATTGAAAAAGTGTTCAACATCACTAATTATTAGAAAAATGCAAATCAAACCACAACTAGATATTATCATTTCACAATGATCAGAATGGGCATCAAAGAGTAAAAATAAAAACCGAAGAGGGTGTGGAAAAAAAGGGAACCCTCCAACAAAGTTGGTGGGAATGTAAATTGGTGTGGAAACTATGGGAAACAGTATAGAGTTTCCTTAAAAAACAAAACTAAAAATAGTTACCATATGATCTAGCAGTCTCACTCCTGGGTGTATATCTGGAAAAGACAAAACTCTAATTGAAAAAGATACATGCACCCCAGTGTTCATAGCAGCACTATTAACAGTAGCCAAGACAAGGAAGCAATGTAAGTGTTCCTTGACCAATGAATGGATAAAGAAAAAAAATGGTATAGATATATAATGGAATAGAAAGTGAGAGTGAAGTCGCTCAGTCGTGTCCAACTCTCTGCAGAGTCCATGGAATTCTCCAGGCCAGAATATAACTTAGCTATAAAAAAGAATGGAATAATGCCGTTTGTAGCAACATGATGGACCAAGAGATTATGATGCTAAGTGAAGTAAGCCAGACAAATATAATATTGCATAATGTTGGAATCTAAAAAATGACAGAAATAAATGTATATACAAAACAGAAACAGACTCAGACATAGAAAACAAAGTTATCAAAAGGGAAGCTAAGGGGGAAGAGGGACATATTAGAAGTATGGTATTCACAGATAGAAATTACTATATATAAAAATTATTAAGCAACAGAAATTTATTAACATGGACAACTATATTCTATACTTTGTAGTAACAGAAAATGGAAAAAAGTCCAAAAAAAATAATAACTTTGCTGTACAACTACAACTAGCCCAATTTTTAACTATGCCTCAATTTTAAAAAAAAATTCAAAATTTTGGTGAAACCTACTTAATAAATTTAATGCTTTATTATTAGAAATATTAGAATTACTAGTTTGATTTCTTAAAGGAAAAGGACCTCTGAAAAATTCATTTTTAAGAAATTACATGTGCAACTTCAGATGTCATAAATGATACTCAGTTCTGTCCCATACTGTATCTGGTTGCAAAGTCAACCCTTCATGTTTCATAGTGTTTATTAGAGTTGTTTCTTAACAGTCTTGCCATGACCACCACAGGAAACTATGTAAACACATGGACCTGGGGTTTTTTTAGGATATATTTTCTATACATTGCTGTCAATAAAACATTACATATAGTATCATACAGTAACTTAAATTTGTGCCATTTTAACTAATGATAAATGTAGTTTTATGTTTAGGAGTCAAACCCCTAGACTATATCACTTTCGTTAGTGAGACCTGCTTTCTTCCAATATTTAGTGTTATATGAAGTTACGAGGTGTTTCAGATTTAGCTTGAGTCTCACCTTCTATGAGACAAATTCATAAGTATGGTATCATGATTGGCTTTTGTCTCTTCCTGAGCTTTTTGTTCTGTGCTTCATTGGGGTGGAGGGTGCTTGGTCAGGAGTTGGAGAGAGAGAGGAGACCTATGCTTTCATATAAATGTGGTGTAACCCATTTCTGCTCATGCTTTTTGTTAGCTCTTTCATATAATTTATTTTGAAGACTTCATTTCCCCAGTGCAGTATTTTCTACAATTGAAGAGAAAAATGAAGAATAGTGGAACACAGGAAAAGGACCCAAAGTAGAGAAAATGACCTGAGCAAAGAGGTAACAGTGCCACTCGAGACTATTGTGAGCTTGTTTCACTGTGCGAACGGGAACGTGGATTCATTGCAGTAACAAGGTGAAGTAGTTCACCATTCAGAACTCACTCATATGACTAAGCCAGAGTTCTCGTTAGCATTGCATTTCTCAAAATAACAAATAAGAAGGTAGGAAGTACCCCCAAGAAAAGTTGTTTAAGAAAACGAGCACCTGTATATCATTTGCAGAATTATATCCTTGAAACCATCTGAGGACCAGAACACACACTGAAGGATGTACTTTGCAGGGTGATGGTACAACTCTTTAATAAGTTGTCTTGGATAGATCGTATCTGAGAATACCAGCCCCTGTAATAAAAATGTAAAGTTCTAAAAGTTTGGCTTTATACAGTAAGAAAGTTTTCAGCTGTAAAAGTGATCTCAGAGTTCAGATTTGCTTATTTTTGAAAATGTACACTGATTGGGATGAATGTGTTATTGATGTTTATGACATCTGTAGACGGATTACCTCTTGTAGGGCAATCCTCTGAGTAAATGGCTCTACAGTTGAAATAAATTTTTTTCTATATGAAAATCATTTGGACTTCTTGATCCTGCTTCTCATCTTCAAATAACTCTGTTTTATTCCGAACACTTGCATGGTACCTAAACAGTTCATCTTTGGATGCCATGTAGAGAAATCATTACCCTTCAACTCAGCTCACAAAAATTCATGCATGCAATTTGTGTCAGATGGGATTAATTTTTCTGCTTACTCAATTGTGCGCAGGAGAAGATATATATAGGATTATAAGTCCCTGTTTTTGCTGAGTTAGTATTAGAATACTGGCTAAGGATATAAATACCAGATGACATTGGCACGGATATTGGCAAACTGGGCAACTTTGGCAAGATGAGTTGATCTTTTGGTGCCTCAATTGACCTTCTTCTGCAAAGACTCTGATTATCCAACATAGGATTGCTGTGAGGAAAGAGGAGAATGCATGTCAAGTACTTAGAGCAGAACTTTCGGTAAATGTTACTATTATTATTATTCATCGGCATCATCATATAGGATCTTGCTAGAAAAGCCAAAGCATCTTATTACAGTAGTAAGATTTCCTTGTACATATAAACTATACTTTTGTCATATATACTGGCATGTTAGCAACATCTTTTTAAAAAGGATCAATAGCATTGACTTAGACAATACCACCGTCATTTCAGAGTCCTAATAATACAGTTTTTATTTGTCACGTTCCCTGTAATTCTGGTCATCTTACTGCAAGTGCTTTAATGCGGCTACTGTATTAACTGTATAGTTTACAGAAGCTTTTTAATGTTTTATGAATCGCACACAGGATTGTGCTTCTGAGGGTGACAGTATTCTTTTAAATTATCAGTTTAAGAGCAGCATTTCAGAGCTCTGATTCAAGGAAGAATATCTGATTTCCTTTGCATTCCACGGGAATCACCTGTTTCAAGAGGAACGGTCATGCAGGCTTCAAGGCTTTCGGTGTAAAAGATAGCTTGTTGACCATTTTCCATTCATTTGCTTTGCAGCTTGCAGTTCCCCACAATGATGAGTGGACCCGATTTGCCAGGACCCTCGTGGAGATCCGTGCTAACAGAGCTGACAGCGAGGAGGAGGGCACCGTTGAGTTATCTGCCTAGTGGACGTGAGCCGTCCCCACCTAGACCTTGTCCCCACCTAGACCTTCCAGAGCTCAGCATCTGCAGTCAAGTCAGCCTGTATTCATGTTCATTCAGTATCAGTATTGCCTGGCCTTTTGAGGGCCATGTTGTGCCAGCTTTGCTCCA
Source organism: Ovis canadensis (assembly GCF_042477335.2). Taxonomy (NCBI): domain Eukaryota; kingdom Metazoa; phylum Chordata; class Mammalia; order Artiodactyla; family Bovidae; genus Ovis; species Ovis canadensis. The sequence continues at coordinate 27,865,384 of NC_091248.1, forward strand.
AGTATTCCAAATGTAGCCCACCATACTGTCCACTGACCTGAAATTCAGCAGAGCATTTCTGTCTTTATATTTCTGTCTCAAAAATGGGGGGGGGGGCTGGGAGCCTTTCTGGGTTGAGTTGTCTTTTAACTACTTAGTAGCTGTATTTAATAGCTGGAAACCTCTGGTTAAATTTGTGCTTACACACACTCCTGGCATAGTCCTATTAAATCCATATGAAGCCAGATATGATTAGGTACAGATGTGGTGTGCTTCATGCTATGGTACAGGGCCAAAGACTTGAGATGTGGTGTTTTACACGGTGACTCACATTATGAATGGATTTACTAGAAGAACATTGCTGCTCCTTATTTATTGTGGTGTGCTGCATGGAACATATTTATTTGAAAGCATTAAAATAAACGATCCTAGAGCATGTGCCTAATGAGAGGACTGCATTGTCTCTCTGTTGCTGTTGAGGTTACGTTAAGTTCCAAATAACAATTACAGTATGCCGGTTCCACTGAGGACAAGAAATCTTTAGAGGTTTGTTGGCAGTGAACGAAATGAATTTTAATGCCTATTATTTCTAGGTACTTTAACAGTATTTCAAATATAGCTGATCATTGATACTTGTCATTCAAACTAACCCAGTCTGACAAAAGTCTATGGTTCCTAAATATGACACCAGTATTGCCAATAAAATGTTCCAAACCAGGTCTGCACCAGTGTAGATAAACCCTTTGCTTAGGAAAAGCCTGATTAAAATTCTGCTGTGGCCAGGGGGTAAGAGAGATACATTAGAGCCATGTTAAAGATTGATAATGAATTTACAGGCAGCCAACCTGGCTGGACTTAAACCAAGGCTCTGGTTTTATTTTTTTGAAGGAACGTGTGTGGTGTTTCTGGAAAGCTCTTTCTTGTCTCCTTCTCTGGAATCACTCTTTACCCAAAGAATATCTTAAGCATTGGAGTAAGAACAGGTTAAGATGAATCTATACCGAATGCTCCACATTTCATTAGTTTTAAATTTATACCAGAAAATTATGTAAACTACTATTGGACTAGGAAAGATGTCTATAAACAACTTTATGGGATTTTTTTTTTTCAAAAAGTCATTTCATGCTTAAGAGAGAATTAAATAGTGGTTGAGTCATGAAAATTATTTGAAGAGAGGCTTTTGGTGTTTTAGGAAGAGAATTTCCACGGTGCTTTGTTGGTAGGGATTCCTTGAACTGTGAGACGACTTGTACTTTTGAAATAATTACTTTTTCTCTAAGTGTCATATGGTAGATATATCAATATTTAACTTCTTTATAAATATATATTGTTTTTAAAGATAAAATAAGTGTCTAAAATAGGTTTAAAAACAGTCCACAGTCCAATGAGACAAAAGACCTGTACTCTGAAAACTGTAAGATCCTGATGGAAGAAATTGAAGGCACAAACAGATGGAAAGATATACTGATAACCATGTTTCTGGACTGGAAGAACCAATATTGACCATATTGGTTCTTTCAATCAATATATAACCACTCAAAATGATTATACTACCCAAGGCAACTTACAGATTTAATGCAATCCTTGTCAAATTACCAGTGGCATTTTTCATAGAACAAAAAATTTTTTAATTTGTATGGAAACACAAAAGACCCCAAATAGCCAAAAGAATCTTGACAAAGAAAAACAGAACTGGAGAGATCAGACTCCCTGACTTCACACTATACTACAAAGCTACATTCATCCAAACAGTATGGTACAGGCACAAAAACAGAAATACAGATCAATGCAACAGCATAGAAAGCCCAGAAATAAACTCATGCATCTCTCATTAATTAATCTATGACAAAGGAGGCAAGAATATACAATAGAGAAAAGATAGTCTCATTAATAAGCAATGTTGGGAAAGCTGGACAGTCACATGTACAAGAATGAAATCAGAACACTCCCTAAGGCTGTACACAGAAACTCAGAATGGATTAAAGATCTAAATGTAAGGCTGGATACTATAAAACTCTTAAGAGAAAAACATAGGCAGAACACTGCCATAAATTGCAGCAGTATCTTTTTTTTTTAATCCAGCTACTATTATAATGAAAATAAAAACAAAAATAGACAAATGAGAACTAACTGAACTTAAAAGCTTCTGGAGCAAAGGAAACCATAAACCAAATGAAAACACAGGCTACAGACCAGGAGAAAATATTTGCAAATGAAGCAACTGATAAAGGATTAATATAAACAGCTCATGTAACTCTTACGTCAAAAAAAGAAAAAAAAAAAAAACAGCCAAAAGATCTAAACAGACATTTCTCCAAAGAAGACATATAGATGGTCAAAAATCAATAATCAACATCATTAATTAAGAGAAATGAAAATCATTTCAAAACTGAAAACAACAGTGGGGTATGAGGTATCACATCACGCAGGATGGCCATCGTCAAAAAATCCACAAACAATAAATGCTCAAAAGGGTGCAGGGCGCATGTAAATTGGTCCAACCAGTAGGGAGAACAGTATGCAGGTTCCTTAAAAAACTAAAAATAGATTTACCATACAATGTAGCAATCCTACTCCTGGGCATATATCCAGAGAAAATCATGATTCGAAAAGCTACACTCACCTCAGTGTTCATTGCAGCACTATTTACAATAGCCAGGACATGGAAGCAATCTAAATGTCCTCAGCAGAGGAATGCACACAGATGTGGCGCATGGTTATATGTGGAATCTAAAAAGCATTTTTAAAAAAGCATTTAAACTTACCTACAAAACAGTTACAGATGTAGAAAACAAACTTATGGTCACCAGAGGGTAAGGTGGGGGGAGAGAGAAACTGGGAGGTTGGGATTGACATACACACTATTTATAAAATGTTATATACACACACACTATATACAAATAGTTCATTGCAGCACTATCATAGCCAAGACATGGAAGTAACCTAAATGTCCATCAGCAGAAGATGAAGTATACACGTACAACAGAATATTGCTCACCCATTAAAAAGAATGAAATAATGCCCATAGTAGCAAAATGGATGGACCTAGAGATTATTATACCAAATGAAGCAAGTCTGACAGAGAAAGACACATATCATATGCTCTCTCTCTCATATGTAGGGTCTAATTTTAAAAAACTATACAATGACACTTACTTACAGAAACAGACTTATAGATATGGAAAACAAACCTCTAGTTACCAAAGGGGAAACATGGATGAGGGAGGAATAAATTGGGAGTGTGGGATGAACACATATATACTACTGTATGTAATATAGATAACCAATAATAACCAATAAGGACCTACTGTCTAACACAGCACTCTACCCAATATTCTGTGATAACATGAGAAAAGAATCTGAAAAAGGATGAATACATTTATAACTGAATCACTTGGCTTTACACCTGAAACACAGCATTGTAAATCATCTATAATAAAGTTTTTTTAAAAAGCAATGCAATGAAAAGTACTGGGGAAAAAAGCTGCTCGAACATAAGCGAAAGGACCTTAGAACAAATCAGTAACCCATGAGTTGAACAGACAATTGTCTGAATGAGTCAGTGCGTCAGGACTATGAACACTTCAAAGGCCAGTCATTTGTCGTAGGCACATGAAGAATTGTGAGAGCTTACGTGCATGTATGGCTTCCCAGTGGTAGAGAACCCCCCTGCCGATGCAGGAGATGCAGGTTCAGTCCCTGAGTTGGGAAGATCCCCTGGAGAAGGGAATGGTTACCCACTCCAGTGTTCTTGCTTGGAGAATCCCATGGACAGAGGAGCCCAGTGGGCTACAGTCCGTGGGGTTAGAAAGAGTGGGACACGCCTGAGCATGCACCCATATGCATGTATATCCTACCACGGTACGGTCTCCAAGGGTTTCCCACTTCTGTGACAGTGTCCCACGAAGAATCTGGGATGTGTAATGACAGTATGGGGGAGTACGGGGGAGGTGATACTATGCGGAGTTCAGAACAAGGTTATAAGAAGACACAGAGATTCCTTCTGGGTTTCTTGGCACACTCACTCTTCATTCCCAAGCCATTTTGCAACCTACCCTGTACCCCCGAGGCTGTTCAAAGGCCTAAGCTCACCATTGGGGGGCCATGTGGATACATGGAGAGGGAGATCCCGCCAGCCCACAGCCAGTCAAGTTGTCCCAGAGGAGGTCCCAGATGGAATGTGGGAGTCACGAAAATCTGCCTTCAAGATCTTTTGTTGCCAAGAGTGTAACTGACAGCTCCAGCTGTGTTGCTCTAAAATCCTCCAGTATGTTTGGGCAAGGCTGTGCTCCCCACAGGCTGCTCCCAGCCAAGACTGAACGTAGCAGGTATAGGGAGGCAGGCCTGTTGCTGGATGCAGGAGTTCTCAGAGATGTGAATGGCTCGAGGACACCCTGTCACCATTGCTAAAACTTTCTTGGAGTTAGCCTGAGTCTAATCTTCCTTCTTTCCCTCTCTCTGTCTTGGGGTCAGACTGACATCACTTTCTGCTGGCTCTCCCAGCTCTCCTGGCTGGGCACATGTGAGTCCTGATACGGGAGTGAAGGTACTATGCACTGGAAGGGTTACAAGAATTAGCATGTGCCGTTAGGGCTGGGGAGCAGACTGGGGTCAGATTCCAAGCAGTCTGATTATGGGGCCAGCACCTAGGACTGGGTAGATAAGAATTTATTGACTTTCAGACACTCTTCTGGGATACGTGATTTTATACTCCGGCAAGGACCCCAGGGCATAGGTTGGCTATTACAGTGGCTCTTTAGAAGTATGAAAAGGCCGTAGCCTATACTTGGTGAAAATGTTTGAGTTGCCCTGACGGATGGTACAGATAGGAATAAAGACACTGAGGGAAGTGGGGGGTTAGAGTGAACATATTACATAAGGCTAGACGACACATCCAGCAATTAAGGTGTCTAAGAGCACCTAGAGCGCACACCCTTCCTCAAAACCATTAGCAATGAGCTAGGGAGAGAGGCATCAGCATCTCTCGGAATTTTAGTCGAGGCCAGCTAGAGCTGATGGAAGGAGGGACAGTCACAGAGCAGGGCTTTTTATATCTGTGGGAAACCTCGAAATGATGAGATCTCAAAGTAACAGTGGCTAGATGGTGGCAGTTTACCACAGTAGCCAGGGAGTCATATTTACCTTAAAGGTCTATGGAAAAGACCCTGATGCTGGGAAAGATTGAGGGCAAGAAGAGAGAAGAGGGCAACAGAGGATGAGATGGTTGGATAGCATCACCAACTCAATGGACATAACTTTGAGCAAACTCCCAGAGACAGTGAAGAACAGGGGAGCCTGGCATGCTGCAGTCCATGGGGTCACAGAGTTGGACACAGTTTAGTGACTGAACCACTACAAAGGGTCCCACTACTCTTTTTCACTGAGTTTGTCCTTATATGATACCACACTGTTTTGGGACTTACCTAGTGGTCCAGTGGCTAAGACTCCACGCTTCCAATGCATGGGGCTCAGGTTTGATGCCTGGTCAGGGAACTAGATCCCAAATGCTGGAACTCAAGAACTTGCATGCCGCAATGAAGACTGAAGATCCTGCATATTGCAACTAAGATCCTGTACAGCCAAATAAATAAATAAACTCATTGTCTTGACTGCTACAGCTTTCACTGAGTCTTGAAATCAGGTAGTATGTACTTCAACTTATGCACTGTGAAAAATTGTTTTATTAGTTTTTCTAGGCCTTTTGTGTCTCTACATGAATTTTAGAATCACTATAAAATTCATAAGAAAACCATATTGTTTGGATTTCTATTGGGATTTCATTAATCCATATATATATATATATGTATATATATATAGTAATATATATACATTTGAGAGAGTGGATATCTTAATTTAAAATTTTCTAATATGTGAACAAGGTGTATCTTCCCATTTAGTAACCTCCTAGTTTTCAGAATTAAAATTTAATTTTATATATCAACCTTGTATTTTGCAACCTTGCTAAATACACTTACTAACTTCTAGTAGATTCTGTAATCCTGTTGGCGATTTTGTATATAGTCATGCTCTCTGAGAATAATGACTTTACTTCTTTCTTTCCAATTTTATTATTTTTGCCTTATAGCAGTAGCTCAGACTTTCAGCTCTATGTTGTATTGAAGAAATGAGAGCAGATGTCCTTATCTTTTTTAATCTTAGTATCAAAGAGATTGAGGGCAGGAGGAGAAAGGAGCAACAGGATGAGATGGTTGGATAGTGTCATTGACTGAATGGACATGAGTTTGAGAAAATTCAGGGAGATAGTAAAGGACAGGGAAGCCTGGTGTGCTGCAGTCCATAGGGTCGCAAAGAGCCAGACATGACTTAGCAACTGAACAACAAAACAAATCAGAGTGCTAATGTTTCACTTTTATCACATGAAAGAAATTCAGTTTTATTTTCAGATTGTTAAGAACCTTTATCATGAGCAGATAGGGAATTTTTTCATATGCTTCTGTTCTGCATCCATTGATATGGTCATTTTTTTCCCCCACTTATTCTGCTAATGTAGTGAATCACCCTAAGTTGTTATTTTGAATACTAATCCAACCTTGCCATCCTGGGATAAACCTCCTTTGGTCAGATGTATTATCCTTTTAATTTTGTTTCATTCTGCTTGCTAATAATTTTTAAAGGATTTTCCCATAATTGTTCCTTAGGGACACTGGTCTGTAATTTTCTATTCTTGGACTGTCTTTGTCAGGGCTTAGGAACTGTGATTATGCTCATATAATGAGCTGAGAAGTGTTCCGGTCTCCTCTATTTTGTGACAGAGTGTAATATTTGTATTATTTCTTCCATTACTGTTTGGTAGAATTCACTAGTGAAACCGTCTAGCCCCAGTTTTATTTGTGGGAAGGTTTTTGGTAATAAATTATTTATTTAATAGAATAGGGCTATTCAGATGTTCTGGTTTTTTTTTTTTTTTTTTTGGTTCTATTTTGGTAAGTTGTAGTTTTCAAGAAATGTGTGCATTTCGTCTAATTTGTCAAATGTATTAACATAAAGTTGCTCATAGAATTCCCCTTATTAGCTTTTCATGAATGTAAAGTCATAATGATGTCTCCTTTTTAATTCTTGATGTGTTGGTAATTTGCCTTTTTAAAAACAGTCTTGCCAGTTATCAGTATTATTCATTGTTCAAAGCATCAGCTTTTAGAGTTGCTAATTTTCTCCACTTATTTAGAGTTGCTGATTGTCCACTTATTCTTCTATTTTGGATTGAACATGGTCTTCTTTTCTCTTATTTCCTAAAGTAAAAGCTTAAATCATTGGTTGTAAAACACTTCTTTTCGTCTAATTTAGGCCTTTAAAGTTGTAAAAATCCCTCTAAGTACTGCCTTTACTGTGTTCCACAAATTTTTGATATGTTATGCTTTCATTATCATTCTGTTCAAAATATTTTCTAATTTCCGTTGTGGTGTTATTTGACTCATGACCTTTTTTTAGAAGCATGTTTAATTTCCAAATATTTGGAAAACTTTCCAGGTATCTTTATTTTCATTTCTAGTTTGATTCTGCTTAGTAAGAAAACATACAGAGTAAGAAATACTACTCTGTATTTCCAAGTCCTTTGAAATTTATTAAGATTTATTTTATGGCCTAGGATATGGCCTAGCTTGGTCAATGTTCCACGTGCACTTAAAAAAAAGCGAATTCTTCATATGTTGAGTATGTGGTTCTAAAAATGCAAAATAGATTAAACTGGCTAAGAGTATTGTTTCCATATTTTATAACTTACTGATTATTTTCTGTGTGTTCTATAAATGACCAAGAAGGAGATATTAAAATATCTACTTATGGCTGATTTTTTTCTATTTGTCTTTTAGTTCTCTCCATTTTTATTTTTGCATTTTGAAGCTCTGTTACTAGACACACATTAAGTTTATTGTATCTTCTTGATAAACTGATTGTTTTATTATGAGATCTCCCTTTGGTGTTTCATTTCAACCTGAAGGGCTCCCTTTAGCATTTGTTGTAGGGCAGGTCTGCCAGGAAAAACTCTCAGCTTTTGCTTATTTGGGAATGTCTTACTTTCTCCTTTATCTCTAAGGAATAATTTTGTCAGAAGTTGAATTTTTCATTGACAGTTTTGTTTTTTTTTTCTCAGCAGTTGCATATCTTATCTCACAGCCTTTTGGGCTGCGTGTTTCCAGATAGGGTATCAGACGTTAATCTTTCTTAGGAGCCCGTGCATATGATAAGTTGCTTGTAACTTTCAAGTTTCCTTCATCAGCTTTGGCTTTGACAGTTTGATTATGATGCATTTAGGTGTGAGCCTTTTTAAGTTTTGCTACTTGAATTTCATGGAACTTTTGAATGGATAGATTGTTTTTCATCAAATTTGGGGGAAATTTTAGCCATTATTTCTTCGTGTGTTCTTTCTGCTCTTTGTCTCCTGCTGGAATTCTCACTGTGTGTATGTTGGCATGTATGATGGTGTCCCACAGGTCTCTGTTAAATTTTCTCTCATTTTTCCTTTCTGTTCTTCAGACTGCATAATTTCAGTTGATTCTTCATGTTTTCTTATTCCTTCTTCTGTCTGTTGAAATCTGCTACTGAGCTCCTGTAGTGAAATGTTCAGGCTTCCCAGGTGGCGCTAGTGGTAAAGAATGCCTCTGCCAATGAAGGAGACAGAGATGCAGGTTCTTTCCCTGAGTCGGGACGATATGCTGGAGGAGGGCATGGCAACCCCAGTATTGTCTGGAGAAGCCCATGGACAGAGAAGCCTGGCAGACTATAGTCCCTAGGATCGCAAAAAGTCAGACATCATCACTCAAGTGACTGAGCGAGCACACAGTGAAATCTTCACTTGTTATTGTGCTTTTTGCCTCCAAAGTTTCTACTTGGCCTTTTATAATATCTATTGACATCTTCTATTTGGTGAGACGTTACTTGCATACTCTCCCTTAGTTATTTAGACATTTTAATTGTTCAGTTGCTAAATTGAGTATATTCATAATAGTTCATTTAAGGTCTATGTCTAGAAAAATCCAATAACTGGGCTTCCTCGGACAGAGTTTCTATTGACTTCTTTTTTTTCCTTGTACACATGCAGTACATTATTTTCTTTGCATGTGTATTTTTAGTGGTGAACATACACATGCAAAGAATTATACTTAATATTGTAATATATACAGTCATTATAATATTATAACATACAACTCTGGAAATCAGATTTTCTTCCCTCCCCTTCAATTGGAAACACTGGCCTTCTCTTCCTGTTTATACAGGGCCCCAGTGTCAGCAGGAGGTGAGATCTTCCGGCCTTCTCACATCTTTTCTGAGCATGTGCACCATTCTGAGTACGTGTGTGTTTCTTTCCAGATTCCCAGGGGTCTATCAGAATTATTCACAGCCCTCAAGAGATCTCCTTCCCTAGCCTGTCCTCTCAAATTTTTGGTCTGTTGTTTGCCTTAACTGTTATTTATTACCTCAGCCAGCAGCAACTAAGATATTGCTGTGAATGCTTTTGACAAATGCCCCCCCACCCCCCCCGGCCCAGGAAGGAACTTAGCATTACACCAGTTCCAAGGTAGGTTCAATAGAGACAAGTATTTTGCCTACCAGGGAGGAACCAGATAGGTCAGAACAAATAATTAGAATTCTTTGTGAATGAAGTACTTTCTGCTTCCTGTAGTACCAGGAATGTGAGCTATTATTTTCAGAGCTACTGCTGGACTAGAGAGGGCAGATGGGACTAGGGTAAATTAAAATGACTCAAAGTTCATGATTCTTTCAGAGAATCAATACTGTTCTTCAGTCAGTGTCCCCTTAGTTGCTACAAGTCTTTGGTTAATTTCCAGAATCTAAGAACAAGAGTTGATTTTGACAGTTTCAGCCTGTTCTTTATTGCTTTTATGGATTGGCTCATGTCATTCCCACTCTTTTAATCTGTTCAAGACTTAATATTTGGAGTATGTTTCTTGTAAACATCTTAAAGTTGGGTCCATTTCTCTTTTTTAATCCAGTCAAATAATCTTGGCCTTTTAATTATAGGATTTAGTCCATTAACAGTTAATGTACTTTGGGGCATGACTGATTTTTTATTTTGTATTAGTAATTGTTTTCAGGTCCCATTCATTGCTCTTACATTCTTCCCCTTCTGCCTTCTTTTTGAGGGATCAAATAATTCTTAGTACTGTCTTACATTTAATCTAGTGACCTTCATTATTTTTAGTAATTTCACAAGAACACAATATGCATGTTTAATAACAGACTACCTTCAAATGATGGAGAAGGAAATGGCAACCCACTCTAGTATCCTTGCCTGAAAAACCCCATGGATAGAGGAGACTGACAGGCTAGAGTCCATGGGGTCGTAAGAGTCGGACTCGACTTAGCGACTAAACCACCACCATCACCACCTTCAAATGATGTTATGCCCCTTTGCTCACACACACACACACACACGCAACAGAACCTTCTCTCTCTCCTTTGTTCCCTTGTCATGTATTTTCCTTCTGTACTTACTGTAAGTCCCGCAATACACTAATATCTGTGCTTCAGTGAATAGTCTTTTATGAATTAAAAGTATTCATAAAGATAATTTTTAAAGATTTTAAAAACTATTACCTTCCATTTTTTCTTTTCTGGTTCTCTTCATTTCTTTCTGGAAATCTGGGCTTTCCATTTACTATCATCTCTCTTCAGCCAATAACATTGTTTTTTGGCATATCCAGTAGTGAGATTATACAAGAGAACAATTTCTCCAGTTTCTGAGTGTATAAGTATGCCTTTATTTTCTCTTCATGTATGAAGCTTTTTTTTTTTGGATATACAATTCCAATTTGACAGTGTTTCCTTCATTAAGAATGTTTTCTAGAATCTTGTCTTATCTGAAATATTTTTGCCTATGCAAAGGTCATAGAGATTTTCTCTTACATTTTCTTATGAATATTTATAGTTTTAACTCATATTTATGTGCATGATTCATCTTTAACTAATGGCCAGAGAATATAATCTGTATGATTTCAATTCTCTTCATTTTATTGAGACTTGTTTTATGGCCTATATTAATGTTGGTAAAATGTACTGTTAACTTAAGAATGTATATTCTGCTGTTGTTGAGTGTTCTACAGATATGAATAAGGTCAATTATTTGATAAATTTGTTCAAGTTTTCTATATACTATAGATTTATGCCTATTATATCAAGAGAAGTATTTTGAAAATTCAAAGTACAATTGCGTAGTTCTGCTATTTCTTAACGTTTTGTTAGTTTTTGTTTCATGCATCTGAAGCACTGTTACGAGGTACATATACATTTAGGATTCTGTGTCTCTGTGATAAATTGACATCTTTATCAGTATGAAATGTCCCTCTTTAAAAAGCCTTACTACTAGTTCTCTTTCTAAAATATACTTTGGCTGATATCAATATAGCCTACTACACCTTTTTAAAAATTTGTGATTATATAGTTTATCTTTTACTGTCAAGTTACTTTCCATCTATCTGTTTTTATATTGAGCTTCTGTAGATAGTATATATATATATAGTTGGACCTTGTTTCCCCACCTCACCCCCGCCCGCCTTTAATTTCTGACTGGGGGTTAGGGAGTTAGGCTATTTGCATTTAATGCAATTATAAATATGTGCTAAGTCACTTTAGTCATGTCTGACTCTGCAATCCTATGGACTGTAGCCCTCCAGGCGCCTCTGTCCATGGGATTCTCCAAGCAAGAATACTGGAGTGGGTTGCCATTCCCTTCTCCAAGGGATCTTCCCAACCCAGAGATAGAACCTGGATCTCTTACGTCTCCTGCACTGGCAGGTGGGTTCCTTACCACTAGTGCCACCTGGGAAGCCGAGTCAAATCTACCATCTTGCTCTTTTTTATCTTTTCTGTCTTATTTGCATTTTTTAAAGGTTTCCACTAATGTCTTACTAGCTAAATCTGTTTAGCTTTCATTTTTTAGTGTACTCTAGGGGTTTACACGGAGAAGGCAATGGCACCCCACTCCAGTACTCTTGCCTGGAAAAATCCCATGGGCGGAGGAGCCTGGTGGGCTGCAGTCCATGGGGTCACAAAGAGTAGAACACGACTGAGTGACTTCCCTTTCACTTTTCACTCTCATGCATTGGAGAAGGAAATGGCAACCCACTCCCGTGCTCTTGCCTGGAGAATCCCAGGGACGGGGGAGCCTGGTGGGCTGCCGTCTATGGGGTCGCACAGAGTCGGACACGACTGAAGCGCCTTAGCAGCAGCAGCCGGGGTTCACAACATCTTTTACTTACTGCACTTTACCTTCAGATAATAGTATATTACTCCATGTGCAGTAGCATAAGCACGTTCCTGACAGTGTGTTGTCATTTTCCTTTCTTCTTTTTTGTGCTATTACTGTGCATTTTACTGGTATGGAAGCTATAAACTGGGGGCCTCCCTGGTGGCTCAGCGGTAACGAACCCTCCTGCTAGTGCAGGAGATGTGGGCTTGATCCCTGCACTGGGAAGATCCCCTGGAGAAGGAAATGGCAGCCCACTCCAGTATTCTTGCCTGGGAAATCCCATGAACAGAGGAGCCGGGTGGGCTACAGCCCATGGGGTCAAAAAGGAGTCATATACAACTTAGTTACTAAGCAACAACAGCATGCTATATACCTCACAATACATCATCATTAATTTGCTTTAAAGAGTGAGTTATCTTTTAAGGAAATTTTTTAAAATTGTAAGTATTCATTTATTTTCAGTTCTGAAACTCATTAGTTTGTCTAGATATAAAATTTCCATCTGGTATCACTTGTGTTCTGCCTGATGACCCATCATGAACATATCTTTAAGGGGCTTCCCTGGTGGCTCAGACGGTAAAGAATCCACCCGCAATGTGGGAGACCTGGATTCAATCCCTGGCTCAGAAAGAGCCACTGGAGAAAGGACAGGCTACCCACTCCAGTATTCCAGCCTGAAGAATTCCATGGACTGTCTCCTTCAGTGCAATTACAACAACACTCTGAATTCTCTTAGTTTTTGTCTGTCTTATTTTGCCTTTGTTTTTAACAGATATTTTCACTGGGTATAGATTTCTTGGTTAGCCTTATATTTTCAGTACCTTAAAGATGTTACTCTGTTGCTGTCTGCCTTAAATTGTTTCCAAGTAGAAATGTTCTCTTATTATCATCTTTCCTTATAGGTTGTAGGAACTTTTCCTGCGGCTGCTTTTAAGATTTTTCTTTTTATCATTCATTAGTCTTCATCATTTTCATTATGATATATCTCTCTGTAGACTTCTTTCTTGACATTTGTTTTGCTTGGGGTACAATGAGCCACATGGATTTGTGAGCATATAATCTTAAGCTTGGAACTATTTGAATACTATTTCTTTAAATATTTTTTTCTGGAACCCCTTTTGCTGTACCTTCAAGCTCACTGATCCTCACGTATATAATATCTTAACATAGTCAGACAGTCCATTCATCTTCCATTGGAGGCACTGTAGTTTTTGTTCTACCTTTCATGTCTTCCATTTCTCTCCGTATAATGTCCATGTTTACCCCTCCCTTAACTTTATGTATTACCTATGGTAGCTGTCTTACTGGCCTTGCTGCTGGTTCTAACATTTGTCATTCCTAGGTCTATTACTGTTGGCTGACTTTCCGTTTTTCATGGCTTACATTGATATTTTCCTTACTATTATGGGTGACAGTTTTTTTTATTAGATTTCTTATTGTGAGCTGTGGGCTTTTCTTAATACTGTGTGAAATAGTATCATATTGTGTTCTGACAAGGAGTTAAATTACTTGGAATCAGACCTTTGTGAAGTCTGCTTTTAAGTTTTGTTAAGGGCAGAGCAGCCTTTATCATAATTCTTATTTAGCACTATTAAGACACTTTTTCTAAGGATTCTACCTGATGTTCTATATATTATGGAGGAAATTTCTACTCCAGTTGGTGGGAAAACGAACTCTTTCTCCTCTGTGAGCTCCAGAATTTTTCTGCTTCTTCCTTTCCAGTGGTTCTTTCCCAAGCCTGGTATAGTTTCCTCCCAGGACTCAAAGATTGGGGAACTCTCTGTAAAACTCCAGAGCTGTCTCTCAGATCAGCTCACTCCTGTTTGCTTGCTTGGTGTGTCTTAAAATTCTAGCTATCCTGGCTTCCCTGATTTCTGACCCACATCTTTTCAACTGGGGAGAAGGTCGGGCCCTGTCTGGGTTCTCCTTCCCTGCACACTGGCTGGAGACTGCCTCCAGGCGGAAAGCTGGTGCAACAGTAGGTCTCACCTTTTTGTCTCCTTTCCCTCAGAGGTCACAGATCTATTCTGCCTCATATCCAATGTCTTAAAACTACCATATAATGTGTTTTGCCCAGTTTTCTAGTTTTCTCTCCTAGTCTGTCATGGCCAAAAGCAGAACTCTCCCAAAGGTATAATTTTTAAGGTAGAAAAACAGTAAACTAGAGTTTACTGTCTATAGAAAGTAAAGCATTTATTAATTACTTCAGGGCTCCAATGATAATTATTTTGTAATTTATCTTTGAAAGTGAAAATCACTTAGTTGTGTCTGACTCTTTGCAACTGCATGGACTATACAAGTCCATGGAATTCTCCAGGCCAGAGTACTGGAGTGGGTAGCTGTTCCCTTCTCCAGGGGATCTTTACAACCCAGGGACTGAACCCAAGTCTCCCGCATTGCAGGTGGATTCTTTACCAGCTGAGCCACAAGGGAAGCCCAAGAATACTAGAGTGGGTAGCCTATCTCTTCTTCATCAGACCTTCCCGACCAAGGAATCAAACTGGGCTCTCCTGCACTGGGCAGGAGATTCTTTACCAACTATCAGGGAAGCCCCCCAAATATGGAATGCTTCACGAATTTGCATGTCATAGCTTTAATAGAGATAGTAGTTATCCTTTATAACCAACTCATTTCAAATGCCTTAATAATTTGCAATAACTTAGCCAGATATGTATGGTTAGAATGGTAAGTTATTAAGCTAATCAAGACACTTTCTAAATGGAGTAAGAGGAAAAAATGTCACAATAATTTCAAGTCCCCAAAAGACCCAGAAATAATGGTTTTTCTCTTTTACTTTCAGACAGGCAAACTGTTTTTAAAAAGAAAGAAATCACTTACTTAATAAGTAGTGGTCACAGGTAACTTGAAGTTCCAGGTCAAATGTGAACTGCTTCTTCAGTTCAGAAGGTGAAATACATATTTCATAACGAGACTGGACAAAGGCTGAGATTAAAAGTGTGGAGAAGTATCTGCTTTCACTGTAATAAAATTCAGACATCAGCAATCACTTCACTTCTGTCTTCAGAAGCAAAAAGACCTGTTTCAATTTCCATCCTCCCCAGCTTTTCCTTTTTCTGATGTGATGTTACTCTAACCGAGTGTAAGCCTTTTATAACACTGGAGATGGCCCTAATGAAGAGGTCATCAGAGAAAGCAACCTCTTACATGGAGTAGCTAACTCTTCCTAAATTTTCAAATTGCTTAAGCATATTCCATACTTAGAACTTACACTGGAAATTCTGCTTCAAAACAAAAATTCACATTTTGAGATCACTCTGAAAAAGGAACATGACATTTTAATACACAAATACATATATATGTATTCATATAAATACATATATGTTTGTGTGTGTGTGTACACACACACACACACATATATCTTTTGCCCAGGAAGAAAATTCCACAAGTTTTTGGTGTGGGTTAGTCAGTAATTTGCTTTCATTTATATAAGAATGGGAGAGAGGGTGGCAAAATGCAGTGGCAGATATCCTCCTTTAAGTTTAGGGACAGCAGGTAACTTGTTGGGAATAGAGCAAGACTTTTCCACCATTAGGGGTGATGGAGATTTTATGTCCAAAAGTAATTCCGACAAATCCCACATTCTGTAAACTGTCTCCATTCCCTCCAGACACACTTTGAGGCCGAGTACCCATAGATATTTACTTTTAAGTTGCTTTTCCATTATTTCCAACTTTTGTTGAAGAATGGCATTTTCTGATTATAGTAGTGATTTTTAAGATGGTCCAGTTCAGTTCACGTCATATCACGTTGCATTGTAACAGTTTGTAAATTTATCTCTGCTTTTTCCACATTACCTTCCAATTTTAAACCCGTGGGGCAAATGCTTCAAGTGTACCTTAATCCTCTCTTTACTGACTTTAATAGGCTGTAAAATAGTTTAAGATGAACCTCAAAAGGCTTGTCAGGATTCACCTGGTCCTCAAGCTCTGGAATTGTCTTGAGATAGCAAATGTACTTAACAACGGTAAATAATCTGAGGTCACCCTTCCTTTCAGCTCTGAGCTAGGAATGATACATCTGATACTGAGAACTGGAGAGAGTAAGAAATTCTGGGCACAGACGATCATATGAACTCCCTCTGCTGGGTTGTGAAATGCTCATATAGAAAGAACAGGGCCTTAGGCTGCCATCAGACCTGGATTCAAATTTTAGCATCATTATTTGCTAGCTGGGACTATGAGCAAGATATTTAACCTCTCTGAGTCTTGGTTTCCTCATTTATCACATGGGGTAAAACAGTATCTACATTAAGGGATGTGGGAAGGGTTTCATGGGATCATGCCTAGCGTGTAATACTCATATTTAATGAGTTCTGACTGGCTGAAGAACTCCAGGCTGGGGCAGGATTACTTGTCCCCCTCTCATTTGAAAGTAGCCCAGTAACACAGCAGAGCAAGAGCTTGGCTAAGTAGCAAGGGATGGAGGAGGGGGTAATGAAAGTTAAGGAGCCTGTTGTAATCAGTCATCTTTCATTAACCTGAATTCCCCTTTCCCCATTCTGTGCGACAGACGAATCGCATATACAGTGTGCTTGCCTGAGTCTGTTCTGAGAGCCTGAGTCTGTTTTAAAGCCTCCTTAAGAACTGCTCACAGCAAAATCAAGCATCTTCCAGGGAGCAGGAGCCCAGCCCAGCCCAGAAGAATCAACTCGGCGGTGGGCACCGGAGCCCTGGCGGCCAGACCAGTGTGCAAGGGGTGTGTCTGGGCCCTTGAAGGAGCAAACCTCAGACAGGCACAATTAGTGTGTCTTCTTAACTCTCCTTCTAAAGTTATTCGAGGGGACTGTGGTTTTGCCTTGAGCAAAACCCCCCTTACCAGCCGGGAATCTAAAAACAAACAACATTATTTTATTAGGTTACCCCAGCAGATGAAAGCAGAGTGTTCCATTTGGACTCTTTTTGGAGTCAATTAATGCATTAGCTAAAAACAAACCCTTCTGAAAGAGAGCCCCTGTTGTCTTCAGCAGCTTCTAAAGGAAAACTTGCCACTGTGCTCCTACAGATGTCAGGCAGCGAAGAGCAGAGGAGTTCTAAGTCATTAACATTCATTGATAAGAAAAGCTGTTTTAATGCTAATGTACTCATGTGCCTAATGGTACAAGCCTAATGTACCACTAACCTCAAAAGGATGATTTTTTAAACTTTAATTTTTAACCATGACCAGGAAATTTAAAGATCATATAGTTTACATGAAAGTTCCTGACTCAGAGTAACCAGCTAATTAAAACCAATTTACATAGCTGTAGTTGCTTTAATAAAAGATGTACTTACGACTTCTAAAGTAAATGAACAATACATTAGAATAGGGTTGTTTTACATTATGGTTTTAACTCTAGCCATTAAAAACACTACTGAAAAGGCCTATAAAGTGGGAAAATGATAGAGATTACTAATTGGAAAAAAAATTATCAAAACCCATTCATCCATCTATCTGTTCATCCGTCCATCCCAATGAAAAGAGCCTACTCAAAGTTCCAGGCACTATGGAACTAACATC
Source organism: Ovis canadensis (assembly GCF_042477335.2). Lineage (NCBI taxonomy): Eukaryota > Metazoa > Chordata > Mammalia > Artiodactyla > Bovidae > Ovis > Ovis canadensis. Next base: position 27,883,106 of record NC_091248.1, read on the forward strand.
ACAAGCACAGTTCTCATGGAGCCCAATCTGGGCTTTCAGGTTAAAGACTTCCACTGTTTTAAAGAAACAAGTGACAATGCTCTTTTCTGCCTCAGATCTTAAAACGTGCACCCCCATGCCCGCGCCCCCGCCCCCCCCCCCATCGCCATGGTCCTCATAGCATGGAAAACAGAACTCTTTAGTGAGGGTTGGGTTGTTCCCAGAAGGTAAAACAAAGGCACTTCCGTCCCTGCCCCCACAAGGGGCTTCCCTGGTGGCTCAGATAGTAAACAACCTGCCTCCAATGCAGGAAACCGGGGTTCAGTCCCTCGGTCAGGAAGATCCCCAGGAGAAGGGAATGGCTACCTACTGCAGTACTCTTGCCTGGAGAATCCCATAGACAGAGGAGCCTGGCAGGCTGCAGTCCATGGAGTCGCAAAGAATCGGACACAACTGCCTGACTAACACTTTGAGGGCAATACCATTTGTGAAAAGAACATTTCACTGCTCTCACCAGGGAATGTGTCTTTTAAAAAATCTTTGGAAAAATCCCCATCCTGAAAATGACCCTGAACTGAAAATGGGATTTCACTCAGTGGCAAAGATACAAATTCATCCCCATAAGAATGGCTTCTGCGGTAAAAGGCACATGATGATTCTTAGGGTTTAGCTACAAGGTTGCTAAATGGGGCTACAAGACACCAAATTCCATTACCTGGAGATTTCCCTGTCTCTACCTGAAGAATTCCAGCGTGCCTTGCGGAATACCTAGTCCGGGGAGGGGGGGGGGAGGGGGGAGGTTGCAACGTTTCAAGCACAATTTGTTCCCAGTTTTTATCCCCTGCTTACTGAGTTATGTGCTGTTAAACATTTCCAGAAGACTGTCAAAATGTAAGCATCCTGAGGTTTACATCGGCCACACCATTAAACAACATATAAGCAACAAAATTTTAAACATTGTTTTCCAGCAATGGTAAATATTTTCACTAAGTAAAAACTGAAGCTTGAAATGCAATAAGCATTTTAAATGACTCCTTTCTGTGCCAGGATTCTTATGTTCCCCTGTGCAACCCTGGCTGCTTGGGATTAAGGCAACCCCAGGGAGCACAGCGAATGGTTGTGGGTTATGAGGTGTAGCATGAGCTTGGCGACAGCGTGCCACCCAGCCTCAAGAAACCCAGCCACGGCTGGAACCCAAGAATCAGCGTGTTCATTCTGTGGTCAGCTCCACATTTTTTCCCCTCCTAGAAAAAAAGTTGCTACACAAAAGTCAGGCCTCTTCCCCGCTCCCCCTAAGCAATCAGGAGTGGACAGGGGCAGAGGGAGAGACTCCAGGGCCGGCGGGGCAGGGGGAGGTTGGCCCCCTTGGGTGGGCGTTGCTCAGCTTTCAGTCCCTTGGCGAGGAGGAGGAACAGAGCCACTGCAGAAACGGCGGCCACAGTGCTGCTGAGTATTGTGCTGTCACTTCAGGAAGGAAAACCCAGAACAAATTTGACGTGGTTTTCACCGCACGGTGATTGCAGTCCTATTCAAGGATGTCACAGTCACACCACCCACTGAGCACAGCTCAGATGGAAATGGGGCCTCCTGCGTGTCTTCAGTCACTGCCTATCCCGGAACAGACTAAGCCAAGGATTTTAAAGAAACACGGCCGCGTGGGCCTATCTCCTTGGCTTCCTGGTACCTTTCTGCTTTTTCCTTCCCTAAAGAGAATCATCCTCAGCTCCAGGTAGGACTAAGGGAAGCCAAGAAGCTCTCCCACCAGATGCAACACCTCCTGAAGAAGCAAGCAGGAGGACTTCCCTGGTGGTCCCGTGGCTAAGGCTCTGAGCTCCCAATGCAGGGGGCCCAGGTTCGATCCCTGGTCAGGGAACTAGGTCCCACATGCTTCGACTAAGACCCCAGAGCAGTCAAATAAGTAAGCAAACATTAAAACAGCAGCAAGCAGGGCAATGCACTCGCTTGAGATCTGGGTCAGTGTTTATACCTGGAAAATCTGATCTTCCATAAAATTTCAAGCAGTTGAAGAAAAGAAAGGCAGGGAGGCAGGGTTTACACTCAGGGGACTTTTCTCCACATTGAAAATAACAAAGCTTGAGCGCTGTGTTACTGTAACACCACCTAAATTTCCATAACATATGTGGAGTCTTGTGACTGGTCTTGGAGATTAAAATATAAATGTTGCTTGTCACACTGAGCAAGGAACTGGGGGAAGGGGGCAAGCTCGGGGAGACGGAGGGGATTCTCTCTGGTGTTTGCCAAACGAAAACCATGAGGGAGCCACGTATATATCTGTCCTATTTCTGGTGAGAATAACAAAGCTTTTGTTCACTGAAAAAAAAACCCCAGAAAACAATAACAAAGCAGGCTCACAGATGGTTTCTACACTTTCCAATTTTGAACAGTAACTCTGAATGTCAACCTGCTGACCTACAGCAAGACAGAAACTGAAAAATGGCTTTCTTCTGGAGGCAAATTTTGGAGACACAGGAAGTTCAAACTCAGCTGACAATAAGTAACTTGGGAGCACAACTGCAGCCTTAGGAGCACCCGAAAGTCTGTTCAAGACTAATACCTTTCCCCTGGCCATTACAGTGTGGGCCAGATATGTGCAACCTGGGCTACAGGCTGCACACAGTGGCCCCTGGTTCTGGTATGAGGAAGAGTCAGAGAAGATTAGAAGGCACCATAGCCATTTTGTGCGAGTTTTCATGCCCAACCTCCAGTGAAACTCGATATTAATTCTCACAGTAAGAAACTGCAGAGAGCACTGAGGATGTATAGAGCAAGAGTCAGTTTGCTAGGGCCCTCACTCATCGGGATCAAACGTAAACAGCCTCTCTTACTCACACTGAACACTGGCATACTGAAGACGTGTGTGCACATCCCCCTGAGAGACCAGCGAGACAAACCCAGGGGTTCATGAACAAGCCACCCTCAAAATGAGACTCCGAGAGTCCAATCATGACCACTCTTGCAGTCATTTGCCACATGACGTAACAAGAGCAAAAACACTCAGTAGCTTTAAAAATAGTTTATTTCCTTCTTCACAGACACACAAGCCTTCTGACCATTGTTTGAGGCACCACAAATTAAATAAAAATGCATATTATAATGTATTTTTCCATGATTCAAGATAAAGTGGATTTTAAAAGCAAATGGATGCCAACTACGGCGGGTTGGGAGGGGCGAGGGTAGGTATCAGTAAAGGAGAGCACGTGTTTTTCTGCAGTGTTTACTGAAACAGGCGGTGGTCAGCACATGTGCCTCCTACGAGCAGTCATCCCAAGCCAGGAGTGGGGCTGTGTCTCTGGGTTTCTCCGTCCGTCGAGTGCAGAGCCAAGAGTAGTTTCTCTAAAGTACAAAGACCTCCCCCTGGTAGCCCGAGTACCAGTAACAGAATATGATTATTAAACATCTTCAATGTGATTTTCATTACAAAACAACATGTTTCACATCAAAGCTTCATAATATAATCCAGAGTCAGAATTAGTGTGTGCTTAGAATCCAAAGCCGGGCTGGCTATTTCTGATAATACTCATTTCTCCCAGTGTTTTTTCCTCTTTTTATAAACATGCGCCCAGTCTCCTGCACAGGAACACTTGCTCGGAGCACCATGATTGCTTCTCAGTAGCTTCTTCTGGGCTGTAATCCTAATTTGAGGAGACTGGTTCTAATTTCTATTCAGACTTGCTTCTTCCTCCAGATCGGGTTAATGTTGGCCAAATCCCAGAAGATGTCAGGTACCAGCACAGGTTTGTGAGAAGAGGCCCAAAGAATAATTACGAATAATTTCACAATGATCTAGTTAGGAGAACACACAGAAAAAGCAATGATTTCACCTTATCAAAAGCCTCGACTTGAATTTAAACAGGAGATGTAAGTGACAGGGGTGAAGTGTTTCCATTGAGGTGGGGTGTTCTCTCCAACAGTCACACCAGAGACGCAGCGATGGCCCAGTGGGTGCCAGGCCTCCTATGGGCCTCCACCCATGGCTTGTGAGGTAGATGCTGACGGCTTGAAGAGAGGTAGGTAAAGTCCAAATTTGTTTTCAATCCCTGCAAATGTTGCAACTGCCAGTCTGTAGCCCCCAACATGATCAGGATTGGGAGCAGGCAGGGTGATCCTGGATTTAGGAACTGGCTCTGATCCCATGGGTTTCCTACAAGAAGGGAAAATAGAGTGAGAATCTGAGGGTTTTTGTTTAACTTGGTAAAAGCAACATTCAAAAACTGCTAACATCTGGATCACAGAGGAGCTGTGGAATTCTGGTTACTTGTATGTTCCCTTTTGAAATGAATCTGATAACATGATTTCAGTATTTTCCTACATCTCTTCTACTTCATCACAGGGACTAAAAGGACATACCTTTCTGGATGACAACAGAGTATTAGAAGCAGCTGAAGTTTACCAAGATACTTACACTCCTCCGAAATCAATGTAGAACCATCGCTGGAGCAATTCATAGGTCAGCAAAGTCACACCAAACTGCGGGGAGGACCGAAACACACGAGCTTGGGGGGAGAACAGGAAGTAACAGACAGGGTTAAGATTTTAAAAATTTGCCTGATACCAAAGGTTTAATTAAGAGCCAATTATTTCCGTACCGCCAGCTCCTTTCCACAAAGCTTTCGGGCCTTCCTCTCGCAGGATCTTCCGAAAGCAGTCTATCACTCCGCTGTAAGTGGTCTGGCCAGCCCGGGCGGCCACCTGTAATCGCGTCTTGATGACATCAGCAGGGGTCACCAGTGAGGCTGCAGGCATACCTGCCAGAAAAGACAACATCTTTGCAGTCGGGTCCCGTTCTCACCGTGTAAAAGACACTGCTGTGCACTGCCGGCCACGGAAAGAAAGCTGAGGCTGGGATTGAGTCAAGTGTCTGCTCGCTGTCGCCTCCGGGAAACGCAGCTGTGACTCTGGTCTGCCAGGCATGGAGGCTCCGCCACACCTAATGGAGTATACGCCTCGCCTCGCCTTTCCCAGACCACCAACTTCCATTAGTTACGCTTACATTCTTACACAGTCTCAAGGAATTATGTATCAACGCAACTTCAAGTGGTCGAAAACAAATGGAGAGAGATTTGGGGGGTTTTCTGGTTGTTGTTTTTTCTACCTTTTTTTTTTTTGTTATCCTGTTGAAATCAGAGTTATTGGGTCTGATTTTTCAGAGGTGAAGCTTGTTATCCGTTTCCTCTTCCTGCTTCTCTGCGGCTGCTGGCAGTCAGCGGAGGTGCCTTCTCACACACATTCAACCACTCACACCCTCCAAACCCTAAGCTCTCCAGTTACACCAGGAAAGACTTTACTGATAGCTAAACAAACATTGTGTGTTTGTGTGTGTGTATGCGTATATGAAGGTGGTAGGTGACCTGAGGGGGACGCACCCACCGATAATACTTTAGGATTCCTCTTTCCTATGACTGACATCTCCCGAAAAAAATATCTGCCAGAAATCTTAAAATTTATACTGACTGATAATCAATGAAAAAGAAACAATAACAACAACAACAACAAAACCCTCCCAAAATTACCAATGGGAAATTTTTCTACAGTCATTTTATCCAAACTGGGGCAGCCCATGTTTAGATTTTTTAAAAGCGAGACTGTACTCAGAAGACGCTGTCTCTTATGGTTTTATTACTTTTCCATTATGAACCTATTCCAAACCAAATTGGTCAAATGCAGATGCATAAATCTCCTTTGCTTTTTTTAAGGCTTAATAATTCTGTAAGAATTTCAGTCCAAACCAACGTGGTCTGGCTCACAGCTCCATCTCATCCTTCTAAGAGACAGCTTTAAAGTTACAGGGTGTGCGTGTGCGCCCGGGGGAATCCGCACAGTACACGTTTGCATTTATGTCGCTAAGCTGTATCTTCTCCTCTTCCATCTTTCCCGAGGCTCCTCAACCATTCATCTGAACAGTTTTTATGAAATACATGGCATCTTTGCATGTGAAAAAGCTCGCTTTATATCCAGCGCTTCACTGGATAAGTCATACTGAATTTCCTATTAGCTTAGAGGAATTATTTTAACTTTAAGCCAGGAATTTATCCTCCAACATAATGGAAGGAAACATGAAAAATGCTTAGAAACCCACTGTGTTCACACCACCAGTTTTGTTTCACTTCCTGGTTTAGAAAGAGTTTAGCAGGGCTGTCTGCTTTAGACATGTAATAAAATCCTTCTTACAAGGGTGGGCAGGCATGGCAGAGTGAGACTCTGAAAGACACACAAGCAATAAAATGGGTAACAAGTTTCCTTCAGTTAGGGTAGTTTTCATAAATAGCTACTTGCTGTGAAAAAAGAGAGAAGTGTTGGCGAGGGCAGGGAGGAAAGACACTGATCCATGGAATAAGAATGCTAAGGGAAACGTGTGAGATGTTTAATGAGTTGTCTGGCAAAACTGATTGGGATGTGTGGGCGTGTGTGTGGAGTCGGGGCGGGTGCTGGAAACAGGGCGGCCTGCACAGGACTCTCATCCTCTCCACCACCAGCTCCCACCTCTCCCTGGAGGACAGCTGCTAGGGCTGCCGAGGGGCAGAGTACATCCCTGTGGACGGGATTTCTGGTGTGGAGACTTGCTTAATTCACCAGGACAACAACATCAGGCTGCTCCACAGCTAGGCCAGGAGGGCAGCATTTACAGGGAAGAGCTTGGCTCCCGGACACGTGTTGATTTGGGGGATCAGGGATGGAAAAGACTCGGAGCAACTTTGCCTGGTTTCTCCTGGCTTGCTTAAGGATAAGATGACGCTGATCAAGAGGTCAAGTTTTCTCCGGTCCCAAAGATGGGAGAACGAGAAGAGGCTAGGAAACAGGGATGGGACCCGCCTCCCCGCTGATGCTTCCGTGATGAGACATATGATGAGATCTTTGGACCACCTACTGCGTATGACAGGGATGTTCTCCAGCCGATCAAAAAAATAACAATTCTTTAAGGGGGTGCCCAGCAGCTAGACGGTAGAAGTTTGTTTACCACAAAAAGAAAGCATGATTGGCAAAATACAACTTTGGTACAAGGACATATTGTATAACACGGGGGATGTAGCCAATATTTTACAATAATTACAAATGGAATATAACCTTTAAAAATTGTGAATCACTATGCTGTAGATATGAAACATATACTACTATATATAACCTGTACCTCAAAAAAAGAAGACCCCAGCAAAGACCAATAAATAGATATCATAAGACAAAAAAAAAAAAAAACAAAACACCAAATCTGGGGTGAGTCATCCTTAATTTTAACAAATACTCCATTAGTATTTGTTAAAAAAAAAAAAAGTGCTTCTCTGTTTATGGGACACAAAAGTTAATAGCTACTTATTTGGGAATCAAGGTTAAGCGTTTGCCAAAATCCCTCTGGACCCTTATGTACATTACGTACATGATGTATCAGTTGCTAAGAAAAGCACAAAGATTTTCATTTAGAAAGTATCACATTATCGTCATACTTCTAACTTGAGGTTTTATAAGACAACATTATGTTGATACTACAGTGAGGCTCCTTGGTGAATTTTACGTAAGTGTGAAATACGCCTCTGTGCTTCTGAATGCTGTTTTTAAACCCTGAATTCCATTCAGTTTGACATTATTATTGCTACACTTGCTTATCATTGGTATTTGCCAGGTACATATTTTTCCATCCATTCTCTTTCCATCTTTCTATGTCACTGTTTTCTCAAACTTCAGACGACTAGATTTCCTTTCACGACTTAGCTAAAAAGCGTTAGCTTTCACTGGGGGCACTGAAGGCATTCAGCTGTGTCTCAGAGGCGATTCCGGCCATCCTGGGTTGGGGTCCCGGTTTTTATTTTCTCTGCTTCTAGGTGTTTCCCTCTTGATTTCACCCTTTCCTGACTCAGTTCAGCTGAATAATGTGTGTTTGCCGCACAGGTGTGACAGTTACAGCGTGTGCAGCTGATGAGCCCTGACGTCTTCTCTGCAAGTTGAGGATCTGGCACCGCACAGCTGCCCCGCCCCCCGACCCCGCCCAGCTTTGTCCTCCTTTCTGTTGCCTGCCTCCCAGTGACCCTTCCTGGATAAAAAACACAAACCGAAGTGAGCAGTTATGCAGACCGACTCTAGGGTCTAACTTTGATTTGCTCATTTCTGCACACTCACATTCCCCTCTTCCTTAAACTCACTTACATTCATTCTGCCTGCCAGAGGCCTGTGGGGGTCCCTGAGCCCTGGCTGGGAGGGACGCCCTTGGGACTGGCGCCCGCTCCTGAAGGCGAGTGTGCCCACTGGGAAGGAGACTGCGGTTCACACCCTCCCCTCCTGGGGTTGTGAGGGAGCCCAGCACCATGGACGAGCAGCCAGTCTTCCATTCCTGGCTGTTTTCTGTCCTCTTTGCCTTATACTTCTCCCTGGGTGAGTCCCATTAAACAGACGTTAGACCTCCCAGGCACATCTTACATACCTCTTAAATCTGTTATTTCTTGCCTCTGTATTTGTGATCCATGTACAGTTGCTCAGTCGTGTCTGACTCTTTGCGACCCCATGGACCGTAGCATGCCGGGCTCCTTCTGTCTATGGGATTTCCCAGGCAAGTATACTGGAGTGGGTTGCCATTTCCTCCTCCAGGGGATCTTCCTGACCCAGGGGTTGAACCCGCATCTCTGGCATTGCAGCAGATTCTTCATCAGTGAGCCGCCTGGGAAGCCCCATTTGTGATCCATATTCTAGAGGGTTTTGTTTGTTTTCTCCCATGCCTTTATTTCTCATGCATCAAATCTGGTGTTTTTCTGTGGACTTTAAATTCTAGCCATCTTTTCATTAACTTTCGAGAAAGCTTCCTGACTGGTTGTTTCTTTCAAATCTGAGGACCTTAATTATAGTTCTTAACAGTCCTCCTCTGTTCCCTGAATGGCCTGTTTTCTCGGTCATTCTTCTGTTTACTTAGCTTATTGCTCCTCTTGTCTGAGGACCCCTGGCTGTCTACTGGCATTCAAGTTCAAAGGCCAGGCTGATGAGTGCTGTGGACGGCTCCCACTGTACCCGGGTCAGCCTCACCCACGGGGCTCCTGAATGGAGGGCGGTCCATTCACAGGTTTTGTGAAATGGGTGAGGCCTGGCAACTGGACAGGAGTTAAAGATAGGCCTGCCGGGCAGGGACCTTCCAAATCCTGCCACGTGGGATGCTTCACGCTGGACGTAGAAGGAATTATTTCCTACCCTTCTTTGGAAGAGCTGCTGTTAGTTCATTCCACCCCCCCCCTCCCCACCCCCGCGCCTTTGGTAAAGGTCTGGAATTACCATAAACCTTGCCCTGCTCTCCAGTCTTTACAACTGCCCTCTCCAGGCAAGTGTTTCCTTTTTTTAGAACATAGCTTTGGGCTTTTAGCGGGGATTCAAATATTGCCTGAAGCTTCACATAAAAAGGAGGAGAGAGGAGCAAGCCGACCTTCCCGCAGTAAATGAAGTTCCTTAGCTCGTGTTAACCATTTACCCTGCAACCTCCCTCCCACACTCCAGGCATTGTATCCATTGTTCACTTGGAGGTTGAAATTATCTGGTTGTGATCTGACAATAAAGGACAGAAATGGTACAGACCAAACAGAAGCAGAAGATACTAAGAACAGGTGGCAAGAATACACAGAACTGTACAAGAAAGATCTTCATGACCCAGATAACCACGATGGTGTGACCACTCACCTAGAGCCAGACATCCTAGAATGCAGTCAGGTGGGCCTTAGGAAGCACCACTAAGAACAAAACTAGTGGAGGTGATGGAATTCCAATTATTCAAATCCTAAAAGATGATGCTGTGAAAGTGCTGCACTCAATACGCCAGCAAATTTGGAAAACTCAGTAGTGGCCACAGGACTGGAAAAGGTCAGTTCCCATTCCAATCCCAAAGAAAGGCAATGCCAAAGAATGTTCAAACGACCGCACAACTGCACTCATCTCACACACTAGCAAAGTAATGCTCAAAATTCTCCAAGTTAGGCTTCAACAGTACATGAACCGTGAACTTCCAGATGTTTAAGCTGGATTTCGAAAAGGCAGACGAACCAGAGATCAAATTGCCAACATCCACTGGATCACTGAAAAAGCAAGAGAGTTCCAGAAAAACATGTACTTCTGCTTTATTGACTATGCCAAGGCCTTTGACCGTGTGGCTCACAAAAAATTGAGGAAAATTCTGAAATAAATGGGAATACCAGACTACCTGACCTGCCTCCTGAGAAATCTGTATGCAGGTCAAGAAGCAACAGTTAGAACTGGACATGGAACAACAGACTGGTTCCAAATTGGGAAAGGAGTATGTCAAGGCTGTATATTTTTACCTTGCTTATTTAATTTATATATGGAGTACATCATGAGAAATGATGGGATGGATGAAGCACAAGCTGGAATCAAGACTGCTGGGAGAAATATCAATAACCTCAGATATGCAGATAACACTACCCTTATGGCAGAAAGCGAAGAAGTAAAGAGCCTCTTGATGAAAGTGAAAGAGGAGAGTGAAAAAGTTGGCTTCAAACTCAACATTCAGAAAACTAAGATCATGGCAACTGGTCCCATCACTTCATGTAAAATAGATGGGGAAACAGTTCAGGTCACTTGCTGTTTTCAACTGTTCGTGACCCCATGGACTGCAGCACACCAGGCTTCCCTGTCCATCACCAACTCCCAGAGTTTACTCAGACTCATGTCCATTGAGCCGGTGATGACATCCAACCATCTCATCCTCTGTCATCCCCTTCTCCTCCTGCCTTCAATCTTTCCCAGCATCAGGGTCTTTTCAAATGAGTCAGTTCTTCACATCGGGTGGCCAAAGTATTAAGAGTTTCAGCTTCAATATCAGTCCTTCCAATGAATATTCAGAACTGATCTTTAGGATGAGCTGGTTAGATCTCCTTGCAGTCCAAGGGACTCTCAAGAGTCTTCTCGCACACCACAGTTCAAAAGTATCAGTTCTTTGGCGCTCAGCTTTCTTTATAGTCCAACTCTCACATCCATACATGACAACTGGAAAAACCATAGCTTTAACTGGATGGACCTTTGTCGGCAAAGTAATGTCTCTGTTTTTTAATATGCTGTCTAGGTTGGTCATAACTTTTCTTCCAAGGAGCAAGTGTCTTTTAATTTCATGGCTGCAGTCACCATCTGCAGTGATTCTGGAGCCCCCCAAAATAAAGTCTGTCACTGTTTCCAGTTTCCCCTTCTATTTGCCATGAAGTGATGGGACCAGATGCCATGATCTTAGTTTTCTGAATGTTGAGTTTGAAGCCAACTTTTTCACTCTCCTCTTTCACTTTCATCAAGAGGCTCTTCTTCGCTTTCTGCCATAAGGTTGGTGTCATCTGCATATCTGAGGTTATTGATATTTCTCTGCAAATCCCAGCAGTCTTGATTCCAGCTTGTGCTTCATCTAGCCCAGCATTTCTCATGATGTACTCTGCATATAAGTTAAATAAGCAGGGTGACAGTACATAGCCTTGATGTACTCCTTTCCCGATTGGAACCAGTCTTCCAAATCAGACTGGAAACAATTCAATGGAAACAGTTACAGACTTTATTTTGGGGGGTTCCAAAATCACTGCAGATGGTGACTGCAGCCATGAAATTAAAAGACACTTGCTCCTTGGAAGAAAAGTTATGACCCACCTAGACAGCATATTAAAAAGCAGAGACATTACTTTGCTAACAAAGTTCTGTCTAGTTAAAGCTATGGTTTTTCCAGTTGTCATGTATGGATGTGAGAGTTGGACTATAAAGAAAGGTGACCACTAAAAAATCGATGCTTTTGAACTCTGGTGTTGGAGAAGACTCTTGAGAGTTCCATGGACTGCAAGGAGGTCCAATCAGTCAATCCTAAAGGAGATCAGTCCTGAATATTCACTGGGAGGACTGATGCTGAAACTCCAGTACTTTGGCTACTTGATGTGAAGAACTGACTCATCTGAAGAGAAGAGACCCTGATGCTGGGAAAGATTGAAGGTGGGAGGAGAAAGGGACAACAGAGGATGAGATGGTTGGATGGCATCACCGACTCAATGGACATGAGTTTGTCAACTCCAGGAGTTGGTGATGGACAGGGAAGCGTGGTGTGCTGCAGTCCATGGGCTGCAAAGATTCGGACATGACTGAGCAACTGAAGTGAACTGATCTGACATTAATAAAAGCAGCTTCTCCTGCCTGCTTTGGGCTATGACTTTTTTTTTTTTTGCCATTTCAAGTTTGGTTCCTGTCTTCTGAAGGCTGGTACTAATAAGGACTTACAGAAAGTATTTTCTAACATTTTAAGGTATCTGCGAGGCAAGATGGATGAACATGCTCAGTCCATTGCCTTCATCCACCTTCTCTACTACTTGTTTTTTTTTAAAGGATATAAGATCACTGACTCGATGGACGTGAATCTGAGTGAACTCCGGGAGTTGGTGATGGACAGGGAGGCCTGGCGTGCTGCGATTCATGGGGTCACAAAGAGTCGGACATGACTGAGCGACTGAACTGAACTGAAGAACTGCTTTTAAATTATCTGAAGCTTTATGTCTACATAATTTAAAAATTGTTATAGTTTATATAATTATGTGCCAATGGTACTTTTCTCCTAACTCAATTCTTCTAATACATTTGTGAAAGCATCATGATCGGTCACCTCATAACTCTCCCGTATCTGTACTTTGAACAGCTGTTAAAAGATATTTCTGAATTGCTACTTAAACTAATTAATTCAACAATCACAGGACCATCACTGCAGTCTGACTTGTTCCTCTACCTCACCACTCTGAAATTAAGACCCTCTGGGATAAGCTGCTCTGTAACATTTGATAAGTATTAGATATCCTTCATTTGATATTATCCATAAAGCACTTTGAAATGCCCTTCTTTAATCAAAAAAGCAACACTTAATTAGAGTGAATTAGACCTTGGTTCCTTAATTTCAGGTCCCTGGCGTTAACCCTCACCTTCTGACACGTGAAGCACTTGGGCTAATGAACATAAATTCAAACATCCGTTAGCCTTAACTCAGTCCTGTGAATTAATGGAGATGTTCCCAGTATTTAAAGATCTTCCAAGTTTATAACCAGATATACACAGACCAAAAAAACTGTAATATTCTCTACATTTTAAGATACCAACAACCACTTGTTAAAAAGTTGCATATTACTAAAGCAACCTAACTTCAAATCAAATCAAATTTTTTGGAGAAAGTCAGGTAATACTTACTGAATAACTGAAACTGCTGTCAAAACATAAAAGGGGAAAATCATATTCATTGAACCCAGATGGATCTTATGTATAACAGCATTGTCCAACAAAAAATATATGCAACCTGTGTAAGAATCAACTGAAGTATAAGATATAAAAATTATATTTTGTATAAAAATGTGTATTCTGTCACATAAAAATAGTACTGAGACGTTTCTCATAATAAGTAAGTTAGTGGTCAATTACTATTCCTTACAGCTTATTTTGAGATCAGATTTCCTCCTTTCTCTTAATGACAAAGATCAGTTTGGCCTTGGAACCTACCTACTCCCTGGGGTTCATGACTATGCACCCCATCAACATGTCCTCTCCCGATTCATTTGTAGGTATTTTAATTTGGATTTTCAGGTAAATAATCATTTTCAAATGACAGACTCATTTCTTCTAATACGTATGACTGTTACTTCCCTTTCATGTTTACCATATTGACTGGCACCTCCAAAACAAGGCTCAAATAAAGGGTAACCAAAAGCTTAATTTTAATGAGACTGGAGGTCAGGACATTTGCCATGGCTTCTGATATTTGTTATGAAATTAAGGAAGTAGCTCAGTTCTCCTTACACAGTTGATGCAGATTTGTGGAATATTCAAGACCATCAAGCTCTGTGGCTGACCTGTGCTTTCGAGACCAATGACAACCTCTGTCTTACATATCGCCCTGTCTTACAGGGAAGGGGAGGTGGACAGTGAGACGGAAGGAAGCCTTCCATGGTCACAGGGCAGCTCGCTCCCAAATGGGCCTCAGTGGGCTTCCCTCCTGATGTTCTGACCTCTGCCTCTCTGTCGTCTCCGTGACATTACAGGGGCTGATCAGGATGACCAACGGGACAGTGTGGAAATGAAGGGGTGCGGCTGTTCATAAAGACACTGCAGCTTTGCTTCCTCTTCTTCTCTCCTACCCCTCCCTCATCCTGCTCTGAGGGCAGCCAGTGGCCGTGGCATGAGGACACCCAAGGAGCCACAGAGAGGCCACGTGGCAAGGGATCAATGGACCAGCCAATGCCATGTGATTGAGCCATCCTGAAAATGCTTCCTCCACCCCGGCCAGGCCTTCTGGAGCCCTGGCTGACATTCCCACAAGAGACCTGAGCTAGAGGGCACCCATCGAAGCTGCTCCTGACCCATAGATCCTGGCATAATAAACATTTGTTTTTCAAGCTGCTGAGTTTTGGCATAATGTGTTATGTGGCAACCAATAACTAACATAGATGGTATCTGGAGAACAACTCTGAAAGATGATAGGATGGTTAGAGGGCTAAAATAATAGCAGCATGAGGATATAATCTAGTATGCCTTTAACTACATATATATATATATATATATATATTTTACCAGCAAACTCATTTCAGAGAATTTATGTCTCCCAAAGAAATGATCTAAAATGGGGAGAAAAGTCTTATGCACAAAGATGTTTAACAATATCATGTATTTACATTTTTTCTGAAAAAAGTTTATCATCTAAGATTGATGATGATGCAATAAGCATACAGAAATTAAAAATTTCATTTACAAAGTTTTAAATTAAGAAAATTAATACTAGTACTGAACACTCAAAAATACTTACTAGAAAAAAATAATAAAAATACTTATTATGTCCCAGGTTCTTTCCTGGATCTTTATATCTATTAATTTACTTGATCTTCATAATAGTCTTATGAGACTAAGTCTATTCTTAGCTCCATCCATAGGTGGAGAAACAGAGAGACATTAAGTAACTCATTCGGGTCACATAGCTCTCAGTGGGGAACCTGGAATCTGAACCTAGATAGCCTGACCCCACTGCCATTTTGCATTTTGCCATGATGGTGAGCAATGCTTCAGACATGATAGTGAGTGAAGAGCATGCCCATAGTGTGATCACAACCCTGTTAAAAACCACCCAAGGGGGAGAAATCAGCAAAAATGTTAAATGAGGATTATCTTAGGTTCACAGAATAATGGAGTTGTTGTTGTGTAGTCTCTGAATCGTGTCCCATTCTTTGGCGACCCCATGGACTGTAGCCCTCCAGGCTCCTCTGTCCGTGGGATTTTCCAGGCAGGAATACTGGAGTGGGGTGCCATTTCCTTCTCCAGGGGATCTTCCCGACCCAGGGATTGACCCTTTGGCTCCTGCATTGGCAGGTGGATTCTAAGTGGTATGCTAGTTCTCCCCAGTAGGTCCTACTGGTAAGCTGGTAAGTTTTTCACTTATTTTGGGGAAGTGATTTGAAATAAATGGTATTATAACCTTTGGGCTCAAAACATTATCACTTATCCATCTGTAAATGACATATAAAGGAGACAGTGAGTCAACGGCCAAACTGGCATTAAAACTGGGAATCTATGCTCTAGTTATAAAATCATGATTTTCTGATGTAGGTAGAGTAATCCCACTGTGGATTCGTATAATAAGGCTCCCTGAGCTGCCAGGAAAGGATAACCCTGCCTCATACACCAACATCACAACCTTTGAAGAAAAACAATTAACCAAGAATTTAAGGCTTCCCTGGTTATTCAGATAGTAAAGAATCTGCCTGCAATGTAGGAGACCTGGGTTTGATCCCTGGGTCAGGAAGATCCCCTGCAGAAGGAAATGGCAACCCACTCCAGTATTCTTGCCTGGAGAATCCTATGGACAGAAGAGCCTGGTGGGCTGTAGCCCAAGGGGTCGTGAAGAGTCAGACACAACTGAGCAACTAACACCTCTACTTCATGAGCTTGTGGCTCAGATGGTAAAGAATCTGCCTGCAATGCAGGAGACCTGGGTTCGAGATGGACATTGGCTGAGCACAGCACACAGCAGAATCGTAAGAATTTAAAGAGTAGTTCCAGGTTCCTGCCTCCAGGGCTCCTCGGCTACAGGCAGGACACAGGGGCTCACAAGACAGCAAAACGTTTCTCAGAACAGGGGGTAGGTGTCCAGAGGGGCAAGCCACAGTCTGAGGAGAACACCGCTTGTATGGAAACTTTGAAGCCAGGCACCCCATGACTGCCTCAGGGTCTGTTAACTCATTAAATGTTTGTCACCACCTGGGGAGTTAATCCAGATTGTTCTACCCTTGGGGTCTCTAAACAAGGAGCAGCCTCAAAGAGCACAGTCATTCCTGTTGGGGCTATAACCAAATTTCCTCAAGGGATTTACATTGGGAGTGGAAAAGCCAGCTTCCGCCCTGTTTTCTTCCTTTCGTACTTGCACCGTAGCACTAGAGAGAGAAGACAGTCACTTCTCGCTGGGATTCAGTACATACACACACTCTCATCTTACAACCTTACACAGCTACCTCGAATCGGACCCAAGCCGCTTCCAGTTCCACTACATTTCTTTTCTCTGGATGAGAGTAACTATTGCTTAAATTTCCTGGACGAGCTTTTATGTATTACTTCGGTTAGACACCTTTAGGGCACAAGTATTAACATTTAAGTGATTCCCTGGTGGCTCAGATGGTAAAGTTTCTGCCCACAATGTGGGAGAGCCGGGGTTCGATCCCTGGGTCCGGAAGATCCCCTGGAGAAGGAAACAGCAACCTACTCCAGTACTCTTGCCTGGAAAATTCCATGGATGGAGGAGCCTACTGGTCTACAGTCCATGGGGTCACAAAGAGTCGGACACGACTGAGTGACTTCACTTTCTTTTTCTCACATTAACAGTTAAAAAAAAAAGTCTGATTGAACAGCTCTTGTTCTTACGCTAGTAAGTGAAACTACGAAAGGACATGAGCTTGAATTGGAATCTGACAATGTTACAAAATGCACCGATCTTTAATGAGCCCCCCCCACTTTTTTTTGGTGGTGGTAGCAGGGGAGGTAGTTAACGAATTAAGCTTGTCTAACAGCCAGATCTGCCAGAAGTAAGATTCATTTCTTTCCCTTTCTTTTCAGGAGCTCTTCAAAGCAATCTCTGGCCATCTCACATTAATAATGTAAGCAAAGACCCCGGCCCAGGGGCATGGGTGGGAGCTGAGCTCCGAGGACACTCACCAGCTATGGCACCAGCCAAGAGCAGGCTTCCAGGGCTAATCTGCCCGTCTTCGTTTGCGAGGGCCGCCTTCACATGAGCATAGCACGGGAAGTAGATGGCCGAGAAAGGAATGTCCCGCAGGAAGCAAGCTTTGGCACCCTGTGCGTTTGAAAGGGAAGGGAAACCACATGAAACACATATCCCATTGAGAAGATCAAGCTTCTCTGGAACTACCCTCAGAACAAAATATTCCTGGAGAAGACCAAATGTGTACTTACAAGCTGAAAGAGGAATGGAAAAAAGTACATAGAACCCGGATTCTGCAAGTAATAAGTCAGAATTTTGTCATTTAAAGTAAAGCATTTTATTGCATGGTATGAACAAGAAGGGAGAGTTCTTCCTTATTCTAATGGTAAGGTTTTGGTGATTTGGAACTCTGCCTGCAACATTCTTTTGAATCCCTAACTGACGGCAGGTCACTGACATTTCAAGGAGGATTTGTTCTCAGAAGGTAGGCATCAACAATCAAGATGCCTCTTCGTTATACACCTGGAAGTGGGCAAATTATAGAGGTGGCAGGGGAAGGGGGTTGTTTTTTGTATTGTTTTTGAGACTCTCATGAAAATGTTGGATTTTTTCCCAGAAAAAATTACACATATGTAAAAAATTATATACCTTTTCAAGGGGTTCATGGATCCCCCAATTTATTCATGTACTTACCCTACTCTCCAGGGTCTATGAAACGTTGATAAATGCCTGTACTAAAACCTTAAAATGTTTATAATAATTCCTGTACATTTAAGAGCTCTGCGTAGAACAATTAGCAGCTAAGGCAAGGTCTTCACCAAATCATTTCTGGTGCCAAAATAATGCTATGGGGAGGCCTTGAAAATTGATGCATGCCCAGAAACATGATATAAAATTCTACCAAAAACCGCAAGACATATAATGTGTTTTAGGTAGGCTAAATGGGAAGGAAGCCCCCCTTTTCAACACCATTTCTTTCACAGATTTCTAATACCTAAAAATTTTCACCAAATTGAGAGAGTCTTCAAAGACAGGAATGAATCCATTCGATTCCACAGATCTAGCCAAGCCCAGTGACATTTATTGAGGTCTAGTGATGTTGAATCTCGGCTATTAGCCTGATGCCAGGCTTCAGTCTGTCAGAGCTCCTTAACACTACACATCTGTTATCGTAGCCTTTCCTGCTCTGACACCCGAATTACACTCCTGACTCACACTGAGCTTGTGGGTAATAAAAGCCTTAGTCTTTTTCATAGGAACTGCTATTAACGTAGGTCTACTGTAACTTAATTGATTGCCCTAAACAAGTAACATAAGCAGGGCTTTATGTTTAATCCTATTAAACTTCATCCTGGTTTGGCCCATCCTTCCAACTGGAACAAATGCTTGGAATCTGGATTCTGTCATGTTGGCTGTTCTTCAACCACCTCACCCATGGATGTGTTAATAAGCTGCCTCTCTCCACTGTGAGTACAGATATTCTAAATAAATAAATGAAGGACATATCTCTATCACATAGGGCCAATCAGCCCACACGTCTGTTAACCCCAACCTGTTAAATGACTAACGGAAAAGAAGAACCACAGAATTCACCACAGCCAAATTCCTCATTTTATACATGTGCAAAATGATGGACAGTTAACCTATCAATTGCATATTTATTAAGGGCTTTGCTGTTGACTTGCTCAAGGGACTTCCTTGGAGGCAGTGCCAGAGACGGGTCCAAAATGTAGGATGCTCGAGTTTTTGCCATCTCGCCCAGTTTTTTCAAGAGGAAAAAGTACAGTATAAGACCAGTATCCATGCAGCATTCATCCTTTCCTAATGATTTGTGTTTTTAAAGGTTAAAATCCGGGGAGTTCCTGTGTAGGGGTAATACTGTTACTCACAATATTGTTTGTCTATTTCCACTTCCTCTTCCCTATTTTGCCTCCAAACCTGCCTGTTAAGTTCTCTTCCCTATTTGCTCACAAGCAGAGTCTGTCCAGGAAACATTCAAATTAGATACCAAATGACCATCTCAAATTAAGATCAGTTAAAACTTCTTCGTGTTTGACACTCCCTCAGTATAGTAAAAAAAGCAAAGTGCCATTTTACTGACTTCCTAAACAGGTCACTTTGGAGTAATTGTTTAGAGCGATATCACTCCTCACACAAAGCCAGCTACTAATCTGTTCGTTTTTACCTATTGACCTCATCTCACGAATCTTTGCATCTACAGAACTTTAGTCTATCTGCTCTGGTAATACTACTGGTACTATTTTCCCTTTAACATATTTTCCTCTCTGATTATAAAGTATTAAGTGCTGATCTCAGACAATACAGGAGAATATTAACAATTTAAATTGCCCTTAATTTTCGAGAACAAGAGATAAACACTGCAACTACCATGTATGTTTTGGAGCATCACCTGCAAAAGTAATGGTAACAACCATCTCACATTTGCGATCATGCTCCTGTGGTTCATTTACGCCTTTTCTTCTTCTGCAACTCATGCTATCTGGGTTTCTTTCTGTGGGCGAGTGAGGGGGTAATATGGTCTAACATAGCCTTAGCCAAAATGCCTAAATTGCGTTTCTATATGCCGTTTCAAAAACTCCACCGTCACCGTGGTCTTGGCTGTCCTTGGATTAGACCCGGTATTCTCACCTTTGTCAAAGCTTTCGAATGGCTTCCCTGTCCCATCTTCCTCTCCTGGGCAGCCTGATTCCTCTCAGTGAAAGCCTCATTCATCTGATCAATCAAGGCACACCTATCACTCTGCATCTTCTCTGATGACGGTTAAGCTAGGCACATGGAGCTCTCTCACATACCTCCTCTTCATTCATTTAAACCCAAACACCACTCTTTCAAAGTAAGTAGAAAACAGACAAGGAGGGGATTCCACACGGCTCCACACTGTCTGGCCTTCCCGGGGGCAAGGTGGTAAGGAACCCATCTGCCAATGCAGGAGACTCAAGGGATGCGGGTTCAATCCTTGGGTCACGAAGATTCCCTGGAGGAGAAAATGGCAACCTACTCCAGTTTTCTTGCCTGGAGAATCCCATGGACAGAGAAGCCTGCCCATGGGGTTGTGGAGTCAGACACGACTGAGCTTGCGCACACCACACTGCCTACATCTCCTCGACGCCATCCTGAGACCGCTTCCGGCTCTTCTATCTGCTCGGATCACTGCTGCCTGCTTCAGAGGTAAACAACCGGGACCCAGAAACTACATCTGATTCAATTCAGCAAACAACAAATGCCTTGGCTCTTAGTTAGGGCCTAAGACACACTCCTGGTGACACGGATTTGGCTTTGCCAACTCCCATAGAAAACACCACAACTGAGAGGCTCGGGATACACCGACATGTGATCTGAAATGAGAAACATCCCTTACTCTGACACAGAAGAGTAAGGCGAAGTGAAGAAGCAGCTGAGTTTTCCCAAGAAGGAACTCTGCTTTCCTGAAATCATGGCAATCAGCCATGTATCACTGTGAGAACAAGAGGCTAACAAGAGGTGTAGTGTGCTTTAAGAGATGTTTGAAAACAGCTCCGGATGACTAAGAAGAAAAATGACTTGATCAAAACACAATGAACAAACAAAACCCATCGAAGGAAAAGGTGGAGCTCCACTGTGAAACACGAAAGCAAAAACGGTCGGGAATTTGTTGTCTTCTTTTCTACCAGGGATCAGACAATGTGGTCAAATAAGTTACATGTGCTGGAGCCAAGGTGAGACCTTGCAAGAGGTTTTTGATTATCTGGGAAAAAAAAAAAAGGAAGAAAAGAGAAGAGTGGAAGGAGAAAGATATTTTGCAGAACAGCCACCATCTCTGCTCCATAGAAGCAGGGATGTCTTGTCCACAAATGGAAACTTTTAAAAACTCTGCTTTCCACGGAGCAAGTTGTGAAGGGGCCCTGGGGCCTAACAGATGTACCATCCGGGCGCTAGAGGAGCAGGGAGGCAAGTTAAAGACGAAATCCTCCACTTCTACCAAAAAGGCCGACCGAAGGTTGCCTGCTTTGGGGCAGGCAGGGGAACAGGGGTTTGGGAATCCACGAGGAAATAATTATTGAAGTCCCAGGCAAAGTACCAAGTCCAGGGCAAGTGTGAGGGCCGGTGGGGATGAGGAGGTCTGTGGTCCCTGCCTCTCCCGGCACCTGCATCCTGCCCAGATTGGCACCTGCTCGGGCATCTCTTGGCAGCCACGGCTTCTCCCTAGCCACGAGGTGCCCCTCGCCTCTCTCACACGCCAGGCGTTAAAGCCCAATTCCCGAGGAAAGCTACCTCTGAAAAGGGTTGAGGGAAAAGGCACAGACTTATTAAATTTCCCTGGTCTCCTTTCTCTACCACTTCCTTCAGGTCTAGGCACAAAGGCAGGTGCTGATTTGTAAGGCTGCCTCAGGCAACACCTGACCTGTTGCTCCCGCACCTCGGACAGAGGCCAGACGTGAGGGAGGCTTTTCAAGTTCCAACAGTGAGAATGTTTCCCAGATTCACCCATTCTCCTGTCCTACATCAAAACATAAACCTGTTTGACTCGAATGCTACTTGCCCCACGTACAGTTTTTACTAAGTCGTCACCCATTCTGAACAGGCAACCTTATATTTAATAATAAAGGGAAACATTCCACGCTGCCCAAAAACCTGCGTCAGCAACACAAAATTAAGTACTTTGGCCATTAAAAAATTAATAAATGACAAAGGGTGTACCACCCAAAATAAATCTTTACTGTTCCTCCCCATAAGAAAAATCCACAGATTTCCCTGCTGTAGGCAGCCCTGCCCTCAAACATTCCCTGGCTGGCCCCGAATTTCCTTTGTACACACAGTAAAATCACTTGGGGGAAATTAATATATGAAAAATGCAATCATCTAATTTTCTTATTCTCCATTAAAGCACTCTTTCACTGAAAAGGGGAAATTATGTGTGTGTGGTTTTTTTCTTGTTAATAAAAGACCCACTAATAACACACAGAAACAGTAAAAGGCATCTTAGGGGAGACCTATATATGAATGAACTAGAATCAAAACTCAGATCTAGATTAATTATCAACTCTGGCTCCATTCCAATCCCATATTCATCCAGAGTCTCTCGATCACCATTGTATTTAATAAGGTCTAGGAACTTCACTTACCTCCGTGTTAATAGTCCATGATGGACAGGACAATTAAGACGGTTTAGAGACGCTGGCCACAGCACAGCCAGGGTAAAGGAATTATTTGTTTTGCGTCTCATTTTTTTTTCTCTTTTCCTGATGTGGACACTATGGTGAAAGCCCAAGGGAACTTTAATCAGTTCTTAAGTTGCCGGAATCATCCACCCAAGTTTACTCCGCCAGCTCTGTCTGGCATGAGATTGTCCAAAGATGTTAACACAACAGGATTTGTACTTTACACACACATACACGTTGCTATCTCCAGTGTCTTTCTCCTTCTTTGAAAGCTCTTCATCTTGGATGGCATCACACCTGCCCAATAATCCGAGGGGTGGCGGGAGGGGGGTGGGGAGTGGGGAATCCTGAAGGATGGTGGCTGATAAAGAAGTCAGGGCCAGGGCAGGTCTTTTCACATGCTAATTCCCGCCTATTCTAGCTGCACCTACAAATAGAGCTCCAAACAGACTACTTCTAATACAGGGGAAGGTAATTACACTCACAAAGGCACCTCTGTGTCAGGGCCCGGCACCAGGAGCCAGCAGGTCTGGGAGACGGAGGCTTAACAGAGACTCCTGCAGTGAATACACATTGTCTAACACGAGGGAAAACGCCAGACCAGGGGACCCTGCCGCCTGCAGCACAACAGTGGTGCACCTTGTCTGGGAAGGTTATTTAATGCCTCTGGCACCTGTAGGCAGAGCCACCCCTCTTTTCCTACCTTCCAGGTTTAGAATTTATTTGGCATGTATAATTGTATATTTTGATCCTGGAGCGACAAACAATGGGCGGCATGTCATGTCTTGATCCCTGAGCATTCCTCTTAGTTTCTCCCAAGCGAGTTAACCCTTGGGTACTCAACCTGACAGCACCTTTCCCACCCAGTCAAGGGACAGTTAAGGATTTGAAAAGGGTGCATTTCAGCATCTTAACAGAAATACCACTGGTGCCTAGCCCGTTATGTTGTGTCACTGGTGTTAAAGCCGAATCAACCAGTCAACAATCAGAGACTCCATGTAAGTGACACTGAAATTAACTTCAACTTGTATGCTGCTAAGTCACTTCAGTCGTGTCCGACTCTGTGTGACCCCATAGATGGCAGCCCACCAGGCTCCCCCGTCCCTGGGATTCTCCAGGCAAGAACCCTGGAGTGGGTTGCCATTTCCTTCTCCAGTGCATGAAAGTGAAAAGTGAAAGTGAAGTCGCTCAGTCGTGTCCGACTGTTCGCGACCCCATGGACTGCAGCCTACCAGGCTCCCCGTCCATGGGATTTTCCAGGCAAGAGTACTGGAGTGGGGTGCCATTGCCTTCTCAACGCTTATTCTTTGCTTTCTTTAGTCCAGGGACTTTTAGGATATTGGTGTCTCTTTAATTTCATTGCAGTCCTAACAAAAGCACCTTGACAACTTGAGGGATTTGGGTAGGAAATGCCACACCTGCACCAGGTGTAATTCTCTAGTCTTCTACCATTGAATGTTGCTTTGCCATCAATGATGCTCATCATTCAGATGGGATGGAGAGCTTCACTACATGGGATTTTAGTCTCAAACAAGTTTTGTTTTCTTCCCAAAGCTAATCTGTAAACTATGTCCCATGTTTTCAATTTTTCTTTCCTTTCATGCCTTCCTTGCCCCCAACTTTTCCATGCTACTCATTTACAAGTTGCATACTTTGCTTCTAGTCTCAAGGTTTAGATCCTGAAAAATTTAATATAAATACTCTGTCTGTAATCTTCACCTTCCTCTTATACTATACTTGCACATTAGACTATTTAAATTATAAGCAACTCCATCTTATGGTTATGTATTTAATTCTAGCTCAAATTACATTAAGCATTATAATTACCATTATATATAGATATTACATTTAAATTCAGGCAAAGTTATTTAGAGTAAATATTTACCACTTTCTTTGCTCTTCATCCCTTATTCCATCTCCAAACTATCATCTGGAATCACTTTCATCTTACCTGAAGTGCATTCTAGAATTTCCTTTGGGAAGGTTCTACCAATGATACGTTTTCAGAGTTTTGCTAGTCTAAAAAATATCTTTATTTTACCCTGTTCCTGGAAGACATTTTCATAGGCCATAGAATTCTAGGTTGAAAGGCTTTTTTTTCCTGTACACACTGATGATGTCATTCAAATGACCTCCAGCTTCCTCTGTTCCTGCTTCTAAGTTAGCCAACAGTTCAACTGTTCCCCTTTAAAGACAATCTGCTTTCCTCTCTAGCCACCCTTCAGCTTCTCTTCAGCTTCAGTGTTTAGCAGTTTCACTCTGATATGTCTAGTTTGGATTAATTTATTCAGATTGGGATTTGCTGTACTTCTTGAGTGTCTAGATTGATAGCTTCCAATAGTTGTAGAGAATTTTCAGCCATCATTTCCTCCCGGTTTTTGTTTATACCCATGAAACCAGCTCACAATTTCCTGTGTACCACTCTCTCTCTCTATTCCGAATAATTCTCCTATCTTCTAGTTCACTAATTCTCTCTTCAGCTGTGTTTAATTGGCTGTTAAAGGCAGAATTTTGAAATGTTGAATTTTAAATTTCGATCATCATAAATATTTTCACTTCTACATTAAAAAACATTCACTTTATAGTTACAATAATTTTGAAATTTTAAATCTTTGAAGGTTTAAAATGCTGTCAGGTTGTGTTTGCCCTCTTTTTAAAGTGTCTTGTTTCCTTGTGTGGTTTGAGAGGTTTAATAGCTGCTCATTTTCCTTGGAACCATCTATGAAAATTGTTTAACATTTGGGCTGAAGGTGGGTTCATCTTGAGAAAACTTGTGTTCTTCTCTCAGGTAGCTAGAGGCACTACCAATTCAAGATTATTTAAAAATAAATTCCTGTATCTTGAGAGCTTTCATATCACTCAAGAAACATAAATTCAGTCTGTAAACTCATGCGAGACAAGCTTGGCATTCCTGATGCTTAGGGAAGGGTTTTCCCCACCCCCTTCTCTCTCCCTCCACTCAGAAACAAAGCAATTTTCCTTGCTGTCTAGATAGTATAAGAGAGAATTAAAAAAAGCTTTTTTTACTCAACTACACTTCATTTACAATACTGCATTAATTTTAGGTGTACATCAAAGTGATTCAGTTATACACACACACACACACACAAGCACATCTATGTGCAACTCTTCTCAAAGAGGATGAGAAGAGGTAGACTGCATTCAAAGAAATAGTAAAAATATATCATCTCCAATGTGGATCTATATCTGAATTCTGCCAGCTCCACATCAATGGCCAGGATACTGCAAGAGCAAGAGTACAGGCTGCAGAGTCAGAAACCTGGGCTCAGATCATTACTCTGCCACTTAACTACAGTATGTTGGGCAAAGTTCTTAAAACCTCTGCACCTCAAGTTCCTCTCCAAAACCAGTGAGGAACATTTGTACTGACATAAGATTTAATTTAAATCCAATGATTAATATAAAGTGCCTAGTACAAGCATCTTCAATTAAAAAAGGGATGCTATAAAGATAATTACTATTATCAATGAAAAGCACACTGTCCTGTCAGAGAGGAAGATAGAAATAGTTGACATATTCTTTAAAAAGCTGGCAGCTGGCGTACGACTCCTATATGGTTTCTACATGAATCACGGCGAGAGTTTACCAGGCTAAGAGCAAATCTTTTATTTGGTAAAAGACCTAATTCTATCAAGTAAATTTAAAGACGTTTGCTACACTGGTCACACCCCACATAGGGTCTGGCTGTCACGAGACATATCTCCTTTACTGTATACTCAGTGCATATCTCTCAGGTTAGCTACCTTTTAAACGCAGACCATGGTCAAAATTAGAAACGAGAGAAATGAAAGAACAAATTATAAGAAATGTACCTATCACTTCTGGAAAATATATTCAGAGCCCTCTACAAACAGTGGATTGGTAGCATCGTTTTCAGTACTTCTAAATATAAAGGACAGCAAATTATAGTCCAAAAGTTAAGCTAAAATTTAAAAAGTGCTTTGTTGAAACTAATCCTGCAGGTACTTCGCAAAAAAAAACAAAGAAACAACAAAATAAAAATACTAACTTGATAAAAATGTTTGCCTCTAGAAAGACAGGTTACCCATAGCATGAGGCTAGGAGATTAATGTTCTGTTATTACATACCTTTTTATAGATGAACTTTCTTTTAAAAACTATACTACCTGTTAACATTAACTTTTGAAAGAACTTTACGGCACTGGAATATTCTCTCACCTCCCTTAACACTCATCACTCTGAAGGCAATGAGGCCACCCTCATCTACATAACTCAGCACACCTCATAGAAGGTCAGCCCTCAACAAATATTTGGTCAATGAATGGAAGAATGATAAAAAACCCAACCCATTTCTAATATTTTAAAGGATCTTTTTCTAGTTCTATTCAGCACATTCAGTTCCTTTAGGCATCATTTAGTAAAAAATATTTTTCACAGTATCTCCCTTTATTTGCTGTTATAAGTGTAGATACTAGTAATATCCCCTTTTTACAGATAATGCATCTGAAATGTAGGAACAGAGAGATTTTAAACACATTTTCCTCCAGTTTATTTTCTTTTAATGCAAACTTCTAAGCACAATATGGACAGTATTACATCATTTTGAATATTAGACACAAGTTCACACCACATTAGATAAAAAACCTGGCCTCTTGATGTACTTGATACTCCTTAATTCCTAAAATTTTGCCTTTTAATAGGACAAAATGTCCCAAATGTTCATTTTATGGCAGATGTTAATGACAAAGTTGTCAGGAAGGCATAAAGTTATTTTCCAATACTATCATTTGGATAGCCACTTGGCTGTCAGATTATGTGTCTCTCTGCAAGGCAGGCAGACTGCACACTGCTACATTGGTCAATACAAGAGTTAAGGAAACAGAACTGCCTCACAATGGATAATTTTAATTTCTATAAAGAGCTGATAGAAGATCAAAGATAACGTGCTTATTCTAAACAACAAAACAAAGCAAAATTGAGTCATTCTATCTAACGTTTTAAAAAAGCATTTGGTATTAAAAGCAACTAGGAAGAAAATGACCCTTTAACTACCCTAGCCTAAACTATCACACAATTCATGGCATTTAGTGACTTCTCATCCCAGGGACGGGGGAGCCTGGTGGGCTGCCGTCTTTGGGGTCGCACAGAGTTGGACACAATTGAAGCGACTTAACAGCAGCAGCAGTTCTTTTCATTTCCATTTCCTTAGCAAGCAAGTGTCAACAATGACACCAGACCTGTGCACTGCTCCATATCTGTGCACAGCACGGAACCTTGTCTTTAGACTTCCTTGCATTATCTATCAGGCAGAGGCTTTCTCTTACCCGCTTTGATATCTCTGTGTGATACCTTGCGTTCCACAGAGAGATTGCACTGAGTCTGAAACCCAGCCTCCCACTTCCTTATAAGGTATAGGACCTTAGAAAAATTACCTAAACCCATCACGAGTTCCTTTCCTCAACGGTAACTTGGAACTGCTTAAAAACAAAACAACTATCTGCATCATAGGCTGTAAGTAATTGTTAGTCGCTCAGTCATGTCCAACTCTGCGACCCCCTAGACCATAGCCTGCCGGGCTCCTCTGTCCATGGAATTCTCCAGGCAAGAATACTGGAGTGGGTTACCATTTCCTTGTCCAGAAGAAGTTCCCGACCCAGGAATCAAGCCCGGGTCTCCTGCATTGTAGGTGGATTCTTTACTGTCTGGGCCATCAGGGGAGCCCATCATAGGCTGTAATAGGGATTAAACGATGTAAACTGTATAAAGTGCTAAGTTAGAGGCCTAGCTCAGAGTGAGCGTTGGCCCTAAAGAGCTTGTGTGCACACATTAACACACTCACTCACACACATACACACCTAAGACTGGACCCTGCTTCTGCCCCTCCTGAAAGTCCTAGCACCATATTTGACCCTGCTATATTTTCAGATTTTTCAAATCCTTCCATCGTCAGTGACTCTTCTGTCTACAGACAGGCATGGTTCTCCCAACAAAATTTAAACAACAACAACAACAACAACAATAAATCTCCCAACCTCTTCTCCCTGCTAACATTACTGCTCGGCTCCATTTTTTCTTCCAGTTGCTGTATGCTTTCCCTTTCGTTTTTGCACAGTAAAATCTTTAGGCTGAGTGGTTTGAATCTGTGAATATTTTCTCCTCCAGATTTCTAGCTCTGCCAGTCTCCTTAAATTGATTTCTGAAAGATAACCAGTGACTTCCATCTTTCAGTTCACAGTCCTTTTCTTGGACTTCAGTCCCCTGGTCTCTGCAGGACTTGAAAAGCACTCACTTCTTTCTCCTCCACTTCCAGCTCGTCACTCCTGGGGCTCCCACCTGTTCCTCCCAGTTCTCCACTGGACAGCTGTTTCTACTACCCTCTGCCCCACACTTACTTATCCCTGCACCCAAATGAGGGCCGTTGTCGAGTTCCACAATTGGTGTCCCATCAGTTTGGGGGTCTTACCCACTCTCATAGCCTCTTGCACGCACATGACCCCTAAAGAACATCTCAAGCCCCCATCCTCTGACAAGGCTCGAGCCCTACATTCAGCGGGTAGAATAAGAACACCACCAGAAAGGGGGTCAGGAGAAGTCTCGGTCCTAGCCGTGCCTCCACCTGCCAATCACCTAGCAGATTCTCCTGAGATTTCTGTGTTTTGATTCCTCAGTTAAAAAGGTAACACCAAACAGAAGGTTTTTTTAAGGTCTCTTGCAGCTTGTCAAATATTATGAAATTACAAAATTCACAGTATCATCAGCCACCCAGGTGCTCAAGCCAGAAATCTGGCTTTTAATCTTCCTATACTTTTCTTGTTTCATTACTTTCTAAGACTCAGTAAGTCTAACTCTCACATACCTTTTAAACAGATCACCTGCCCCCCAAAACACACCCATCCACCCCCCCCCACCCCAACACCATCGCTCCCTAGTTTAGGCCACGGTCATCCCTCCTCCCCGCCATCCCCAGCCTTCCTCTTGCTCTTGAACACGGCACTCTCTACACTGATGCTGGATGACCCCTCCTCAAACACAAACCCGATCATGCCACTTGTCTCTCCTTCCCCCTGGCTAACTACGCCTCATCTTTCAATGCCGTCTCCCCTCTGGAAGCCTTCCTGGCTTTCTTGCTATGCGTCAGCTCCATCTCTGTTAGAACGGGGCACGGCTGACCCTCTGACAGCCCTTCTCAACTGCACATGTCGTAGTTCAACGATCTCGTTACTTGTCTGACTGCTCCCACAAGATGGTAAACTACTTATTAAACCCTGCATTAGGGATGCCCTGGTGGCTGAATGGTAAAGAATCCACCTGCCAATGCTGGAGCCTCGGGTTCGATCCCTGGTCCAGGAAGATCCCACAAGCCACAGAGCAACTGAGCCCGTGCGCCGCCAACTACGGAGCCTGTGGGTCGTAACTACTGAGGCCTGTGTGCCTAGAACCCATGCCCTGCCACAGGAGAAGCCCAACACACTGCAGCTGGAAGGGGGACCCCACTTGACGCAGCTGGAGGAAAGCCCACGCAGATGCAAGCAAACGAAGTCTGCAAGCCCAACGAAGACGCGAGCAAACCCAAATGAATAAATCATTTTAAAAGTATGCACTAGAATTCACTCCCATATTCCCAGTGCACAGGGCAAAGCTTGTGGATAAATAAACGGAGGCCTCAGAGTTCGGGAAAGCACTCTCTCACCTAATCTGCTATTTCCTTCATCTTCAGCTGCCCCAGTATCCTAGTTGTCTTTGGTCATTACTTGCCAACTTATCCTCTTTCTGTGCTTTCATATCCTTGCTATATGGCAACACCTGGCTTTTGCTTACCATTCATTTGCTCGACGAATACCGATCAAATGTCTACTCTTGCACCAGAGGCTGTCACAAGGACGCAGCAGTGAGCAAGTGAGGTCTCTTCTATCCCAGTTCACTTTGGAGGAGGAGAGACAAGAGGGGAGGGTCAGGCGGTGATGGGCCACTTAGAGACCCGGAGGAGGGGATGTGACAGCCAGGGACGGGGTGTCCTTCCAAGCAGGTATCCGAGGAGCCAAGATGTGAGGGGAAGGGCCTTCAGGCCACTGAAAATGAAGGGATGAGCCTGAAGGATCTGAAGAGGAAAGGCGGCCAGTGTAGTGAGCAGAGTAGGCGGTTGGAGGGGGTGGGGTGGCCGGGGCGCAGGGCGGAGAGGAAGGGCTGGCAGGGAAGGGGCCGGGGCTGGGGTCTACATGCAGCAGCACAGACGCTGCTGGACAGGTTTCCACCAGAGACGTGGTTTCTGTCGGGCACACTAGCCTCCTCTTGCCTCTGGTTTCTTCTCAAATATCATCAGCTTAGAGATGCTCTTCTGACCACTCTATTATGTCCGAGTCATGTATGGATGTGAGAGTTGGAACATAAAGAAAGCTGAGCACCGAAGAATTGATGCTTTTGAACTGTGGTGTTGGAGAAGACTCTTGAGAGTCCCTTGGACTGCAAGGAGATCCAACCAGTCCATTCTAAAGGAGATCAGTCCTGGGTGTTCATTGGAAGGCCTGATGCTGAAGCTGAAACTCCAATACTCTGGCCACCTCATGCGAAGAACTGACTCATTTGAAAAGACCTGAGGCTGGGAAAGATTGGGGGCAGGAGGAGAAGGGGACAACAGAGGATGAGATGGTTGGATGGCATCACCAACTCAATGGACATGAGTTTGGGTGAACTCCGGGAGTTGGTGATGGACAGGGAGGCCTGGCGTGCTGCGGTTCATGGGGTCGCAAAGAGTCGGACACGGCTGAGCAACTGAACTGAACTGAACTGCAATTCCATGGACTGGGATCCACCAGGCTCCTCTGTCCATGGAATTCTCCAGGCAAGAATACTGGAGTGGGTAGCCATTTCCTTCTCCAGGAGATCTTCCGACCCAGGGACTGGACCTGGGTCTCCTGCATTGCAGGCAGATTCTTTCCCATCTGAACTAGGGAAGCCCTATTACAAGTATGCCCACCCCCACCCCCACTTTCATCTGGAGTCGGCCCTTCTCCAGCCCTTCATCCTGCCTCCTGTTTCTTCAAGGTTCTCAGCCTCACTTGATGTCATACAGTCTTCTGAACGGCTGACTTCTTTTACCCACATGAGTGTCAGTGGGGACTTGGCTTTTCCTAGAGACATTCTAAACGACTATACCAGTGCCAGGCACACAGTCAGAATGAGTTAATCTGACTTACATTTTAAATTTAGATCACTCTGGCTTCTGTGGGAACTATGGACTTGAGGGAGTCAAGAAACAGAGAAACCCACAAGGAGGCTTTCACAGAGCTTCAGGTGAAAGAGATGGATGGATGAATTACTGCTTTGGTGGTTGTAAAGCCATATAAACATCCCCTGATATTAGAAAATTAGCATGGCACGATGTCCTCCAAGTCATGACTAAACACTTGTTTTCCTTATGTGGGGCTAAGAACTCATAAGAGCAGGTATTTTTATAAACTGCTATCTTGAGAAATTACTCTGACGTATTTGTATATTGCTAACATTAAAGTGATAAACTGATGGGATTTGACAAAATCTACTAATGCTAACAACTGCACATGCCCCTTGACCTAACAATTTCATTGCTAGGGATTCATTGTATTTATTCACAAAAGTATATCACAATATCTGCAGGGATATTCACTCTGTCATTGCTTGTAATGTCCCCAAACTAGAAACAAGTATTCATCAGTAAGAGACTGCTTAAAAAAAAAACAAAAAAAAAACCTGTATACAGTTATTAATGAGAAAAGAGCATTAAGATACACTGTGCTCAGATGGATTTTGTTTTTGTTAAAAAACAGATATAACATTGATGTGTGTGTGTGTGTGTGTGTGTGTGTGTACAATTTGTGATAGGAGAGAGAGAGAGCGGAGAGAAATAAATAAAAATTTAAATTATTTATAAAAATATATGCAGTGGTAATCTTTTGAAGACAAAATAGAATGGTAAGGAGTAAAGAGGAAATTTTACTTTCTCACAGACATTTATGAATTATTTGATTTTGTTTTGAAACAGGCTTGTATTTTACTTTAAAAGACCAAACAATATCCCTTTGAGATAACTAGCAGAATAATCAAGTCTAGAGGTCTCTTCAACAAAAGAAGACATACCAAGGGGCATTTCATACAAAAGTAGGCACAATAAAGGACAGAAATGGTATGGACCTAACAGAAGCAGAAGATATTAAGAAGAGGTGGCAAGAATACACGGAAGAACTGTACAAAAAAGATCTTCACGACCCAGATAATCACGATGGTGTGATCACTCACCTAGAGCCAGACATCCTGGAATGTGAAGTCAAGTGGGTCTTAGGAAGCATCACTACGAACAAAGTTAGTGGAGGTGATGGAATTCCAGTTGAGCTCTTTCAAAACCTGAACGATGATGCTGTGAAAGTGCTGCACTCAATATGCCAACAAATTTGGAAAACTCAGCAGTGGTCACAGGATTGGAAAAGGTCAGTTTTCACTTCAACCCCAAAGAAAGGCCATGCCAAAGAATGCTCAAACTACTGCACAACTGTACTCATCTCACATGCTAGCAAAGTAATGCTCAAAACTCTCTAAGCTAGGCTTCAACAGTACATGAACTATGAACTTCGAGATGTTCAAGCTGGATTTAGAAAAGGCAGAGGAACCAGAAATCAAATTGCCAACACCTGTTAGATCAAAAAAGCAAGAGAGTTCCAGGAAAACATCTATTTCTGCTTTATCGACTACACCAAAGCCTTTGACTGTGTGCATCACAACAAACTGTGGAAAATTCTTAAAGAGACAGGAATAGCAGGCCACCTTCCCTGC
The DNA here is from genome assembly GCF_042477335.2 of Ovis canadensis. Taxonomy (NCBI): domain Eukaryota; kingdom Metazoa; phylum Chordata; class Mammalia; order Artiodactyla; family Bovidae; genus Ovis; species Ovis canadensis. The sequence goes on from NC_091248.1 coordinate 27,916,222, forward strand.
CTCCTGAGAAACCTGTATGCGGGTCAAGAAGCAACAGCTAGAACTGGACTGGCTCAAAATTGGGAAAGGAGTATGTCAAGGCTGTATAGTGTCACCCTGCTTATTTAACTAATATGCAGAGTACATCATGTGAAATGCTGGGCTGGATGAAGCACAAGCTGGAATCAAGATTGCAGGGAGAAATATTAATAACCTCAAATATGAAGATGACACCACTCTTATGACAGAAAGTAAAGAGGAACTAAAGAGCGTCTTGATAAAAGTGAAAGAGGAGAGTGATAAGCCGGCTTAAAACTCAACATTAAGAAAACGAAGACCATGGCATCCAGTCCTGTCACTTCATGGCATACAAATGGGAACCAATTGAAACAGTGACAGACTTTATTTTCCTGGGCTCTAAAATCACTGCAGATGGTGACTGCAACCATGAAATTAAAAGACACCTGCTCCTTGGAAGAAAAGCTATGACCAACCTAGACAGCATATTCAAAAGCATAGACATTACTTTGCTGACAAAGGTCTGTATAGTCAAAGTTACAGTTTTTCCAGTAGTCATATATGGATGTGAGAATTGGAGCATAAAGCTGAGAAGTCAAAAATTGATGTTTTTGAACTGTGGTGTTGGAGAAAACTCTTGAAGGTCCCTTGGACTGCAAGGAGATCCAACCAGTCAATCCTAAAGGAAATCAGTCCTGAATATTCATTGGAAGGACTGATGCTGAAGCTCTAATACTTCAGCTACATGATGCAAAGAACTGACCTGTTAGAAGAGAACCTGATGCTGGTAAAGATTGAAGGCAGGAGGAGAAGGGGATGACAGAGGATGAGATGGCTGGATGGCATCATCGACTCGATGGACATGAGTGTGCACAAGCTCTGGGAGCTACTGGTGGACAGGGAAGCCTGGCATGCTGCAGTATCCATGGGGTCGCAGAGTCGGACAGGACTGAGCGACTGAACTGAACTGAATCGAGAACTGTTTCATTACTTCCTTTCTGATTTTATGAACAGTAGCTCCAATAACTCCTTTACATACACGCTTCGAATGAGAACACATATACAACATCCAGGAATTTGGATGGAATATACAGCTGAATGTGAAACCTGTGCACACAGAGGACCAACTGTATTCATTATTCTACACCATTTTATATACGGGACTTGAGCATCTGTCCCCACGGGTACTGAAGGGACCTCTCACTCTGTCAAATGCAGTGGGGCAGAGACCTTTGATTAGAAAACAGCAGACAGGGCTCAGATTCCTAGGTGACTTTCCATGCTAGATGGAAGTGTTTAATTTGCAATTACACAATCTGGAAACAATTTTCAACAAAGCTTGATGGATCTTTACCATCACTGCTTCACTGACCACTTTTTGTTCTCAAAAAGGGCCATGAATTATTCCATTGCTTCATAAGGAAGCATCTTTCAGTCTATCTTAGCTGTGCTGCCATTTAACATTAAGTAAATCCTATTTCATTAAGAGGGTGCAATCTATGCCCTAATAAACCTCTGTTGGCACCTAAGGAAAAGCAATAATCAAAAGTAGATACGTATCGCTTATCTATATAGAATTTATTTTGCTTATACTTTAGTTACCTAATGAAAGGGAAACACCAACTCATGGTTTCTTAAGAAAAGTAGTATATGTTGTAGATTTTTAAAAACTACATTATATTCAAATAGCTCTTTTAAGGACAATTAATTATCCTGCCTTTACTTCAATTACCTGTGGACTCTGAGCTATAACTCTCTAAATGTTACCAAAATGGGGGCGGTGGGGGGTGCTTTGTTTATAGAGTCCGCTTCTATCTAAACTATTTCTAGCTTTAGGAATGTGAAATGTTTACCACATCCACATTTTTTTTCAGTTGCAAATGTATATCCAAAGCAACTATTCTAATTACCTTTTACTGGGGAAGTCACAGTTAGAATAGCTGGGTATTTTGCAAGTCAATTCAGGAGAAAAACAGAAAGCCTGGTTAAGTCCAATTAAGTGAGGTTAAACACTGCAGGTCTAAACACACAGACAGAGCCTCCCCTCACCCCTCCTAGATCCCACATTGTCATGTTAACAACAGCAAACAAAAGGTGCAATGGAAGGAAAAATGAAGACTATCTGTTCCACCCCAAACTAGGATAGAGGTCCTCTTTTTCCAGACCCACCCAGAGGAACACTGAACCAGATTTAACAGTATTAGTCACCCCAGGTCACTGACAATTTTCTACTTGGCACCAAGACTAGAAACAGAAAACTTGAGCACTGAAAAGAGGTATGCTGAAGCTACGACTTGGCACAGTACACAGAGATGCTGAAGCTGCGAACGTCGCTCGGGCACGTCCGACTCTCTGCGGCCCCTCGGACTAGCCTGCCAGGCTCCTCAGTCTGTGGCATTCTCCAGGCCAGAATACTGGAGTGGGTAGCTGTTCCCTTCTCCAGGGCATCTTCCAGACCCAGCAATAGAACTGGGGTCTCCTGCATTGCAGGTGGATTTTTTTTACCAGCTGAGCTACCAGGGAAGCCCTAAAAAAAGAAATTTTTAAAAAATTTTATTTATTTGGCTGCACCGGGTCTTAGTTGAGGCATGTAGGATCTTTGATCTTTGTTGCTGCATGTGGGATCTAGTTCCCTGACCAGGGGTCAAACCTGGGCTCCCAGCACTAGGAGCATGCCGCTTTAGCCACTGGGCCCTCAGGGAAGTCCCTTTACTCAGTCGTGTCCAACTCTTGGCGACCCCACGGACTGTAGCCCCAAAGACCCCTTTGTCCATGGGGATTCTCCAGGCAATGCCCCTCCAAGGCAGGATCTGGAATCAATAGAGATTTCTGACCAGGGAGGATTGGGGCAAAGTAGATAAGCCCAGAGAAAAGGAAACTCACGGGAAAGAAAACCTAAGGCTGGAAAGCGGGACAAAACAAATGAGAATGAGCCAGGGTGGCGACACAGCCCAATCAGACTGAGTGGAGAAGGGTACTTGCTGATCTGCTGAGGACACCCGTGGCCAGCAGAATGGAAGGGTCTGACTGCCAGGTCATTCTCTCTCCAGGCAATCAAGTTTCCAGAAGCTCAAAGCTCAAATTGTTAGTGACTTCACTTGGTAATTACCAATACACCGAAAGCAGTGTTTTGAAAAGCAGCAGCCAGGCCTGTGGAATGCCTCTGAACTAGATTAAGCCACCAGGCTAGTAATTAAACTAACTTTATATGGGAGAGGTCTCTTGCTCAAACTTGAGCAATCCCGCTCATGTCAAGAAAGCCATTTTAGCACAAAAGTGGAAACAAGAAACTTTTGAGCCTCAATTTCAGCTCAGATACCACCGTTGGCACCTCTATTCTCCTAACTACAAAATTAGGAGACTGACTCCTTCCAAGGGGCGTTAAAGAGGATTAAGATTATGAAATACTATGAAGATGAAAAGGACTGAGTCTGAGTCTTGAAAAATTTGCAGGTAGTTTAACAGTCTCTGTTTCTGTGTCAGCAAACACGTTTTTACCATTTTATCCATCTAGACATTTCGATAGCAGTCATTGCCATAGCACCTAAGTGCTTTTTACCAGACAAGCCACTGAAAGACTGCTTGGCATCTTGTCAAAATGACATGCTGCTATATCATGTGGAAGTCTGCATGAGCCTAAAAATTCAGAACAGAAGATGACTTTTCTTCAAATTGATGATGAATGCTTTGCCTCATGACAATACTGTTTATTTCTTACAGCTGGATCACAATTTGGTAAATGAAACAGCTATCACATTGTGTTCCACTGCACGATCACACTGAGCATTTTAAGCGCTACTTAAAAAAAAAAACTAGCTTAGGACTTGCCTGGTGGCTCAGTGGGTGAAGAACCTGCCTGCCAGTGCAGGGCTTTGAGACACGGGTTTTGATCCCTGATCCAGGAAGATCCCACATGGCACAGAGCAACTAAGCCCAAGAGCCACAACTACTGAGCCCACGGCTGCAACTCCTGAAGCCCAGGTGCCCCAGAGCCGGTGCTCCACAACAAGCAAAGCCACAGCAGCGAGAAGCCTGGACACCACGGCTAGAAAGTAGCCCCTGCTCGCTGGAGAAAGGCCCGCAGAGCAATGATCGAGTATCATGTGACGCCCTCTTAGTGTTTTGGGAAGACCGTGTTCTCCTTGCCCCCTTCCCGTGCTGAGGAAGGCACAGTTGTGTCTCTTTAACTGGACACCTCTTGACTTTCACTTCGTGGCTGCCTTCGTGTGCTTGGCTTTGAGTCTTGTGGTGGCAGTTGATTGCGCTTCAAGGAATGTTTGTCACTATAGCATGAGGACTTGGGGGAGGCCAACAGGAGTCTCTCTGTTGGACCAGGTCTCTGGTGTTGACTCTCTTTTAGCCTCCACGTGAAGGAAGCAGAGCCTGACCCAAGTCCTCCCAGGCAGGCACTGTATTTTGATAGACCCAGCACGGCCAAAAATACATACATAAATAAAATTACTTAAAAAAAAAAATCAGCATGTTTATTCTTAAACACTACAAGATGTCCACACAAAAGGCGAGGTTCTCCCCCAAACACTAAGAGGGCATCACCTAATATTTGATCCTCACAAAGTCTCAGATCTTCAAGTACTCTTCCCACTACTTGACCTTGAGAAGTACGGAGTTCCAGGTGAGGAAGGCAGACTTGCTTGAAACAACCTCGGTTATCACTCACACTGACTGTTTACCAAGGTCACCTAAAAAACTGAGTTGAAAAGGATAAAAAGAATATTCCTAGGGGATACTTCTATAAATGCTGTGCTGAATGGCAAAACTAGGCATTGAAAGTTCACTTGCAAAAGCAGTATGGTACACATGGACCATTTATATCCATTCAGGATAAATTGGGAATAGAAAAGAAAAAGGAACAACTCTAATGCTATGTGTCTGTGGGACAAGGTTTCCTGGGCCAGTATTATACAACGTCCAAAAGGCCTTCCTCTTGCCAGCGTGGGATGAAAATGAAGATGGCAGGCTTGGCAAAACCGTATGAACTGCTGATTTGAAATGTGGAGTAAGTGGTGATCATGAAGCGGGTTCAAAACTCATATGAAGAATTAAATTTTTCTAGATATGTTTACATAGAAAAAAGCTACATTAATACTATACAGTGTGATTTTATATATCTACATGTAAACAAATGAAAGATATTTTAAGTAGACATTTGACTTACCTTCTTAAATCCCTGAAGGTTTACTTATTCAAACTGGCCATGAAACTGCTTTTTAAAAATCTTCTCATTGAAAAACAGTGAACACCTTATGTTTGATGAAGCCTTATAGCAGGACATAATATAAAGCTTAGTTCTAGTTCATTACAACTTATTTGGCAGAAAAGTGTAAATAACAAATTTGAAGAATTTCTAAAGTTTTTGTTTTGTAATTGTTCTCAAAATCTATTTCCTTAATGATAAATGGCTAGCATGAAAAACAGTTGTGACAAGGCACACATGTGGATAGGTTTGGAACATAAATTCCTGATCTAGCACGGGCTTCACATGTGGGGGTAAACGGAACTCAGCCCATCTCCCTTGCAAGATGGCACCCCGTGAGCCTGGCAGCTGCCATTTGTGGGCAGCGGAGCTGAGAACCAGATTTTTACATCAGTAACGACTCGATGGACATGGGTTTGGGTGTACTCTGGGAGTTGGTGATGGACAGGGAGGCCTGGTGTGCTGTGGTTCATGGGGTTGCAAAGAGTCGACCCCATGAGTCGACCTCGCGACTGAGCAACTGAACTGAACTGAAAGTGAACAGATCCAAACAAAACTCTAGCCAGTGCCGTGGCAAACTGTGTGCGGGGATCACGGCTTCATATTCATCCTTGATTTATGCCTTCTAAGGACAGCTACTTGGCAGATGCCAGGAAGGGACACCTCTCCCTAACAGGCATTAAGATGCCCTATGAGCTCTGGCAGAAGACCTTCTCCAGGTACACGAATGTGAGGAATCAATTTCACACCAATGAACACCCACTACTGTAGGAGATGAGCATGCGCTCCAAGAAATGACTAACAGGACTTACCTTGTAGATCCCGAAGAAGCCCAAGTCCCTGACGACGGACAGCGCGCTGACTCGGGGCCCCGTGGTGATCTCTCCAGCCACTTGCAGACGGATCTTGACAATTTCCAAAGGGTTGGTGAAAATCACCTGGGAGCCCCCTGCCTAAAAAAGGAGGAAAAGAAAAGATTTAGTATAAAGCAGGGTGGTTCAGGAAGAGATGAGTGATTCTCCTCAAAGGAGCGCAGAATATTCTATTCTCAATAGACTGGAGTTTCAATTCTTGCCCCAACAATTAAAACAGCGATTATGAGTCTGAATCAAAATACAGTGCCTGCCTGGGAGGACTTGAGTCAGGCTCTGTTTCCTTCACGTGGAGGCTGAAAGACAGCCAACACCAGAGACCTGGTCCAACACAGAGAGGCTCCTGTTGGCCTCCCCCAAGTCCTCACGCTACAGTGACAAACATTCCTTGAAGCGTAATCAACTGCCACCACAAGACTCAAAGCCAAGCACACGAAGGCAGCCACGAAGTGAAAGTCAAGAGGTGTCCAGTTAAAGAGACAATGACTGTGCCTTCCTCAGCACGGGAAGGGGGCAAGGAGAACACGGGCTTTCCCATGATTTTTTTTTTTTTTTAATAAATACTTCACAATTCTATTACTATTTCAAAAATTGCCAGAGAACAGACAAACTTAGATGAAAGCTATTTTACTTCTCTTAAAAAATCAGATCCCTCATCAAACACCATTTTATGGACTTAGGTATCATTATATTTTATTTCTGTATTAACCTGAGTATAGAATTGTTCTTTTCATATAAGATACATATTAAATTAGTAAAAAAAATATGCATTAAATCAATTACAGCCAGAACTACGAACAACATGTGTTCATTCTGGCAAATGGCTGGATGCCACACCTCCAAGATCATCTGTGGAAATCTCTAAAGTGTACACTCTAAGGGAAATTTTAAGCTATTTTGAAGCTATAAGCCTATATTTATTATAAGCAATCACATTCTTACTATACTTCAACTTGTTATTCCTTGTCTCAAACTTATTACATTTTTATATCTTCCAAACTAAGGCTGACACACGCATGTAGTTCAGAATCTTCATTACGCAGCCACATCACCAAACCAGACCACAGACACGGTGCTGACGTTTACAGCTTAGCAGATGCTATTGTGGTAACAGGCACAGTTTGGGTCAATTTCATACCAAACTACTTCTTGCTAGAGTCTTTGATCCTACCAACGTGTGTGCCCTCAGAAAATGGCTTGTATTAATCAAAACCAGTTATAGGAATGGCCTCTGAAGTATTGTTTAATACCTGGAAATAAAAATCAGAAACAACATAAATATGCAGTGGGAAGGGACAGAATAAATGCCCTTGAGTATATGCCTGCAATGAGATATTATGCTGCCAATAAGAATAAGGTGGGAGATACTCAATACGCCTTATGAAGCAAAAACTCTCAGATGTGCAAACACACGCATGCCTCTCTCCCTGCTATCCCTGACCATCACGTAGCAGAGATACAGATGGTTTATTTTCTTTTCTGCTATATTTTTTGTTTCCTCCACATAGACCATGTCATGCTTCCATAAAGAAAAATAAATATTGCTGCATAACTTATCTAATACGAGAGGTAATGTTAACCAAAAAAACAAAAAACAAAGAAAAATGTTCATCCTTTAACTGTCTGAATCAAATCATTTTTCCATTTTTACCAAACTTAGTCAAGACACACATTCTTAAAAACAGTCTAGGATGTTCCCCTCTCCCCACATATAAACTATGGAGAAGTCTGTCTAGACAGCCACCGACTCCCTGTCTGTACTTGCTTATCTCATGTTTCACCCATCATCTTCATCTCTCCTGGGTGACTTAGGAAGTTGTAGAGAAAACCTGGTTTGGATTCATGAAAAGCCCCACAGAAGGCCCCCCTCTAGAGGGGAAGGAGAGCCTGCTGGGGTCTTCTGCCCACACGAAGCCATGCTGCTTCCCCTGCTCTAGGGCTCGGAACAGCCACACCTTGCTCACACGCCTGCAACCTGCAGGTGGGCCAGAAGACCCAACCCTGCCTGTCTACAGCCCTGGAATATTTTGTGAGTTTGCACCTGCATCTTTCCAAGTGACAGGGAGGGAGCTGCCTAAGGGAGGCAAAACGAGCTGAAAGGGACCTGGCCTGATACCAGGGCTGAGGGCATAGTAAAGGACTGTGTTTGTGCTTCTGGACTTGAGTTTTCATGTTGCGAAGATAAATAAAAATTGAAAAACTGTTCCATGGGGCAGATCTACTGGGAAGGATTTGCTGAGCTGGAATTAGCCTGAGGCTGACTTTTAAAAGTTCAAAAGCAGGGAAGACCATGTCCACCAAGGGTAGAATAGAGAGCAGTCAGCACACATGTACTTGGATCTTCTAGAAGAACAGAACAGAACTCCAACGCACACTCACCACGTGCTGCCAAGAGCGGTTAAGGGGCAGCTGAGTGTCACGTGTGACGACAGAGCCTCGGTCACTGCTAGTCGAACCATCTCACTTGTCAGAGGATCAAAGAGATGGCGAATGTACAGCAGCCGGCACGGTGCTCAGCGATTCTAAACACACTGGTTTCCCTTCCTCCAGCTCTCAGGCTGATGACTGTCCTCCCTGGTGGCATGCTATGGCTGCTTGAAGAGCTTTTCAAAAGCAGTGACTCCTAGATCTTACTGTTGGCAAATTAAATGAGAATTTCTGCATCTGCCCCTCCCTATGTGATTAAAATGTGCAGTGAGAGTTGAGAACCATTTCACTTCACTACATCATCTCTAGGCTGCCTTTCAACTCTGAGAGGCTGCTTAAAGGGCTTAAGGCTTTGATTCCTAATTCTAGTTTTCTACATACTTTCAGAGAGTAACATTTACATGTTTTACATCTGAACTTCTAACAAACCTTTTATACATATCCAAGTAGTAATAACATTATTAAAGGTTATGATGTTTAGGTATAGAATTGCTATCTTATTCATTACCTTTGTTGTTACTGTCTAGTTGCTAAGTTGTGTCTGACTCTTTAGCAACCTCATGGGCTGTAGTCCGCCGGGCTCCTCTATTTATGGGACTTTCCCAGCCAAGAATACTGGAGTGGGCTGTCGTTTCCTTCTCCACAGGATCTTCCTGACCCAGGGATCGAACCCGCATCTCCTGCATGGCAGGAAGATTCTTTACCGCTGAGCCACCAGGGAAGCCCATTCATTATCTTATAAATAATACTCAGAAAAGTTAATATTATATACAATAAAATAAGAAATAATACACACCTCCCTTGACTCCAAGCCAACTGATACATATCAACCTTTTAGGACAGCACAGTAAAGTCTAATCACTAAGGACGATGCAAAAGTTCCCTTCAGAGAGCTGCAGAAAATAGAGGCAGTGGGGAGAAAAGAGTGCAGTGATATTAGGAAGAAATGATGATGGGCTCATTACCTCTGGGGCTTCAGAAAGAAAGAACCTACAGACTCAAAGTGGCATGCTGTAGTGGGGCTGAAGACGAATCAGTCCTTTGGAGTCAAACTGGAAGGAAATGAGAGACTCCGAGGCACCAAGAGAAGATGCTTATCATCAGATGCACGGGGTCTGGGCACCACCACGACCCGCTCACTGAATGGTGTGCCACGGCTGCTCTTCAGCCTCCTGGCCGATTGTCCATTCACAGCGCCGTACCCACACCCCTCCTCTGCAGACATCAAAGACAGCTGAATCTGCAGACAGCGGACAGGAACACCTATTGTGCATGTGATGTCTCCGTGTCCCTCATCACTTGAGGCCTCTGGCTGGGAAGATACTGCTTTTTGTACGTGTACAATTTCGTCACAAAGCACTTCCCGGTGACTTTCTGGAGTCTGTGGCAAGCAGGCCAGGTGACAGTTTTGCACGTCAGAACCAGCATAAAATATTATAGTGGGGACGCTGACTTCTTTTCAGGCTTCTCAGTATAGTTTTCATGATTGAAATCTTACTTAATATCCAGTATCTGGATCCACCTAAACAGAAACTCACGTGCCTATTGCAGATTCACTTCTGAGGCTTGATCATTCATTCATGTATTTATTCGACAAATTAAAAAAGAAACATATATATAGATGTATATATTTGGCTGTGCTGGTCTTAGTTGAGGTATGTGGGATCAGTTCTCTGACCAGGAATCGAACCTGGGCTTACTGCACTGAGAGCCCATAGTCTTAGCCACTGGACCACCAAGGAAGTCCCAAGTCACCAAATATTTTTACCAATCAGGTTCCAAGTTTGTCCTAGCAACAGTAAGGACACAAGATGAGTGAGAAGGCATTCCTGTTCTCAAGGAGTTTTAAAGAGGACTGGAGGTAATAAACATTCATTAAGCAACCATCAGAGGCTATTAGGGTGTTTGTCTTGCATGCATCAATATTCTCTATGCTTTCTGTTCACTCAAGAGGTAATTTTCCCCCCAGATTTTACATAAGAGGAAACCAAGGCATAGAAAGATGGAAGCAACTATTATGTGCTAAACAGTATTCCACCAAAATTCATATATTAAAGTCTCAGCCCTTAGTATCTTAGACTGTGACTAAAATCAAATACAGGACTTCATAAGAACTAATTAAGGGAAACTGAAATCCTGTGGGTAGGCCCTAATCCAATGTGACTGGTGTCCTTACAGTAAGAGGAAACCAAGATACAGACACATGTATACCCAGAGAAAGGGCCGTGGAGCAGAGCAAGAAGGCAGCCGTCTCCAAGCCAAGAAGAGGAGCCTCAGAAGGAACCAACGCTGCACACACCTTGGTCTTGGACTTCCAGCCTTCAGGAATGTGAGAAAATCAACTTACCTTGTCACCCCACCAGTGGGTATTCTGTTACGGCAGCTCTAACAAACTAATACAGCAACTTACACTTCAGAGCTACCCAACCAACAAGCAGAAGGAAGGGTTTTATACTGACTCCAAGAAATATATCCCTTATGAATACAAACAACGGCACGTAAGATAAATATGTGGGAAGAGCGAAGGTCCAGACACACTGCCGTGAAATTCAAAGGAGGGAAAGGTTTCTGCTAGCTTGGATAATCTGGGGAGGCGGTAAAATACATAAGGAGATAACAGGTGCACAGATGTTTTTAAAGTTGAGATAGCTTCATTTGTCTAACCTTGCTCCTGGGCCCTTGGTGTCATACCAAGAAATCACTGCCGAATCCAACGTCATGAAGTTTCTCCCCTGTGCTTTCTTCTAGTAGTTTTATGGTTTCAGGTCTTACATTTAATGTAAGGTTAGGGTCCAAATTAATTTTTTTGCATGTGGATATCTGTTTTTCTCAAGGGCTCCCCAGGTGGGAAAGAACCCCCGCCTGCACATGCAAAGTTAAAAATACAAATTGGCTCCAAAATGTGTTTACTGGTTTCTTTGAATCAAGATTTAAACAAGGTTTCCACTTTGGCTTGATTTTATCTCTAAGTTCCTTTTTTTTAAGGAGAATATTGAAAATACGCCAAAATGTCCATCAGCCAATGAATATACAAAGAAAAGGTGGGACATACATACATTGGACTGTTACTTAGGGAATAGATCCTGTCACATGCTACAACATGCATGAACCTCAAGGACAAATTCATAGAAAGCCATGGTTGCCAGGGATTGGCAGAGGGAAGAAAAGAGAAACTGTTCTAAGAGCGGAGCTTCCGTTTTTTAAGATGAAAAGCTTCTAGAGATGTGTTGCATAGCTGTACGAATACAGGTAACACTACTGAATCGTACAGTTACGAATGGTGAAGCACTTCTCCTGTGGTCATGCATGGATGTGAGAGTTGGACTGTGAAGAAAGCTGAGTGCCGAAGAATTGATGCTTGTGAACTGTGGTGTTGGAGAAGACTCTTGAGAGTCCCTTGAACTGCAAGGAGATCCAACCAGTCCATTCTAGAGATCAGTCCTGGGATTTCTCTGGAAGGAATGATGCTAAAGCTGAAACTCCAGTACTTTGGCCACCTCATGCGAAAGTTGACTCACTGGAAAAGACTCTGATGCTGGGAGGGATTGGGGGCAGGAGGAGAAGGGGACGACCGAGGATGAGATGGCTGGATGGCATCACGGACTCGATGGACATGAGTCTGAGTGAACTCCGGGAGACGGTGATGGACAGGGAGGCCTGGCGTGCTGGGATTCATGGGGTCGCAAGGAGTCGGACACGACTGAGCGACTGAGCTGAAATGAATTGAAGGACTTCTCTAGTGGTACAATGGATAGGAATCCGCCTGCCAAAGCTAGGGCCTTGGGCCCGATCCCTGGTCCGAGAGGATCCTATATATGCAACAGGCAACTGAAGCCTGTGAGCCACAGCTAGTGAGCCCACACACTGAGAGCCGTGCTCTGCAACGAGAGAAGCCACCACGACGAGAGACTGTGCGGCACAACAGAGCAGCCCCACTCACTGCAGCGGGAAAGCCCTCACACAGCAGCAAAACCCAGCGCAATCAAAAACAAACAGATAAATCAAGAAAAAATAATGGTTAAGATGGTAAATTATGTGTCATGTGTTTTTGCCACAACTAAAATTAAAAAATAAAAAACAGGATTGGTGAAAAAAGAAAAAAGTAGATAACATGTAAACTGGTCACTGAACCGCAGTTAGGATTTAGGTAACCCCATGGACTGCAAGGAGATCCAACCAGTCCATTCTGAAGGAGATCAACCCTGGGATTTCTTTGGAGGGAATGATGCTAAAGCTGAAACTCCAGTACTTTGGCCACCTCATACAAAGAGCTGACTCATGGGAAAAGACTCTGATGCTAGGAGGGATTGGGGGCAGGAGGAGAAGGGGACGACAGAGGATGAGATGGCTGGATGGCATCACCGACTCGATGGATGTGAATTTGAGTGAACTCTGGGAATTGGTGATGGACAGGGAGGCCTGGTGTGCTGTGATTCACGGGGTCACGAAGAGTTGGACACAACTGAGCGACTGAACTGAACTGAATCCAGGCAGAGAAAGACACAGTCACCCTGACAAGAGCTTGTGCCACACTCAGAAGGGAAATAAAACCAGCAGCACAACTGTCCAAAGAGATTCCAATAAGGATAATTATGATGAAATTAACATGATCATCCCAGAACATCTATTGAGTGCTTGCCAAAAGCTCTATCAGACTTTCTCTTTGAGTCCTCAAAACATCATCAGATAGGTGATAATAGTATTCTCATTTTATAAGTAAGCAAGTGAGGCTGAAAGGAGGTTATGTACCTTGCCAGAGGTCACACACCTAAGAAGGTGAAGTCTGGATTCAAAACTAGACCTGCTGCACGCCAGAGCCTGAGCACTGATTTCCACTGCTTATCGTGGAAGCATGGAAGAATCATCGCTTCAGATGGCTGGAAGGGGTATGAGACGGTATGGTGGAAAATAAGACTACTGGGGCCAGTGCAGGGAAAGCCTGCACTGCCACCCTCGGTGAGTGGAGCTGCCCTGTGGGGAGATGCCTGGGCGTGAGCCTGTGGTGGGAGGGAAGCTGGCAAGTTTAGGAGCCGGCCAATGTTGGGACTAGTATCCAGGTCTCAGAAAGGTGACTGGGCAGCAAAGTGAAAGTAAAAGTTGCTCAGTCGTGTCCGACTCTGCGACCCTGTGAACTATACAGTCCATGGAATTCTCCAGGCCTGAATACTGGAGTGGGTAGCCTTTCCCTTCTCCAGGGGCTCTTCCCCACCCAGGAATCAAACTGGGGTCTCTCGCACTGTAGGTACCAGCTGAGCCACAAGCGAAGCCCAAGAATACTGGAGTGGGTGGCCTATTCCTTCTCCAGGGGATCTTCCCGACCCAGGAATCAAACCGGGGTCTCCTGCATTGCAGGCAGATTCTTTACCAACTGAGCTGTGAGGGGACAGTTTACTAGGAGGGAGAACCGCTGAGGCAAGGATAAAAAGTAAGCATTTAGCAGACTAGGTGAGAGAGAAGAAAGGCCAGAATTACAACCGTTACTTGGTGATGAGGTAGGGGTGGGGGTGCGTGCTCAATCACTAAGCTGTGTCTGACTTTTTTGACCCCGTGGTCTGGAGCCCACCAGGCTCCTCTGTCCATGGACTTCTCCAGGCAAGAATACTGGAGTGGGTGCCTGCAGGGGAACCCTCCTCCAGGGGGTCGTCCTGACCAGGGATGGGACTCACATTTCGTGTGTCTTCTGCATGCACAGGCAGGTTCTTTACCGCTGAGCCGTCAGGGAAGCCCTGAGACAGGCGGTGGGGAGAAGCAGCAGAGATCAGCAGGGCTTGGAGCTGAGCGCGGGGCTAAGAGTGGGTAGGATCAGAGAAAGGATCAGAGTTTTTGCATGCGTGTAAAATGGAGGAACAAAGAGACCTAGAGAAATGACACATCCGGAGGCAACAAAAGGGCAAGGTGGGAATTAAGGACTGAGACACGGATGAGGGCATCACCCTACGTATGTGCTGCCTGAAGGCAAGGGTTCATATGGGGTGAAAGGAAGATGAAACACCCAGGAGAGAGGGCTTCCTTGGTGGTTCAGAGGTAAACAATCTGCCTGCTAATACGGGAGATGCGGGTTTGAACCCTGGGTTGGGAAGATTCCCCTGAAGGAGGAAATGGCAACCCACTCCAGTGTCCTTGCCTGGAGAATTCCATGATCTTAGGAGCCTGATGGGTGACAGTCGATGGAGTCGCAAAGAGTCAGACACAATTAAGTGACTAAGAAAGCAACAAAGAGCTAAGAAACGATGAGATCCTCCAGCTGCACACCACAGTGCACGGTGACACAGGCACGGATGTCAAGAGAGGGGCTTCCTGAAGGGCAGAGGGCAGCCAGCCAAGGCTGCTGAGACGGGGAGGCCAAGTCCAGCGCGTGCAGCGACCTGTGATTGCAGAGGGAGGCTGAGAAATTAGAGAGCGCCTGTCATCTCCATTTCTCAAGGGAAGCGGAGAAAGAGAGAATGCTAGTCATTTACGGAAGCAAGCAAGGTGGAATGAAAATTTATTTAGGGTATTAAGGAGAAAAAGATCTAGGGAGAGTGAAAAGATAAACAGATAATTATGTTACACTTAAGCAGAACAGCACAAGTTCTGAGGCGAGGAGGAGGGGTGGAAGGGAGTTTTGTAAAGCTTGCAGATTTGCTTTAATGACACACACAGAGTTGTGGGATAATTTCGATTCACAGCAGAAACTGACAATTATTAGTCTTAGTCTTACTATATAGCCTTCAAAGATACAGAGAATAGAATCAAATGGATTGGGATTTGGCGTAAGGAGCCACAACTCAAGTTCTAAAGCATAAATCAAAACAGCAACGTAAGAGCCCTAAGCAGCAACAGCAGAGTTACTCTGGCTTTCCCGGGGAAGTTATGGCACAGTCAGTCTGACCTGCAACATAGATGAGAGGATGAAGCAGTTAGTGACCTCTAAGGAAGAGCCCCAGGCCCCTGCTCATGCCTTCAAGCCCTCTGCCCAAAGACTGGAAGATGAAGCAGGCAGCTAGAGTTTAAACACTACACAGGGCTGCTCTGATCAGGGCATCCAGTCCCACCACTCCATGGCAAACAGGTAGGGAAAGTGGAAACAGTGAAAGATTTTATTTTGCGGGGCTCCAAAATCACTGTGGGTGGTGACTGCAGCCATGAAGTTTAAAAGATGCTTGCTCCTTGGGAGAAAAGTTATGACAAACCTAGACAGTGCATTAAAAAGTAGAGACAAAAAAATAAACAAGTAAAAAGCCGAGACATCACTTTGCTGACAAGGGCCATCTAGTCAAAGCTATGGTTTTTCCAGTAGTCATGTACAGGTGTGAGAGCTGGACCACTAAGAAGGCTGAGCACTAAGAACTGATGCCTTCGAACTGTGGTGCTGGAGAAGACTCTTGAGAGTCCCGTGGACAGCAAGAAGATCAAACCAGTCAATCCTAAAGGAAATCAACTCTGAATATTCACTGGAAGGACTGATGCCGAAGCTGAAGCTACAGTACCTTGGCCACCTGATGCGAACAGCCAACTCACTGGAAAAAACCCTGACGCTGAGAAAGATAGAGGGCAGGAGGAACAGGGGGCAAGAGAGGATGAGATGGTTGGAAAGCAACACCGACTCACTGGACTTGAGTTTGAGAAAACTCCAAGAAATAGTGAAGGACAGGAAAACCTGGTATGTTGCAGTCCACGGGGTCACAAAGAGTCAGACATGATTTAGCTACTGAACAACAACAAATAGTTGTAACCATTTCATAGACTCATTGTGAGGACTAAATAAAGTAGTATGTACCAACACCCAGCACAGGGCCTGACACAGAGCAGCTGCTCAAGCAATGGGGGGCGCTGTTGGGAGTCGGTGTGGCCCCGTGACTGACAGCCTAGGCTCTGACAAGCTTCTTACAGGCTCAAAAGTTACTTCATCTGTAAAATGGACACAGTGACATTAAGGCTCTTCATGCTTTCAATGCGCCAACTGTAGAATTGGGTGGACAGGAATAAATGAAACTGACAAAAATCCTCACCCTCGTGGAGCCCATATTTTGGGTGTTATTTAGAGGGTGATGAGAGCAGAACATGGAAACAAGAACCGGATTTGGTACCAAATCAAGTACCAAGCGCCAGCACACCACAGTGCTCAATCAGTGGTACTGCTGCTGCTAAGTCGCTTCAGTCGTGTCCGACTCTGTGCGACCCCATAGATGGCAGCCCACCAGGCTCCTCCGTCCCTGGGATTCTCCAGGCAAGAACACTGGAGTGGGTTGCCGTTTCCTTCTCCAATGCATGAAAGTGAAAAGTGAAAGTGAAGTCGCTCAGTTGCGTCCGACTCATAGCGACCCCATGGACTGTAGCCTACCAGGCTCCTCCGCCTATGGGATTTTCCAGGCAAGAGTACTGGAGTGGGGTGCCATTGCCTTCTTCATCAGTGGTACTGAGCACCATTAATATATACATGATGGAACTCTGTTTAGGTGAATTTAGTTTAAACAAGCCTTTTTAAAGCCAGTGCAATTGAGTTTTCAAATTTTTCTTTCCTAGGAACTTGCAAATTAAACCTTTTTTCATAGGAAAGCACGGTCATAATCAGGATTCCTAGGAAGTGGCCTTATCAGGTCAAAAAAAAAGGGGGGGAGTAAAAAAAGGATGGAAAGAACTCCTCTGAGTGACAGGTGATGCCCTAGAGCTCAGTATAACCTGATGGCTTTTGTTTAATACAAATTCATTCAATTATATTTAATGAAATTCACACTAACATTCAATACATTCTGGGTACTTATATATTTTGAAGTTTATTTTGTTTTTTGTTTTTTGTTTTTTTTACTGAGAAACAGTTAATCATGATGTCCTGGTAAAAATGACAGTGGCTAGGTAGATAACCAGCACAGGTTATAACACCATCTGTGGACTGGTCTCTGTCCTATTAGGTGTGGGCTGCTCTCAACAGCTGGCAAGCCGCTGTGGAAATGTGCACAGAAGGGGCTGAGAAAGAGACTAGACGGAGTGCAGTACAGAAGAGCTTCCCCTGCCGAAAACGACGCACCATGCACTCCTGATCAGGCGATACGACGGCTAGAAGGGAAAGGCAACACAGTCACCCTTAATGCTCAAGATCGAGTTTTAATATTTGGCTTTTAAAGCCATCCCAACAGGATGCTAGGGTTTATGGTGGCACTAGTGATAAAGAATAAATGCCTGCCAATGCAGGAGACCTAAGAGACACAGGTTCGATTCCTGGGTCAAGAAGATCCCCTGGAGAAGGACACGCCAACCCACTCCAGTGCCTGGAGAATCCCATGGACAGAGGAGCCCATGGGCCACAGTCCATGGGGTCAACACAAAGAGTTGGACACGACTGAAGCAACGGAGAAGAACACAAGTGGATGCCAGACGCCAGATCTTGCTCCGGACACAAATAGAAGTGCACGTCTCCATATGCCAGTTTTAGCTGCGCGAGTCCCTCTAAAGTCCGTGATCTTCATCAATTCACTTCTGCTTCCAGGAGGGCTGAGAGCAACCAGAGAGGGACGTGGGGCTATGGAAGCTACAACTATGTCAGCATGAAGCCGGAGCACCAAGCTTCTCAAGTGAATGGCACTCTATCGACACAAAGCATCATTCTTTCCAAATGCTCTAATTTTTCCCATGATACGGTCCTCAAGCCTCTAAGTAAAATATTCTTCCAATACCCCCTCTCTGAAATGGGCGAGATAGTGTGCAAAGAACCTGAAATGTGGCTTCTCTCACAGCTTTTGCTCAGTGCCAAGTGCTTCTGTCGGCTTGATTTTTTCTTCTCTTTCTCCCACTTTTGCCACCCAAGTTCCTTCGGCCGTATTATATGATTTACTTCATCACTAACACTTCTGATCTGCACAGTTAACGTTACTGGGGGAAGAAATAGTTCTTTCTTAAAAACAGAACTTCAAGAGATTAAATATTTAGAAAGGCAACAGTGTCCAGAATCTCGCTGTGTTGCCCAAATTCTCTGTTCCAAGAACAGTGCTCTCCACTAAACTGCAACTTATTTGGGGGCCAATGATTATGACCAAGTGGGTTTTAAAGTCATATGGGAATAGAGAATCTCCTGATAGTCCAGTGGTTAGGGCTTGGTGCTTTCACTGCCAGGCTCCATCCAGGTTCAATCCCAGGTTGGGGAACTAAGATCTCTCAAACTGCGGGGTGGGAACAAACAAAAAAAAAGTTACACGGGAATTAAACATGACTTGAGGCATTCTGCTCACGACTACAATCACAGGAAACAGCAGCAGCTTAAACACATTATTGAAAAGATAACCTTTTAGATAATGTAAAAGACGTTCGGGAGCCCCCATAACTCATTGTCTCTCAACTGTTACAAACTAAATGAGCCTTTCTCTTAATGCTTCTTTACTAACCAAGATGCATTCCTTGAACATTCTTTCTTGGAATTTGGGAGGCATCAAAAGAACTCACGAGATGATAAAGCCCTTATGATCTCTGTTCCTGCCCCCACCATTCTAGGCAATAGTCTTGTGAATACTCAGAGGATAGTAATAGTGTTCCATGTAAAAAAAAAAAAATTGATTCTGTCATCAATCTGCTGTCCACAGAAAACATAGCAGTGTATTTTTTAACACAGTGTAATTTCTGCTATATTTTAAACTAAAAGCATTAAATATAACTATAATTTAATCACCTCCCTTTAATTTGAATTCACATGGTAGATACTTAGAGCTACTTAAAAAATTAAGTGGCAAAATGTATATGAAGAATATGTATCTTGATATTTTAATTATGCTCAATTGAATGTACTTAGATTTAAAGTGCCTTTCACAAGTGACATGTGCTAAGAATATCTAATTGCACAGTGCCATTCAAATATGTGTGCTTACATGTGTCAAAAATAGATTAATATGAAGTTATGGAGTATGAGGTGTTTTTTAAAACTAAAACCTATGTACATTAATTTGATTATTTAGATACAAATAAAACTATAAAGTTGTAACTACAATAAAGGTCTATACTAGTAAATGTCTAATGATTTGTGATTTAGTCACTAAGTTGTGCCTGACTCTTGCAACCCCATGGACTGTAGCTTGCAGGCTCCTCTTATCCATGGGATTCTCTAGGCAAGAACACTGGAGTGGGTTGCCACTTCCTTCTCCAGAGTATCTTCCCAACCCAGGAATCGAACCCAGGTCTCTTGAAATGCAGGCAGATTCTTTACCAACTGAGCTATGAGGGAATACAGCATGATAAAGAGTGTGATATTTGAATAAATTGGGAAACAAAGATTTCTTAGGAAATCTAAGCTTCGACACATTTTCCATTTACTCTCTACCTCAGTGTTAAATGGAGGCATGAAAATAACTCGCATGTCACTTGTATGCAGTGCAGGTATTATCATGGTGTATGAAGAACACATGTACAAAAGCAGATATTCGGCAAATAACAGCGAGGGACTTAAATTCAAACTCAGTGCCCAACAGCACTCGGCTGCTGTGCACAAATATTGAAGATGGGCAGGTGCTCGGCAATCTTAAGGAGAAGCTGGGAAGTATGAGGGCATGAGGCTGAGGTGCCGCTCACTCCATCCAGCTGTGAAGGGAAAGTGCTGGACCCAGTGGCTGCATGAGGGGTCAGCACCCTGCTGTGATCAAGAGCCTGAACCTTTCCTGCAGCTGAGAAAAGAACTCTTAACTCCTGGGCTTATGGGCTGAATCTTGTCCCTCCAAAATTTGTATGCTGAAGACGTGAGCCTATGCTTCTTACGTGACTGAACTTGGAGACAGAGCCTTTTAAGAGGTAATGAAGGGAACATGAGGTCATATGCACGTGTGCTAAAGTCGCTTCAGCCGTGTCCAACTCTTTGCAACCCTATAGACTCTAGCCCTCCAGGCTCCTCTGTTCATGGGATTCTCCAGACAAGAATACTGGAGTGGGTTGCCATTTCCTCTTCCAGGGGACCTTTCTAACCCAGAGATTCGAACTTGCATCTCTTATGTCTCCTGCATTGGCAGGCAGGTTCTTTACCACTAGGGCCATGTGGGAAGCCCACGAAGTCACGCGTGCCATGCGTGCTAAGTCGCTTCAGTCCTGACCGACAGTTTGTGAAGTCTTACAACTCAAGGCGCTCAGTCGTGTCCGACTCTTTGCAACCCCATGGACTGTAGCCTACCAGGCTCCTCTGTCCATGGGATTTTCTAGGCAATAGTACTGGAGTGGATTGCCATTTCCTTCTCCAGCGGATCTTCCCGACCCAGGGATCGAACCCGGGTCTCTCGCATTGTAGACAGACGCTTTACCGTCTCAGCCACCAGGGAAGTCCTTGTGAAGTCTTATGGGTGTGCCCTAAGTCAATATGACCGGAGTCCTTAAGAGATTAGGATAAAGACAATACACAGATTGAGGGGTTGGCCATGTGAGGATGCAGGGGGAAGATAGCCACCTGCAAGCAAAGGAAAGAAGTTTAAGAAGAAAATCAAACTTGCAGACACCTTGATCTTGGACCTCCTGCTTCTAAAAGTGTGAGGAAAACGTTTTCTATCGTTTAAGCCATGCTTCTATTGTTAAGCCTGTGGCATTTTGCTATGGCAGCCTAGAAAACTACTACACCTTGTTAAACTTATTAAATGCACGCCTCTTAACACAAAGCAATATGGAATTTTCTTCTTTGATTTGATGTGTAAATTAAGCTTTTAAGCGAAAAATCTGTGACTTGACTGTTAAGAATTCTGAAAAGAGAACAGATTCTTACCACTTACCTGTTTTTGAGACAGACACCAAATTGAAATCTCCTATTCTTAATTTCTTAACTACATGGCAAGGCAGAAAAAACGTACACGGTTAATGTGGTTTACAAATATTAAGTTTCAAGTTTTAATATGCCTATAGAAGCCTAACCAACAAACTGAAGGGGAATTGGTTTGACTGATATTAAAAACTATTTACATATAGACCTGTCAAATACATTCACATTTGGGCTCTGCCTGTTATGTCTATTTTGACTACAGAATTCCTTAATGATTTACAGACCTTCAATGTCTCAAGTATCTTAACTGTATTAAAGATGGGAGCCAACTTTTCTTCATATTTTCATATTACAACAAATCCCTCTCCTAAATAGAAAACCAGAAGGACGACCCAGGGTTTGAACTCTGTTGAGTCAAACAAAAACTCAGAGATTTTCCCAAAGAAGGGGAAGGGAGAACAGAAGAGCAACAGCTGGCTGGCTCAGGGTCTATCACGAGATGGGCTTGCTTCAGGTCAGACGACGTCTCTGAGGCACCAAGGGAGCCCTTGGCTTCCCTGGGGGTTCAGATGATAAAGTATTTGTCTGCAAAGCAGGAGACTGGGGTTCGATCCCTGAGTCAGGAAGACCCCCTGGCGAAGGGAATGGCTACCACTCCAGTGTTCTTTACCCTGAGAGTTCATGGACAGAGTAGCCTGGTGGGGGCACAGTCCCTGGGGTTACAACTGAGGGGCTGACACACACACACAAAGGCAGCCCTCAGCCACTCAGGCCAGCGTTTGGAACTCTGACTGCCATCAGATATCTTCTATTTTTTCCCCAAGTTCAAGTACAAGTCTGGAGAAAGAGTTTTCCATAGCACCAGGCAAGCCATAGAATTCTTACTGCAGCCCAGTGCCTTAATCCTACCCCCCAGAAGACTTACTGGGCTAACTGTGAAGGAGCAAAATTATTTTCGTAATCCTCCAAAATCCAGAGTTTAATTAAGGTTCACTCAAGGGGGTGTACAGTCCATAGGTCTGGGAAAATAGTTACTGACATATTAGCAGCATTATAATATGGTTTTTCCAGTGGTCATGTATGGATGTGAGAGTTGGACTGTGAAGAAAACTGAGCGCTGAAGAATTGATACTTTTGAACTGCGGTGTTGGAGAAGACTCTTGAGAGTCCCTTGGACTGCAAGGAGATCCAACCAGTCCATTCTAAAGGAGATCAGTCCTGGGTGTTTACTGGAAGGACTGGTGCTGAAGCTGAAACTCCAATACTTTGGCCACCTCACGCGGAGAGTTGACTCATTGGAAAAGACCCTGATGATGGGAGGGATTGGGGGCAGGAGGAGAAGGGGATGACAGAGGATGAGATGGCTGGATGGCATCACCGACTCGATGGACATGAGTTTGGGTGAACTCTGGGAGTTGGTGATGGACAGGGAGGCCTGGCGTGCTGTGATTCATGGGGTCACAAAGAGTCGGACACAACTGAGCGACTGAACTGAACTAAATATCATACAAAGTATTTTCACTGCCCTAAAAATCCTGTGTTCTGCTTTTCATCCCTTCCTCCTCCCAATGCCTGGCAACCATTGACCCTTTTGCTGTCTGCATAGTTTTGCCTTTTACAGGATGTCCTGTGGTTGGAACCATACACTATGTAGCAGTTTGAAGGCTTTTGCTGAAAACATAAGTTTTCAACCCCTTTGAGTAAATACCAAAAATGTAGTTATTGGATCTTACTGTGAGAGGAGGTTTTGCTGAGAAACCTCCAAACTGTCTTCCAAAGTGGCTGCGCCACTGTGCACCATCCCCACGAACAAATGAGAGTTTTTGCTGCTTCACATCCTCACCAGCCCGGGTACTGTCAGTGTTCTCGATTTCACCTACTCTAGCAGGTGTGTTGTGGTATTTGAGCGTTGTCAGTCTTTTTTTTTTTTAAAAAAGCCATTCTTTTCTATGATTCCTTCATGATTCTGACATAATTTCACATGTTAACCATCCAATAAAATCTTTTCTACTAAGAACATAAGCAATAATGAGTAAGTTCTACCAAGTGCCCCAAGTTGTTTATCTTCATCCTGTTCTTAAGATCCTGCATATATTTGCAGGTTAGTTTATTTGCCATTTTTAGAACTGAAGTCAAATAAACCAATATGAGCTTTTTAAAGCTTGGTTCCTTTCCTGAGTGACCAATGAAAATATTATCTGAGAAACATCGGGGGGTGTACATGTGTAAGCATGTTAGAGGTATTCCCTAAGGTCCATCAATTCCTTCACCCTGTTCCAATCCCTGGAGGTACGGTGTCTTCACTGCCCATTTATAATTAAGTCAGTGGCAGCACAGTGTATCAGATGACTATCCTACATTTACTGCCCTCATCACCAACACTAGTCGAGCATCTATTTAATCATTTCATAAATGTTTTTAACCCTTTCCCAGATGTCAGGCACAATGTTCTGCAGAGGCAGAAGAGTGAGACAAGAGTCCTAGCCTGGGCATTTACAGATGTCTCAGTTCTGTCAACATCTACCCAAGGCCCCCAGGATACAATGAGCTGTCAGCACAAAGTTATAAAGGAAGAGCTCAAATAGCAAAGCAGGATCACATCTGACAAAGACAACAGGTCATGCATATTAATAATACCTGATACAACCTCTGAGCCTTGAAGTCAGTAGAGTTGGAAGTCAGGGAAAAAGCATAAATACAGATTAAGAAAACTTACCAGTGTGAGAACTGAAGAATTATGGACAGTTTCTTTTGCTTAGTTTTCTACTCTAACTTTAATATGGTTATTTTTTAAATGAAAAATCACAATCATATGTTGAAAAACAGAAAACCTTTATCATATGATCTTGACTAAAATACGTATGTTTGATACAATTTTTGTTCGTAAAAATATGAAAGTTATTTTAAATAATCTAAAGTTTATGAAACAAGGATAATTTAATTCACTATAATCTTGCTGGAAGTCATCTATTAAACTATTATTATAAATTACCATGGTGGGGGGAAGCTTACAACATGGTTTTGTATTTTCAGGGGTATGCAAAAAGTCTCCTAGAGATACTCCAAATAAAAACAATAATGAAATGTAACTAGCTGTTAGATTTTCATTAAACTATAAATAAATTGTAATGTAAGTATTAAAACCAAAGCATCATTATAACACGTAATAAATCTTGCTCCTTGACATGTGACACAGCAGCAATCTCACAGAAATTCAATTTAATGATTGAGTCCTGTATCAGTCTGTATTTCTAAGTAGGATATGTGTCCCTGCACAGAGGAATTAGAATTCTGCCTTCAGAACACTATACCATGAGGCCACATCTCCACAGAAAACCCTGGGAAGAGAATGATCACAGAAGACTTAAGTCCAAGTGAGACCCTCTGACGACCGGCTCTGATTGCCAGGACACATGTGTTCATTACATGAGGCAATTTTCTCCCTGGTTTGAGATGACTGACTGGAAGGGATTCCACGCTCAGTCATAAGGAGTCAGGCTTTGGGTATATTTTATGACAGAAGTACCTACACTGTTAGTCACAGGATACTTACAGAACTCAAACTAAGAACCAAAATGGTGCAGCAAGCGCTTGAACACAGTTATAAATACTTGAAACAAACAGGTTTGTCAAGCAAAGGCATGAATATCTGGCATGTCATGGGCTTCCCTGGAGGCTCAGATGATGAAAAATCTGCCTGCAATGCCGAAGACTCGGGTTCAATCCCTGGGTCAGGAAGATCCCCTGGAGAAGGGAATGGCAACTCACTCCAGTACTCTTGCCTGGAGAATCCCAAGGACAGAGAAGTCTGGCAGGCTTCAATCCAAGGGATAACAAAGAGTCGGATACGACTGACTGACTCACACACACACACACACACACACACACACACACACACACACACACACACACACACACACAGGTGCTCTACGACCAAGCACACAAGTTGAGGCTTGTCAGTCAAATTTCCTCTCAAAAAATTAAATGAAAAACAAAACAAAATTAAGCAATTAGCTAGAGCTGAGGATAATAATAAGTTGCAGGTCAAAATGTAAACTGAGAGACCAGATGGCCAGCAAAAATATGAAAGGAATTCTTGGAGAAGTGAACACCGTGAGGAAGAGAAGATGGCTCACAGAAGTCAAGAGATGCACGGAACACCGACAGCACACATGCTGGCACGGATGCCAAGCGGCCTTGCTGGCATGATGCAAAACGGCACAGCCGCTTTGGAGAGCAGTTAGGAGGTTCCTTCAAAACGAAACACGGTCTCACAGTGAAGATTCGACAGTCGCACTCTTTGGTATTTACCCAAAGGAGTTGAAACTTTATGTTTGCAACAAAAACCTGGCTCAAGGATGTTTACAGCAGTTTTACTTGCAACCGCCAAAATGTGTAAGAAACCAAGACGCCCCTCGGTAGGACAGACAACCTATGACACACTCAAAGGAATACTGTCGCTGTTCCGATGCCAAGTCATGCCTGCCTCTTTCGTGACCCCATGGACTGGCAGGCCACCAGGCTCCTCTGTCTGTGGGATTTCCCAGGCAAGAATACTGGAGTGGGCTGCCGTTTCCTTCCCCAGGGGATCTTCAAGACCCAGGGATCGAAGGCAGATCTTCTGTTTGGCAGGTGAATTCTTTACCACTGGGCCATTAGGGAAGCCCTGTGAAAGACATGGAACCTCAAACGCACATTACTAAGTGAAAAGAGTCAATCTGGAGAGACTACAAAACTGCATGGTTCCAACCATAAGACATTCTGGAAAAGGTAAAACTATGGAGACAGCAAAAACACCAATGGCTGCTAGGGGTGGGGCAGGGAGGAAAACATGGATGGATAGATGGAGCACAGATTTTCGGGGCAGTGAAAACACTCTGCATGATATTACAGTGACGGGTATATGTCATTATACATTTGTCCAAAGCCACAGAATCCATGACACCACGAATGACCCCTAATGTAAACTATGCACTCTGAAGGACTAATGTGTCGACGTAGTTTCATCGGTTGTAACAAACGCACCACTCCGGTGGGGATGTTGATCATGGGGAGGCTATGCAGGTATGTGGGCAGGGGGTACACGGGGAATCTTTGTATCTTTTTCTCAATCTTGTGAATCTAAAACTGCTCTTAAAAAAGCAAAGCCTTGCAGCTGATTCACTTCACTGTACAGTAGAAACTAACGCAAACATTGCAAAGGAATTATATTCCAATAAGAAAAAAGGAAAGTCTTTTGAAACTATGCAGAGATGCAAAGTCACTGTGAGAGAGACCAAGAAGCCACAGAGAAAGCAGAGAGAGTAGCCCACTTCAATTCTCAAGAGCCCTTGATTTCATGTATACCTTCAATGGAAACT
Source organism: Ovis canadensis (assembly GCF_042477335.2). Taxonomy (NCBI): domain Eukaryota; kingdom Metazoa; phylum Chordata; class Mammalia; order Artiodactyla; family Bovidae; genus Ovis; species Ovis canadensis. The sequence goes on from NC_091248.1 coordinate 27,942,787, forward strand.
TTGACTGAGTTACTCCTTTTTCAGTGGGCTTCTGCTCCCTGCAACCAAGAGTGCTGTGGACCAGGAATGGGTTCTGGAATCACCAACAGGTCTTTGGAGAAGACATGCGATTAACTACAAAGCCTTCATAAAGTGCAGGGCAATGAGGATGCTCCTGTCCCATGACACTGCTAACTGAACCCTCCAGTGACAGTTTAAAGATTCTTTGCCATCATTCTCATTCACTCAGAGACTGAGTCTAACTTCTCTCCTCCTGAAGCTGAACTGGCAGAGCGCTTGTCTGACCAACAGAATGCAGCAAAATGCTATTGAAAGCTAGGCCATACGAAGTTTTGCAGTTTCTACCCAGTACCCTTAGAATGCTTGTTTTGGGGAAGCATTCTCTTAGAATCAAGCTGCCAAGGTTTGAAAAACTCAAGCTACAGTGAGGAACCTAGCAGGTGCTCTGGAGAAGAGCCCCAGACACTCCCGGGCCAGAGTAAGCACCAGCCACATGCGGGAGCCATCCTGGCTGTCCAGTACAGCCTTCAGACGATGCCAGCCCAGCTGCTGTCTGCCCGTCACCACACGGAGATCACAGGCAAGAACTGCCCCAGTGCACCCAGTCAGCCCACAGAACTGGGAGAAAGAGTCGTCAACTGCTGTTTGAAGCCACTACTGTTTCAGGATGACTTGTTACACAACAATAGATAGCCAGAACCTCCTTCCTCCACAGTGATGGAGAAACACTGACATCATTCCTGTTAGGAAGAAGAGCAGGAGTCGGGACAGTAAGGCAGGTGGGGAGCTTGTGCACCACTCCAGTGGATGGAACTATCACCAGCCATACCGAGCAAAGTCAAGCCAGAAAAAGAAACAGTATATTAACACATATATATGGAATCTAGAAAATGGTACTGATGAACTGTTTTGAGGGAAGGAATGGAGACACAGAAGCAGAGAATGGAAGGACTTGTGGACACAGTGGGAGAGGGAGCGAGTGGGATGAACGGGGAAGTACAATAGACACATATTCACTATCACATATAAGATGGAGGGCTGGGCAGAAGACGCTGGGCAGCACAGGGAGCCCGGTCTGGCGCCCTGTGATGACCCAGAGGGATGCAACAGGTGAAGGGAGGGAAGCTCCAGAGGGAGGGGATATATGTATAACTATGACTGATTCCTGTTGTATGGCAGAAACCAACACAACACTGTAAAAATTAAAAAAAAAAAGAAATAAAAAAATATACCATTCCAACTATATTTATGCAAAATCCTATAAATCCACACATCTGTAAGATAGACTTACTGTATGCCAGCCACACGACAGCATTTGAAAATAATATTTGCATTTACTATTCTTTTCTTCCAAGCAAAGCACACAGTTGCACTAGTAAGAAAATACGCGAAGGTGCCAGTACAGGAATCTCTGGGTCTGTGTTCCTGTTGCACTGGGTCAGAACCAAGCATCCAAAAGCAAACACTGACCTAGCTTAGGGACACACTCAGATGGCACAGTAAGTATAAAGAGCAGGTGTGGGAATGAAAAACACCAATTTCAGGGTAGGTTTATCTCTCGGGAGATGGGGGAGCTATTGGGACAGGTATATGTGGGCTTCTGGCTGCATTTGTCAAGTTTGACATCTTAAGTGGTAGGCACATAGGTGTCTGTGTCTTTTAATTTTTCTAAACCATAAAAACTAATTGCAATTGAATGTAAAGCAAAAAAAAAAGTTATAAAAACATCCCTTAAAAATGGTATTTTGATACACAGCTATACACACAGGCATAAAAACATCATGTATGTGGAAATTACCACAGTAATGGGAATATCGGCAACAATATTAGGGTCATACTTACTTCTGGGGGTGAGCAATTAACTTACTGAACAGAGACGTATTAATACATCTTTTGTTACTTAGTATTGACAGTAGATATTTCAATATTCACTTACATAATAAATCAAATGGCCATAAGCATTAATTTCTGCAAAAATCCCCCAGTCAACAGTGTGTTGAGATTGCTCCTCATGTCATGTTTTTCCACGAGCATATTCTCACCAATCCCTTTCAGAACCAATGATGTGAACACATCAACTATTTCTTTCTCTTAAAACGAATATAAACTCCCATAAGCATTAGATAGATTCACACATACACACACACACACACAAACGTACATGTATATATCTTGATGGAAAAATTACCAATGGCATTTTTCAAAGAACTAGAACAAAACATCTTAAAAGTTGTATGCAGACACAAAAGACCCCAAAGAGACAAAGCAATCTTAAGACTTAAGAAAAAGGGAGCTGGAGGAATCAGGCTCCCTGAATTCAGACTATACTACAAAGCGACAGTCATCAAAAATGTATGGTACTGGCACAAAAACAGATCAACGGAACATGATAGAAAGCTCAGAAATAAACCCACATACCTACGGTCAATTAATTTATGTCAAAGGAGGCAAGATTACACAGTGAAGGAAAGACAATCTCTTTAAGAAATGGTGCTGGGAAAACTGGACAGTTACATGTGAAAAATGAAATAAAACATTCTTTAACAACATACACAAAAATAAACTCAATATGGATTAAAGACCTAAATGTAGGATCAGATATTATAAAATTCTTAGAGAAAAACATAGGGGCAAAACATTTTTTGACATAAACTGCAATATCTTTTTTGCAGTTTCCATTACTATCTTTCCATTACTCCTACAGTAGTGGGAAACAAAACAAAAAAACCCAAATGGGATCTAATGAAACTCAGAAGTTTTTGCATAGCAAAGGATCCATAAACCAAAGACAACCCACAAAATAGGGGAAAATATCTGCAAATGATGTAGCAAATGAGGGATTAATCTCCAAAATTCACAAACTGCTCATGTGTCTCAACATCAAAAACGGCCAAACAATCCAATCAAAAGATGGGCAGAAGATCTAAATAAGATATTTCTCCAAAGAAGACACACAGATGATCAACAGGCACATGAATAGATGCTCAACATTGCTAGTTATCAGAGAAATGCAAATCAAAACTATGAGATACCACCTCATATCAGTCAGAATGGCCATCACCAAAAAAAAAAAAAAAAAAAAATCTACAGACAATAAATGTTAGAGAAGACATGGAGAAAAGGGAGCCCTCCTACACTGCTGGTAGGAATGTACATTGGTACAGCCACTATGGAGAACAGTATGGAAGTTCCTCAAAAAACTAAAAACAGACCTAACATATGACCTAACAATCCCACACTGTGCATATCCAGAGGAAAACATGGTTTGAAAGAATACGTGCACCACGATGCTCACTGAAGCACTATCCACAACAGCCAGGACACGGAGGCAACCGGCATGCCCAGCGACAGAAGATGTGCATACGCACCGCGGAATACTGCTCAGCCATGAAAAAGAGTGAAATGATGCCATCTGCAGCAACACCGATGGGCCTAGAGATCATCATTCGAAGTGAAGTTAAGCCACATAAAGACAAACACCGTAAGACAATGCTCACATCCAAAATCTTTTAAAAACGCTGATACAGATAAACTTATTCACAAAACAGAGATGCAGTAGGAAATGGCAACCCACTCCAGCGTTCTTGCCTGGAGGATTCCATGGACAGAGGAACCTGGCAGGCTACAGTCCATGGGGTTGTGGAGAGCAGACTCGACTAAGTGACTGAGTGCTCAGGCACACAGCAAAGAGAAACAGACTCATGGACTTAGAGAACAAACTTACAGTCAACTGGGTGGGGGGGACGGAGAATGAATTTGAGATCAACATGAACACCCTGCTATTTTTAAAACAAATAACCAACAGGACCTACTGTGTAGAACAGGGAGCTTTGCTCAATAGTCTGTAATAACCTAAATTGGAAAAGAATTTTAAAAAGAATACATACATGTATATATATAACTGAATTACTTTGCTGTACACCTAAAACGTAACACTGTTAATCAACTGTACTTCAATATAAAATAAAATTTTTTTTAAAAGAAAGAAAAATACTGTGGACCCATTATGCTCAGTAGCATTTAACTCTTCGTGACTCCATGGACTGTAGCCTGCCAGACTCCTCTGTCCATGGGATTCTCCAGGCAAGAATACTGGAGCATGTTGCCATTTCTTCCTTCAGGGGATCTTCCCAACTCAGGGATTTAACTGGTGTTGCCTGCATCTCCTATGCTGGCAGGCAGATTCCTTACCACTGAGGCACCAGGGAAGCCCATTGTCAAAGGACTACTGTTCAAGAGTATATTTGCTTGTCTTTCCAAAAATTACTGCAGAATACTATTAAATTTTATTGGTATGCGATAATTTTTACTAAATACAAGCTTTATAGGATGGAGGTTTATCCTTTTTTGACATTTTTTCCCAGTGAATATCATTTCATTTCTTTTCATTTCAATGTAGATTTTCAGGCCAAGTAGATTAGACTGCTAATCTAATGATGCCATGACGGAACCATTTGTGTCTCCTTTTCAGACAGCCTTAAGATCAGAAGATCAAAAGCCAAAGACCCCAGTGCCTTCAGGATTTCAAGCCTCTATTCCACTACAACAGGCACATAAGACTCACTTGAACTGAGGACTATAACCTATAGACCACATGGCACGGTATATGTTATTTTTTCTTAAACCAGCAGCAACACTGCAATCACAACAACATACTCAGAGATGACATGTCAGGTTTAAAGTCACTGGGAACCTAACTGGAGATGGGTAGCAGCAACAGGTCCTCTGTCCTCTGCCCCATATCCTGAGAGCCACCACCATTGCTGACCGTGCTGACCGTGCTGACCGTGACCACCCCAGAGCGGTCTCCCTCCTGGACTGAGCTCCCGACTCAGGAGGGGAAGAAAGGATGGAAGAAACAGATTGAATTATCTTAAAAATTAACGAATGAGACCTATTTTATTCTCTCTCCTCCAACCCTTTCCTTCAAATTTACTATCATTTCTGTTGTTTTCCTGATACGTATCTTATAAAACAAGCCTTAGTTTAGCTAGGAGACAGTTAAGGTTAGGAGACAAGGACCTCCTTGCCTCTTACCCTTGTTTTTGTACAAAACAGACTACAAACCAACCACACACACAAAAACCATCTTCAAAGAAACCAGAATTTGGGGTTATAAGTGCAAAAGCCAGCCATGTATGCTAATCCTCTCTAATAATAAAGCAAGGTGAGCTCCCGTGGCTGGGCGATGCCTGGGTGAACTAAGGGGAACTGCCCATGCGACACCATCTTTTAAGCTCTCTGTTGTCCAGGCTGGCCAGCAAGGCAGAAGCACTCTCACAGGACCCTCTAAGGGGGCATGTGACGGGCTCTGAGGATGGGGACAAGGCCACCAGGGCCTGCAGAGAAAGACGCGGCTGCTTACTTCCAAAACACACGCTGAATGCAACCAGCCACCCACTCCTCAGAGATCTAAAGGAGCTGGATTGTTTGCCACCTACAGGATTGCTTACCTGAAAAATAAACTCCTACTTCTTAAAGCAGTGGCATGGGGGAAGGAGGGGCAAGACGAATCAAAACAGGAGACTTGAAACACGGAGGACCACTGTCTCCCCAACCTTTGAGATGAAGGATGGCAAACCTCATTTCGCAGATATTTTAAGTAGCTGTAAAGCCCCAGTGGCTCCAATTTTAAGCCTGTGTTTAGATCAGGTTTGCAAAGGGGCTGCACCACTTTACAATAACTAGGCACCACGTCTGATGCCAGTCGGTGCTTTGTATTTGAAATGGGCGACCACAAACGAAAAAACAAGACCACCTACGGCAGACGATACGTGCCACGACCAATCTCCTTGGCACCCAGGCCTGTGTGTGGGCAAAATGCTTTCATAAAAAGAAAATAAAGCTCAAGATTATTGCCAAAAATCTTGAGTAGTATCACATAGTTAGTTTTCCACTTTAAATTCTTACAGAGATATATAATCATGTCTTTTCAGCAAGTTTAAAACCTGACTTAAAAAAAAACCAAAAACCTACCTGACCTACTGAAACGGCCTGTTCTCTCGGGCCCCTGGTAGCAGCCTTGAGGATACACTAAATATAGCCCATGGTTATGCCTACTGAAAATTAGAAAACCTAGTTATTCAACTGGAAGCTAGAATTGTTTTAAAGGAATACTTACTGGCAAAAGCCATGTCTGCAACTCCTCATATTCTTTTTGATTATTATTGTGTGTCCTTTTCACTCAGGACATTAAAGGCTCCCTTTTTCCATCCTCAATGCTCCTAAAGTTACAGGACAAGGGGCTCTTACCTGGCCGTCTCTGACAGGTCAGTGATCAAACAGAAAGAGTCAAGCCGGAGCCAAATTCCGTCCCCCTCTTAAGAATCACCAGAGGCTAGGACTCTGTCGCCCCTGCTACACTCAGGGAACCCCATTCAATGTTAGGACAATAAGCCCTCTCCAGACAAAGGTTTAATATTCTCGGGTGTTTTCCCAACTTCTAAACTCAATGACTTTTCAAGAAAAGATCATTTTATGATCACCAATTCCTGCACAGAACAAGCGAATTTTTAAAAAAAATTAAAAAGTGATCTCGTCTTTTGTATAAGAAACACAGGTTTAGATGGAAAATATACCCATATTTATTGCCCCAGTGATCAAAGACCGTTTACTTAACCAAACTTATCTTTAAATAGCACCCGTCTTTGTAGAAGAGTTTAACTTACTTAAGGTATTTACATTCTCATGAACAAACCCGTATGTGAACTAAAAAAAGACACGATGTTTTGCCGAGCTCAGGAACAAGACGCAGATCGCTCGTCCACATAAAGAAATACTCATTCCAAGCGTTTCTGACAATGCAGAGCGCACTCAGCCCATCACCCCCCACCTCCTTCTCCCGGAAGCACGGGGAGCGCCTTGAAGACCTGCTGGCATGTGTGAAGTAAAGCAAAGCAGAGGGCTATGGCTGCTGGCTTCAAACTACAAATTCCAGTGCCTGACCCAGCAGAGGGTGCCGTAGGAGAGACTGCACAAAAAATAAAACTCCAGGAAAGGTCAGCAAAGATGTGCTCAAAGGCCAAACACTTCTGCCACAGACGACTTCTACTGCAGAACGAGCTGCAAGCAATGGCGGATTTAACAGGCATGACTCAACAGGCAGTAAGACCAGAGACGTTTACCCCTTCCACCTCAGGAACGGCTGCCTGTCTAGGAAACGCCAGGGTGCCCTAGGAGACAGTGCCCTTGAGCAGGATCTGTGGGGAACAGAAGCCTTAGTCCACACTTGGGTAGCATGGTAGGGCTATGCACATGAAACAAGTCTCTTCAGTGTTGAGATCGGCAAAAGGTACTTACACATCCTCCGGCAAGAATTTCTGCTGCCAGTGGGACTGAGCCATCTTTGCGCATAAATTTATCCCTCACAAAATCATTCACCTTGAAGAAAAATATTTAGAAAAGCTGATAAAAAATACAGAGACAGTCATCAAACACACATATACAACTGTACATAAATGTTATTTTTTTTTCAGTGTTTTGGAGTAATCATAAACTAAATAAAAGAACGATCTTAAGAGCTTGCTCTTGATCTCATATATGTCGTTTTTGAAAGCTAGAATATATAGACATGCATTCCTGATGTTTGGGGGAGAAAATAAATTAAGAGAGGTGGTTTAACAAGCCTAATTCATGTATGTCTGCAATTACCATAGCATAGAAAGAGAGACATATTAACAAGAGACACAATTAAAACATACATTCTATAACTTAAAAACTTCTGGAAGATTTGATTAAAAATCACTTTCAAGTCTTCTAACAGGATTTAATCTCAACAGCTTCATCACTGAAACACATTTAGCTGACCAGATCTTTCATCGTGGTGGAAACTCAGCATCTCAGACATTTCTCAAGGATTCTCAAAGAACATCAAGAGCGTTAACTAATTAAGAACAATATTCTCAAAATGGTGTACACCACAAGCAATTTTAAGGATCAATCAGAAGATTAGCTGTCCCACCAGTCACATCGGAAGATGATAAAAGGACCATTTCAGCACCAACACTACACAGCCCAATACAGAGGGAAGGTTTAACTCTCTGGGGCTTTATGACCTTAGTGATGAAAATGTGATCACTGACCCGTTCCAGAAATCCGTACTAACTACTTACCACCTGTCAGATAGGAGTCAGGCACTGGAAAACCAATCTGATGGAGCACCAACTTCAACCAGAAATCAGACTGCTCAACCTGTTGCTCTGGCGAATGTTACACAATACACCTTGAACACAAATTACTTGTGTACTTGAGTGATATGTTCTGGAGTCAGAAAAAAACTGCTTTTGGATTCTAGCTTTCCCACAGATGAAGTGTGCAAATGCAGGCAAATACTTCACCCTCGTGGGCCTCACTCTCCGTATCTGTAAACTGTATGCGGTGTGCTCGAGATGAAAGCAACCACAGGTAAACCGTGAAAGCACCTAGTACAGTCAGCACTGAAGGGAATTTCGCTGCTGCCGCTGCCCCTGCTATGATGATGATAATGGTGACAACCACCAAAAATCTTGTTCAAATACATTATCACATTTTCAGATGTTCAGTGATACCTCGGGGAATAATAAAAGCTGTGCGTGGTGAGTGCCCTACATTCAAATCAGTTAGCGCCTCCTAGGAAACACAGACCTGCTATTTCACGTGAGAAGCTCTGCTAGATTCCTGAATATGTGCAAACTACCTTCATCAGAAGCATCAAATCAAAAGACTTACTGTAAGTTTTATGGCCTTCTCTGGGGCGACTCCCAATAACTGTGGCAACAGACCTGAGAAACAACGAAAAGTAGAAGCATATTAAATAAATTAACATTGACTAAACATGTCAACAGCTCTAAAGAAGGGATCACCGTGTAAAAACCAGGGCGATCTGGGCTGCAATTTTCTGTTCTTACCTTTGATGAGAATACTCGAAACGGACTGTTTAGGTACTAATGTCTGAGAGCCAGGTCTGAGCAAATTCCCACTCACATTTTAGATCGTTTGCACGTTGGGTAAGTCAACAGTGTCGGTGAATCAGGAAATCTCATTATTCACAAATTTGCTCTTTTCCCTCCCACCTCTTAAACAAGTGGACTTTAGTCAATATATTCTTTTTTTAAAAATACTTTTCTCATCTCCCCACCCTGCTCCCTCACTACCCACAGTTCAGCCATTTATACCCTTAGCAACTAGGACTTGGTGACGAGCACCAGACAGACAAGGTTCCTGCTCTGACCAGGGTCAGATGGAAGGAGGGGAGAGGCCTTCCTGCAATAGTGACAGTTACTGGGAAGCAGGCATTTCAGGGAGGGGAGCACACGGGGCAAAGTCAGCAGAGCGGGAATAAGTCTGTTGTGCTCAAGACATGAAGGGGCACATCAGCGTGCCCTCTTGGACAAGGCGGGCACTGGGAGACACAGCTGGGGCCAGGGGCAGGAGCCACACCCAAACCAGGACCCGGGCTTGATAACCTGCAAGTTGGGAGAGAAGGTTTTCCATCTGGAGGAGAGTGATGCGCTAACGCACACTGTTGAATGACTGCTCTTGCTCCTGTGGAGACAAGGCATATTGGTGTGCATTGCACTGATGTGTGTGGGTGTGAGTGTGTGCGTGCGGAGAGAGGGGACTGTGAGAGACAACCGTCTGACTGCTAGCGCTTGGCTTTTTTAGTACCGAAAAACTACCTGGTGGAAATGAAGACGGCTGTAGAGAGTAACAGGATGCGGGTGGAGAGGGAGGAGCTCGGGCCTGAGCAGTCAGCGGCAGTGGGAATCAATCAGCGCCCAGGGCTCCCCAGGCGGTTCAGTGGTAAAGAAGCAGGCCTACCAGCACAGGAGATGCAGGTTCAGTCCCTGGGTCAGGACAATCCCCCGGGCAAGGGCCTGGCAACTCGCTCCAGTACTCCTGCCCGGGGAACCTCATGGACAGGGGAGACTGCAGTGCTTCAGGCCGTGGGGTCTCAGAGTCAGACACGGCCGCGTGACTCAACAATGGTAAGAATCAAAACACGAGGAGGAGGTGTGGTCTCTGACAGGAAAGGGCCACTTCTAGGAAAGGTGGTTATGACAGTAGTGGACCTACCTATCTGAGCTAAAACTAAGTTATCTTTTCATCTGTTCTAAGAAAATAAAGTCAAAAGACAGATGCTTTTCCTTGGAAACCCAAGGGTCAGAATATATTGTTCCCGGGCCATGCTGCTATACTTGGGAGGGGCTTCATGGTGTCATCCTTCACCAGTGAGCTCGCTTTCCTAATTCGCTATATAAAAAGCTCTGCTTCCAGCCTCTTTGGAGAGACCAGCTCTGGCCACACCATCTTCTTAAAGGAACAGTCTACAACCAAGTCTCTAGCACCAGGGCTGTGTGCATCCAGTCTGCAGATGTATTTTGCTGAGTAGCACAGGTTTGAAACCTAATTTGAGCTTATTTTAAAGATAAATAGATGTCCGGATGGACGACTGGACTGATGGACTGACTGGGTAATGATCTGACAACTCTGGGCTTCCTTCTGACATTATAGCAATCTATCTCCCTTTGGGGGAGGCTCCACCCTTTAGACAGGACCCAAGCATCAATTCAGCAAGGTCCCTACCACACCCTAATGCCAGCATGGCAATAAGGGCAAGTATTGCTCATCATTTTTCATGCTCTGTTGATATCCTCACACTAGAGAAGACATCTCTCTGTGCTGAGGCTCTGCAAAAAGGGGAGAAACTAAAGCACTAATGAAACCAAGACAGCTTCATGTCTTAGGAAAATTGAGGAAAGTTCATTTCATTGTAAAAATAAATGACAAGGATGCTGATGCTAATCAAAACGTTCTCTAAAAACACAGCTAACATACTGTTTACTCTATGTCAGGGGTCATTTTTAGCACTTTACTAACTCTTTAATCCTTAATCCCTGCAGAGAGGAAACTGAGGCATACAGAGATTGAGTCATTTGTTCTAAATTGTGCAGATGATAGATAGTGAGATTGGGATTCAAGTCTAAGCCCTCTCCCTCAAGAGTCTATGCCTTTAGACAACACCCAACTCTGCTGGATGGCATCACAGACTCAACGGACATGAGTCTGAGCAAGCTCCAGGAGTTGGTGATGGACAGGGAAGCCTGGTGTGCTGTAGTCCATGGGGTCACAAAGAGTCAGACATGACTGGGCAACTGAACTAACTCTGTCGTATGCCTAATATGTGGAGAGGGAAATAGCAACCCACTCCAGTGTTCTTGCCTGGAGAATCCCAGGGACGGCGGAGCCTGATGGGCTGCCGTCTATGCGGTCGCACGGAGTCAGACACGACTGAAGCGACTTAGCAGCAGCAGCAGCAGCAGCAGCATGCCTAATATGCAAACGTGTATGTGCCCTTCCATATCCGGCCTCATTTGTTCACTTACATAACTAACCTGCCTGGACCCTATAATTATTTGGGTTTGCAGCATCTTCTCTAGCCAGCCACGTTTGAGCCTCCAGGGCTACAGCTGATTGGAGAAGGCACCGAAAGACAAATAACCGATGAGTTCAGCAACTGGACCTGGCACCGCAAGCAGAGCCACGGAGTCCAGAATCCTTCTCCCAGGAGCATGACAGAGTCATCAGAGGTGGCAGTGTTGCTGAGTTGCTAAGTTGTGTCCATCTCTATGATCCCATGGACTGCAATGTGCCAGCCTTCCCTGTCTTTCACTATTTCCTGGAATTTGCTCAAACTCATGTCCATCTGAGTCTAGGATGCCATCCGACCATCTCACCCTCTGTTGCCCCCTTCTCCTCTTGCCCTCAATCTTTCCCAGCATCAGGGTCTTTTCCAATGAGCTGCTTCTTCACATCAGGTGGCTAAAGTGTTAGAGTTTCAGCATCAGTCCTTATAATGAATATTCAGGGTTGATTTTCTATAGGATTGACTGGTTTTACCTCCTTGCAGTTCAAGGGACTCTCAAAAGCATCTTCTCCAGCACGACAATTCAATAGCATCAATTCTTTGGCACTCAGCTTTCTTTATGGTCCAACTCTCACATCCATACATGACCACTGGAGAAAGCACTGCTCTGACTATATGGACCTTTGTTGGCAAAGCAATGTTTCTGCTTTTTAATACTCTGTCTAGGTTTGTCATAGCTTTGCTTCCAAGGAGCATGTGTCTTTTAATTTCATGGCTGCAGTCACCGTCCACAGTGACTTTGGAGCCCAAGAAAATAAAATCTGTCACTGTTTCCACTTTTTCCCCTCTTATTTGCCATGAAGTTACAGGACCAGATGTCATGATCCTCATTTTTTGAATGCTGAGTTTTAAGTCAGCCTTTTCACCTCCTCTTTCACCCTCATCAAGGGGCTTTTTAATTCCTAAGAGGTGAGGAGCCAGCTAACACAGAGGCACAAGCTGAGAAGATGCCACGTGGCATAGGAAAAGTGGCCAGTCGAAGCCACGTATGTGTGAGTGCCAGAAGGAAGTAGAGACTATGATAGGAAAGGAAGTGGCCTGGCAGGGAGGAGAAACGTGCCACAAATAGAATACGGACGCCAGAGAGAACACACAGGCTGGAAGGGTGCCCCGATGGGAGAGTTGCCCTCACCCAGCTTCTGGTCCCACTGGGGCCAGATTCCAGTGAAACTCCTGCCCTGGGATCCCTGTGAGTGCTTGGTTTCCCTTCTCCCTCATGAACTCTTACGGAATGTTCCCATATGCTCTTGCTAGCTTGAGTATGGCCATGCTCTTTTTAATCTAAATGAACCGAAACAGCACAGAAAATGTGAACATGGAACCATCTGGGCAAAGCAAGCACTCTTATTCAAAGTGAGAATTTCCTCCTCCTGAACTATACTCACTTATTAGTCCTTTACTTACACCATGAGATAATATCTATGAGGGAAAAAAGCACTATTATTACTTTATGAAAACACAACATTCATTTCTACCAGTAAAATTCAGGCATAAGCCATTTAAACTACATCGTAACATTCACAATTTCCATTCTACTCTCTACATTGAGGTCAAGTACGGAAATGTTTAGTTAAATATTTACTTGCTGGATGTATTTTTCTCATCATTAAATTGCAGACCAAAACCATGGATGGGTTGATGGCACTGTGATTTGCGCGATGATCTCGTCTCCAGCACTACCCTGTGACAGTCTTTTTAAATGACTAATGAAAAACAGCCCACACAGCCAAATGACTACAGCGTTAGATACAATCACTCCAGCCAGCCTTTTAAGCGACCGAGATTTGTCTTTCTCACTATAAATTTAGTAATGCCCTGTGAACAGCAGAGACCAAAACAAAACAATAGAGAAAACCCTGCATTTAAGACTAAATATAGGGCGGCAAATATTTATTTGTTCAGCAAACATTTACCAAATGCTCTCTGTGCCTGGTACTGGAAGAAACTAGGTTGAAATAGTAAGATCTGCGGCGTCCCCTGGAGCCAGCGTCAGTTTAGAGAAAGAGGGAGACCCAGGTGTCTGTGTGTGCCAGAGAGGACACAGCCCCTAAAAACAGAGTGTTGGATACCACAGCCCTGGGGCACCAAAGAGCTCTGGGAACATGGTGGAGAGAACCAGCTATTCTGCCTGCAGGGTGGAGCAGGGCCTCAGAGAGGAGGCACTGGGCGTGATTCTTTAAGGACAAGCAGAGGTTCACTGGAGGAGAGAGACACGAGTAGGATGGAGAGCCAGGCGGCCTGGGCAGAGAGAACAGACTGTGAGAAGGCACCCAAATCTCACGTTCACAAGTTCACGGCACAGGCAGGGCCGGGGCGAGGTCACAGACCTCGCAAACACACAATGGTAGTAGAGGTCATTCAACGAATCAACAACAGTGGAGATCATGACGGTGTCGGGGGCACTTATTACACGCCACACACGACTGTGTGCTGTATGGGAATCAACATATGAAACCCACGCCACAGAAAGTGAAAGTGTCAGTCACTCAGTCGTGTCCCACTCTTTGCGACCCCACGGACTGTAGCTCGCCAGGCCCCTCTGTCCATGGAATTCTCCAGGCAGGAATACTGGAGTGGGCTGCCATTCCCATCTCCAGGGGATCTTCCTGACCCAGGGATTCAACTCAGGTCTACGGCATCGCAGGCAGATTCCTTACTATCTGAACCACCAGGAAAGCCCCAATATGAAACCCACACCACGGAAAGTGTTGGTCACTCAGTCGTGTCCAACTCTTTGCAACCCCATGGACTGTAACCCACTAGACTCCTCTGTCCATGGGATTCTCCAGGCAGGAATACTGGAGTGGGTTGCATGCCCTTTTTCAGGGGATCTTCCCCACTCAGGCACTGAACCCCAGGTCTCCTTACCGTCCTTATCTCCAGGCAGACTCCTTACCATCTGAGCCACAAGGAAAGCCCCAATATGAAACGCACACCACTCAGCAGCAAAACTCGGCGCATGTCATTTTTATCCCATCAACGGATGAGGAAACTGAGGCAGACTTCCAGAAGCCGGCCCAGGGTCACTCAGCCGGCATGTGGGGCACTGGAGTTCAACCCAGGCAGTCTGGCTCTCGGGGGTGCTCCTGAACAAGTACACTGTGCTGTTTCTCCAAGGGCCACGTGAAGGGGCTTGGGAAAAAGTCTGGGTGGCTTTTAAAGAGGAAACTTCGAAAAGAAAGAGAGTTCTGGAGGCAGGTGAAGGACAGATGGTAAGGGCAGAGACCCAAGGCAGGAAGAATAATTGGGAGGTTAAGGTAATTTAATATTAGGCCCTGAGTTTCACTGTATAAAATGAGTAACTTAATCCAGTAAGAATAAAACCAAAGTACAAATCCCTTCCTAAGACCTAGGCCAGATGCTGGCACTCAGGGAGGCACTGGATCAGTATCATTCTTGTGGTGGTGACCTTGGGAATCAAGGGTGGCTGCGAATGGCAGTCTGAGAGCCAGCAGAGATGTGGGCCTTGACGCCATCAGTCGTGGCCAAACGCCCTCTGGGAGGGGTCCTGATCTGCAGGACAAGGGAAGCCAGAGAGCTGGGGATTTCAACAACCTCCTGATTCCCTGACCTCAGAAAGAGGAAGAGTGATGTGGCTGGGTAATGCCTAAAACAGCCAGTCTGGTGAAGGCGGCTCAACACGATCACACTGAAGTTTAAAGCACATGTGTGTCTGACAGCTGGATAACTCAGCAGAAAAATGAGGCTTCTAATACAAGATGTTTCTGTTGGATTCTGGAAATTCATTTTAACCATTAGAAACAGAGAATGCATGTGTGTGTTGTTTCTGACTTGTCAAAACAGCAGTCTGTTTTCCAACTGCCTCAAATGAAATTTATTAGTGTGGTTAGTTTTCTAATCTTCTCATTTCAGTTCAGCTCCATCAGCACATGTGGCAATCTTCCTTGGCAAACTTTACCAGAAGGCCGCTAATGCGAGAAAAGATTTACAGGGTACAGTATTAATATAGTATTTTGTCTTCAGATTTCATGGGGTTGAGATATAAATCACACTATCCCCTCGGATCCCCGTCCTTTATGCAACTCGATGAGAAAGGACTGAGCAAAAGATGTGGAGGCTAAGCCCACACTACGAACCTCAACTGCAGGCTTTACACAGAACCCCCAAAAGGAAGTTTCTGAGAACAGTATGCTGACCAGAGGGCTACTGAGCTGCAGTTTTTACTTAAAAACTTTTTTAGAAATATATAATTCCAGAATCTCAGGGTGAGAAGGGACTATGAGAGAAACTCATTAATAACAGTGGCATGATTAAAGCTACCTGTTCCCAATGGCTTGGCAACAAAATGAATGGCTTGGAGCATTAGGGCCGTGGAGGTTGACAAACCAGGACCAAGGAATCCTAGGTCTGCCCTGCTCTCATGCTGAGTGATCTCGGGGACGTTATCCTTTGATCTCTTAAGTTCCTCATTAGTAAGCCAAGGAGGCTAATTACGACTCACTGGTTTATTATGATAATGATATGAGTAACTGTATATAAAGAGCCAGACACTGTTCACAGCCTAGACTGTGTATTCCGAAAAGGTCACGTTTCTCTCCACCTATCTGTTCATGGCATATTCTTGATTCTCCTCTTGCCTCTAAGAGGCAATTCATCCTGAATAGTGCTCACAGTCAAGCATGAGGAAAGCATGGCAGTATAGGAATTAGGGGCGTATGGCAGGAGTATAATGCTCTTCCCCATGGCTATGCCCCAAGCTCAGAAGCACTGACAGTGTCCAGCAGCACCATGTACTTTAGCAAAGGTGAGGAAGCAGTACAGACATGACACCACATCTTCAGCTAGACTTTTAGCTAAAATAAAATGCCTTGGCTCAGAACTTAAACAGTTCTCAACCTCCGATGATAAGCAACTTTTTACCATGTAATTTCTCCTGAGGGGCAGAAGAGCCAGGTGATTAACAGCATGGAGTCTGAAGCCAGGCTGTTGGGTTTGAATTCTGACTCTTGTTATTTAGTAGCTGTGCAGTTGTGATTAAGTTACCCCCACCTCCCCGAACCTCAGTTTCCACATCTGTAGAATGGGGATAAGCACAGCACCATGCACACGGGGCAGTCCTGAAGATGCAACAATACACACAAAACCCTCGGAAGCATATCAGCACACAGTAAGCCCTCTAGATGTGTGTTTCGGTTGTTGTTCTTTATGCTCCTCATCGTCACCATCCTCCCCCTCCTTCAGGGAAACTGGCTCTAAAAGGCTGAGCAGTGTCTCCCCAGTCCCTCACAACGTGGTGCCTGTGTTGAATGTGGCCCCACTCCGCCTCTCAAAACAAGGCTCTCTGCCCCTCAATGCTCATTTTGCTCCTGTTCACCCTAGTGGACTTACTGCTCCAACCTCCTTCTCTGGTCTACAAAGGCATTTCTTCCAGCCCAGAATGTTCTGCAATGCTTCTCTGAGCGCCAGCTTGCACTGGGCTAGCAGGCTGCATGGCTGGGCCCTTTCCCACTGCACAGAAGGGAGAAGGCACTGGCCGGCAGAGGCGAACTGCAGGTTACGACCTGGTGAACAAGTGGGAATCAGGGCGCAGCTGGGGAACGAGGCTCAGAGAAAGCAGTGGGTCAGGGGCTGGACTGACAGTCCAACCACTATAAGCGTCACACGGCGGGTGTCCCAACAGATCACTCTGGACAAGACATGGAGGAGCACAGATGATGCAGGGCCATGACAAGGGAGAAATCTCATCACATCACCTCTGTATCAGCTCGGACAAAAAACAAGTTCCAAAGTGACCGGCCCAACCTGGAGAAAGGTGGCTTAGAGCATGTCAGGTGGGGCGGAAGGCAGGCGGGGCAGAGCCAGGCTGCAGGGCCGGTAGACGATGCTAATGCAGAAAATACTCCTATTGCTGCGGCCGGAGCCACATCCAGTGCCCCGTTATCTAATTTCAACCCCGAGGCGACCCCTCCGAGGTTAAATTCTTAGCCTCCTGACCTCTTCACGGAGGTCCCTCTACTTGCTCCCATCTTCCCAGAGAGCCTGCCTTGCTTTCAACATCAGATTAACCTTTATTCTGGAGCTATCAGCGCCCTGCGCACCCTGCCTCACGGCTTTTATTCCTGCTCCTATTTCCGTGGCCTTCTCTCTTCACTTGTTTAAGCTTTCTTCCCTCCTCCCTTCCCCTGTGTCTGTCTGTTTTTGATTCACACAGCCCCCAGGCATGAGGCACCCCCCCACACCCCCACCAACTACACTATCCCCTTTCATGGCCCTTCTTGAAATCCAGTTTTCCACCGGCTCTTGGGGTGTCACCCCAAGGCAAGTGTATGGTGGAGCAGGGCACATGGCAGATATTAAGATTTAAATGCTTGCTTGTCTGGGTCAGATGCTTTTGTTCAAAATGTCAAGAACCATCTGCTATTTTAGCTAAGGCTAGGGATGGCTTTGGGAGACTGGGTGTTAAAGCACAGAGGGATGATATTGTCATGGTCTAGAAAAAGCATGGTTCCTGTGAGTCCTCCCTGGGAACTTCCTAAGAGATCACTGGGAAGAAGAACCGTACCGTCCCTCCTTGAGTTTTTCACTCTGGTATATAAGCAACTTTCGAGGTCCTGGTTATCTTTTCTTCTATCTAAACTTTCTGGGTGCTGAGATTTTGTCTATTGCCCTTGTTTCAGCCTCAGCAATGGCAATGAAAAGTGGAAGTGTTAGTTGCTCAGTCGTGTCTGACTCTTAATGACCCCATGGACAGTAGCCTGCCAGGCTCCTCTGACAACGGAATTCTTTAGGCAAGAATACTGGAGTGGGTAGCCATTCCCTTCTCCAGGAGATCTTTCCAACCCAAGAATCGAACCTGGGTTTCCTGCATTGCAGGCAGATTCTTTACCATCTGAGCTACCAGGGAAGCCCTAGGAAAGGCAGTAGCTAGCTATAAATGATCATCCTCGAGGCCTGGAACTAATTTGTTCGCTAATTAATCTTCTCTTCTCCAGGCTCTGCCTAGTTTCCTCTTTCCCAATTTTCCAAGCTCCTCACTGTTCTCCATCAGGCCCTCTCCAGCTTCTGATGATCCACTCCCATCCACCCCAGTGGCGAGTCGCCATCACCTGTCTCCCCTTTGAAAGCTCTGTGCTCATGGTAGAGTTTTGGAGATTTGATTACCCAGCTCAGGAACTGTCCAAGCTTTCTGTTCATTTTTGTTTGATTTCCTACAACCAAATATCTGCTTTTTGATCTAGTCACAACTTATCGCCCTAAACGAAAATGTGCAGAAACTGGCCAAGAAAATGAGGAGCAAAACAAACCATTCTGCACTCGTGAGAAGTGCTGGTGGACACTATGAGTCAGCACAGTGCACAGACTGTGGTTTGTGCCAAGACGCCTGCCTTCTTGTAGGACCTCCAACTGCTTTATTTTGGTGATAGGATTTTTGGACTTATTTTTATCCACAAGGATTAAAGAAGGGATCTCACTGTGGGTCCACATAATTTGGAGCCTCCCCTCTATAGAACCACGAGCCACATCCAGGAGACCTAGCTTAAACTAGCTGTCCAACCACACCTCCTTCTAGAATGCAAACATATCAAAAACTTCCTGAGATATCACCACATCATCCTCTAGATGTCACCTTGAGAACATTCCAGGATGGAAGATGACTGCTTTTGCAGCACACAGACAACCTGAAATAGATACATTTAAAACTCTGCAAGCCTGGTCCATGGGCTGATTAAAAAACATCTTCTTTTTTTTTTTTCTTGCTAATTGCCTCAAAGACTAAGTAGTACTCCAAATTAAGTTTAAATCATAAAATTATCTAATTTCCTTTTCTGGCAGATTTTCCTCTTTTCCCCGGCAAAAGCAGAAGTAAAAAACTAAAACCTTCCTTTAAGAAGTATTTTTCCTGAATCCATCCTTTTCCCCATGGCCTTCCCTCCCCAAAACATTTTCCAGTTTCTAAGGGTACTCATGTCATTACTTGAAGCATCTGAGGGAGGAGAGTGTGACAAAAATTTTAAGGCAGAAATTAGTTATCTGCTGCGATTCATGGAGCTGCAAAGAGTTGGACACGACTGGGCAACTGAACTGAACTGGAACGTTAAGAGCATTTAATTATGGATGATCACCCAATCAATCGTTTCTCTTTAATAAGCCACGTCTACAGCCGGCCAATAACTGATTCATCTGGTCATGCGGTTGATTCAAATCAAATGAGCTGTCAGGTAATTCATTAAGGATTTTAAACACCTCGGTGCATTAAATCAATCTGGAGACTGGGGAGGAAACAGAGGAAGACTTTTACAAGTGACTTCAGGGAGATTTGGATTATCTTGGGTGTTATTTCCTGTGATACAGATATACTTAGCCTAGGGGGCCTGAATTTCAAAAACTACAGGCCTAGAAAAATCAATTAATTTTCCTGTAAAGAAAAGTAGTCTGTATTACAGAGAATGGTTGCAGGGTCAGTCTCATAGGAAGGGGATCTTTCTAAGGGGATCTTTTCTAACCACCAAACTTACTCCCAAAGTTAAGAGGCTCTGATGGACAAAGAAGCTGGGAAGTGCACAGAAATATGGGGAGAGGACCTCACCAACTCACAACACTAGAAGCCCTTGGACTCAGCATCCATGGAAGACAACACGAACAGTCCCCAGAGCTACTTTATCGGTAGCCTCCCTGATTATGATCAGATAACTTCCAGGACCACAAGCGATGCTGGCAACTGACAGAGAAAAGCACAGGGGAAAACAACTCGTGCTGAAAGCGTTCTTTAACAATAACAATCACTCGTGGAGTTCCACAAGAAGTACTTCTAAATACAAAACAGCTCCCTTTAGAATCCTGTGTTCTCACTGTAAGAAGGAAAAAGAGAGAGATGCTATATACTTTTTCTCCAAATATACACAAAGATAATTTTAAAACAGGGGAGAGAACTTACTTATGCAATATCCCCAAATTATCCTCCTCAGGAAATATTAGCAATTATATATGTCCTGCTGCAGAAAAATTACATGTTAAGCAAAATTCCACAATAGGAAAAAATAGGCTCAATATTTTGAAACATGTTTATAAATTAGAGATGTACTCTGCCATCTTTTCAAGTATTGCTAGGTAGAGTGTGCACAGCAGCATTTCTAAATTCTCAAAATTAAAATTTAACTATTTTCCCCTGGAATATTAAATTTTTAAGCAATAGAATTACATTGAATAAGAAATTCATAGTCAAAGAATCACATGTGGGTGATTATAGCTTGATTTTGTATACAAAAGTTAGAATACGGATTCTCAGAAATAGTTGGGGTTTTTCTGTTTCTCTTATCATTTTTTTGCTGGTAATGACAGTTTCCCATTTTCATCTGATCCTTCTCTTATTCAATGATAAGCATTTACAAATATGCAGTTACATATAATTATTAATCAATGATTATGTGCAAGGCACAAAAGGGAATTAGTCCCCAGCCAATCAAGAATAGGAATAATTCATTTATGAAGATTATAAACACTTTTTCAAAAACGCTGTCAATCACCTCTTTGCTCTCAAGATCCAAATTACAAAACAGAAACTAAAAAAGTTTTACAGTACATCTTTTGTTCTAAAATTATCAACTAGAAGAGATAAGGAGTCAGGGAGAAATGAACGTAGGTGACTCCCAGCACTCCGCTCCTTATATTCACGCTCTACTCATCACTTCTGACAAGAGAACCCCTTAGGGATCAGGCACCTCACACAGGCTAGATAAATGGCTCTTTCTAGCAAGAAAAACGATGAGGAGTCGCCTCTTTGGTGTTCAAAGGGAGTCTCCATGTCTGCCTAGTAGGCGGACACAGCCCCCTTCCCTGAGGAGTTAAAACCAGTTCCTCCAGTCTCTCCGATGTAACTGAAACAGCATGAGGTTTAGGGGATGGCCCAGAGCAGCTCAGAACTCAGGTACACGTCAAGCTGTTTTGTCCATGGGGTCAAAAGGACAGGTCAAGGAAGGAATTCCAGGTGCCCCCAAGAATCAGGAGCCACCAGGTGTGGTCAAAGAGGAAAGAGAAGGGACTCAAAATCCAAACGAGCCAGGTCGTCACACTAGGGGCATGCACAGGACAGAAATTATTTTCTTACAATTCTAAGGCACCCTTGATCTTTAGCCCAATGCCAAGGGAAGCCCACAGACCAGTGTGGTCCAGCTTGAGGCTCAAAACTGTCCCCGCAGAAAACAACCCACGTGAACACGTAAGGTGGTCGCCTTTGCTTGAATCACTCAGTGCAGAGCAGGAACTGCGACATTAACCTTGTACTACTTGGGGGGACTTTTCATTTGCAAGGCTTGTTGTCACTAAGAGGGAGAAGTATTTCAGATGGAAGGCAGTGACCCTGTAGGGGTCATCATCAATCACCTGGGGTCAAAGACCTTCCCAATTGTGAGAAGAGGCAGGGGGTGAGGGAAAGAGAGCAGAGAAAGATCAAAAGGCCTTTGATGGAGGTTATCTACCTGCACCAACGAACCTGCAAAATGGAGCTTCTCTGGAGTTTGAAACCCCCTCATTTCTAAGGTGCAAGATTTTAAGAGGGATCTTTGTTGTTGATTTTTTTTTTTTTTTTAACTTGGGTGCTTAAGAAGAAGACTGAAGTCAGCAGATGGCAGAAGAGGCCTAGCGGCACAGGCTTACAAGGCTGCCAATTTCCGGGTCTGTCTCTGAAAGTATTAAATACCATTTTCTTCTTCAAGAGCAAGTACTGGTTGGGTAAGGGAGGGACCCCCTGCCCACCACCTTGCATCTGCCAAACAGCAACGTGGCTCAGCTGGAACTGTCTCACAACACTGGATTTTAGCTGAGGCAAATACCTTTACTTCTTTTCTCTTTAGGCAAAGCAATCACAGAGGGAAGGGCTGGGACGTTAAGTCCTGGCCTTTAGGCCACTGGTCTGGCAGTCAGTGTCTGTGGGATCCTTTGTGATGATCCTTTTGATCACATACTTCTTGCTACTTTTCTTGTTGCTTAAATGAGCCTTAGATGATGAAAGGAACAGCTGGATAGAGGAGTCCCTGGCTGCAGTGGCAGGTGAATCAACTCCCCTGGGTACAGAGTCTGAGGAAGGGAAGGGAAAGGGGCAGCTTTAACTCAGGAAAAGACAGTGAATGATAGTCCGGGGACTAAGACTCCGGGGTCCCAGCACAGGGGGTCCCCATCGGATCCCACATGCCAAAACTAAGACCAGGCGCAGCCAAGTGAATAAATAAATATTTGAGGTGGTGAGGTGGCACTTCCCAGGTGGCGCTAGTGGTAAAGAACCTGCCTGCTGAAGCAGGAGAAGAAAAAAATGCAGGTTTGATCCCTGAGTTGGGAAGCTCCCATGGAGAAGGGCATGACAGCCCATTCCAGTGTTCTTGTTTGGAGAACCCCACAGACAGGTGAGCCTGGTAGGCTACAGTCCACGGGGTCACAAAGAGTAGGACACATGACTGGAGTGACTGAACACATACACGCTGCAAGCCCAGTGGTTAAGAGCCCACCTTCCAATGGAGGGGATGCAGGTTCGATCCCTGGTCAGGGAACTAAGATCCCACATGCTTCAGGGCAACTAAGCCTGAATGCTTCAACTAGAGAGCCTACATTCTATAATGAAAAATTTTTAATTTCAAAATTAAAAAAAATAAAAAAGACAGTGAAAGAAGGAGGGCTGCACTGAACCCCTGGTTAGAGGCTTGATGGATGATTTTGTGGAATATTCAAGGAGAATCATTGTCCCAAGTAAGTTTTGTCCTATCCTCCAGCTGCTCTTCCCTGTTAACTGGTGAGCAGAGTTATTTCAAGAACACAAACACTGAGTCTTTTAAAAACTTACTGGACATGTTTATAAAAATAATTATTTTTAAGAAACGAAACATACTGCAGAGCAATATAAATGGCTTTCAGATTATGGGCTGTTTTGATTCGCCATGCCCTAGAGCCTCCAGCCTACACCCATCAGCATGGATAATTGAGAATCTGCTGTATTTCCATTTTAACACAGTCTCTCTAATACATTTCAGGCATTCAGATGGAAAAACCAAACCTCCGACTACTATTTCACCTTTCATGAATTTAGCACATGGCACTAACCTCTGTACAGTCCAAAGAAGCCTTCATAGCGCAGCACTTTCTTAAAACAGTCAAAGCTGTTTTTATACATAAGTTCTCCTACAAAAGAGCCGGTCGATCGTTGGTTCTGCATTCGAGTTTTTACCAGATCGATAGGATACACCGCAGTGGCTCCGACAGCTACAATCAAATAATACCAATAATTCAGAAGAAATTAAGGTCACAGGAAAGAAGGGGGTGGTTAAAGTCAAAGATAAGATTGATGAAATAAAGAAATTGTGCACACGTAAATTTTAAAATGAACTTTCTAAACAACAGTGGCTTTCACTCAAGGGTCTCCTGATACAAGGATACCACTGAGTTCAAATTTTAAAAAGCAGATCACTACAGCCTAGCCTCATTACTAACCAATATCTAGAAGCCCACCTGCAGACAGATGTGAGAAAAAAGTTACTTCTAAGTCCCTGATCAAATGCAGGTACGAAGGAAAATTTCCCTTTGCTGTTATCCCATCACATAGATACAGATTTGGTAACTAGCTTGGGAAAAGACCAGAGAAGGTTGTTTCCTTCGATATTTCAAAGTGGAAAAAATCAGAGGAAAAACAGGAATAATAACAATGAACAATCTGCCCTCATCCATGACTCACCTCCAGCAATAGAACCGAGACCAAACCTGTAGGCTGACTCTGCAATCTGCAAGAGAACTGGCCGAGATGAATCAACTGATGCCTTCTTCTTTGCGTGCACAGGAATTGCAGAGTGGGAAGACAGGAGACGGAAAGGAAATCGAAACAAAAATGAGCACGCTATTTTACTTTTAAATTACAACTGCGTTCTTAAACTCATGATACAGCTAAAATGTCAAAAAGGAAGAAGGTATGGTTAGATTTTTGTAAATTCTTGTTAATAAAAAGCAATTATTGCCGTCAATTTTTAAAATCAAGTTTCAGTATAATGAAAGACACTACTGTGTCCCCCAAAATGTTATGAATATGAACTCATCTTCAAATGTTCAATTCTCATTAGTGATCAAAGAGATATAAATTGAAAACCACTAATGAGACATCATTCTTCAACAAATTGTCAAACTGGTAGGTTTGGGGAGTTTTGTCTGTTTTTAATGGCAATGCCCAACCTGGCAGAAGATGACAAAAAACAGGGCTTCTCAAATCTGCCATTTAATCAAGTATAAACTGAAGGGAAATTTGGCAATACACACTGAACACTTAAAATGTACAAATGCTTAAATTGACCCTGCAATTCTACTTCTAAAAAGTTAGGCTAGAAAATAATCATCTAGATAAACAAGGATCAAGCTACAATAATAATAAAAAGCAGTACTGTTTTAAAAAAAAAAAGCAGTACCATTTTAAGAGCAAAACCTCTGAGAATACCCAAAGGTCCAATAACGGAGGACTGGTTAAAAATAATGCTATAGCTCTAAAACAAAATTGCATGTCATTAAAAAACAATACTGTGAAAAATATTTCATGTTCAGAAAAAGTGTACATACAGTATTATAAAGAAAAAACAGGCTAAAAAAACAATATGGTGTGTAGACAGGTATTTATTATCTATTTCTCTCTACCTTTTAAACTGTTTGGAATGTTTCATGATTATCTTTTTAAAACCAGTGTTGAAGACTGTGTGTGAATATGCTGTGCTTTTCATTAAAATTATTTTGGTATGTATATGCATATAAAAATAACACAGGTGTTTTGGCTATCACATCACCCAGAGACACTCAGCTGTTTATAGTGGCTGCAACTAAGCGGTTATATTACAGGTGATCTGATATTTTCTCTTTTTTGTCCATCTCTTCTAAATTCACACTTCAGGCCAGTCAGTTGTTGTATTATTATCAGTGTTCTTTTGACCTACTATTCTTACGGTGTTTTTGATGTCAGAACATTTCAGAGTATTTTACTCCTCTGTCTACATAAATAAAACAGTAATTTTATGTCACACAGAGCTGTCACACGAGGGTGGCATATAGTTAGTGCTTAATAAATACCTGTTGAGTGAATAAATACATTCAATAAAATTTGTTTTTTCATAAGCCATGATAATTAAGATTGGTGAACAATGAAAATAATTACCCACCCCAACTACCAACCCACTGAATTTTAGTTGCTGTCAGTGGAGCAATTCTAATACAATGAGATAATTTGGAATCTCCTTCAAAGTGAACTGAAAATAGCTTTATGCAGAAATACGCATTTTTAAGAAAGTAAAACATTTCTTCTGCAAATTCCATGGGGTGCTTCCAAGGGTACCCCCGTATAGACGGATGGCCTCCATCTATATCTATTATGCATAGTAACTTCATTTTGACAGCTGCATCGGTAAGAAAGGCACTGCTTTATGTACACAGATATAAACTGGCAATATGAAAAAAGGTTCTGGCATCAAAACAATGAGTGAAAATACTTTGAAAACAATGGGTTGATACCTACCACTATCACTAATTCATCTAAAGACAAACAAAACCCCAGACTTTCAGATAACTTTTCTGAAGCTAGAAGTGGGGCATCCTCACAAAACGAATACTAGAAAAGATTCCTCTTCCCACACTCCTCTCTCGAGGAGAAGAGTTAGCTCCCTAGCCTGGCCAGGCGGGTGACCTCTGTTGCTTGAGTCTGCCAATGTTGTCAGGCCCACCAGGGTTCACATAAGTAAAGAATATTCCAGGCAAGGCCCCAGTGAATTGCTCTGAACCTCCAAGCAGCAGCCAATCATTTCCTGCTGTAAACCTCATCAATCTCATCCAACCCTTTCATGGACAGGATCAGTAAGCACCCACCATCAGAAACTTGCTAAAGCTGCAGAGGGCATAGAGGAGAAATTGTGGGGTACCACTGCCACAGGAGAACAGGGGGAATCTTTTTTTTTTAACTCTCTTTTTCTTAATCCCCCAATTTCTACAGGAGTTAGTAGCACAAAGGCAAAGAGATAATCATCTGGTAAGTGGTGTTTAAAAATCATAGGGAGGGGAGAGTGGGGCTGTGTCCCCCTCTCCATGTGATTCCACACTCCTCCCTCTTGCACTCGGGGAAATCGGCTTCCTCTTTTAACAGCGACCAGCTGGTTTTCCAGAGGTGCCTAGCGAGGGTTTGCTGCGTGCACGCCTACCACGCTGCACACAGAACCCGCCGCTGCCATCGGGTGGGAAAGAGCTGAAAGGAGGGCGTCCTGGCTCCAGGCCTGCCCGTCCTAAAAATGCAGCCCGCATCAACCCATTGTGGTCAAACTGGCGTCTCAGTACAGACCCGGAGCTCCCAGCCAAAAACTGTTAAGTCTCACAGGATTCGGAGATGGCTTTGCCTTAAAGGAGGTATTTTTCTGAAACGACGACGCTCGTCTGTGAGGGGATTTATTTTACAAACATCGTGGAAGCACAACAGACGCTCTGAAGGCTTTTATTCTCTAATCCCGATCTATAGAAAGTCGAGCAAGAGTTAAGCGTAAGGAGGTCCCAAGTCTTAGGTTTCTGACTCCCACAACTTCAAGAGATTGGTTTCTGTTAACCATAAAATAAAATTTAGCATTCCTCAAATTGTTTCCACATAACTTATGAATCCTTTCACAAAGAAAATAGGTCTAAAAGCCTTCAAACTATGACTCCAGACTAAACAAAATTATCTCATTTTGATATTCAGAAAAACGGCAGGCATGGCAGTCAGGCGGTGCCCTGCCGGAGCGCCTCTCTGCGAGGCAGAGCCAGCCCTCATGTCTCGACATGATGCTGGGACGTGACACCCAAAGGGGGCTGTGGCCCAGCTCTGCCAGCATGAGGCTGAGGGAAGCAGGAAAGATAAAGATCTTCCTCCTCTTTGGGGAGGGTGAGGCTTCCCATGCAGCTAAGAAGTCATCCCATCTTCTGCAGAAGAGAGCAAATGCCAGTTATCTGTTACTTAGAACATTTCTAAGTAAGTACTCTTTCCAGCCTTCTGAAATGGCCTGGTTTTCTTTTTTGGTGCAAAACAGAGAAATAGTAGGTCAGGAACCAGTGCCGAAAGGGCAAGCACAAGTGAAAAGGGGCTGTGGGGCCTTATCAAGGCAACACCGGGAAGCATCTGTGACCCTTCTGCCCACCTGCCTCTGGGCTTCAGCCAGGTTGAAGGGCAGAGTCCCCTCCTCCAGAGGAGCAATCCGTTCAATGTCGGCCAAGGTCATGCGTCTAGAACGAAAAGCAAACGTAAGCAACAGCAAAACACAAATTAAAATTTAAGGTATGGAATTTTAAAATGCTCCTTTTCTTGTTTCCCACATTTCAGAGTCACCTTTAATTTGGTTTCTTTTTCTCCAGGCTTGCTGCCCTCCCCCTACTCCCACCTCCCAACCTCCCTTTATTAAGCTAATTAAAAGAAAAAAAGGCCAACTTACCCCCGTGGCTCATACAAATCTGCTAACTGAAACAAGATGTCAACTTCCATGGGTGTAACCTGACCAAATTTCTGAGCTGCCAGAACAAACTCCTCTGTATGGAAAAAGAGTTAAAAGGGAAAGATTCAAGAAGGAATAGCCACTAAACGCAGCATTAACTCAAGGCACTGGAATGAGCGAACATCACCAAACTTTATTATTAACAGTCACAGAATTCAAGTCAATCCAAATAGGGTAGGAATTTTTGCAGTTCTTTCATTCGTCTGGAAAGAGTGTGCAGAATGCTTGCTCTAATAGTGACTTTAAAAGGTTGGTGTCACCTGGAGGCTTTGAATAAATGACACAGGGAGCCATTCAAATTGTGAGTCAAGGAGAACCAGGAAGGAGATAGGAAATTCCATACACATAGGTCCCAGGATATCATATTAATGAAGCTGTGGAATTCCAAAGGGAACTCTCGTTTGTTAGTTTTTTTTAAATCCCATTAAAATGCTGATATCTTGATCAAAGATTGTCGATCAACACACACTGTCAGCAGTATAAGTTTTAAGAATTCCTTGTGTACTTTCGAGGGTCATTCTAGAGGATGTCAGTTTAGTTTAGGTTTTATTAAGATTTGAAAATATTTCAGAAACTTTGGGGGCTTCCCAGATGGCACTAGTGATCAAGAACTCGCTTATCAATGCAGGCAGACTTAGGAGACATGGGTTTGATCCCTGGGTAGGAAGGATCCCCTGGAGGAGGAAACAGCAACCCACCCCGGTACTGCTGCCTGGAGAATCCCATGGACAGAGGAGCCTGGTGGGCTACGACCCACAGCATTAGAGAGTGGGACATGACTGATGAGACGTAGCGCACACGCAAGACACTTTACATGGTTCCCTCATTCAAAGAAAGCCTTGGATTTATTTACAATGTGCTGAAGATTGTTTCATTTGTTTCAAAGAGTGGAGAACACACAAGTACCAAATGGTCAATCAGATAGAAAACTAGGGATAGAAAACTCTGTAACATCAACTTTCAGTTGTCTTCTTCCCTCTAATAATACTTCACCAAGATACCTGCCAGCAAGAATTCAGATTTAGTCACACTCACCCTTGGTCACCTCTACGTCTTTCCTGTTGCCAGCCAGAGTGCTGTAGATCTTTCTAATGAGTTCCATGTTGTTCAGGAGCGAGTTAAATCCATTAAAATAGGAGAAACTAACTTGATGGGATGTGGTACCTCCAGCAGCCTCAAGTAAGTTGAAAATAAGGGGGGGGGGGGGGAAGAAAAATAAACAAAGGATTTATAGAATGAAGAAGATTCAGAAGTACGTATATCAAATGCTAGTTTGGGAAGTAATCAAAAAAGCATGTATAGCAAAAAGTGGCCAGAAGTATTTTTCTTTCACATTAAAAGAAAAAAAAAAAAGCTATAAATGATTTTTAGAAGTAACTGCAACTAATCACGACCAGAACTTGTACTCTCCACACACAGGTCCTAGAAAACTAAATAAATACACATGTAGGATTATAACAACAGGACCAGTAGTAATTTACAGAGTTCAAATTTCCATTGGAAATGTTTTATAAGTTTGTTTATTTCATCTAATGAGCAATTCTTAAAAGCTTAGACATGCAAAACTGTATTATACACAGGCCCACATGTGTATACTTAAGCATTCAGAACTGTTATACCAACACAACATGCTGTGAAAAGTGGCTAATCTAACACTAATATCATGATTTGTCATGTTACTTCTAAGTAGTAATAAATAATCATTTAAGTACATACTTTGTATTGGTAGGATTTCCAGCAAACAAGCACATTATGATAAAATTATGAGATGTCATATGCTTTGATGGGGGTTAAGACTGGCCAGGACTCTTGATAATCAGAATTTGTAAGAAACCATATTTCTTCACGGGATAAGGGAAACAGACAGCACGTCCATTATAAATGGAACTTCAGTTTGGGGTTTCAAATTCTATCCTTCCCTAACAAGGCAAAATATTTTTATTAGGAAAGCACTTCTTTATAAGGTAACAACCACATAAATCTTCACTTCGTAAACGTTTGAAATAGCTGACATGAGAGTTTAGATTGGGCTAGGGAAGGGACGGACCAAGAAAAGGAGCTAGCGTGCCAGAGTGGGAAGGCCTTATTAGAACACCGTTATCTTCAAAAAGAGGGACCCGTGAAAATGAAGAGGAAAAATGAAAAGCTACTCTGAGTTCTCACTTAAGGTAAGCATTATGGGAAACTCAGATGACGGTGAAACACTCCAAAAGTCCTCTCCCCAGGATTAACACAAGAAGAGTTACCACTGCACATGGGTCCCAAATCTAGGGGCTCATCACAATTATCTGAGAAGCTCTGGAAATTAGGTAAGAGGACTTCCCTGGTGGTCCAGGGTTAAGAATCTGCCTGCCAGTGCCGGCGTCACAGGTTCAGTCCCCAGTCCAGGCAGATCGCACGTGCCACAGGGCAACTAAGCCCAGGTGCCACAGCTACTGAGCTCAGGTGCCCGGAGCCTGTGCTCCACACGAGATGCCACCGCGACCAGGGAGCAGCCCGGCT
This sequence comes from Ovis canadensis, assembly GCF_042477335.2. Taxonomy (NCBI): domain Eukaryota; kingdom Metazoa; phylum Chordata; class Mammalia; order Artiodactyla; family Bovidae; genus Ovis; species Ovis canadensis. Next base: position 27,973,168 of record NC_091248.1, read on the forward strand.
CACAGCAACTGGAGAAAACGCATGCACAGCAATGAAGACCCAGCGCAGGCACAAATGAGCAACTAAATAAAGCTTAAAAAATTTAAAGGAAAAGAAATCTGGTCACCACTGTGGATGGTGGATCAGGAGGCCCAGGAAAGACCTCAGAATATGCACTTTTAACAGCAATCCGTGATGATTCTTAAGCTCCGTGATCAAGGCTTGGGAATCACCACCATGGAATGTTCCAGGACACCCTCAGGGCCCATGAGAAGCTCAACAGAGGACAGCAGAGACCTGCCCGCCACATGGGCCGCTGTTGCCTCAACACACGGGGCACGAGTGACTGAACCCAAGGCTTAGAGTTGCTCTTCTGCCGACTCCTCAAATATATCTATGCACACTTTTTTTTTTTTAAACACCTTTTCTTGGAGAACTTGTAAAAGTGAAGACAAGCATTTGACATATCTCAAAATATAAAGCAAACCAATATGCAATTATATAGCTGTTTTTCCTTTTTTTTTTAAAAAAAAAAGCCTAGTTAATACATTTCTTTAAGATATTTCATACTATCCAGCTAACAAATTAAGACACCCACTAACACTGACAAAGCACTTCCTGTAACTTTGGTAATGGATACAATACCATTGAGCAAAGAAGAAACCGTCAGTGCTTAAACAGAAGAACACTCTACATAATTTATAAGACTTGTTCTTACAATTCCTTATCTCCTGAGCTTATGCCAGATAGAATAAATTATTTCATTAGGGCAAATTATAACTTGGAGGGGGGGGAGACATAAACTGGGAGATTGGAATTGATACAGACACACGACTATACATAAAAGAGATAATAACGACCTACTGCACAGCATAGGGAATGCTACTCAATATTCTATAATGACCTCTATGGGAACAGACTCTTACAAAGAGTTGATACACAAATATGTAGAGCTGATCACCTCGGCTGTATACCTGAAATGAGGACAACATTGTAAATTAAAGTATACTCCACCAAAAATTAAAAAGCACCGCCCCTACTTACTGCCACTAAACATTCTTCCACAAAAGGCGTCAGGACGTGAGGGCGAATGGTGACCATGATGTCCTGGAAGTCGATGGCTGTGACTTTCCCAGTCCTGGCACTGTCCCTCTGAACAAAGGCTTGCTTTGCATGTTCCAGCTGTATCTCCTGCAAATAAAGAAGGTGAATGTACACGTCTGGCTGCATTCCTTTGCTGTTCACCTGAAACTATCATAATACTGGCTTCCCTGGTGGCTCAGACGGTAAAGAATCCACCTGCAGTGCAGAAGTCCAGGGTTCGATCCCTGGGTCAGGAAGATCCCCTGGAGGAGGAAAGAGCAACCCACTCCAGTATTCCTGCCTGGAGAATTCCATGGATGGGCTACATCCAGTCCACGAGGTTGCGACAGGGCAACTAACACACACACCACAACACTGCTAATTAGCTATAACCCGATACACACTAAAAAGCTTAAAGTTTGGAAGAAAAAAAAAAGGTGAAATTATTTGTATTTCTCAGTTACTATAAATGACATGTATGGATGTGAGAGTTGGACTGTGAAGAAAGCTGAGCACCAAAGAATTGATGCTTTTGAACTGTGGTGTTGGAGAAGACTCTTGAGAGTCCCTTGGACTGCAAGGAGATCCAACCAGTCCATTCTGAAGGAGATCAGTCCTGGGTGTTCTTTGGAAGGAAAGATGCTAAAGCTGAAACTCCAGTACTTTGGGCATCTCATGCGAAGAGTTGACTCATTGGAAAAGACTCTGATGCTGGGAAGGATTGGGGGCAGGAGGAGAAGGGGACGACCGAGGATGAGATGGCTGGATGGCATCACCGACTCGATGGACATGAGTTTGGGTAAACTCCAGGAGCTGGTGATGGATAGGGAGGCCTGCTGCTGCTGCTGCTGCTAAGTCGCTTCAGTTGTGTCCGACTCTGTGCGACCCCATAGACGGCAGCCCACTAGGCTCCTCTGTCCCTGGGATTCTCCAGGCAAGAATACTGGAGTGGGTTGCCTTTTCCTTCTCCAATGCATGAAAGTGAAAGGTGAAAGTGAAGTCGTCCAGTCGTGCCCAACTCTTAGCGACCCCGTGGACTGCACCCTATCAGGCTCCTCCGTCCATGGGATTTTCCAGGCAAGACTACTGGAGTGGGTTGCCATTGGCATGCTGCAATTCATGGGGTCGCAAAGAGTTGGACACAACTGAGCGACTGAACTGAACTGATAAATGACTATTCAATTTCAAATCAGGGTGAAGAAACAGATATTATATCTTGAATTACCGAGCCCCACACTTGTTCAATAGCACCCCCAAGTTATTGTCTCCTTCCAAAGAGGAAACTTTGCTCAGACTGGTGAATATGTCTTGAGAAAGTACATCCCCCCCCCTTAAATCTCTTACCCAAAGAAACCAAATCACTTCTGTTCGAGTCCAAAGACACGAGGGAAATAAAAACTAGAATGAGGCTTGCTAGGCTCAAAGAGGGCTTCCTTGGTGGCTCAGATGGTAAAGAATCTGCCTGCAATGCACGAGACCTGGGTTCGGTTCCTAGATTGGGAAGATCCCCTGGAGGAGGCCAGGGCCAACCCACTGTAGTACTCTTGCCTGGAGAATCCCCATGGACAGAGGGGCCTGGAGGGCTACAGTCCATGGGCTCACAAAGAGTTGAACACGACTGAGCAACTAAGCACAGAACAGCACACACACAATGATCCGGCCAAACCCTGCTTGGGTGATGCAAATGATCAAAGGAAAACCAGCTAAAAGGATGTTAACCTCTCTCCAAAGAAGAGAGAAAAATTCTTAATGGTAACTTGGTTCACAAACACGGGATGTAGCAACAGATTGAAAAGGGTGGTTCTGCTCCAGAAGGTGCTATTCCTCTACGTTACTGGTGCCTGGGCGTGGGTGAAGCCTTCGTTACATGGGCTTTTCTGAGCATTCCTCTCCTCTCTCCACCAGATACTGCAGCCCCTTTCCAAGGCCATGGCAATCAAGAATGTCTTCAGGGAGGGCCTTACGTCCTAATTGAGGACCAATGCCCTAAAATTAGGAATTGGATGGTATGTGGGTCAGAGATGGCCAAACTGTGGCAGTGTCGCTGGGACGTATCTTTTAATTCGTATGATCTATGGATGAAGAGCCCAATCTTAAGATCTCTTTTGATATTTCTGGAGATAAGTGTGCACACACAATAAAACACAGCCTCCCATCAGAACCCAGCGTGTGCCACGTAGGAGGTGTATTCATTCTGTGAGACTCTTCCTCACAACACTCTGCCCATTTCCCAAACGGGCCCTTGGAGTGAGATCTCATCTCGATGAAATGAAAAGGCATCATGGATGAGGGTTTTGAGGACCTTAAACTGTTTCAAGTTTAATAAGCTTTGTTAGATGATATTGAGGAGTTAATAAATACTGAAAATGATAGAAGCTGGAGTGAGAACATGGCAGGTCATGATTCCCTTACCTTTACTTCTGTGCAGTTTGAAAGTGTCTACAATAAAACCTTTTTAAAGACAAAACAACAATAAGAACCAGAGTTCTAATTCTATGGAAAAGCCTCTTTTCAGTTATACCATCTGCCAGTGCTGGCCAGGCCCATCCCTGCTGGAACTCTTGCCTGGGACCTAACCTTCCTAGTGCCTCTTCCACTCACTCCTTAAATGGGAGGCACCAATCAGCCCTCTGTCCTTGGGTCCTGAATCAACTCTCCTCTGCAAAGAACTCCCCTCCCTAGGTCTTCTTTTAAGACCGCTCACGGGTCTGGATTCCCAGATCCAAGTCTCTCACTCCCATCTTCTGCACCAGAATTCCTGACAGCTTACAGAATCTCCCCATGGGGGATCTTGTAAAGGCCATAAAATTCCACGTCACTCCACATGCTGTTGGGTGCCCCCCACCTAGCCCTCAAATGTGGTCTCTCTCCTGTGTTCCAAACTTCATTATTAGCATCTTGTTTTCCTGGTCATCTACCCTGGAAACCAGTCATTTTCAATTCTCCAAGCTTCTTTCCCTCAGAGTAAACCAGTTACTAAATTAAGTCACTTAGACGTTTGAAAGTTCACTCCAATGCATCTTTTCCTTTTCATTCCTGACACCACGCATTCAAGTCCTCCTCAGAACACGGCTCAATGGCCACCGTGAGCCCAACTTTCAGTCTAGCATGCTCTCTGATCTCTGCATGCCCCTTGCACACATCATCAGCTGCCTTTAAGCATCTCAAACCCGACTCCCACCACCCTTGCCCTAACCCGTCCATCATAAAGATCTGTCTCCAAAGCAAGACTCTTGAGACACTACAAGGCGTTACTCTCAGCCTGGTCTCCAGTACCCAGGCCCAGCCCAGCCAGACCTTCCACACACCCAGGACTTTGTCCATCCTCTTTCCTCCGCCTGGTGCAGACAGCAGCCTTCTTCTCCAGCTCCCGAAATCCTCCAACTTGCTGGCTCAAATGCCACCACTTGGGTAACTATAACCAGGCCTCCTAACTGAAAAAACTGATCTGATCACGTGGTCTCCTGAGTGGCCCTCAATTATAAGACTTTGTCTTATTCCATCCTACATTATAATCAGTTGTTTGCAATGCTGTCTTTCCCCCACCTTCCTGTGCCCTGCTCATCCTCCTTCGCGGCATGGGCAGAATGCTTTAGATATAGTAGGCACTCAATAAACCACAGACGTATCATCAGTGATATGAAATTGTATAAAACCAATTGAGTGAAGAAATTACAATGTATTGAACAAAAAGGGGTCCTCTGTACAAGTGTCTCCAATTTATGAGGAAGGCTGGAACCAACTGTTAAACACCCTGTAGTGAAAAATGACCACAGTATGTATTCAATTGGAAGTAAATGAACAGAGTCTTTGAATTGCCAGACCCACTGCTAAAACTATCGTAAGCCAAGATTGCTCTCGACCATACCAGAACGTGTGTTCAGTTATTTACCACTTTCCCTACTTTATAACTAAAGTAGTCTTGGGGATCCTCAGATCATTATACCCCAAACAGTATCACTTTCCCTGGCCATTTCCCCTCCTCAGAGAGCAGGAAGCCACCACACTGAGACCGACCTGTCTGAAATGTTGCGCTGGGAAGCGGACACCCACCTGGGGGCTGATGCTCCCATTACAGGATGGGGTGCACTGGTAACGCGGATGAACACCGTCACCATGCACTTTGGTACTCGATTAATTGTAAGCGGCAGGGACCCCGCAATCACTGGGGAAGAAAGCACTTTCAGCCCTAACGAAGAACTTGAGAATGCATTTCCAACAGTTCTTAGGAGACTGGGAACACTATAAATTCCATGAAAAACGTGAAGGCAGATCATGCAGTTCTCTATTAATAGCAGGAAATAGTAAAAACGTTGAGCTATGTGTTTCCCTAAACTTAAAAGTAGCTTCTGAAGATGGGGCCCGCCTTCTGAAGAACACCTGTTTGTGTCATGACTGTTTCTTGCTCTAGGTAAGGAAATGAAAACTATTACCTCAAACAATAAAACAGAGGCAGTAACAGCATTTCATAAGCATGCATCACCCGCCAGACTGTTCTAAAGTACTCTGCAGTACCACTCATTTAATGTTCACAGCAACCCTACGATTTAGGAACCACTATTAACCTTACTGCAGCAGATGAGGAAACAGAGGTCTCACTGACAGGAGGCAGCAAAGCTGGCCTTTAAGCCCAGGCGGCCCCACTGCCCTGACCTTGCTCCTCACACCACACTAGACTGCATGGGAGCCTGGATGGCGCTGCTCTCAGGAACTGGATTACAAAATACTCGTGACACTTAGGAGAGGATGAGCTTTCAATTTGCTTTTAAATTATTCTCAGGCTCTAGATTTTTCTGTTGCCAACTTTCATGAGAAAACAAGATAATTTCCGAAAGCTTTTCATTAAGGCAAAAATGCTCGCAATTGCCACAACTGTCTTCCTAACAACAGCAGAGAACCTGGAAGAGAGAAACCACATCTACAAGGCCTTCTCCCGGCCGTGCACACAAGCAGAAGACTGAGGAGGACAAAGATCAGTAAGGAGGCCTGGGGGAGCAAAGAGAGGGCCTCTATAAATACTGAATTCAAGAATGAATGACTTTTGAAACAAAGCCAGGCTCGCTACTTTTGGCAGAGGAACTTCTAAGTTCTCCTCTGACACCTCTACAGCTGATTAAGGAAAATGTAGTCCTATTCTGTGAGGGCTGGACATATCTGAATCCAGAAGGGTAAGGCTGGGACGGAAAGCTTTTGGGATGCATGGTGTGCAAAGCATGGGTAGCTACTGGTCATTTCCAAATGAAAGGGGCCAGAAGGATTAACTCGTCCTGTGTGTGGGAGAGGGGAGAACAATGGGAGAAGCAATAGTTACATTCAAATATTTAACAGTCTAAAGGACTACCAGGTAAAAAGAAGCTAGACTGCCTCTCTGTTTTTTACGAAAGAAAATCAGTGGAGAGAAAATAGAGGGATCAGGTTTTGGCACAAAGCATAGAGGTATTTAGCCTACACAACTATTCAGCAATGAAATGGGCTACCTTGCAAAACAGCAGGTTCCCAGTCACTGGAAATATCTGTTCAACTACCGGCTGAGAAACACATGTCAAGGAATTTATTTTAATTTAGCTTTATTTCATACAGGGGGTTGTGGAAGCAAGATGTTATGATGATAAAAATCTTAAATCTGGGACCGGAATGGGCAGAGCTCAAGTCTCAGTTGTGGCGCTCCAAGTTGGCAGGGCTTAGGGAGTCGTGTTTGAATCTTAGAATGAAATACCCAGCAACACCATGCCGTACAGGGTGGTAAAAACTAGACGTCATGCGCAACAGGCACTTCATAAAAAGGAGCATTAATTTTGGTCAAAGTGAATGTATTTAAAAACCTCTCCAATCCTTTCCAATATAAGTACTTTGGAGTCTTTCAAAAAATCCCTAGTAAGGAACAGTGGTACTGCTAAATTATTCTGAACCAGCAAGAGGGACAGAGAGATGAAATCCAGTCAGGGCAGAGGGTGACAGAAACAGCTGAAGGCCTGAACACTTCCTCCAGGCTGGGGACTCTGTCAAGAACTCCAGAGATGGTATTTCATTCAAGTTTCACAATAATCCTGTAAAGTAATAACATCTTCATCTCCCAGAGGCACCTGAAGCTCATGGAGGTTAAGTTACTAGTCCAAAGTCACACAGTGAGGAGGAAGCCAGGCTTCGCTCTCTACATCAAGGTATTATCAGATTCCAAAACTGAGATTTTAACCACTAACTTACGCTGCCTTGGGCAAAACATTAAGTAAGGGGATCATAAGTGATGTGGACAGATAACTAGAAAAGAGATTTTTAAGGAAAGTTTGGGTGGTGATTCATATCTAAAAATGGAACAAGAGTTTCTAAACGAATTCTCACCTTGGAGAATAGGGGAATCTGCCACAAAAGAAAATGCTTCAGGGGAAAGAAATGAGGTTGTTGACCATGAGGGAGAAACCTGGAGTGAGATGAGCTTAAGTTATACACAAAAGTTCAAGCAGAAACCAAAAAACGTCAGAGGTGCGTGTGGAAGTATAAATCTGGGAAATGCAGACAACAGAATTTTAGAAGAAAAATGCCCGCAAGAGACCATGAACGTGAACGTGAAGTCGCTCAGTCATGTCCGACTCTTCGCAACCCCATGGACTGTAGCCTACCAGGCTCCTCTGTCCATGTGATTTTCCAGGGAAGAGTACTGGAGTGGATTGCCATTTCTTCTCCAAGGGATCTTCCCAACCCAGGGGTCGAACCCGGGTCTCCCACATCGTAGACAGACGCTTTACCGTCTGAGCCACCAGGGAAGTCCCCAAGAGACCATGTTTACCATTATTCAGTGTAGGTTATACTGAATGTGTAGGGACAGTTGCATTTTCCTACTTCATCATCTCAATAGCCTTCTAAGGTGGGGCTGCCCATCACCTCCATTTTGTAGCTGGAAAAATAAAGGAAAGGGCAGCTGAGGGTCATATGACTCTAAGGGTGAGGCTGGATGTGCAGCGGGGTGGTCTGGCTCCAGAGCCATATTCTTAACCTTCACGGACTTCCTGTTCCTTTTAAGGGAAGGCCTGCCAAAAACCAGAAGGAAAAGAAAAAAAAAAGTTGTACCAATGGATGAGATCATCCTAGGATACACAGAAAGAGTGGGCAGGTGACAGAAACAGAACCGATACCTACAGGAGTACAGACGATAAATCTGAGGGGCCTGAGACCCTGTGGAAAACCCAGAGAGCCGGGGGGAAGATGGCTCTACGGAGAATGAGGGCTCTTATCAGTAACAGGCCACGGGGCGCTTCCTAAACGCTGCTGCTGGAGCCAGGAAGGACTGTGCAGAGAAAGGGGGCTCCTTCATCTAAGGCCAGGGCGCCGCACCAGCACACAGCTGGGCCGCGGCCTCTAAGGCGGTCCCACCCCTGCGCGTGAAAGGAGTCCCCCAGTTTCTTTACATTTCCAAGTGAACTATTTTCTGTCCCCTCTCTTCTGGGGCATAATGATTAATGGACTCGCCTTCTCCTCTAGCAGCTTCCAGCACCTTCAACACAACCATTCAGAATGCTATAGGAAGGGGGTTAAAAAATCAAACTCTTCAAAACTGCTAGCTGTACAGAAATACACATATATAGGGGTTCCACCACTTTCGGTTTAACATTCATGCTTCTTCTAAAAGTTCAGGCCTGTCATTTCCTTAATAATTTCCAATTTTCAATTGGGTATATTTTGAATGCAGAAATGTTCTCTACTTCTATTCAGACACATAAGTTTGTGCTTCAACCTCAACAATGTATCAGGAACCAAAGAAGGTGGGGGGGGGGGTGGTACAAAAAAAGACCCCTTTTCATTTTTTGTGTTTTGTACAGTTTTTTTTATTGTTTTTTTTTTAAATTAAAAATAAATATCTAAAACTTTAATAAAAACAGGGACTATCAACAAGGATTTGTATCAAATTTATACTTTTATAATTTAAAAAACTCCTTTTGAAAGTGGTGGTTTAAGAATTCTGAGGAAAATGCAGGTTAATTATTTATGAAAATGAGGAATAAAAAGGTGTAAAGAAGGTTTGCTTACAAAATATGGTATCCTATTTTGCTCTATTTCAAATAAATTGTATATTACATCAAGTATCAGGACCTGTACCATTTAATATGTTAAGTATCATTTTCATAATCCTGTGCTAACTTAGAGGAAGAAAATTTTAGTTAAAATAAAAATCCATATATTTTTAAACTGAATCAAAAAGAGAATCTGGCGCTGGAGCAGGCAGAGAAAGCAGTTGCTCCCATCGCAACATTTTTCTGTGCTGCCCACATTCAGCCTAAGCAGTCAGACTTCCAGAGCTTGGGGTGAAATTTTATCCCCATTTCACTGGTTGGGGGCTCTAATTTTAAAAGTTGTCTTAAAAAATTAAAATTAAAAAAGGGTCTTAAGAAGCAGTAATTATTTGGCATGTAGCATGTGGAACCGCCCACACAGCAACACCTTGGCGGCAACCAAATACAGAGCTTTTCCATCTCAATTTCCTGGCTCTCCTGATTCAACGTTAAACTTCACAGTAGGTAACAGCTGTATGGTGTGTTCATTTTCACCAGGATGTTACTGTAAAAGCTTGCACAACAGGCCACTGCACAGAACAGCAAGCTGACAAACACCATGGACACCACAGCACAATGAACTCTGATTTCCTGTGCCCAGAGAGCAGGAAGTGCAGAGTGAATGAGACGAGTCCCGCATGGAAATCTCCAAGTGACCAGGCTTTTCCCACACCTCTCATCACCCACTGCCAAACCGGCAGTGGCTGCTATTTGGACACAAAACATGATCTCATCTCTTAGAAAAGCTGAGAGCAAAACGACATGAGCGACACCTTTACCATTATTTCATCTCGGATCATCCAGGGGCGCTGTATTTATGAAGCAGGACCAAAGGCGTATGGCAGATCCCATCTGGTCCAACTTAAAATCAACATAAAGAGCACATGCGTGTTAAAAATGCAAATATAATCATGGTCTCTGGCTACTTAAGATCCATGGTCTAGATATTTTAATTAATACAGATGGCAAGCTGGGAGAGCCAGGGGAGGCACACACGGCTTGGGTTACTCAATCCCAAGCAAGGACTTGGGTAGCGGTTCACTAACTGGTTGAAACAATCGTGGCTTCAGCAAGTCCTACTTACAAAGCATTATTTTTTGTTAACACCTGAAATGCTCTTTCAGTTCCAAAGCTTGAGAACTTGATGTTGCCGAGATTGAAGGTTATGTTTCTTTTGTTTGGTGATGTTAAGAGTAGCAGCAGGGGGAACAATTTCTTGTTTTAACAAGATAGCCTATTGTGTTGAAAGTTTTGCCTTAAACTAGTATACACTGGGGCTTCCCTGGTGGCTCAGATAGTAAAGCATCTGTCTGCAATGCAGGAGAAGGAAATGGCAGCCCACTCCAGTATTCTTGCCTGGAGAATCCCATGGACGGTGGAGCCTGGTAGGCTACTGTCCACGGGGTCGCAGAGGCGGACACGACTGAGCGACTTCACTTATGTATACACTGACATACACAGTTGCAAACCTGTGATGAAAAACATCTGATTAGGAGCAGTGAAACCCTGGCCTCAAGAAGGATTTGGGAGCTGCCTACTTCCAGAACTCTGCTCTCTAGGACCAAAATGCCCATTTTACACAAAAGACTTGGGTTGATCTGTATGCCGTGCCGACCCATAAGCCAAAATACTGGTCAATTTGATTTAACAAAGAACCAAAATTGTTCAGTTGTGTTATTTGCATGAATATACTTTGGCATCTCACAAAGTTATCTTGGGGCTTACATGATCTGAAGACAAAAGCTTTGAGGAATATGAATGGCTGATCTGGGACACAAGACACAGCTCTGAACCCTAGGTTCTAGTCCTGGCTCCACCAACTATGATTCACCTCTCCTGGGGTCACCATTCTTCTGACAAAAGGAGGACCTGAATAAAGTTATGATAAAACACTCGTACCCTCATGATGAAGGCTTTCTGTTGGGTCAGGTAACTTCATGCCCAAACTCTATTTGATGAGACAACATTAGAATTATTAGCCCCACTCTCTCCCGAGTCAGCTATCCCATTTCTTGGCTAACGAATGGAATCCTGACACTAATATCTGGTCTCTCTACCAATTTAGAGCACTGCTAATTTCTGAATGAGTCCTCTTCCTACAGCAAGAGGAGGAAGGCCTCTAGAAACAAAGAAATGTCCTGTCTCCGTGAAATGAAGGAAAGAGAATTTTCTTGGAAATGCCCAGGTCTGTGGGGCCATCAGTAGGGCATCTATGAGATTCTAACTCCAAGGAACTGATGATGAGGTGGAAACAACTCAACCGCACACAAGTCACTGGAGATTATGTGCAAAGCGCTCCTAACAGCCCTTCATCCCCATGCTCTCCGTCCCTGCCCCCGCTGCCCCCAACCTCAGTAAATCACCACCGTCCGTCCACTTGCCCAAAGCCTAAAATACAGGAGAGAACTACAAGTTACGCATATGCATACCTGTCCACATCCTAACAAATCACCAAGCCTGGCCAGGTCCATCCCTTTAATTTTTCTTGAAACCCATCTTCTTCAGCTCGTCACTGTTCCCAGCTGTTACGCTGGAAAGTGGCCAGCTGGTCTCCCTCTCTCCATCACAGGACTCTCCACTTCATTTTCCACACAACAGCCAGAGTGATCCTTCTGAAACATCAACCTCATCATGTCTGCCTCTCTGAGCTCCCCATCAATCTTCGGATGAGACCTGAACACCAGATTCTGTGCTTTTAAATGGTCAGGGTTTGTCATCTAGATCAGCGTTTCTCAGTGTGTGGCCCTCAGACCAACTGGGACATCACAATTCAGGATGCTTGTCTGAAAGGCAACTTCTTAGGCCCTATCCAGACTTACTGAATCAAATTTTGTGGGGACAGATGGGCCCAGGGTACAGCCTTTTAAAATAATCACTTCAGAAAAAAATTCATATAAAATTTGAAAACACTGCTAGAGATTTAGGAAACTTAAAACCAACTTGTGTTCCACCTGTCTCATCTTGAACAAAATCGGAAAACTCCATGCTTCTATGTGCTCATCTTTCATACAGAAACAGTAGCCCCTCAACACCTAAAGTGACTGTAAAGACCAACAAAAGCCAAAGCACTTGCCAAGCTGGAAAATGCTATAGGAGAAGTAGTTAACAGGCAACAGCTTTCTAGTCAACAAGTATTTCACAGCAGGGAGCAATCCAAGATACTCGGAGACAGGAGCCATTAGAAACTCCTATGCGCAGATTATTTTTAAACTGTAATTCAGTTCAGTTCAGTTACTGACTCTGCGACCTCATGAAGCGCAGCACGCCAGGCCTCCCTGTCCATCACCAGCTGCCAGAGTCTACTCAAACTCATGTCCATTGAGTCAGTGATGCCATCCAGCCATCTCATCCTCTGTCGCCCCCTCCTCCTAGCCTCAGTCTTTCCCAGCATCAAGGTCTTTTCATATGAGTCAGCTCTTCGCATCAGGTGGCCAAAGTATTGGAGTTTCAGCTTCAGCATCAGTCCTTCCAATGAACACCTAGGACTGGTCTCCTTTAGGATGGACTGGTTGGATCTCCTTGCAGTCCAAGGGACTCTCAAGAGTGTCCTCCAACACCACAGTTCAAAAGCATCAAATCTTCTGCACTCAGCTTTCTTTATAGTCCAACTCTCACATCCATACATGACTACTGGAAAAACCACAGCCTTGACTAGATGGACCTTTGTTGACAAAGTAATGTCTCTGCTTTTTAATATGCTGTCTAGGTTGGTCATAACTTTCCTTCCAAGGAGTAAGCGTCTTTTAATTTCATGGCTGCAATCACCATCTGCAGTGATTTTGGAGCCCCCCAAAATAAAGTCAGCCACTGTTTCCACTGTTTCCCCATCTATTTGCCATGAAGTGATGGGACCAGATGTCATGATCTTAGTTTTCTGAATGTTTATCTTTAAGCCAACTTTTTCACTCTCCTAATTCACTTTCATCAAGAGGCTTAGTTTTTCTTCACTTTCTGCCATAAGGGTGGTGTCATCTGCATATCTGAGGTTATTGATATTAAATATATACACATGATTATAAAACACTATCAAAAAATAACTGGAGGGGAATTCCATGGCAGTCCAGCGGGTAGGACTATGGCCAGGGCCCAGGTTCAATCCCTGGTCGGGGAACAAAGGTCCCACAAGCTGTGCAGTGAGGCCAAGAAAAGAAAAAAGTGACTGGAAACAACAGTAACTAACACGCACCCTACTATGGCCTTATCATCATATCTGGCAACTGTTGGGCAGGGATCAAGAATTCTAAATGTCCAATAATGCATGACTGTACATCCCCATTAAGAGACACGGCCCCTCCAGGAACCGAAGCTGACTTCACAGCACAGCCCTGGAGACAGTGCAGTGGAGTCTAAGTAGTCATGGCACCGTATTGTTTGATTCCTCACACATCTGTGATCTTATGGAAGAAGTTAAGCTCCAGAACAGCTGTTCTGCACTCTTTGGGGATATTCCTTTGGTAACCTTACGAAAGTCATGAGCATTTCCCAAAAACAGCATCTGAAAATGCAAAATTTTACCCTAGAGTCTGTTTATTCTTTTGCATATAATAGGGGAGAATGATCATAACCTCTCAGGATACTGGGGATGCTACTGTCAGAAACAGAATATTTTAAAAGGCACTTTGTAAATTACAAACATTGTTACTATTATTCCTTTTTTTTTTTTTCTGAGTGACTGTCACTGCCGACTCTACAGAATTATTTGGCAGAGAAGCTTAAGGGCCTTCCTTTCACTCTGTGCTCACAGTTGCCTACAACTCCCATCCAGTAAGAAAGGCGGTAATGGATTTCAGGAGATACATCTTCAAAGAAAACACACAAGTGGCAACAGGCATATGAAAAGATGCTCAGTCACACATGAGATACTGCTAAGAGACTCTAAGGTAAAGGCCTAGTCTCCTCATCTGTAAAATGAGGCTGTTAACTACCTTAGACTGGTATCTGGACCTTTAATTTTGTACTTTGGATGGCTGTTATAACCAGACTCTGAAACTATTGGTTTCGAATTGACACCTGCCTCAAGGGTTTATGCTACAAAGCTTCAAGGATTTTTGTTATAGAAGAGCACCTTCCTAGGGTATACATTGTATATCTGCTTGCAATTGCGCCTTTTGAGCTGTCAGGCAGAAACACACAGAAATGATGCCCAGACTCGTACACTGTGTCCCGAAAGTTGTCATTCCCTCCGCACCTCTGAGTCTTTTGCACAAAGCCTCTTGACAAATCCTACATCCCCAGTAAGTATTTCTTGAGTTGGGTGGATTGCTCCATGCAAGTAGCAATCACAGAAATACTCCCAAACAAGATATTCTATGCTAATATCATTTATGAACAGGAATTCCATCAGGCACAGGATACAAAAATTCCTCTGAACTGGTTTCTAAATATACTGCTTTCAGTATATTAAAAAGCCACTTTTCAACTCAAAATCATAAAATTACAGCTTTGCCCGAAGAGCTGAGAGGAAAGAGATGTTGGAAATGTATATAGACTATTCTAAAATCCACACATATATACCCATATATAAAACTACATTCATGGGCTTCCCCGTGTTTCAGGGGTTAGGGATCCACTTTACGATTCAGGGGACACAGGTTCAATCCCTGGGCTGGGAAGATCCCGCATACCATGGAGCAACTAAGCCCGTGTTCCACGTCTGCTGAAGCCTGCACACCTTGAGCCGCTGCTCCATAACAAGAGAAGCCAGGGCAATGAGAAGCCGGCACGCTGCACTGGACAGGAGTCCCTGCTCACTGCAGCCAGAGAAAGCCCACACAGCAACGAAGACCCAGCGCAGCCAAAAATAAATAAAACTGTCTTCACATTCACACGCACACACCATCACTCATGCAGTTAACTAGAGATGATAGAACCAGGCATAAAAAACCAGCAGCAGTGGGTGCCACAGTCTCAAGGATGGTGGCAGGGCTGTAGCCATTATCCCTTCTGAAATCCTTCCCTGTCTTGAGGAACAGGACTAGGTAGCAGGCTTTGCATCTCTGCTACTTGCTTCAATGCTATCATTTAGATACAAAGTACAAATGAGGCTTTGTACTTTGTATCTAAATGATACAAAAAAAAGACTGAAGGCAGGAGGAGAAGGGGATGACAGAGGATGAGATGGTTGGATGGCCTCACCATCCATGAATTTGAGCAAGCTCTGGGAGCTGGTGATGGACAGGGAAGCCTAGCGTGCTGCAGTCCATGGGGTCGCAAAGAGCTGGACACAACTGTGCGACTGAACTGAACAAACAAGGCCAATTTAGTTCAAAGTTTCTCAAACTGATTCACCCCTTTATGACAGAAAACAGCATGCCAGCTCAGCATGCAACCCATGCCCGTGACCAGCACCTCCTCAGACAATGCCTGGACAAGCATGTGGACACATGGAGCCCTCACAGCCACATGGCGGCCTGTAACAAACACACACCTGCTCCCGCATGCTGAAATATTTTTTAAATGAAGGGGGAAGGTAACTGACCTCGCAGAGAACAGCACTGTCCACTGAGCATAAACAGGAGCACTTATATGAGCACAGGGAACACACCAGAGTATGGGGCTGCGTTAGCTGAAACCAATCCAAGCCACCCACCGTCTAGGACCTCCAGGCTCCTTGAAGCCACAAGCGCGTCTCAGCTGACCCCACAGTTGCTCCTCTTCCTCCTCAGGTGACAAGCGGGGACATGCACGGTGGCAGTTCTTTCAAGACCCGGGCACCAGCCAGGGAGCTGGTGCCTGTGTTTCTATAACCTGCCCCAGAGCAGAAAGGCAGGCATCATGCTTAACACAGCAAGAGCCCTAAAGGCCACTGACATCTTTAAGAAGTTCCCTTAATCCAGAAAACAGTCCAAAAGGACAATTAAAGTGTTTAAAGTTGAGGTCATTCAGAAAAGACTTCAAAGAAAGCATCTGAGTGGGGGCAGTGGGAGAGAGACCCAACGGCAGACATCAAAACTGATAATACACTGGCATTTATATCAAGTCTATCATGACACACACATCAATTCTTTGAAATCTGGGCCTGGAGTGGAATCAAAAGCAAGGCCCAAATTATCTACCTAAACCATCTTAACCTAGTCAAAGTTTAGCACTTGTAATCTTGCTATGAAGTCAAAATCATCCCATGAAGGGCACCGAGGGATGAATGCATTCACCATTACAGAGAGAATGGAGTCGGACACGAGTGAATGCCTGCAAGCTGCAGCTGGAAACCTAGTCAGTAACCCCTGAGTCATCTCATCTCTGCCTCTGGCTCGTCTGTATCTCGAGGAAGGCCCAGAAGAATCTGGGTGGCTTATAGTTGACTCATGAGTCCACATAATTGATATCTGCTTAAAGGGAAAGGTGATCATCCTTACTACTGCTAACATCCCATTAAGCCTAAAAGTTAATTAGGCTGTATTCCATAAAGTCAATTGGAGGCATTTGTCTCAATAGCATTATCACATTTATTCCTCATCAAAACGAACACCACCTCCTACTGAGCATGATGTCTTGTGTAAACAACAGCACAAACCTAACTCACAGGCCATCTCCACCTGAGTTACGTAAGCAGGTTTATGTTGACACAGAACTGCAACCAGGAATTCATAGATATTAACACGTTTTTTAAAAAAATACAAAGGCATGTATTTAATAAATCTTGTTTTATATTTTCAGAGGCTGGGAAAATAAAAGCCAACTAAAAAGTGTAACAAATTCTATATATCATAATGATGTGTGTGAAAGTCAAAAAGAGAAGGCATCTATGAAAGCCAGCCAGTTATAAATGCTGGCGCGTAAGAATGGAGCCCACAAAATGCTCACTGAATGGTTACAGGGCACAGCACATGTGCGCCCTCGGGCCCTCCCCCTCCACCCAACAGCTGTGCTTCAAACCACTCCTCAGGGTTCCGGCAAGGTCTCAGGCACACAGGGAACAGGCATCATGAAGCCCACTGCCATACCCACTGCTAACGTTACTAATAACAGAAGAGAAGGTGGCTTGAGGAGGTGGATGGGGCAGTGGCCGGGATGAAAAGGTGATGGAAAGTAAGAGAGCGGTAAACCTCCAGGAAAAAAAAACCAATAAGCCATGACAATGTCATATACAACATGAGGGTTATGGTCAACACTGTAATAACTGTTACTACATGTAACTACATGTTACTAGACGTATCATGGTGGCCATTTCATAATGTATGCAAATGTCAAACCACTACCAGTTCAGTTCAGTTCAGTTGCTCAGTCGTGTCCAACTCTTTCAGATCCCATGAATCGCAGCATGCCAGGACTCCCTGTCCATCACCAACTCCCAGAGTTCACTCAGACTCACGTCCATCGAGTCAGTGATGCCATCCAGCCATCTCATCCTCGGTCGTCCCCTTCTCCTCCTGCCCCCAATCCCTCCCAGCATCAGAGTCTTTTCCAATGAGTCAACACTTCACATCAGGTGGCCAAAGTACTGGAGTTTCAGCTTTAGCATCAGTCCTTCCAAAGAAATCCCAGGCTGATCTCCTTCAGAAAGGACTGGTTGGATGTCCTTGCAGTCCAAGTGACTCTCATGAGTCTTCTCCAACACCACAGTTCAAAATCATCAATTCTTCGGAGCTCAGCCTTCTTCACAGTCCAACTCTCACATCCATACATGACCACTGAAAAATCATAGCCTTGACTAGACGGATCTTAGTCAGCAAAGTAATGTCTCTGCTTTTCAATATGCTATCTAGGTTGGTCATAACTTTCCTTCCAAGGAGTAAGCGTCTTTTAATTTCATGGTTGCAGTCACCATCTGCAGTGATTTTGGAGCCCCCAGAAATAAAGTCTGACACTGTTTCCACTGTTTCCCCATCTATTTTATACAGTACATCTAAAACTAACATAACACTGTACATTAACTACACTTCAATTAAAAAAAGAAAAAGATGATCTCCTTGGCAAATTTTTCCTGAGGACCCAGAATTAAAACACAGCAAACCAATTCTTTTAAACATTATGTCAATATTTAATAATATATAAATAAAATCAAATTGTTAGAGAAACAAATGCATAAAAATCTGAAAGAGTGGTTTATCACGTAGACCTACATATTAGACAGATATTGATCTCCAGTGACTAAACAGTATCAGAATAACACCATCTTACGCTTTGGGAGGAAAACTAAATGGTGGTCATATTTTGTTACGAGTCTTCTGTTGGCGTCATCAATGGCCCAGTGAAAGCACCCCAAAGGGGGAAGTGAAGAGTGGAGGAAGGAGGGACTGGACCGAGGGGCATGCCAGAAATGCAGACAACTCCCACAGAGCTGAATGCCAGCTATGGAGAGCATGTGCCCTGAACAGTGTTTCTCACACTTGGCCGCACAACAGAAGTGCCTCAAAAGACTCCAAGCGCCAGGCAGGCCCTCTCTGCCCTTCACCATAGACACAAACACACACCCGACACACAGAGTCTAATCTCTAGAGATGGGGGACCAAAACAAGAATAGTTTCAAAAACTCCCCAGGTGATTCCAATATGCAGGCAAGTTTTAGATCCAATGTCTTGTCTATAAAAGGCTAATAATTCTACACTTAGATGCTGATGATGACATCTGTCCATTTCTCAAGGGATAACAAAATTATTAGTAAGCAGTCGTGGAACCAGTCATAAGCCAAGAAGTCAAACTCGCCTGCCAGTGCAGAGGTAACAGATGTGAGTTCAGTCCCTGGGTGGGGAAGATCCCCTGGAGTAGGAAATAGCAACCCACTGCAGTATTCTTGCCTGGAGAATTCCACGGACAGAAGAGCCTGGCAGGCTACAGTCCATAGGGTTGCAAAGAGACACCCCGAGTGACTTAGCACGGACACAGTAGTGGAACCAGTCATAAGCCCAGAGTTCAGGTTCTAATTCGCCCCTCTTAATGTACATAACCTTTCAGCAGATCACTTAATTTCCGGGGTCCTCAGAGTGTATTCCATTAAGCATGAAATGGTTCTACAGAGTGTGTCAGAGCCTGTTTAACCCTATAGTTTCTACGTACTAATGAAGAAATACTTCCGAATAGGATGGTTTGGCCAGGGTTAGCAAATTTGGATTAGGATCCTAGTTTTATTTATTCATCCATTCTTTTTAACTTTTTACAAGAGCTGGACTCACCAGCAAAAACTGAGTGAATTCTGCGTAGGTCAGGTGTCTTTTTCTTTCTTTTCCAAAGTGTAGTTGCACAAATTCTGAATCCCAGTTAAATGGAATATGTTGATGGATTGTCGTCTGTCCGAAAACTTGCTTAACATCCTCTGAAGAAAGAAAAAGAAAAGCTGATTACAACAAAGCAGATTAAAACAAAGCAAATCAGGTACTTCCTTCTAAAACCTGTTATTAAATGCATATTGCTACGCTCTTTATATAAAAAGGAACTCCACTTTAAAAACGCAGGTTTTAAAGTCATGGCAGAAATAGACGTCTGACGGAGTAGAAGGAAACAATCCCATCCAATAAAACAGAAAAAATCAAGAGGTCACCCAAACACAAAAAGGCCTGAAGGCAGCAGCAGGCCAGCATTAATCAGCCAAGTCTCGTATCATCATCTGTTCAGTTTCAACAAATATTATTTTCTAGGCACAGACACATTCATAAAGACACACTGAGAACGCAATACAACTCTTAAATGTAGCCCTCCTTATCAAGCCGTTAAAATGTTTTTGAGGACTTGGAAATGAGATATAAACCTTCAAGCATATATTCAACAGTGCTAAGACTTTAAAGAGTTTTAAAACATTCCACTGTTCACCAGGCCACACTTGAAGGCAATGGGGAAACGAGCCAACAGTCCAATCCTTTAACTTTATCCTGAACACTCTGACTTGACACATACTGATTCTCCCCCTCTTTTTACCCTCTACTATGGGGTTTTCCCAGTAGCTCAGACCGTAAAGAATCTGCGTGCAATGCAGGAGACCCAGGGTCCATCCCTGGGTCGGGAGAAGGAAATGGCAACCTATTCCATCCAATATTTTTGCCTGCAGAATTCCATGGACAGAAGAGCCTGGTGGGCTATAATCCATGGGGTAGCAAAGAATTAGACAGAACTGAGCAACTAATACTTATAAATAAAAAAAACCTAAAGACAAAACTGTAAGGGGACTGGCAGAGAACAGAAAAAAGGATACAAAACAACCCCTACTTTTCTAAAGCTTCATGTTTTTATTTACTAGTCTCCCCACCTTCCAACAAGAGTGTATGCTTGGAGGGTACAGGGACACAAATCACATACCTGGATTTGTCCTGGCCTTCACATCTTTAAATACATCTACCAAACCTGCTCACTTTTATGAGCAAACTGTGCCTACTACCTTGTTTTTCTTCCCCTTTGCAACTATTTTAAAAAAGAAAAAAAGAAGTAAATTCTTTAGCTCTCTAAAGGGTGCCAAAAACTTTGGCATGTATTTCCACTGATTCCCCCAAATTTCCTACTTCCAACCCCCCTTACACCCACAAGTTTTTATTCCATGCTTTTAAAGTTTCCAGAGAGTTTTTAAGTCTGGCCATGAAGAAACAGTAGTGCTGCCATCAGCATAAGATTGGGTGTGTATCTGCACGGAGGAGGCAGTAAAAATCAGAATTATGCCAGGCATAAATTTTATAAAAGATGGCAGAAAACCTCAGGCTGGCCCTGATGAGGACAATAAAATAAAAACTTTTTAAGTGTAACCCTCAATTTCTTTGCATTTATTCTGTTTCTCTACTTTAGGAAGAAAAGAAAAGAGTGCCAGGACATAAGAAAATGAAGTGAAACTAGAATTGAGATTTAATTATTGAGCCACTGGTGGCTCAGTGGTAAAGAATCTGCCTGTCAGTGCAGAGACACGGGTATGACCCCTTGTCCAGGAAGATCCTACATTCAGTCAGTTCAGTTCAGTTGTTCAGCCGTGTCCGACTCTTTGTGACCCCATGGACTGCAGCACGCCAGGCCTCCCTGTCCATCACCAGCTCCCGGAGTTTGCTCAAACTCATGTCCATCGAGTCAGTGATTCCATCCAACCACCTCATCCTCTATCATTCCCTTCTCCTCCTGCCTTCAATTTTTCCCAGCATCAGGGTGTTTTCAAATGAGTCAGTTCTTCGCATCAGTAGCCAAAGTACTGACGCCTCAGCTTTAGCATGAGTCCTTCGAATGAACACTCAGGACTGATTTCCTTTACGATAGACTGGTTGGAAGTCCTTGCAGTCCAAGGGACTCTCAAGAGTCTTCTCCAACACCACAGTTCAAAAGCATCAATTCTTTGGTGCTCAGCTTTCTTTGTGGTCTAACTCTCACATCCATACATGACTACTAAAAAAACTATAGCTTTGACTAGATGGACCTTTGTCAGCAAAGTAATGTCTCTGCGTTTTAACATGCTGTCTAGGTTGGTCATAGCTTTTCTTCCAAGGAGCAAACGTCTTTGATGTGACCAAAAGAAAGAAACCTTTTAATCTATAAAATCTATTAATTTACATTTTTAATCTATAAAAAATGTTTATATACTATAATAAAATTTTAGAGAAATATACAAACAAAAATGACTTTTTGGCCATTTTTCTGACAAGCTGAAGAAGTAGAGTCCTTTCTGCCAACCATTTTGATAAAATAATGCTCAATGAAATAATCATAGGATAACTATCACAAATGAGGTCCTTCCTTTTCTTGAGCTCTCCCTCAATGTCCTATAGGAAGTAAGGAAAGATATTAACTGGAATCATGGGTGGATGGAAAATAAGTAAAAGTCATAAAGAAATGATGTCTGTGGGGAACAAAAAGGCCAGCACTGCAGACCTTGAGGAGGTTAGTGATACAGCTGGAAGAGCCAAGTTCATGATGAAAGTTTAGTGTGCCGTAACAGAAGACTTCAGAGGTGACAGGACATGAGATCTATGTGCTGTGCTGTTTTTGTATTGTTGAGGTCATGGCCCTTAGAATCTTAAAAGTGACTACTTTGTGCCCCCATGGACTGTAGCTCACAGGCTCCTCTGTCCATGGGACTCTCCAGGCAAGAACACTGGAGTAGGTAGCCATTCCCTTCTCCAGGGGATCTTCCTGACCCAGGGGTCACATCCAGGACACCTGCACTGCACAGATTCTTTACCATCTGGGCCACCAGGGAAGCCCAAATGAGGCGGTGGCATAAAATAATATGACTTCCATCCTTATTAAGAAAAACGGGTTAGGACACGGACATGCAGAGGAAGACCATGTGAAGTCACAAGGAGAAGACTATCATTTACAAGGAGAGAGGCCTCAAAAGACACCCACCACGCCAACACCGCGGCCCTGAACTCTTGCCTCTAGAATTGTAAGAAATTAGTTTCAGTTGTTTAAGCCACCCAGCCTGTGACACTTTGTTACAGCAAGCCCAGCAAACTATTACAATGAGCAACAGGAACTTCCCTGGCAGTGATGAGGAATATTACCCCCTGTATCTCCTGCCAGCATCAGCAAGATGAGAGACATTTACAAAAGCAGGCATGTTATAAAAAGGGTGTATCAGCTGGATAGTAAAATCAATTAAATGTAGCAAAAATGTGTTTTAGGTTAAATACATGCAAACTAAATGTTTTAATACAAAAAAAAAGTAACAGAAGATATTAACCTGACATTGGCATATAAAGCTAAGGCATTTTTAAAATCCATTTTAATATTTATACGCTATCAGTTCAGTTCAGTCGCTCAGTCGTGTCCGACTCTTTGCGACCCCATGAATCGCAGCACGCCATGACTCCCTGTCCATCACCAACTCCTGGAGTTCACTCAGACTCACGTCCATCGAGTCAGTGATGCCATCCAGCCATCTCATCCTCGGTCGTCCCTTTCTCCTCCTGCCCCCAATCCCTCCCAGCATCAGAGTCTTTTCCAATGAGTCAACTCTTCGCGTGAGGTGGCCAAAGTACTGGAGTTTCAGCTTTAGCATCATTCCTTCCAAAGAAATCCCAGGGTTGATCTCCTTCAGAATGGACTGGTTGGATCTCCTTGCAGTCCAAGGGACTCTCAAGAGTCTTCTCCAACACCACAGTTCAAAAGCATCAATTCTTCAGCGCTCACCCTTCTTCACAGTCCAACTCTCACGCTCATACATGACCACAGGAAAAACCATAGCCTTGACTAGACGGACCTTAATCGACAAAGTAATGTCTCTGCTTTGGAATATGCTATCTAGGTTGGTCATAACTTTTCTTCCAAGGAGTAAGCATCTTTTAATTTCATGGCTGCAGTCACCATCTGCAGTGATTTTAGAGCCCCAAAAAATAAAGTCTGACACTGTTTCCACTGTTTCCCCATCTATTTCCCATTATATGCTATAGAAGTATAAATTAAATAAATTTAGGTTACTCAAAACTTAGTAAATGAATTTAAAATATATCTCATATGTCCCCTCCCTCTTGAACCGCCCTCTCCTTCCCCATCCCACCCCTCTAGGTTGATACAGAGCCCCTGTTTGAGTTCCCTGAGACAGCAAATTCCCATTGGCCGTCTATTTTACATAGGGTAATGAAGTTTCCATGTTACTCTCTCCATACATATGTACACCTATGGCTGATTGATGTTGATATTTGACAGAAAACAAAATTCTGTAAAGCAATTATCCTTCAATTAAAAAATAAAATAAATAAATAAAATGCATCTCACTCTAACCAACAATCTTATTTTTCCTATAAGTAACTATCATTTATTGCTTACTAGAGTTCTGACTCGAATTCAAAACTGTGAACTCTGAACCCTAAGTACAGAGTTTTCTCCACTATTCCGTGGGAGTCTGTCTCTCTTATGCAAATGTCTGCCTGAAGAATTGAAATCTCATCCCCCTGAAGTTTAGAGCTAAATGTGATCTCTGAGACATGTTATCTCTACAAACTGTCTATCCTACAGATCTGAACTACTGATGTGTTTTCAAAAAGATAGGTCTAAGTATGCAGTTAGGTCTGTGTGAATATACATTTTTTTATCTATCTTTTCTTCTACATAGATTATTAGCACCTTTCTACACAGAGGAGAGTGAAAAAGTTGGCTTAAAGCTCAACATTCAGAAAACTAAGATCATGACATCCGGTCCCATCACTTCATGGCAAATAGATGGGGAAATAGTTGAAACAGTGGCTGACTTTATTTTGGGGGGCTCCAAAATCACTGCAGATGGTGATTGCAGCCATGAAATTAAAAGACGCTTACTCCTCGGAAGGAAAGTTATGACCAACCTAGACAGCATGTTAAAAAGCAGAGACATTACTTTGTCAACAAAGGTCCATCTAGTCAAGGCTGTGGTTTTTCCAGTAGTCATGTATGGATGTGAGAGTTGGACTATAAAGAAAGCTGAGCGCTGAAGAATTCATGCTTTTGAACTGCGGTATTGGAGAAGACTCTTGAGAGTCCCTTGGACTGCAAGAAGATCCAACCAGTACATCCTAAAGGAGATCAGTCCTGGGTATTCACTGGAAGGACTGATGCTGAAGCTGAAACTCCAATACTTTGGCCACCTGACGCGAAGAGCTGACTCATATGAAAAGACCCTGATGCTGGGAAAGATTGAAGGTATGAGACGAAGGGGACGACCGAGGATGAGATGGCTGGATGGCATCACTGACTCAACGGATGTGAGTCTGAGTGAACTCCGGCAGTTGGTGACGGACAGGGAGGCCTGGTGTGCTGTGGTTCATGGGTTCACAAAGAGTCGGACACGACTGAGCGACTGAACTGAACTGACACAGATTATTAACAAAGACTATATTTTTCCCATCTGGTTCTCCCCCATGCCTGCACCATGGTGGGCATAGAGCAAATAAATACTCACTAAGCTGTGGCTGAATTTATGAATTTAACTGAAGAAGAAAAGGTTTACAACAGTGTAGCGGGTTGAGGACAGTGGTATTAACCTTTTGAGGCACTACAGTTTGCACCCTACTGAAGTCACTTCATCAATGATATCCTAAGATTTTAGTGGAGTCCATAAGGATCGTTAACCGGGTTCCCTGGTGGCTCAGTGGTAAAGAATCTGCCTGCCAATGCAGGAGATGTAGGTTCAATCCCTGGTCTAGGAAGATCTGCTACAGAAGGAAACGGCAACCCACTCCAGTATTCTTGCCTGGATAAGCCCATGGACAGAAGGGCCTGGCTGGCTATAGTTCATAGGGTCACAATGAGTTGGACATGACTTAGGGATTGACGTCCCCCCCCCGCCCCCCCGCCACACACACACACATAAGAATTATCAGTCTTGCTTATAGAAGTCTTCAGGCCCTTGCCTAGGCTGATACAAGTGGACTAGAGAAGCTGCATTTTAATTAACATCCTACATTTTTCTAGGACTTCCCTAGTAGCTCAGCAGTAAAGAATCTGTCTACAATACAGACCCTGGGTTTGATACCTGGGTCAGGAAGGTCCTCTGGAGAAGGAAATGGCAATCCAGTATTCTTGCCTGGGAAATCCCACGGAGAGAGGAGCCTGGCAGGCTACAGTCCCTGGGGTTGCAAAGAGTCAGACACGACTTAGTGACTGAACCACCACCGTGTTTTTCTAATTTAAGGGTCCAGAACCTCTGAAAAACACTGTCCTAACAGGCTACAGAAGGGTTTTAAACCCCGGATTGAAACAGACCAAAGATATGAAAGGAAGGAAGCAGGAAAGATTTTTCAGAAGGGCTAATGTAAGGCAGTAAGTGTACACACCGACCACTTGGAGACCCCGGAGACAGGCAGGTCGTACAACCCGGTGAACAACATTCACGTCCTGGCCTATGTGGCCGGTGTTGCCTGGAGCTGGACAGTGTCCAAACTACACGGGCCTGAGAACGGTGTCCATCTTCAGGTCTCCTCTGTTCTAACACGCTGGCCACTTTAAAAATGCCAGCCGTCAGCCAGCCTGCCCAGGTGGGAGCACTGTGCCAGGTCCAGGAAGCAGAAGGGCCAGAGAAGACACAGTGCTGACTCCAAGGCCAGTCCTCGAGAAATAACTGAACAGCACATCCAAACACCATGCTGGATTAAGGGCTAAAGGGCCAGGGTCCCTAGCAGCAAGGAAACACAAGTCTAAGGACGGATGCATTTACAAAGTGGGAGAGAAAAGGCTTCCCGGAGAAGATAAAGCTCCATCTGGGTCCTGAAAGTTGTGGAGGATTTATTCAGATGCATCTGTGAGGGAGTTTTTTCAGTAAAGAGCAACAGCATGAAGAAGGGTTCCTTTCTTTTGAAGTGAATTAAGGGTCCAATCGAAATACTGAGGATCAAAGCCAGCTGGTGTCACTGAGACAGGACAGATCCTGGCTGAGGTACTTAATAGATGCTGGCATCACTTGCCAGCAGTGGGTATTATTTTTCAGATCCTAAGATCTTGACACAACATTTGTGGTGAAGAAAAAGTCACTATGGGAAGAACAACTGGTCATGGAATTCTACAGGAAAAAAAGAAAAAATAAAAAAGACCTGGAGTTTTTTTATTATTTGGTAAAATCTCTACAAAATTTCTTTTTCACTCTCCAAACTTACCTAACAGAGGTTTGTGTACTGAAATACCAAATTGTGTAAGATTACCAAATTCTAGTTAAACAAACCAAATGATACATGTAAGAGGGAAGGAGGACTGTGGACAAAGGAAAAGTAGCAAGGTTTCTGTAGTCATTCTGGTTGACTCATTGGAGAAGACTCTGATGCTGGGAGGGATTGGGGGCAGGAGGCGAAGGGGACGACCGAGGATGAGATGGCTGGATGGCATCACCGACTCGATGGACTTGAGTCTGACTGAACTCCGGGAGTTGGTGATGGACAGGGAGGCCTGGCGTGCTGCGATTCATGGGGTCGCAAAGAGTTGGACACGACTGAGCGACTGAACTGAACTTTCAAGGCTAATCAACTCTTAAGAAATTAAAGTATTAAATCTTGTCAATTGTGAAAACTCACACTTTTTCTCTGAAAATATTTTATAGATACTTAAGTATTTGAATACTTCATCCTGTTCCAATAAGTCACTCTGGGGTATTCGTTTTCTTGGCCTTGACATTTTCCTGTGCATTTATGAATAGGAATACTGAAAAGCCCAAGGGTCACACTGAGTTCTGAAATTCCTTCCTCACTTTGGAAGACACTCTAATATCATCCCTGGTTAATATTCTTTTCTCCTTTTAGGAGACTCAAATCAGTTTTTCATTTAACATTTGATTAAGATTTCCCCATGCCTTGATGAGGCATTCAGAGGTAACAGCACCCCTTCCATCACATAACTGGAAAATGAGAAACTAAAAACCAAAATATTTTCAAATTCTGTGCTGTACTCTTGCTCTCATGGGAAATTCCATGAGTTTTACCATGAAAGACTCTAGCAGGCTATCTTAGGACCATTCCTATCACTAAACCTTTACCATTGAGCTTTCTAAACCTATCATCCTAACTTGTAGTTCTGGAAAGGAAAGGGGAAAATGTTTTATGCTTTTTGGTTTCTTATTTGGTTCAGTGAAATAAATACATATATACATACATACATACAGATGACTGTAATTCATAATACACCAGCTAATGGCTTTCAAATAAGCATTACTTGGCAGATTCATTACTAACTTAAAAAAAAATAGATGGTCTCTCCCCAAAGTACAAGGTCTTAAAACTCATACCCGAGGTTGAGCCCATATAGGCAAAGAAGCAAAACTGAATTAGAAGTAAAATATAAATGAAATCAGAAGTGAAGTGAATTAGAACTGAAATATAAATACCTAAATATTAGATATATATTTTGGGTATTAGTTTTCTCAGCTCAATCACTCCTTCTGAAAGTAAAAACAAATTAGAATGCTTCTCTCTTAAAGTATAATCATTGTTATTGTAATATGGGCCAAACAAACTATGTTTGGAAGGTCAAAAGTTCCCATAATATCACAAAATAATGATGATATTATTTAAAGCAAGACTTTACCAAATAAACTCAAAGAGTCTTTGAGTTTATTTTGGGGGACTTCGACTTCCCTGGTGGCTCAGAGGTTAAAGTGTCTGCCTGGAATGCAGGAGACCCGGGTTCGATCCCTGAGTCAGGAAGATCTGCTGGAGAAGGAAATGGCAACCCACTCTAGTACTCTTGCCTGGAGAATCCCATGGAGGGAGGAGCCTGGTAGGCTACAGTCCATGGGGTCGCAAAGAGTCAGACACGACTGAGCAACTTCACTTCACTTTCACTTTGCTTCCAACACAAATGTTTCTAGCCTAAAAGTCTGCTGCAATTTTTTTTAAGATCATAAAAAGACAATGACAAAGTGATAATCACTTCTCTCCTAAATATAATCTCAAAAACTCAACCGATTCCCCTCAATATGTT
Source organism: Ovis canadensis (assembly GCF_042477335.2). Lineage (NCBI taxonomy): Eukaryota > Metazoa > Chordata > Mammalia > Artiodactyla > Bovidae > Ovis > Ovis canadensis. Next base: position 28,001,556 of record NC_091248.1, read on the forward strand.
TCCCAGGATACATAGTATGATTGTAGTAAAAAAAAAAAAAAAAAAAAGCTGTGATTTTTAAAAGCTGGGTCATAGATGACATGACCTTATATTCAAAGTCCTAAGGAATCCACTAAAAAACTCTTTGAACTAATAAACCCAGCAATGTTGAAGAATACAAGATCAGTGTACAAAAATCAAATGTACTTCTATGCACTGGAAGTAAGCAACCCCAAAAAGAAATTAAGAAAACAATTCAATTTACAATAGCCTTAAAAGGAATAAGCATCTGAATGCAGAGTTCCAGAGTATAGCAAGAAGAGATAAGAAAGCCTTCCTCAGTGATCAATGCAAAGAAAGAGAGGAAAACAACAGAATGGGAAAGACTAGAGATCTCTTCAAGAAAATTAGAGATACCAAGGGAACATTTCATGCAAAGATGGGCTCGATAAAGGACAGAAATGGTAGGGACCTAACAGAAGCAGAAGATATTAAGAAGAGGTGGCAAGAATACACGGAAGAACTGTACAAAAAAGATCATGATGATGTGATCACTAATCTAGAGCCAGACATCTTGGAATGTGAAGTCAAGTGGGCCTTAGAAAGCATCACTATGAACAAAGCTAGTGGAGGTGATGGAATTCCAGTGGAGCTGTTTCAAATCCTGAAAGATGATGCTGTGAAAGTGCTGCACTCAATATGCCAGCAAGTTTGGAAAACTCAGCAGTGGCCACAGGACTGGAAAAGGTCAGTTTTCATTCCAATCCCAAAGAAAGGCAATCCCAAAGAATGCTCAAACTACCACACAATTGCACTCATCTCACATGCTAGTAAAGTAATGCTCAAAATTCTCCAAGCCAGGCTTCAGCAATACGTGAACTGTGAACTCCCTGATGTTCAAGCTGGTTTTAGAAAAGGCAGAGGAACCAGAGATCAAATTGCCAACATCCGCTGGATCATGGAAAAAGCAAGAGAGTTCCAGAAAAACATCTATTTCTGCTTTATTGACTATGCCAAAGCCTTTGACTGTGTGGATCACAATAAACTGTGGAAAATTCTGAAAGAGATGGGAATACCAGACCACCTAACCTGCCTCTTGAGACATCTGTATGCAGGCCAGGAAGCAACAGTTAGAACTGGTCATGGAACAACAGACCGGTTCCAAATAGGAAAAGGAGTACGTCAAGGCTGTATATTGTCACCCTGCTTATTTAACTTCTATGCAGAGTACATCATGAGAAACGCTGGACTGGAAGAAGCACAAGCTGGAATCAAGATTGCCGGGAGAAATATCAATAACCTCAGATATGCAGATGACACCACCCTTATGGCAGAAAGTGAAGAGGAACTAAAAAGCCTCTTGATGAAAGTGAAAGAGGTGAGGGAAAAAGTTGGCTTAAAGCTCAACATTCAGAAAACGAAGATCATGGCATCCGGTCCCATCACTTCATTGGAAATAGATGGGGAAACAGTAGAAACAGTGGCAGACATTATTTTTTGGGGCTCCAAAATCACTGCAGATGGTGACTGCAGCCATGAAATTAAAAGACGCTTACTCCTTGGAAGGAAAGTTATGACCAACCTAGAGAGCATATTCAAAAGCAGAGACATTACTTTGCCGACTAAGGTCCATCTAGTCAAGGCTATGATTTTTCCTGTGGTCATGTATGGATGTGAGGGTTGGACTGTGAAGAAGGCTGAGCGCCGAAGAATTGATGCTTTTGAACTGCAGTATTGGAGAAGACTCTTGAGAGTCCCTTGGACTGCAAGGAGATCCAACCAGTCCATTCTGAAGGAGATCTACCCTGGGATTTCTTTGGAAGGAATGATGGTAAAGCTGAAGCTCCAGTACTTTGGCCACCTGATGCGAAGAGTTGACTCACTGGAAAAGACTCTGATGCTGGGAGGGATTGGGGGCAGGAGGAGAAGGGGAGGATGAGATGGGTGGATGGCATCATGGACTCGATGGACGTGAGTCTGAGTGAACTCCAGGAGATGGTGATGGACAGGGAGGCCTGGCGTGTTGTGATTCATGGGGTCTCAAAGAGTCGGACACGACTGAGCAACTGAACTGAAGTGAAGTAAAAGGAATAAAATACTTAGGAAAAAAATGAACAAAAGACAGGCAAAACCTATAAAAGCTATAAAACATTGTCAGAAGAAATGAAAGACCTAAATAGATGGAAAGACAGTCTGTAGCCAGAAGGACATAATGCTCTCCAGATGATAATACTCCACAAAGTGACAGATTCAGTGTAATCCTTATCAAATGTCCAGCTACTGTCTTTCTAGAAACTGACAAGCAAATCCTAAAATTCACATAGAAATTCAAGGGGCCCAGAATAACCAAAACAATCTCAAGAAAGAAGAACAAAGTTGTATTTCAAATTTACCTCAAAGCCACTGTAATCAAGACTATGTGGTATTGGCATAAAGATAAACATATAAGACAAATTGGAGCAGGAATTGGCAACTCACGCCAGTATTCTCATCTGGAGAATCCCATGGACAGAGGAGCCTGGTGGGCTACAGTCCAGGGGGTGGTGAAGAGCTGGACACAACTGTAGCGACTTAGAACATAAGACAAGTGGCATACAATTGAGAGTCAAGAAATAAACCTTTACATTTATGGTCAATTAATTTCCAACAAGGGTGACGATTCAATAGGGAAAGATCTGTCTTTTCAACAAAAGCCTCCAAGACAACCAGATATCCACATGCAAAAGAAGGTGGAACCTACCTCACATCATATATAAAAACTAACTCAAAAATGGAGCAAAGACCTAAATGCATGCTTGCTAAGTCACTTCAGTAATGTCTGACTCTTTTAGACTCTATGGAGTATAGCCAGTCAGACTCATCTGTCCATGGAATTCTCCAAGCAAGAATAATGGAGTGGGTTGCCATTCCCTTCTCCAGGGGATCTTCCCAACCCAGGGATCGAACCAGCATCTCTTATGTCTCCTGCATCAGCAGTCGGGCTCTTTACCACCAGCACCACATGGGAAGCCCAAAGACCTAAACATATGAGCTAAAACTGTGAAGCTCTTAAAGGAAAACATAGGCATAAATCTTTGTGACTCTGCATTAGAGAAGTTTCTTAGATATAATATTAAAAACACAAGCAACAAAAGACAATAATATATAAATCAGACTTCTTCAAAATTTAAAACTTTTCTACTCCAAAGGATACCATCGACCAAGTGAAAAAACAGAATACAGAATGGGAGAAAAATGTTGCAAATCATGTATCTGATAAAGAACTCTGGAATAACATAAAGACCTCTCGCAACTCAAATAATAAAAAGACGATTCATTCAATTTTTAAAATGGGCAGAGGATTTGAGTAGACATTTTTCCAAAGACAAATGGCCAATAAGCACATGACAAGATGTTCAACATCATTAGCCATTAAGGAAATGCAAATAAAATGAGATATCACAATGAGATTGCAGAAGGGCATGGCAACCCACTCCAGTATTCTTGCCTGGAGAATCCCATGGGCAGAGGAGCCTGGCAGGCTACCGTCCATGGAGTCACAAGAGTCAGACGTGACTAAACCACCAAACCACCATCACAATCAGATACTACTTCACCCCCGCAAGCAGCAAGTGTTGGGGAAGACATAAAGAAACCTGAAATCAACATACATTGACAGCGGGAATGCAAAAGGGCACGGTCACTTCAGAAAAGAGTTTGGCAGTTCTTCAGAAAGTTAAACACAATTACCAAGTGACCCAGAGCTTCCCTGGTGGCTCAGACGGTAAAACAATCTGCCCGCAATGCAGGAGACCCAGATTCGATCCCTGGACTGGGAAGATCCCCTGGGAAAGGAAATGGCTACCCACTCCAGTATTCTGGCCTGGGAACTCCCATGGACAGAGGAGCCTGGTGGGCTACAGTCCATGGGGTCGCAGAGACATGACTGAGCGACTAACTACTAAGTGACCCAGCAACTCCACCCCTAGGCATATGTCCAAGAGTAGTGAAAATGCATGTTCACATAAAAACCTGTGCACAATGTTCAAAGCAGCATTATACACAACAGCTAAAAAGTGGAAACAACCAGATTGTCCGTAACTGAAAGATGGATGAAGAAAATGTGGTATATCCAGCAACAATGTGATAAATAAAAAGGAAAACAGTTCCATTCCAAGCTACAACATGGCTGAACCCTGAAAACATAAAAACCAGTCATAAAAGACCACATGTATGACGCTATTTATACGCAATGTCCAGGATGGGGTGTGAGGATTGCTAAGCAACAGTGTTTCTTGTTGGGGTGATGAAAATATTCTAAAACTTACGGTTGCAGAAATATGTGTATAGACTAAAAATCACGGAATAATACACTTTAGATGGGTGTACTATATCTCAGAAAAAAAAAAAGCTGTTTTTAAAAACCTGGAGCCCTCAAATCTGCTTCACACTAATGAGTGATATTAGGCAAATTACTTTCTCTAACTCCATTCTCTCAATGTATAAACAGAATAAAATACCTCAAGGGTTGCTTTGTAGCTGAGTGTGCCCAGTAGAATTTTCTAAACATAGTAGGTAACCATTAAAATGGTAAAGTTTCAAAATCTAAAGTCTTAATTATAATGAAGATTGTTATCTGGGCACCAAATATTTACAAATGATACAAAAAAATCAGGCATAGTGTCACTGGAAATATCATAGTTTATATATTTCTCAAAAAGCAATAATTTTCCTCAAACACTTAAAATTCATCTTTCTTTTAGCTCGCATATTAAAATTTTGAATGAAAAGTGATCAAAAACTAATTTTCTATTATGTTTCTGAAAGTATGAAATTAAGAAAGATTAAGAACCTCCACTCTTTACTTTGAAGATCTTTCAGATACTAGAAATATTTAATTGGCAAATTACTCGCACATGCCATTAAGTGGTTAGACTGAATTTGTTTTTACAAATTCTATGGCCTCTTATTCCTTAACCTCCACCACACTATAATCTGAAATCATCGAGGTCTTCACTTATGCAAATTCTAACTTTCTACATTTTTGTTTCCATACAGTATAACTAAATTAGTGCACTTTCATTTCCAAAAGATTCACTTTTTGAAGCTGCAAATCAAGGAAAACGAGTTTCCCATTAAAATAAAAAAGGTTCATCAAGCTACATTATTCCAAACACTGAACCATAATCTCTCTCACTCTCATGGACCCTAAAAATTTCATTAATACAATAAACACAGAAAGGATGTTTCAGTTAAACCCAAAAGTAATCTATCTCTCTGAGGCAAAGGGAGAGCTGCGCACAGCGCGCTTTATTTCCCAACAGCTTCACTGGGGTGCTTTTTCTACTGTGTGGCTAAATCCTCAAAGAAAGTTGCGGTTTCGCTTGAAGGGATTTAATATTCCGCCCTGCTGATACGGTTAACAGCAGCTTATATGGCCATCATCTTCTAAGCAGAGAGCAAAAGACAAATTGTTGAATTCGGAAGCTAAATAACATAATGGAGCAAAGTGGATGCAGACCTGTCTCTACTGCCACACGCACCAGCATCAAGGTTTGCCATTTCCAACCCTTTTGACAAGTGCCTCTTCCTATTAATCACAGTTAAGGGTCTGAAGAGGAAAGAAGTGTTCTGGCTACAATTCAGACTTGCTCAAGGAAGTTCTGGGGGAAGATGGGTGCCATTAAAACGGCGAGTACAGAGTAAGCACTTCACACGCTCGACTCTTCCCATTAAATTGAGTTCTCTACAAGCCCCTGTAAACTTATTATTATTATTATTCTGAGCATGCAGGTACAGTAGTAATAAGTATCTTTCAAAAAATAAGTGTACACACAGACTCATGTACACACACACAGTCAAGCTGAGCTGAACATAGTTTTGAAGCCATATGAGGTGTTGATGCATGTAGAAATTAGGGCTAAATTTAAACCTCTTCCAAGACATCCCTATTGGTCCACTGGTTAAGACTCTGAGCTTCCACAATGAAGAGAGCATGGGTTAGACATCTGGTCGGGGAACCAGGATCCCACATGCCTTGGGGTGTGGCCAAAAATATATAATAATAATAAAAATAAATAAATGAAGGCTCAGAAACCCCCACACCACCACTAACAAAAAAAAACTCTTGCAATTCTGTGCAGAGAGATAAATGGGACTATCCTGATATGAGGTCACGGGGCATTCTAGAAAATAATACCATCCGTCGGTTAGTGTCAGAAGACAAAGTTGCGGTTCCTATGAAAACAGTCACCTTCCCCTCCCTGTACCTGTTTCCGTGTCCATGAAATAAAGCCATAAGTGACATAAGCCATTGTTCAACTGCAGGGTGAACCGTGTGCCCTGGGAGAGCTTGTTCAAAACACATTCCCAAGCCCCACACCCACAAACTTTGATTCAGCAGCTTTGCGATGGAGCCAGAGAGTCCAGAGTTGTAATGAACACTTCCCCCACCCCTACTACAATGAGAGCCTGTCTCTGGCTTATTGATAAGAATCCTTCCTATTCTAAAACGTGATGGATCTATTAATCCTCAAGATTAATACACTATTTAAGCCATCATAGTGAGTGCTGGTTCACAATGAAAAATGTTCCCAGTTGGCAACTATGTGGCATTTGACACTAATCCTCTATCATAGGCACTATCTAAATCAAACAGTGAGAGCGGCCAACTGAGATATTTCCAACCTATCTGAAAGAAAAAGTTATTTTCAATTGGAGAGAATAAATCATTAGCAGTCTTCCATAAAATCAAAAGTAGGTCATTAAAAATGGTGTGTGGAGGTATACACAGCAGACTGCGGTCATTCTCCAGATGTGTAAGCTCGTATTAATTCCTGCTAATTCATCTGTTGTGTTAATTCCTGTTAACTTTCCTTACCACTGGAGAGGAACACACCAAAAAACTCTCAACTCTCTGAAAGTTTTAAAGCAGTACAAAGAATCCTGATTCACTCCTTAAATGCAAGTATAATCTCTCTATTGTTTAAAACACCAATTTCCTAAGCCAGTTTCCTTAGACGGATGTTATCAAAAATAATTTTCTTGCAAAAGCATTAACATACATTTAACCCTACTTAAATGCTCAAGAGCAGATGCACTACAAATGTACACCCACAGTGATCCCTTATTAGTATAAAACTGTTTTATTTCAATTAAAATGTCTAACTATCCACCCCCAACATATACCTAAACTGTAATTTTCTCTGAGAACTTCCAATATGTTCTTGATTTTGTTTCCTTTATCCACCTATCGGAGCAAAAACTGCCTTGCAAGTGTTGGAAGAAATCAGTCATTAGCAGCAAGATTACAGCAAATTTTCCAATTTAGAAAAACTGTATTTTTATCTCCTCCTATACTGAAAGAATAATGGTATAATTTTACTCTTTTTAAGTGAGCAGAACAGTTTAAAAGAGTCAAATCTTCCCCAGGACTCCAAGTTTTAGGATTTACCGCTAGCTTTCTGGTTTCTACACCTTTTTTCCTGTTCACCAGTTCTTCTCTTCCTTCATCCTACACACACACACACACACACACACACACACACACACACACACACACACACACGTGCGCACACGCACACCAGAAGCCCCCAATTCGGCCTCTCCACACTGACCAGCTTCTAAAGCACAGTTAACCTTCAGGCGATAGTTAACTAAGGAGTGGCTTCACAGGGTTATTGTCATTTACTCTCCGATTGCCATTCCTTCACCTTCTCAACAGGCCTCCCTGCCCCCAACTCCCTGTTTAAAATGGAGTGAGGAAGTAGCAAAAGTAGCGGGATATTTTAGCCATCTGAGCATGGACGAGTCTCAAATTATCCCACCAACTGGAAGTGCTCTCTGATACCACTATCTTTCAAAATTGAAGCCATTACGGTCAATCGTGCAAATCCGTCTTTAGCTTTTCGCAAATAGTGGATTTTTGACCCAATGAACTGGAACAGCTTCTGCGCAGTCTCTAGGATCTCAGACAAGCCACTCTGCCCCCAGGCACACCAGTTCTCAGCAATGTTGAGGTTATTTAGTCTTAAAATTCACACTGCTCTTACTCAGTATTTCCATTCTCTATCAGAATGTGCATAAGAAACTATACTTGGGACCTCCCTAAACCATGAAATAAAATCTACTACAGGGTAATAACGTCCTCTCACCAAAATAACATGCTTTTGTGAAATATCAAAATCAGAATTTACATTAACAGTGAACTTTGCTCAAAAAATGGCCCTTATGATTCAACCATTTTCCCTCTCAGTCATTGTTCTGAATATTTCATTTCTCAAGTGTCTTTACAAAGGTAATAATAAATGGCCTTCCTTCTAGTGGGCTTCAAAAAATTATGGCAAAAGTCTTTTCTAGTCCAATACCTGCATTTCATTAGCTTTTTACATTTATTATTAAATTTGAGTGTCTATCTTCAAAACTTATTTGCGTGCTTTTTGCTCTCATCGTTTTCTTCAACTGGAATCAGAATGACTGAAGCAGGCTGTTTCCACATAATTCCTCATGTCATCTAACCTGTCCACGTTCCCAGAACATTCCAATTCCATTTCATCACAGCAGGTGGTCCCGCACAAATCCAACTGTGAACCCAGGAAAAGCCCCTCCAAATACCAACATACACGTCAGAGAATTAACTAGAGAAGGATGTTAGAGGTCGCTTCATTAGTTCTGTGGATTCTGTTTACATCTCACACGCAAAGGAATGGTAGGTTCTGTTCAAATAGTTGGACAAAGTTAATTTATTTTTCTCCGCAGGACTTCTCAGAGCCTTCGTAAAGTAAAAATTTGTCTAATTGGAGGATCCTGTCTCATACAACACTACCATAAACAGGAGATACCACTTTAAAGTAACCAAATTTAAGACTATCACTCAATAGTTAAGATTAAAGGACAAGAGGCCACTGCAGTTCACAATAAAAGATCAATATTGGGCTAGTTTCTTTTGGATTCCAGGCTAACTGACAGAGCTGAAACAGCAAAGCAGCCAAGTTTCCCAGTGTGGCTCAGAGAAAAGATGATTTTACAATTGAAGTTTTTAAACAGCAATACTGGAAAAGTCTTAACTGACATATGTCTACTCACTCAAAGTCCCTCTTTAAAAAAGCAAATAGTTCCAGTCATTTGGCAGATCACTGACTCCTTTGAGATCTGCTCAAAGAAAACGCTCATTTCGACAAAACATTAACTAACAACTGTGGCCATTCAAGGACTCTCTAACACTCATCTAGAACTAGACAGTTGAGAATCCCTGTTGCTAAAGGTCAGTTAAGAACTGTGGACAGACACATCACCAAAAAAACAATGAAACTGAGTGCTTATGTTCGTATACTAAGAATGGAAACTTCAAAACTGCATATAAAACATTTCATGAAATTTTGTTTACAAGTAATTTAGAAAAAAGTCAAAGGAAAAGAAAGATGTGATGGCATTAAGCAAGTAAAATTGCTGCATTTCAACTTAAAGGGAGTACTCTGGTATACAATGTACTCTGAATTTTCAGAAGGTAGATTGGGACTTATGCTAGACAGAGTTAAGATTCAGGTCCTCCACTAGTACTGAGTTAGGCTATCACTGTTGCCTACTGCAGATACAACTGCTAAGAAACACTGATCAGTAGGGTAGTTAATGTTAAATTAGCATCATGAGAAAACCAATCACTGGTAGGTGTACTAAATATATCAGATTAATAGTTTCACTAAACATACACACACCCCTTTGTTAAAATTCATAATGAAAATGCTTTGCTTTCGCAGCATTAACAAATAAGCCTGGGGAAATGAAAGTTTTGGAAAACCACCCTACACAAACTTGCTCAGAAGATGGGTAAGTCCTTTCAAACCCAGACTTTCAGTCCGTCCACTCACAAAATGGGAGTGGTCATCAACCTCTCTGTTTCAGGAATCCAGGATCCCAGGCACACCTGCCTCTGGCTTTGCCCACTCCAGTCAGCACAACAAACCCCACCTTTTCCAAGCATCACTCGGATTTTGTCCCTGTCCTCTCAGCAGCACTGGAGGACTCCCAACTGCTTCTCCTAACAACAACCAAAAAAAACCTGCTCAGAGGCCTACGGTGGACGTGCCATCACATGGGGCCCCTGCTCCCAGCACCCACACTTCAATCAAGGGACCGCCCCTACTATCCTCCATCTGCACAAAGGCCACCTCCCCTCCCCTTCCCACAACTCCATGACTCCCCCTCCACTCAAAAATCTGCTCACATCAAAAGATAAAGCCACCTAGGCAGGTAGAGCCCATCACAAGTGCCTCTTGACAAAATACTTGGACGTCTGTAACCAGGGCATTTCTATGTGTACTGAGAACTCTAATCCAGGAACCTTCTTATAATTACTTTCCAGTCTGGTAAACCTTTAATTAACGCATTTACTTGTTGTTCTTTACTTCTTTGCAGAAAAACTGCCCCCCCCCAAAAAAAGGGAGGTGAACGGGCACCTACCTGGATCACAAAGGCAGGCGGTCCTCACAGAACCTGGCCAGCGCCAGCGGGAGGCGGTGTGGCACAGAGAATGAGGCCGGCTGCCACCCCGCCTCCACCACAGGCAACTCCAGGACCACAGAGGAGCTACTCAACCTCCCAAGGCTCATCAGAAAAATGAGAATTATAACAGGACGGGCCTCCAAGGCTGTGAGGGTTACATAGTTAATTACGTGTAAAGCACTTAGCTCAGGTCGGGTATGAAGCAGGTGATCAATAAACTTCAACATCACAATGACAGCTACTTCCCTTCTCTCACCAGGGCCTTCCCTGGTGGCTCACCTGGTAAAGAATGCCCCCTGCAATGCGGGAAACCTGGGTTCGATCCCTGGGTTGGGAAGATCCCCTGGGGAAGGGAAAGGCTACCCCCTCTAGTGTTCTGGCCTGGAGAATTCCACAGACTGTACAGTCCATGGGGTCATGGAGAGTCGGACATGACGGAGCAACTTTCACTTGCCCTTCTCTCAGGAGATTATGTAAAACCACATGTCATGGAGGGGAACAAGCTCAGCGGCTACTCCCAGGTCCCCGCCTCTTCCTTTCCTCTGACCCCTTTTTACCCAGAGCCAATCAGGGGCCAAGTCATACAGGACTCCTTCTTGGGAACGGCCCCGCTGGTGCCCAGTCCCGGCTTCCATCACCCCTGCCTGGACTGTCAGCACCTCCTAAGTGACCATGACCTCCAGGCCCCACAGCTCTACCTCTTCCCGAAATGTGAGCTTAGTCGGCTCGGGTGCGCCCGACCGAGTCTTTGCAACCTCATAGACGGTAGCCCACCAGGCTCCTCAGTCCATGGAATTCTCCAGGCAAGAATACTGCAGTGGGTTGCCATTTCCTTCTCCAGGGGATCTTCCCCACCCTGGGGTCAAACCCAGGTCTTCCACATTGCAGGCAGATTCTTTACTATCTGAGCCACATAATTCATATCATGTCACTTTGGGACACAGACTCTACCAGGTCTGCCTGGCCAGCCTCCATCCCTCCTCCCCACTGAGCCTGCTTTACCTTATGGATAGAACCTGACATCATACTTAATTTGTTTCCTGTGTCTCTCTCCCTACAACGTAAGCTGCCTGAATGGAAGGATTTTTCCGTCTTGTCATTGCTGTATCTCCAGGCCTACAACATAGTAAGCATTCAATAGACACCCCATCTTAATCTTTTATCTTCCTTGTCCAGTTGAATGGCTTCATACACTACCTATTTGCTGATAACTACTAAATATCTATCTCCCAAATTCCACACTCATACCTAAGTGCCTATTTTATCTCCTCACTTCGATATCCAGTAGGCATCAAAATGGGCTTCCCATGTGGCTCAGATGATAAAGAATCTGCCTGCAATGCAGGAGACCTGGGTTTGATCCTTGGGTCAGGAAGATTCCTTGGAGAAGAGAATGGCAACCTACTCCAGTGTTCTTGCAGGGAGAATTCCATGGACAGAGGAACCTGGTAGGCTACAGTCCATGGGGTCACAAAGAGTCAGACACAACTGAGCAGCTCACACATACACAGGCATATGCCTTAACTAACACATTCACCAGTGGGCTCCTGTTCTGTCCCCAGCACCCTAAGCCTGCAGTCCTCCAAGTTATCAGCGGATACTCCACTCTTCCAGTTAATCTGGCCAAAGATTCTGGAATTGTTCTTGCCTCTTGTATCTCTCTCACAGCCCACATCCAACCTGTCATAGACCCCTCTCTTCAAAGCATCCCTAACAGGTCCAAGCCACCACGACCCGTCGTTTGGGTACTGCACCAGCTTCCTAACCGTTCTCTCTTCCTCCTCGAGCCCGTCTATGATCTGTTCTCAACACAACGGCCAGAGTGATGTGTTAAAATTTAAGCCAGACTATGGCACTCCTCCGCTAAAAACAAATGAACAAATCCAGCAACCAGCAATGGTTTCCCAGTTCACACACCATCAAAGTCAAGTCCTAACCTTGGCCTACAGTGTCCTCCTTGAGCAGATCCATGTCTGAGCTCCTCTCCCACCAGGACCCCCTTGTCTCACTTAGTTCACATGGGTCCCCCTTGTTGTTCCCTAAACGTGCCAAGAACATACCCTCCTTCCAACCAGGGCAAAGGCCATTTACCCTCCCCCCCTTCATCCCTGTTCCATATGATGAACTACCTTACCTCTTTCAAATTTGTGTTCAAAAGGCACTTTCTCAAGCCAATCAAACCATGTCACACACAAAGAAGAGACCCTTCTTTGTTTCCCAGCTCGTGGCAGACACCCAAATATCACCACAACCAAACCATTCTACCCAGTGTCTCAATCCCTAGTCTTAACACCATCAACTGGAGTATGTTCCTGTTAATGCACTGATGGAAGGGTCAGCAAATTATGAATCGCTGGCCACCAGCTGTCTTTACAAACTGAGTTTGTGGGAACACAGCCACATGCATCCACAGAACAGCAGAACTGAGTCACTGTGAGAATGAGCCTATGAACCACAGAGCCCCCAATATTTACTATCTGGCCCTTCACAGGAAAAAGTCTGCTGTCTCGGATCTAGCAATTAAGGCCGTAAAGCTCTGGTGCAGAACAGATAATTATGAGAGGACAGAGTTCAGAAACAGACCCACGCCTGATTCAGGACAGCAGTGTCACCGCAGCTCTGAAGAGTGGCCCTCTCCCAGTGGTGCTGGGCGAATCAGACGCCCACAGCAGGGCCAGGATCTCAACACCCGGCTACACCCAAGGATGAGCCGCCAAAAAGCCAGCAAATCCAAAAAGATTAACATCTGAATTTGAAAGAAAAACAAAGCTTCTGTTAAGATAATATAGGAGGACCTCCCTGATGGTACACTGAACAAGAACCCGCCTGCCAAGGCAGGGGACGGGGGTTTGATCCCTGGGTCTGGAAGACCCCACATGCCATGGGGCAACTGAGCCCCCGCACCACAAGTGCGGAAACCCATGTGCCCAGAGCCCGAGCATCGCACCTAGAGATGCTCTCTCCCCACACAGTTAGAGAAAGCCCGGGATGCAGTGAAGACCGAGTGCAACCAAAAACAGAAATATAATAAACAAAACTAAAAACAAATATAAATACCAAAAACATTAAAACAAAACATATTAAAAAATACAGGAGACGGGACTTCCCTGGCAGTCCAGTGGTTAAGACTGTTTCCACTGCAGGGGGAGAAGGTCCAATCCTTGAGGGGGGACCTAAGAGTCCATATGCTATGACGTGGAGCCAAAACATTTAAAAAAAAAAAAAAAGGTAGTATAAAAAATATCCTCATGACTGTGGGGCAAGCAGTGATTTCTTAAATCTAAGAAAAGCACTATTGATTAAAAAAAAAAAAAACTGGTGATATGTAGCATTTACAAATTAAAACTAGGAACTTTAAAATTAAGAACTTAAGTTCCTCGGGATTCCTTGAATTGAATAAAAGTACAAGTCCCAGAGTAAAAACACCCACAAAGGCCTTCTACCTAGAAAGCAGAAACATACTAAAGAGGACACACAAATGGCCAATAAAGACTTTTCTACAGTTGTGCAACCCATAAGTAACCAGAAAAATGCAAATTAAAGCCATGGGTGGAACACTAAAATGAAACTGACTTCCAACAGCAAGTGTCTGCAGAGAAGCACACTAACTCGAATTCTCACACACTGATGGCATGATTGTAAACTGCTACAACCGCTGCGGAAAACTGTTTGGCCATATCTACTGAAGCTCAATACATGTATTTTCTATGCCTCAGCAATTCTGCTCCTACAATACCTACACACACACCATGCACACACACAAATATATAAACCAATGTTCAGAACTTAACGGTTGCCGGGGGGAAGAATGGGAGAAGATCTACACGCTGCTAGATTTAAAATGGATAACCAGCAAGGTCCTACTGGAATAGCACAGGGAACTCTGCTCAGTGTTATGTGGCAGCCGGATGGGAGTGCAGTTTGGAGGAGAATGGATAGATGTGTATATATGGTTGAATCCCTTTGCTATCTAACTAAAACCATCAGAACATTGTTAATCAGATATACTCCAATATAAAATAAAAAGCTTAAAAAAAAAACCAGAATGTTCAGAGCACCTTTGCAGCAATCAAAACTGAAAATGTGCAAATGTCTATCAACACTAGAATGAGTAACAATATTAGGGTATAGTCATATTACGGAATATTACACATTGAAGAAAAAGAAAGTAAAAATACATATAGCAAAAACATGGACAAACCTCACAAATAACATGTGAACAAAAGAAATGAAAGAGTACATTCTGTATCACAAGCAAATAAATGTCAGTTGTTATCACTGGGACCAGAGTGGGGTGGTGGGCACTAACTGGGATGGGATCTATTCTCTTTCTGATCTGTATGGTGGTAAAAACAAGTTATGATTACTGTGCAAAGTCATCAAAATTCACACTTATGACATGAATCCTTCTGCATGTATGGTCTACTCTTCAATAAAGTATACTTAAAAATCATGAGTAAATAATCACTATCACATAAAATAGAATAAAAATGCAAATATTTAGAACAGAATCTTTTTTTCCTCCAATCACACAGAACAGCAAACTGTGAAGTAGAATATTCTACTTATACTGATATGTTAATATACCTGTTGATATAAAATACACTTACAAGTATCAGGTATCAAAACAAGAAAACATGGTGAGAACAAGAATATTGGAGACATGTTTTCCCTCAAAGGAAATGGGAGAACATAATGATGCAGATATCAAAGGAACAAAATAGGCCTACTCAAGATCTTTTCATTGTAGCAAACACAGGGAGTGATCGAGACATGAAAATACGGTAAACATAAACAAGGTCTGGGAAAACACCGGGCAAGGCTTCACCCAACTGTGACACTGAAACGCTCCATGAGAATTCTGTTTAACAGCGCGTATCAGAATCAGCATTAGTGGGAGCACGGGCATTGCTGCTTATGGACAAGCACTGGTGCTTACTGAGCTTAGCCCTGGAAGCCCTGCTTCAAATGAGCTCTTACGTGGAAACCTAGTATGTAAACAGATAAAGAATGTAACTGCCTTCCTCTGGATGAAATACAAGGCCAGGAGACATGGGGGGTCTGAAGCTACTCACCGCCTTCCCAATAGCCCCCGGGGAGGCCACAGATGACTTGCTGTTGAGTGCAAGAACAGTGCTCACCTTGTGACCAGAGCTGACTGTCCCCATCTGGGAGGCGAAAAGAGAGCCCTTCCTCTCTTGCCAGTCCATGGTTCCCCCTCCCAAAGATGCATACTCAGGTGGGAAACCTTTTGATGTACAAAAGGGTCACTCTTGAAAGAAGGATTTGCAGAGAGCTGAGGAAGGAGTGTGTCTCTCAAACAACCTCATGGACAGAGCCAGGGCACAGATCCAAATTCTCTTATAATACTGTGGGTTCTGAGGCTGAAACTGACAGTGTATGCTCACTTTTCTGCCCAACTCCTAGAGGAGAACAGAGGCAAAACACTCTCCGACATAAATCACAGCAGGATCCTCTATGACCCACCTCCCAGAATACTTGAAATAAAAGCAAAAATAAACAAATGGGACCTAATGTGTGTTCTTCTGCACAACAAAAGAAACTATAAGCAAGGTGAAAAGACAGCCTTCAGAATGGGAGAAAATAATAGCAAATGAAGCAGCTGACAAACAACTGATCTCAAAAATATACAAGCAACTCCTGTAGCTCAATTCCAGAAAAATAAACGACCCAATCAAAATGGGCCAAAGAACTAAATAGACATTTCTCCAAAGAAGACATACGGATGGCTAACAAACACATGAAAAGATGCTCAACATCACTCATTATCAGAGAAATGCAAATCAAAACCACAATGAGGTACCACTGCACGCCAGTCAGAATGGCTGCGATCCAAAAGTCCACAAGTAATAAATGCTGGAGAGGGTGTGGAGAAAAGGGAACCCTCTAACACTGTTGGTGGGAAAGCAAACTAGTACAGCCACGATGGAGAACAGTGTGGAGATTCCTTAAAAAACTGGAAATAGAACTGCCTTATGACCCAGCAATCCCCCTGCTGGGCATACACACCGAGGAAACCAGAATTGAAAGAGACACGTGTACCCCAGTGTTCATCGCAGCACTGTTTATAATAGCCAGGACATGGAAGCAACCTAGATGTCCATCAGCAGACGAATGGATAAGAAAGCTGTGGTACATATACACAATGGAGTATTACTCAGCCATTAAAAAGAATACATTTGAATCAGTTCTAATGAAGTGGATGAAACTCGAGCCTATTATACAAAGTAAGCCAGAAACAAAAATACCAATATAGTATACTAACACATATATATGGAATTTAGAAAGATGGTAATGATAACCCTGTATGCGAGACAGCAAAAGAGACAGTCTTTTGGATTCTGTGGGAGAGGGAGAGGGTGGGATGATTTGGGAGAATAGCATTGAAACATATATATTATTATATATGAAACGAATCACCAGTCCAGGTTCGATGCATGATACTGGATGCTTGGGGCTGGTGCACTGGGATGACCCAGAGGGATGGTACGGGGAGGGATGAGGGAGGGGGGTTCAGGATGGGGAACACGTGTATACCTGTGGTGGATTCATGTTGATGTATAGCAAAACCAATACAATATTGTAAAGTAATTAACCTCCAATTAAAATAAATACATTGGGGGAACCCACTAAAACCCAAGAAGTGAATATTGTACATATAATAATAACTAATTATGGGATAGTGAATATGAATGGAAAAATAGCCAGGTTGTCACATCTGGTTGTACTTTTTTATCTTATAATCAGAGAAGTTGACTAAGAAACACCCATTATATAAAAGAGGTCAGAAGGTACAAACTTCCGGTTATAAAATCTCCTAAAAATGTATGGCACGGTGTCTATAGTTAATAATTCTGTATTAAATATTTAAAAGTTGTTAAAAGTAGATCTTAAAAGTTCTTATAAATTTTTTTTACTATGTGTGATGATGGATGTTATGTAGACTTACTGTGGTGATCATTTCATAATATAAACAAATATTAAATTGTATTGTACACCTGAAACAAAAAAATAAAAATAAAAATAAAATAAATACATTTATATTAAAAAAAATTTCTTTAACCCCATTGAGTTTCCTGAAAAACCAACTATCTGTTAGCTTCTTCTAAAGGTACAGGCTAAGAAAACACTCCTAAGGTTGCCACACTTGTTATATGATGTGTTTACCTGGCAAAAGCCTGTTGTAGAGAGCACTCACCTCCACTGAAGGATTCTGCCTGACTCAATGAAAAATGTTGTCAGCTATTATTTTGCAATTTGATGGTCATTTGAGTATCGTCTTCGTATGGCTCTTTCAATTTAATCCTAAATAGGTATAACAGCTCAGAAAAGCCCAGGCTACATTTTATGACACCCACAGAGTGAAGACCCCATCGGCTCATCATCAACAGACAGAGAACACACCCTGTTGGTGTTCTGTGAGGCAGGTGGATTTTGGAACAAATTACCTGCACAAGGCAGGCTTCCGGGAGATAAGCTACAAACTCTCCCACAACAGTCACACACACCTGAGGACAGAAGCAGAATTTTGGCTGCCTGCGTGCGAGCATGCTAAGCTGCTCTAGTCCTGTCCAGCTCTCTGCAACCCTATGGACTGCAGCCGGCCAGGCTCTTCTGTCCATGGGATTTCCGAGGTAAGAATACTGGAGTGGGTTGCCATCTCTCCTCCAGGGAATCTCCACCCAGGAATCAAACCTGCATCTCGTGTGTCTCTGGCATTGGCAGGTGGGCTCATTACCTCTAGCACCACCTGGGAAGGCGGTTAGCTGCCTAGAAGCCTTGATTTCTTATGTACTCTTCAGAAATAGACATTTGCCCAACACATGACAGTAAGTAAATTACTGGCTATCTGGTCAGTGATTAAACTGCAAGTTCAAACCCAGGTCTCCTGTACTGCAGGCAGATCTTTACTACCTGAGCCAGCTAGGAAGCCCAAGTTAACATAAAGGGTTTCTCAAACAAAAAAAGAAGGGGAAAAAAAAGAAAACCCTCCTTGTTCTCTCACATTACTTCTACTAATAATATCATTTAAAAAAATTTTTTTTATTGAAGAGTAATTGCTTTACAGAATTTTTTTTTGTTTTCTATCAAACCTCAGCATGAATCAGCCATAGGTATACATATATCCCCTCCCTTTTGAACCTCCCTCCAGTCTCCCACCCCATCCCACCCCTCTAGCTTGATACAGGGCCCCTGTTTGAGTTTCCTGAGCCACACAGCAAACTCCTGTTGGCCATCTATTTTACAGATGGCAATGTAGGTTTCCATGTTATTCTTTCCTTAACATCTCACCCTCTCCTCCCCTCTCCCCATGTCCATAAGTCTATTCTCTATGTCTGATTCTCCACTGTTGTCCTGTAAATAAATTCTTCAGAAACATTTTTCTAGATTCCATATATGTGTGTTAGAAAACAATATTTATCCTTCTCTTTCGACTTACTTCACTTGGTATAATAGGTTCTAGGTCCATCCACCTCATTAGAACTGACTCCAATGCATTCCTTTTTATGGCTGAGTAATAGTCCACAGCTTCTTTATCCATTCATCTGTTGATGGACATCTAGGCTGCTTCCATGTTCTAGCTATTGTCAATAGTGCTGCAGTGAACACTGGGGTACATGTGTCTTTTTCAATTTTGGTTTCCTCAGGGTATATGCCTAGGAGTGGGATTGCTGGGTCATATGATGGTTTTATTCCTAGTTTTTTAAGGAATCTCCATATCATCTTCCATAGTGGCTGTACCAATTTACATTCCCACCATCAATGCAAGAGCATCGCCTTTTCTCCACTCTCTCTCCAGCATTCACTGTCTGTAGACTTTTTGATGACAGCCATTCTGATCAAGGTGAGGTGATATCTCATTGTAGTTTTGATTTGCATTTCTCTAATAATGAGCACTGTTGAGTATTTCTCATGTATTTGTTAGCCATCTATATGTCTTCTTTGGAGAAATGTCTGTTTAGGTCTTTTTCCCACTTTTCAATTGTTTGTTGTTTTTTTTTTTTTTTTCTGGTATTGAGTTGTATGAGCTGCTTGTATATTTTGGAAATTAATTCTTTGTCAGTTGTTTCATTTGCTATTATTTTCTCCCATTCTGAGGGCTGTCTTTTCACTTTGCTTAAGTTTAATCAGGTCCCACTTGTTTACTTTTGTTTTTATTTCCATTACTCTAGGAGGTGGGTCATAGAGGATCTTGTTTTGATTTATGTCATGGAGTATCCTGCCTATGTTTTCTCCAAGAGTTTTATAGTTTCTGGTCTTACATGTAGGTCTTTAATCCACTTTATCTTGGTGTATGGTGTTAGAAGTGGTTTTTTTTTTCTATTTCTTTCTTTTTTTTTTAATTTTAATTTTTTTTTAATTTTAAAATCTTTAATTTTTACATGCGTTCCCAAACATGAACCCCCCTCCCACCTCCCTCCCCACAACATCTCTCTGGGTCATCCCCATGCACCAGCCCCAAGCATGCTGTATCCTGCGTCAGACATAGACTGGTGATTCAATTCTTACATGATAGTATACATGTTAGAATGCCATTCTCCCAAATCATCCCACCCTCTCCCTCTCCCTCTGAGTCCAAAAGTCCGTTATACACATCTGTGTCTTTTTTCCTGTCTTGCATACAGGGTCATCATTGCCATCTTCCTAAATTCCATATATATGTGTTAGTATACTGTATTGGTGTTTTTCTTTCTGGCTTACTTCACTCTGTATAATCGGCTCCAGTTTCATCCATCTCATCAGAACTGATTCAAATGAATTCTTTTTTACGGCTGAGTAATACTCCATTGAGTATATGTACCACAGCTTTCTTATCCATTCATCTGCTGATGGACATCTAGGTTGTTTCCATGTCCTGGCTATTATAAACAGTGCTGCGATGAACATTGGGGTACATGTGTCTCTTTCAATTCTGGTTTCCTCGGTGTGTATGCCCAGCAGTGGGATTGCTGGGTCATAAGGTAGTTCTATTTGCAAATTTTTAAGGAATCTCCACACTGTTCTCCATAGTGGCTGTACTAGTTTGCATTCCCACCAACAGTGTAGGAGGGTTCCCTTTTCTCCACACCCTCTCCAGCATTTATTGCTTGCAGATTTTTGGATCGCAGACATTCTGACTGGTGTGCAGTGGTACCTCATTGTGGTTTTGATTTGCATTTCTCTAATAATGAGTGATGTTGAGCATCTTTTCATGTGTTTGTTAGCCATCCGTATGTCTTCTTTGGAGAAATGTCTATTTAGTTCTTTGGCCCATTTTTTGATTGGGTCGTTTATTTTTCTGGAATTGAGCTGCATAAGTTGCTTGTATATTTTTGAGATCAGTTGTTTGTCAGTTGCTTCATTTGCTATTATTTTCTCCCATTCAGAAGGCTGTCTTTTCACCTTGCTTATATTTTCCTTTGTTGTGCAGAAGCTTTTAATTTTAATTAGATCCCATTTGTTTATTTTTGCTTTTATTTCCAGAATTCTGGGAGGTGGATCATAGAGGATCCTGCTGTGATTTATGTCTGAGAGTGTTTTGCCTATGTTCTCCTCTAGGAGTTTTATAGTTTCTGATCTTACATTTAGATCTTTAATCCATTTTGAGTTTATTTTTGTGTGCGGTGTTAGAAAGTGATCTAGTTTCATTCTTTTACAAGTGGTTGACCAGTTTTCCCAGCACCACTTGTTAAAGAGATTGTCTTTACTCCATTGTATATTCTTGCCTCCTTTGTCAAAGATAAGGTGTCCATATGTGTGTGGATTTATCTCTGGGCTTTCTATTTTGTTCCATTGATCTATGTGTCTGTCTTTGTGCCAGTACCATACTGTCTTGATGACTGTGGCTTTGTAGTAGAGCCTGAAGTCAGGCAAGTTGATTCCTCCAGTTCCATTCTTCTTTCTCAAGATTGCTTTGGCTATTCGAGGTTTTTTGTATTTCCATACAAATCTTGAAATTATTTGTTCTAGTTCTGTGAAAAATGTGGCTGGTAGCTTGATAGGGATTGCATTGAATTTTACATGTAGCTGTCCAGTTTTCCCAGTACCATTTATTGAAGAGGATGTCTTTGTCCCATTGTATATTCTTGCCTCCTTTGTCAAAAATAAGGTACCCCTAGGTGCATGGGTTTATTTCTGGGCTTTCTATCTTGTTCCATTGGTCGATATTTCTGTTTTTATGCTGGTACCATACTGTCTTGATGACTGTAGCTTTGTAGTATAATCTGAAGTCAGGAAGGTTGATTCCTCCACCTCCATTCTTCTTTCTCAAGACTGCTTTGGCTATTAGGGGTTTTTTGTGTTTCCACATGAATTGTGAAATTTTTCAATGTAGTTCTGTGAAAAATGTCATTGGTAATTTAACAGGGATTTCACTGACTCTATAGATTGCACTTGGTAGTATAGTCATTTTCACAATACTGATTCTTTCTACCCAGGAACATGGAATCTCTCTCCATATGTTTATGTCACCTTCGATTTCTTTCATTAGTGTCTTATAATTTTCTGTGTACAGTTCTTTTGTCTCCTTTGGCAAGTTTATTCCTAGATGTTTAATTCTTTTTGTTGCAATGGTGAATGGGACTGACTCCTTAATATCTCTTTCTGATTTTTCATTGTTAGTATATAGAAATGTAAGTGATTTCTGTGTATTGATTTTGTATCCAGCAACTTTGCTGTATTCACTGATTAGCTCTAGTAATTTTCTGATACTATCTTTAGGATTTTCTATGTACAGTATTATGTCATCTGCAAACAGGGAGAGCTTTTCTTCTTCTTTTCCAATCTGGATTACTGTTATTTCTTTTTCTTCTCTGATTGCTGTAGCTAGGACTTCCAGAACAATGTTGAATAATAGTGGTGAAAGTGTCTTGTTCCTGATCTTACGGGGAATGCTTTCAGTTTTTTACCACTGAGAATGTTTGCTGTAGGCTTATCATATATGGCCTGTACCATGGTAAGGTGTCCATTTTTTAAAGAGTTTTAATCATAAATGGGTGAATTTTGTCAAAGGCTTTTTCTGCATCTATTGAGATTTCATATGGCTTCTGGTTTTCAATTGGTTAATACGATATATCACATTGATTGATTTGCATATACTGAATAATCCTTGCATCTCTGGAATAAACCCAACTTGATCATGGTGTATGAGCTTTTGGATGTGTTGCTGAATTCTGTTTGCTAACATTTCGTTGAGGATTTTTGCATTTATGTTCATCAGTGATATTGGCCTGTAGTTTTCTTTTTTTGTGTTGTCTTTGTCTGATTTTGGTGTCAGGGTGATGGTGGCCTCATAGAATGAGTATGGAAGTGATCCCTCCTCTGACATTTTTCAGAATAGTTTTAGAAGGATAGGCATTAGCTCTTCTCTAAATGTTTGATAGAATTCTCCTGTGAAGCCACCTGGTCCTGGGCTTTTGTTTTTTGGGAGGGTTTTGATCATAGCTTCAATATCAGTGCTTATAATTGGGTTGTTCATAATTTCTGTTTCTATGAATCTGTCCATTTCTTCCAGGTTATCCATTTTATTGCCATATAGTTGTTCATAATAGTCTCTTATAATCCTTCGCATTTCCACATTGTCTGTTGTAACCTCTCCTTTTAGATTTCTAATTTTGTTGATTTGATTCTTCTCTCTTTTTTTCTTGATGAGTCTGGCCAAAGGTTTGGCAATTTTCTTTATCTTGACTAAAAGAACTAGCTTTCAGTCTTATTAATTTTGCTATAGTTTCTTTCATTTCTTTTTCATTTATTTCTGCTCGGATCTTCATGATTTCTTTCCTTCTAGGAATTTGGGGGGTTTTGTTCTTCTTTTTCCGGTTCTTTTACGTGTAAAGTTAGGTTGTCTATTCGATGTGTTTATTTCCTGAGGTAGGATTGTCCTGCTATAAATTTCCCTCTTAGGAGTGCTTTCGCTGCATCCCATAAGTTTGGAGTTGTCGTGTTTTCACGGTCATTTGTTTCTAGAAATTTTTTTATTTCTTCAGTAACCTGCTGGTTATTTTAAAATGTATTGTTTAATCTTTATATATTTGTGTTTCTTACAGTTTTTTCCTGTGATTGATATCGAGTCTCATAGCATTGTGGTTGGAGAAAATGCTTCATACGATTTCGATTTTCTTATATTTACTGAGGTCTGATTTGTGACCCAAGATGTGGTCTATCCTGGAGAATGTTCCATGTGCCCTTGAGAAGAAAGTGTATTCTTCTGCATTTGGATGGACTGTCCTGATGATATCAATGACATCCATCTCATCTAATGTAGCATTTAAGACTTGTGTTTCCTTATTAACTTTCTGTTTTGGTGATCTGTCCATTGGTGTGAGTGGGGTGTTAAAGTCTCCTACTATTACTGTGTTACTGTCAGTTTCTCCTTTTATGTCTGTTTTTGTCTTATGTATTGAGGTGCTCCTATGTTGGGTGCATAGATATTTACAACTGTTATGTCTTCCTCTTGGAATGATCCCTTGATCATTATGTACTGTTCTTCCTTATCTCTTAAAAAATTCTTTAAGGTCTACTTTGTCTTATATGAGAACAGATATTCCAGCTTTGCTTCCCATTTGCATGGAATATATTTTTCCATCTTCTCACTTTTGGTCTATATGTGTCTTGAGGTCCGAAGTGGGTTTCTTGTAGACACCATATATACAGGTCTTGTTTTTGTATCCATTCAGCCAGCCTGTGTCTTTTGGTCAGAGCATTTAATCCATTTACAGTTAAAGTAATTATTGATATATATGTTCCTATTGTCATTTTCTCAACTGTTTCAGGTTGATTTTGTAGATCTTTTTTTCTTCTATTTCTTGACTATATAAGTCCCTTTAACATTTGTTGTAAAGCTGGTTTGGCAGTACTGAATTCTCTTAACTTTTGCTTGTCTGAAAAGCTTTTTCCTTCTCCATCAATTTTGAATGAGATCCACGCTGGGTACAGTAATCTTGGTTGTAGATTTTTCCCTTTCAGTATTTTAAATATATCCTGCCATTCCCTTCTGGCTGGCAGAGTTTCTGCTGAAAGATCAGCGTGTGAGGTTTCCCTTGTATGTTACTTGTTGCTTTTCCCTCACTACTTTCAATATTCTTTCTCTGTGTTTAGTCTCTCTTAGTTTGACTAGTATGTGTCTTGGTGTGTTTCTCCTTGGGTTTATCCTGTATGGGACTCTTCGTGCCTCCTGGACTTGATTATTTCCTTTTCCATGTTGGGGAAAATTTCAACTATAATCTCTTCAAAAATTTTCTCATACCCTTTATTTTTCTTTTCTTCTTCTGGGACCCCTATAATTCAAATGCTGGTGCATTTGATATTGTCCCAGAGTTCTCTGAGACTATCCTCAGTTCTTTTCATTCTTTTTACTTTATCCTGCACTTCAGAAGATATTTCCCTCATTTTACCTTCCAGCTCACTGATTTGTTCTTCTGCTTCCGATATTCTGCTACTGATTCCTTCCAGAGTCTTCTTAATTTCAGTAACTGTGTTGTCTGACTCTGTATGTTTATTCTTTAATTCTTCTAGGTCTTTGTTAATTGGTTCTTATATTTCCTCCGTTTTGCTTTCAAGGTTCTCAATCATCTTTACTATCATTATTCTGAATTCTTTTTCAGGTAGTTTGCCTATTTCCTCTTCATTTATTTGGACTTCTGTGTTTCTAGTTTATTCCTTCATTTGTGTAGTATTTCTCTGCCTTTTCATTATTTTTTTTTAAACTTATTGTGTTTGAGGTCTCCTTTTCCCAGCCTTCAGGGTTGAATTCCTTTTTCCTTTTGGTTTCTGCCCTCTAAGATTGGTCCAGTGGTTTGTGTAAGCTTTGTATAGGTGAGATTTGTGCTGAGTTTTTTTTGTTTGTTTTTCCTCTGATGGGCAAGGCTGAGTGAGGTGGTGATCGTATCTGCTGATGAGCGGGTTTGTATTTTGTTTTGTTTGTTGTTTAGATGAGGCGTCCTGCACAGAGTTACTGGTGGTTAGGTGATGCCGGGTCTGCTATTCAAGTGGTTTCCTTTGTGTGAGTTCTCACTATTTGATACCCCGTAGGGTTAGTTCTCTGGTGGTCTAGGGTCTTGGAGCCAGTGCTCCCACTCCAAAGGCTCAGGGCTTGATCTCTCATCAGGAACGAAGATTCCACAAGTGGTTAGTTATGACATTAACGAGATTAAAACAAGTACCCAAAAATGAGATACCAAAGAGGAACCCGAGACAAATGGCAGTTATAAAATCAGGCAAATAATAATTAAAACAATGGAATATATACATACACATATACACCCATAAGCAAAGTCAAAACAGTCCAACTAAAAGTACAGTAGATTGACCCAGTGAAGAAAATTTTATTTACCAGTTAAGAACAAAACTAACTAAAGCAAAAACTGGAAAACAAAACTAAAGCAAGGTGCCAATTGGGGAATAAAGCAATGAAAATAAAACAAGTATGTTGAGAGGAAAAGAAAGAAAGAATAGATATGCAAAGTTAAATAGAGGTAGCTAAAGAAGATTTATATACATTAAAGATTAACTACAAGGGGAAAAGAACAGTAGGAAAACCAAGCAAAGGAATAAATGTAGAAAAAATAAGTTTTAAAAATTTAAAAAAGAGAAACAAAAAAAAAAAAGGAGAACACCACAGAACTGCAAAAGCCCAATATAGAGGCAGAGATTTATAACAACAATAAAAAATGTGACTGAGGGAAAAAAAAAAAGCTCAAAAGCTTAATTAGATTTCATAATGCCAATAAAATTGACAACTACAATTGTCAATTGTAGAGAGAGGGGATAAAAAGGAAAAAAAAAAAAAAAAACAAGAAAAAAATCCAAAAGAATCTACAGAACAAGTCAAAACATAAGAATAACAAAAGTTTCTCTAGAGTTACTGCTGTCAGAGTCCTTTCCCTCACTGGGAGTCAGTCCACCTCACCTCCCAAGTATGCCCTCCAACTCTAGGCTGATCTCTGGACCTGCTGTGGGTGCAGCTCAGATTCTAATCTGGTCCTACTCCTGTGTGTTCTTGCCTCCAATATCCACAGCTATCAGAACTAGTGTGTTTTCTTCTGTGGGAGCTCTCAATGTCCTTTTATATATTCCATAGATACAGAGTCTGCCTAGTTGATCATGTGGATTTAACCTGCAGCTTGTATAGCTGGTGGGAAGGTTTTGGGTCTTCTTCCTTAGCCACACTGCCCCTGGGTTTCAATTGTGGCTTTATTCCCACCTCTGCATGTGGGTCGTCTACTGGGGTTTGCTCCTGAGGCTGCCCTGGAGGACTTGGGTCTGCCCCTGTGAGGGCCAAGTGTGGAGGTGGGGCAGCTGCTTGCGTTGCAGGGGTTCTGGCAGCACCAGGTACTCAGGGGAGTTGGCGGCTAGGGCAGCAGGAAATACAGTGCTCTGGAAGGGTATGGTAAGCAGTATTGGCCAATATGCTCCAATATTCTTGCCTGGAGAACCCCTCTGATAGAGAAACCTGGCAGGCCGCAGTCTACAGGGTCACAAAGAGTTGGACATGACCGAAGCAAACCTGCACACATAGAACCAAGACTCTTTTTTTTTGCCTGTGGCAGCTCTGCCCTTGTAAGAGTTGGGCATGAAGGTGGCGTAGCTGCTTGGCTTGCAGAGACTCTGGTGGCGCCAAGACTGCCTTCACTGCAGGAGTTATGGCCCCATCAGGGTCCTTTTTCAAGCCTATTGTAGCTGGCAACCAGAAGGCCTTTTCAGCCAGTCTTTCTCCATAGCTCCGCCCTTTCAGGCACTTACAGGGCTCCCTTGCCTGGGGTCCTTCTCTGTAGATCAGCACGTGAGGCACTTAAAGGGGCACCCTGGGTGGGGTCCTACTCTGTAATTCAGTGCGTCAGGCATTTGATGGGCCAGTCTCTCTACTATTCAGCTGCTGAAGCAGACGTGTGGGGTGAGAGAGGCTATGGTTATGGGTCCACCCACTACGGGTGACTCAGCAGTATCACCTTGCTTCCACTGCTGCCCAGCTTTCCTCCACAGGCACTTCCCACCACAATCTCCTCCCTCACATGCCCTTAATCCATCTCTCCTCAGTCAACA
Source organism: Ovis canadensis (assembly GCF_042477335.2). Classification (NCBI taxonomy): domain Eukaryota; kingdom Metazoa; phylum Chordata; class Mammalia; order Artiodactyla; family Bovidae; genus Ovis; species Ovis canadensis. The sequence continues at coordinate 28,029,054 of NC_091248.1, forward strand.
GCAGCCCTTGCCCTGGATTTACCCCACAATCCCTAAACTCCAGCTCCCAGCTTTTGCACCCTCCAGGGAACCTGTGTCCCTGTCCAGGGTATGTATGGCTGCAGCAAGGACTGTCTGATTCTCATTCCATTTAGGCTGCCACAGATCAGCTGTTTCCCTCTCAGCCTTAAATGTTTCTCCTGTGACTCAGACAATTGCCCCAGTGTGGGGATCGGAGCCCTGCTTTAGTCCCCCATCCACCGAGGGCAGGTCCAGTCCTACTAACACTCCTGTTTCCCCCCAGTTCCTTCTTCCTACAGAGTTTTGCGTGGGTCTATATATTCTTTTCCACCACTGGTCGGGTACTCCTGTCCGTTCTCAGCTGGTGTTCTGCATGCTCTTCTGTGTCTGAAGGTGTACTCCTGATCTATCAGTGGAGAGAGATGTACTCCACATCCACCCACTCCTCCGCCACCTTGTTCCTTTTAGTAGCATCATTTTTGTAAAGGCTTTTGTTTTCCACATAGCCCATTTTTGTGCAGTAGGTCTTTTAACCCTTACATAGTCCTGGAAGGCAGGGGTTATTACCCTAATTTTATAGATAAGGAAAATAAGACTCAAAAAGCAGAAATGACTTCCCCATCAACAGCCAGCCAGTAAGAAGCAGAAACAGAGTTTGACTTCCCCATCAACAGCCAGCCAGCAAGAAGCAGAAACAGAGTTTTCAAGCCACTGTTCTTTCTACAGAGCAGAGACGGCTCCCACGTACCTCCCTCCTGCTGTTTACCTGGTCTTTTCTTCTAGTCACACTAACACCCCTTCCAGCACTGGCAAAAGTCTTTTGTTTCTTTCCTCCACCAGGCCGGCAGCGTGCTGGTGCCAACAGCAGCCCCCACCACCCCACACCCATAAAGGGAAGATGGACTGGAGTCAAGTAGAGTGTCTGAAGTCCATTCCTCAGCCCTCCATCTCCAACCCAGCTCTCTCCCAGCCCTTACCCCAGACCTGCTGCAGAAAGGGGGAAAGCAATAGAGAGCGAGCAAGCGAGCGTGCACCTGTGCTGAACTCACTGACGTTTACAGGCTCTCCCTGCTCATCCCAAGCAAATGCAATCACAACATCCTCATCAAACTGACTTTCACCGGATAAATCAACACCACCATGAGCTAGCCACTCATTTATTATTTGTGGATTTTAACAGAGACATTTTGATTGGGGTTCCATTGAAAAGCTGTGGTTACAGTGATGCTAAGAGGAATTAGGTGACAGAAAGGGAAAAACCTAAAATTATTCCCAGGATTTTTAAATATTAAATAATCTTCATGAAGTGCTAATGGAAAGCATCTGAGCTGCTAGACGATATGAAACAAAACCAGGTAAATCTACATGTTTCACCTTTATCCTGGCTGGCCTAGCCTTAAATAACTGTCATGTCAAATGAACATGGAGGAATGGGTGGAGAGGGGAAGGGCTAATAGGATAAATCTATCACAGTGCTTTACCTAGACTTTATGTAATTATTATCTTCATTTCTCATTAGGAAAATCAAGACCTGAAAGGATCCTTAGCTTGGCTCAGAGACAGAAGTGGCAGAGCTGGAAGGAGGGTTGCTCTTGTTCAGTCGCTAAGTCGTGTCCGACTCTTTGCAACCCCGTGGTCTGCAGCACACCAGGCCTCACTGTTCCTCGCCATCTCCTGGAGTTCATCCAAGTTCATGTCCATTGAATTGGTGATGCTATCCAACCATTTCATCCAATGTTGCCCTTTTGCCTTCAGTCTTTCCCAGCATCAGGGTCTTTTCCAATGAGTCAGTTCTTCACATCAGGTGGCCAAAATATTGGAGCTTCAGCTTCAGCATCAATTGCTCCAATGAGTACTCAGGGTTGATTACCTTTAGGATTGATTGTTTTGATCTCCTTGTAGTCCAAGAGACTCTCAAGAATCCTCTCCAGCACCACAGTTCAAAATTCTTCAGTGCTCAGCCTTCCTTATGGTCCAACTCCCATATCCATACATGACTACTGGCAAGACCATAGTTCCTTCGGAAGGAGCTAAGTCTCTCCAATTGTAAACCATCCAGAATAGATGGTGCTCTATTACACCATCTGTATTCCCCCATCTATACATTCCTTATGAGGAAGACAAGCCCTAGAGTTCTGAATAAATTAGCAACAACAGAGATGTTTAAAATGGGTGCATTAGCTATTTCCCCTGAATGCACAATTTGTGCAAAGGCACTCTGAAGTTCTTTATGGCAAAACTGTTTATACCAAGCTCACACACGCAGACAACATACACTGGACACTGCACAGTCCGAGAGAAATGGGGTACCTTCTGCCCAATGTATCTTCAGTAACCAGTGTATTAAAAAAAAAAAAAAAAAACTTACCACTGTCCTGGTTTCCCCTTTCTTCTAATCCATAAAGACTTCCAGGGTTTCTGCAGCTTAGCAGCTGACCCCTGTGAAGATGGCGCCGCCCTTTCAACAGAAGGTGGCAGTGGGATAACAGACGCTCTCAGTCCAGCCAAAGGGAACCGTGTTATTTAGAAAAGCAAGGTTCGCCACATACCGCTCCGATCTACCATCTCACGTGCTGCCTCTGGATTTCAGCCACTCCATGAGCACAAAGTAAGGAGACAAGGTACTGGGAACATGAGCCCCCTCTGTTCTTAGGCACTGTATTAATGTCTTCACTAATCCAGAAAGGCACGACCGACTGCGAGGGGAATGAACCGGACACTCAAATCCTGTCTGCCTCTCGCCTTCTATAACCCTGTGACTGAGTCGTGCTCCATCCTTCCTCGCCTTAAACCACAGTGTCAGACCTACTGAGCCAGGACTCCTCCGGTGGTCCAGTGGTTAAGAATCCGCCTGCCAAGGTAGGGGACACAGGTTCGATCCCTGCTCCAGGAAGATCCCACATGCTGCGGAGCAACTGAGCCTGTGCTCTGGAGCCCACACCAAGAGAAGCCATTGCAATGAGAAGCCCACTCTCAGCAGCGAGAGAGGAGCCCCTGCTGGCCACAACTAGTGGGAGCTTGCAGCACAGCAACCAAGACCCAGCACAGCCAAAATAATGCAAAATCAATAATAATGAGCCAGAAACTTAAATGTTCACGAAGGAAGATTTTTGAAGCATTAGAGCCTGAAAACACTGGGCTATCTTGTTAAAGTGAAAGTGAAGTTGCTCAGTCGTGTCTGACTCTTTGCGACCCCGTGGACTGTAGCCCACCAGGCTCCTCCGTCCATGGGATTCTCCAGGCAAGAATACTGGAGTGGGGTGCCATTTCCTAAAAGGAACAGCCTAACTTCTTAAAAGCATTTCTACATACTTCATTCTTGGGGAAAAACTCAAACCGGTCACACAAGCCTGCACGTCTTTAGGCGTGCACACACTCACATCACTTACCGAAAGTAACTTCTCCTTTGCCAGCTTTGTCAAACAGCTGGAAGGCCACCATAAACAGAGCATCCGGGGCACACAGGACAGATTCAAATGCCACAAATTCTTGAAAGGATATTAATCTGCAACATAAGACAAGCACAAAGCATAGCATCAATAGCTTGTGAAAGATAAAAGCATACACAAATATACGGTAAGGGGAAAAATAAAACATCACTGTCAAACACCAAAATTCAAACCTAACAACATGTATAAACACTCAGCATTCCCTTTTACAGAGTGGACTGAAATAACAACACAGAATCTAAAAGACACGACAGATTTGAGGATAAGGTGACACATTAAATGCATTATAATTTCAAATGTAACTGTTTTATCCAACATACTACTTTTGTTTCGGGCATGTTGTTAAGATCCTAAAATTAGAGCTTAGACACTTTAGATTAATCTAACAAAACAGCCAGCTCTGTCACTCATTCACACCTTTTCCACACCATGTAACACGGTTCACAAAGACTCACTCATTACTGGCACCTGCCGACCACACGCAGATTAAAGTAAAGGATGACACCAGGGCGAGGGGTAAAATCCAGATAAATTAGATATGAAATGTGGCTTCCCCAGTGGCCCAGACGATAAAACATCTGCCTGCGATGCAGGAGACCCAGGCCAGGCTCAACCCCTGGGTCAGGAAGATCCCCTGGAGAAGGGAATGGCTACCCACTTTAGTATCTTGCCTGGAGAATCCCAAGGACAGAGGGGCCTGGTGGGTTACAGCCCGTGGGGCTGCAAAGATTCGGACATGACTGAGCAACTAACACTTTCCCTTCCAGACATGAAAAGTGACACCAAGACACTTGTAGTCTGGTAAAACAGATGATACTAACCTAGACTACTATACAGGGAAGACAAATCATACGACAGGCACCAATATGACAGCGACAGAATTTTGGTAAGAAATCGAGGAAAGCTTTGCAGAGTGGGTCTCAAAAATTAGTGAAGGTCTGGTGTGCAGTAGAAGTGGAAGAGGAGCCACCTCAGGGGAAATGGCTGCAGAAAGGCAGGTGCAAAACAGTATGGGAGTCTGTAAGGAAAACAGTGAGGAACTAATGTTCTCTGGACAGTAAAGTGCATCAGAGAACACTGGAAGGAGATCAGAAGTTGAGAGATATAAGTTTCTGAACAAGGCCATGATCTGATCAAACCTATCCATCAGGAAGAACAAAACAGGCCACAGAGGCTTAGACTTCCAATGAGTAAACAAATCCACGGAGGCTGTCTTAGAAAAGTTCTTTGCCAGTTTTGTATTGTTGTTTAGTCATGGAGTCGTGTCCAACTCTTTGCGACCCCATGGACTGTAGCCTGCCAGGCTCCTGTCCATGGGATTCTCCAGGCAAGAATACCGGAGTGGGTTGCCATGCCCTCCTCCAGGGGACCTTTCCATTCCAGGATCAAACCCTCAGCTCCTGCTTTGACAAGAAGATTCTTGACCACTGAGCCACATGGGAAGCCCCGTTTTGTATTATAAACATCCCAATATTTCAATGATACATTGGGATAGTCCAAGTCTCAAGGAGATAAAGAAGAAAGAGAACAGGAGTGGTTTCCTCTGTTTCACTAAACACTTACTTCTAAACATTTAACAGAGAAAATGCATTTTCATACAGAGCATGAGCTACAAAGGTAACTGCTATTTCCCGGAATGTCACCTAATTATGACGATAATGCCACCAAGAGAGGAAAACTCTGGTGTGTTCATTACACCATCTCTATGTTGCTCACTACCGGAAACACACCCTTCCGAAAGCAGGGGAACATTCAGGCACTGCAGGTGCTATGGGAAAACACTTGCCCAGAAGGTTTTCTCCTCAACCCTAGTCTGCCTCACGGAGAATCTCGCTGTGAGAGGGACCGGGCGTGCGTGGGCATGGCGGAGAAAGCAAACAGGGAGTGGAAGGTCCTGGCCTGGAGCAGCTGACAGCTGCTGGGGGGTGGGAGGCGGACACATGCATCTGTATCCCCGAGATAGCTGCTGGGGGGTGGGAGGCGGCCACATGCATCTGTCTCCCCGAGAACGCAAGCTGCGTGTCAGAAGTAAAACGAAGAAGAGATAAAGCGTTCGGGGGCACAGTGATTTACACTGCCTGGAAGAATGTAGGAAGGCTCCGCAAAGCTGTGGCATTTAAAGAGCAAATTTTCAAGTTGAAAACATATTAGAGATCATCGACTTGCACCCCCTCCTTTTACTTGTGAGAAAACCAGAAGACGTCATGGCTTATGTGAGGTCAGACAACTGGCTTCTGCCACTTTGGCCTGAGAACAAAGTATCCTGGTTCCCATTTGACTGAGACCGCATTCCAAGTGGTAAGGGAGGATGCAGAGGTGAGAGAAGGGGCAGGGGGACGATCCACACGGAGGGAATAACTCCACACAGAGGTGACCACCAACAGAGCGTGCTGTGCTTGGAGAGGGACGGAGGCACTACCCACCCTGCATCTCGTGACCCTGAGGAGTCGAAGGGTGGTCGAGCTGTCATGCCAGCCACCTGTGAAGGCCTAGAAAGACCAGCTGGAGAATCCTGATTTTTTCTTTTCTTTTTCTCTTTTTGCAGGCAGTAAGAAATCACTGGAGGTTTGGGGGTTAAAAAACATCAGGGTCAGATATTCGTTTTATTTATTTATTTTTTTTTCAGATATTCGTTTTAGAAAAGGAACTGGGACACAAGATGAACGTAACATAAGAAAGATGAAACGTGGGGGAAAAGGACGAGATGTGGGGAAGAGAGCCTGACAGCTAGAGTGAGCAGGGGTCTAAACCAGAGCTGGAACACTAGGATAGGAGAAAGGGGAAAGGAGGGGAAATACAACTGCCGCAGGAATGACTTAGCACGCACGCACGCACGCACTGTGAATGAAGCTGCCCGCACGTGTTCACTCAGGGATGCGCGCGCACCCAGCTCCAGATCACGGAAGCGCAGCGCAGAAACGTGCTTCTGATTGGCTGCTTTCCTCTCGCCACCACCCAGCATGCCCTGGGACTTCCTCAACGCAGCACCAACAGTCCCACAGCCACACACTCACCAGCTTAACCTTGCTGGCAGTTTGGCAAGGCAAAAAATATTCACGTTCGCTAAATTACCCCTGCACAGATGGTGGTGAATTAAGACAAATCACAAAGTGTGAGTAGAAACGGCATGTCTCTTTAATGTGAATAAAGGAAGACGTAAATAACCAGAAAAAGAGAATCTCGTCTCTCTTAGAACGAAGCCTCCTCTGGCAACATCAGAGTGATTTCATAACTGGCCAAAGAATGCTCTGGTATTTTAGGCATGTTACAGATACCAAAAAGGTATGTAATTTGCTAATCCTGTTAGATACAAGCATCATGTCGATACATCTACGTAGGAGGTATACAGGTGAACCATGAAATAATAATGCTTTACTATTAATCAACGTCATTCTGGATTTTCAAGGTAATCTGACTAGAAGGCTATCAGAATAATTATATAGGACTATATTTATTTACAGTGTGATATCTAAAAACATTGTGTGTACATATATATTTTTTTTTCATATAAACAGTACTCCAGGCTCACTTTACATATTTAATGGGATTAACATAAATTACAATAAAGGATCCAAGCATAATCAGTTTCAGACCTGGCTGGTGAGCTCACTCACTTCCTTTTCTACCCTCAACTTCCCAAAACTTCGACAGGGGTGTGTGAGTGCTCAATCACCTCAGTCCGGTCTGCCTCTTTGAGACCCTATGGACCACAGCCTGCCAGGTTCCTCTGTCCATGAGGTTTCCCAGGAAAGAATATTGGGGTGGGGGGGGAGGGGGTTGCCATGCCCTTCTCCAGGGGATCTTCCCGACTCAGGGATCAAACCAACGTCTCCATCTTCTGTATTGTGACTGGATTCTTCACCACTGAGCCAGCAGGGAAGCCCTGGACAGTGGTAGATGCCCTCTCTGATAAATCACACAACTCTGACAAGCTCTGTGACTGGTCTCTAAGGAACAGTCACGCTGGGACACTGATGCTCACCTTCAGCACCTGACTGACAGTGGGGTACAAGGAATCTCAAGATTCAGGGAGAGTGGGTTTCCAGCTACACTATTTCATGGTTCTGACACAAGCAGAGAGTTTTGTTTTGTTTTTTTAAAGCAAATCATTTTTGTTCTCCAAACCACCAGAGTTATTGTTCTTATGAAAGCCATTTATAACAGCACCTACAAGTCCTTTAAAGTCTGGGTAAAACAGCTGAAGCATTGCACACTGCTTTCACACACCAAGCCAAGGAGGAAGGGGATTAAAAGTGGAGCGCCTCTTCACATTATGCTTAGGATGATGCAAGACTGCACATCTACTCTGGACAGAGGAAGATACCAGAGGATACCTATACCAAAGTGATGGCAGTGCTTCTTTTTTTATTATTTATTTTTAATTGGAGGATAGTTGCTTTATGATGTTGTGGTGGTTTCTGCCATACAACAATGTGAATCAGCCATAAGTGTTAAAAGTGTGTGTGTGTGTCTCCTCCCTCTAGAGCCTCCTCCCACCCTGCCCCGCCCCACCATCCCACCCCTCTAGGTCATCACAGTGCGCCAAGCTGGGCTCTCTGTGTTATACAGCAGCTTCCCACTAGCTATCTATTTTATTCCCAGTAATGTATATATGTCAATGCTACTGTCTCAATTGGTACCACCCTCTCCTTCCGCCTCAGCAGTGCTTCTTTACAGTAGCATACTGTAGGCCTCCTCCTGCCCTTCTCATTTTGCAAGGGCTAGCTCTCAGCCTGGAGAGACTTACAGTAGAGAATATATACTGAAAATTATGACATTATGGAAAAAGTCATAAGCCACGTAAGAGACGTAGAGATAAACTGCTGTATGAATTCAGAGGAGGGAAAGGGTCCTGTTACACTGAGAGAAAGGAGGAGATGGAGAAAGTAAAATTGGGAACACATGGCATCAGAGGGAAGCTGTGACCACACAGTCATGTAATACTGGTCTTATAAGAGAGAGCAGATGATCAAGTAGAGAGGGCAGGCAGGGGATGGAGAGACCGTTGACTCCAGTGGGAATCTGGGGTGGGTCTATGTGCTGAGCGCAGGCCTGTGCTATGAACACACAGAGGAAAAGTACAACTTCTGCCCCGAACACCTGGAGGTCTGAGGCTGGGGAGGGGAGGGGCAGCTGGTGAGTGAGGAACCAAGGAAAGCAGACTGGAGATGAAGAGCCACAGGAAGGGCAAGCAAGCTAGAGTAACGGCGAGCGCAAAGGCAGGCATGGTGCTTGCAATAGCAGATGAAGTCTGGAACTTTCAGTGATGTGATGCGTTTGGGCTTCAGACCATTCGATCTGGCAGAAGAGTGTAAAGTGAATTGGAGGGAGAAGAGCCTGGGTATGCGGAGACTGCTGGCTGAATCCAGGGTAGACTCCTGAAGACCTGAAGGAGAAAGAAAGGCTCCTTATGACAAGAGGATCAAAGTACATGGCACCTCGCTCTGCAGAGGGCAACCCGACAGCGCAGCGAGTCTCTCCTCTGTTTAACTGGAAGATAACTGCTTTACAGTGCTGTGTTGGTTTCTGGGTACAGCTTCGTGAACCAGCTGTAAGTGTACATAGGTCCCCTCTCTCCTGAAGCTCCCTCCCACTCCTCTAGGTCGTCACAGAGCACCAGGCTGAGCTCCCTGCATCATACAGCAAATTCTCATTAGCCACAGCAAGAGTCTGAACAATGCCCACACTCTTTGACACCACAATCCCACTTCTCAGAATTTACCCTAAAAAATAATCAACGGACATGTGCAAACTTAAACCTATAGGAATGTTCAAGCAGGACGGTTAACAGTGAAAAGAGGGAAAACCACCTCAATATGCGACAAGGCGTGACTGATTAAAGGACCATTCATACACAGAAAACCGTCTAACCACTACCGACTGCAGTAAACAAATTCATGTCATTAAGTAGAAAATCGGTTACACAAGTTATATACAGACAACAAGCCCACTTTGTTAAAAATGGACAAAAAAGCAATACACAAAAAGAGCTTTGAGAATGGACACCAACCTGTTAGCGGTATCTCTAGGAAATTAAAAGATTAGAAATTACAATTTTTTTTTCTTTTTGCTTGCCTCTATTTTCTAATCTTTTCAACACACACATACTGAATTACTTGTGTAGTATGAAAAAAAAATTTCTATGAAGCAAAACAGCAAGGACCTAAACTTGGGTACTGGCAGAAAGACTGAATAAGATGGGGTGCGGGGCGGCGGGGGGAGAACTAAAAAAAGCAGCAAATGACTGCGGAGAGGCTCACACCACCGCTGGCCATCCAAGGTGGAAAACCTCCAGTTCTCTTCCTCCCTGCTGTTGCTTATTCTTAGTCGGCAGTAGCTTGTACCCCATGTGGTCCCTTTCATCTCTCGCCTGGTTCCCATCTCCAGGCCAACTCTGCGGCTATGAAAGTTTAAGCGACTGCACATAAGGATCTGATCGCTTTAGACTCAGAAACTTTGGTCGTAGACAATGCACCATATCAAACTCCAATAACCACTTTTACTTAAGGTTCCTAACCACAAGAATGCTTCGCAAAAATAACTTCTCCTTATAACCCTCTTCTGTGTGTCACAAGAGAAGCTAAACAATTGCACAGATTAATGGCAGAGATAAAAGTAAAATCTAACTCCAAAAGCTGGGTTCCAAACACCAGACCACCAGGACCACAGATGGACAAAAAAAGAACAAAAACAAAACTAGGCTCTCCTGTGATCACCAGTTTATCAGAAGAGCTTTGTTCTCTATGACTTAAACATCTCTAACAGCTTTGGGGGTTTTCCAGTCTTTTATCTCCCTCCTGAATGCCTGGCAAATATACACTGTTCAGGCCACAGAAATATTTGTACCCTACACTTATTATATGCCAGGCAATGCTCTTGGCACTGGGCATACCATGAAAACAAATAGGTGGACAGAATCCATGTCCTCGAGGAATTTCAAGTCCACTGGAGAAGGGAGGTAATGAGCACAAACATATACAAATAAAGATGAGATGATTCTAGATCAGGTAACAGTTGTGTAGAAGATAAATCTGAAAAAGGCATTAAAGCAGTGCTTCTTAGTCCTGGCAAGCCTATTTAATGGACATGAGGAGGGACCAGATCAATCAACTTTTTATTTGTTTTGCTATAAACTTTTTATTTTGTATTGGGGGTATAGCCGATTAACAACGTTGTGACAGTTTCAGGTGAACAGCAAAGGGACTCAGTCATATAAATGCATGTATCCATTCTCCCCCAAACCCTGCTCCCATCCAGGCCAGCACATAACACTGAAGAGTTCCATGGGCTGTACATTGGTTATCCATCTTAAATACAGCAGTCTGTCAGTTCAGTTCAGTTCAGTTGCTCAAACTCGTGTCCGACTCTTTGCAACCCCATGAATCGCAGCACGCCAGGCCTCCCTGTCCATCACCAACTCCCGGAGTTCACTCAGACTCATGTCCATCAAGTCGGTGATGCCATCCAGCCATCTCACCCCCTGTAGTCACCTTCTCCTCCTGCCCCCAATCCCTCCCAGCATCAGAGTCTTTTCCAGTGAGTTAACTCTTCGCATCAGGTGGCCAAAGTACTGGAGTTTCAGCTTTAGCATCAGCCTTTCCAAAGAACACCCAGGACTGATCTTTAGAATGGACTGGTTGGATCTCCTTGCAGTCCAAGGGACTCTCAAGAGTCTTCTCCAGCACCACAGTTCAAAAGCATCAATTCTTCAGCACTCAGCCCTCTGCACAGTCCAACTCTCACATCCATACATGACCACAGGAAAAACCATAGCCTTGACTAGACAGACCTTTGTTGGCAAAGTAACATCTCTGCTTTTGAATATGCTATCTAGGCTGGTCATAACTTTCCTTCCAAGGAGTAAGCATCTTTTAATTGCATGGCTGCAGTCACCATCTGCAGTGATTTTGGAGCCCCCCAAAATAAAGTCTGACACTGTTTCTACTGTTTCCCCATCTATTTCCAATGAAGTGATGGGACCAGATGCCATGATCTTCGTTTTCTGAATGCTGAGCTTTAAGCCAACTTTTTCACTCTCCTCTTTCACTTTCATCAAGAGGCTCTTTAGTTCCTCTTCACTTTCTGCCATAAAGGTGGTGTCATCTGCATATTTGAGATTATTGATATTTCTCCTGGCAATCTTGATTGCAGCTTTTGCTTCTTCCAGCCCAGGGTTTCTCATGATGTACTCGGCATATAAGTTAAATAAGCAGGGTGACAATATACACTCTTGACATACTCCTTTTTCTATTTGGAACCAGTCTGTTGTTCCATGACCAGTTCTAACTGTTGCTTCCTGCATATAGGTTTCTCAAGAGGCAGGTCAGGTGCTCTGGTATTCCCATCTCCTTCAGAATTTTCCACAGTTGATTGTGATCCACACAGTCAAAGGGTTTGGCATAGTCAGTAAAGCAGAAATAGATGTTTTTCTGGAACTCTTGCTTTTTTGATGATCCAGCAGATGTTGGCAATTTGATCTCTGGTTCCTCTGCCTTTTCTAAAACCAGCTTGAACATCTGGAAGTTCATGGTTCACATATTGCTGAAGCCTGGCTTGGAGAATTTTGAGCATTACTTTACTAGTGTGTGAGACGAGTGCAATTGTGCGGTAGTTTGAGCATTCTTTGGCATTGCCTTTCTTTGGGATTGGAATGAAAACTGACATTTTCCAGTCCTGTGGCCACTGCTGAGTTTTCCAAACTTGCTGGCATATTGAGTGCAGCACTTTCACAGCATCATCTTTCAGGATTTGAAATAGCTAAACTGGAACTCCATCACCTCCACTAGCTTTGTTCGTAGTGATGCTTTCTAAAGTCCACTTGACTTCACATTCCAGGACATCTGGCTCTAGGTAAGTCATCACACCATCGTGATTATCTTGGTCGTGAAGGTCTGTTTTGTACATTTCTTCTGTGTATTGCTGCCATCTCTTCTTAATATCTTCTGCTTCTTTTAGGTCCAGACCATTTCTGTCCTTTATCGAGCCCATCTTTGCATGAAATGTTCCCTTGGTATCTCTAATTTTCTTGAAGAGATCTCTAGTCTTTCCCATTCTGTTCTTTTCTTCTATTTCTTTGCATTGATCATTGAGGAAGGCTTTCTTATCTCTTCTTGCTATTCTTTGGAACTCTGCATTCAGATGCTTATATCTTTCCTTTTCTCCTTTGCTTTTCACTTCTCTTCTTTTCACAGCTATTTGTAAGACCTCCCCAGACAGCCATTTTGCTTTTTTGCATTTCTTTTCCATGGGGATGGTCTTGATCCCTGTCTCCTGTACAATGTCACAAACCTCATTCCATAGTTCATCAGGCACTCTATCTATCAGATCTAGGCCCTTAAATCTATTTCTCACTTCCACTGTATAATCATAAGGGATTTGATTTAGGTCATACCTGAATGGAGTAGCGGTTTTCCCTACTTTCTTCAATTTCAGTCTGAATTTGGCAATAAGGAGTTCATGATCTGAGCCACAATCAGCTCCCGGTCTTGTTTTTGTCGACTGTATAGAGCTTCTCCATCTTTGGCTGCAAAGAATATAATCAATCTGATTTCGGTGTTGACCATCTGGTGATGTCCATGTGTAGAGTCTTCTCTTGTATTGTTGGAAGAGGGTGTTTGCTATGACCAGTGCATCCTCTCGGCAAAAGTCTATTAGCCTTTGCCCTGCTTCATTCTGCATTCCAAGGCCAAATTTGCCTGTTACTCCAGGTGTTTCTTGACTTCCTACTTTTGCATTCCAGTCGCCTATCATGAAAAGGACATCTTTTTTGGGTTAGTTCTAAAAGGTCTTGTAGGTCTTCATAGAACTGTTCAACTTCAGCTTCTTCAGCATTACTGGTTGGGGCATAGACTTGGATTACTGTGATACTGAATGGTTTGTCTTGGAAACGAAGAGAGACCATTCTGTCGTTTTTGAGATTGCATCCAAGTACTGCATTTCAGACTCTTTTGTTGACCATGATGGCTACTCCATTTCTTCTAAGGGATTCCTGCCCACAGTAGTAGATATAATGGTCATCTGAGTTAAATTCACCCATTCCAGTCCATTTTAGTTCACTGATTCCTAGAATGTCGACATTCACTCTTGCCATCTCCTGTTTGACCACTTCCAATTTACCTTGATTCATGGACCTGACATTCCAGGTTCCTATGCAATATTGCTCTTTACAGCATCAGACCTTGCCTCTACCACCAGTCACATCCACAGCTGGGTATTGTTTCTGCCTTGGCTCCATCCCTTCACTCTTTCTGGAGTTATTTCTCCACTGATCTCCAGGAGCATATTGGGCACCTACTGACCTGGGGAGTAGTGTACCAGTGTGTACATGTGTTTGTTTATTTTTAAACTTCCCATGCAGCTGAGCTTGAGAACAATGGGGCTAGGTGGCGAGCAGATGCCTCTTGGGGAGGTGGCATTAAGATCTGAATGATGAAGAGGAGGGAGCACGGGAAGAACTGGATCAAGGGTATTTTGGCGGAAGAAAGCTCACTGTGAAGTCTGGCCCTACCACCAATCTTGGCAAGTTCCCAGAGCGGGGGGTGGGGGTGGGGGGTGGTGTGCAGTCAGAGAGAGAGGGCTGAAGGAGGGTGCAGGGGACCCAGACTGCATTTCATCCACACACTTGGATTTCATTCCAAGTACATCACTCCCCTCTGCTGAGGACCTCCAGTCATGTTGGAGGGTCTTTGGCAGGGGAAGTGATGTGAGCTCCTGGAAAGAACACTTGGGACACCTTGCAGCACGGACTACAGGTGAAGCAGTGAGTCCAGTTTCAAGTGGTTGGGACCAGGGCCATGGCAGGAGAGTGAGAAACAGAAGTGGCCAAATCCAGGATACGTGCTCTAGACAGAGCTGGTGGGTTTGTCCCAGAAGTCAAAGCACACAGCTTTTAAAGCCCCGGAGCCAATCAGGTGTGCCCTGGGGACGCCCGGTGCCCTGAAGCCACTAGAGCAGCACAGACTACTAAGGATATGAGATCGGCTTCTTGAGCAGATGATGGAGGTCATAAATAAAGATTTTCTTCAATACCCAATAGATTGTTAGTAAGTACACAAACTAAGCTTTAATAGCCCTAAGCATATAAATTTAAAGCAACTGTTAACACTCTCTAGAAAGAGACAATGAGTTATGACCTCATTTTATATTCTAACAACCAGTTATACATGGGAATCTAGAAAAATGGTCCTGATGAACCCATTTGCAGGGCAGGAAAAGAGACACAGAGGACAGAGGCAGAGGCTTGCAGACCCAGCGGGGGCTGGGGGGTGTGGAGGAAGAGGGTGGGCCGAATTGAGAGAGGAGCCCTGACACATACACTGCTGTGTGTGGCACAGACAGCTGGTGGGAGGCTGCCGCGTGGCACAGGAGCGCAGCCTGGGGCCGCGGCGACCAGAGGGGTGGAGGGGCTGGTGAGGGAAGGAGGTTCCAGACGGAGCGGCGGAACCATACTTACGGCTGATGCATCTTGCTGTATGGCAGAAATAACGTTGTAAATTATACTCCAATTAAAAAAAATTTTTTTAAATCAGTAACAAGGTAGAAAGGAGCTGGAGTTCTAGTCTTCCCTTCGCCTAACTGGCAGCATGGTTCTGCTGGGCAGGTTGGAACAGACCTCCTTTCCTCATCTTTCACAGGTGCCCTACAGTTCCATTTTCTTCCCTCTTCAGGCACAGGGAGCCGTCCACAGCCACCCTGGCTCCAATGCCAGTTTGCATTTCCAGGAGGGCATCTGTTCTTGGGCCAACTGGGGTCCCCTGCTCCACTATGCATTCAGGTTGAAGTCTCACGGCAGCGTTTGCCAAGGGGCTATTTAAATTCATTGGCTGCAATGAAATCTGGCAGACTGAATATTGTTCAAACAAGCAGGCTACTGTCTGGCTTCAAAAACATATTAAAGATTTTATTAGCAACTTTACTGTATTGTTATCATGAATTTAGCCTATAAATACCACCTCTGCATATATCATGGTCCCCATATTGCCAAAAGAAGATAAATAGACAGGCTTTCCTAACTGTGAGCTTAACTCGGTAAGTGATACGCCCATACTTCCAGATCTACCTGTCTGGCCACTGCCTTGCAGTTCATTTCAAACAGCATGTGAGCTGCCCAAGCCTGGCTGTTCCAAGCACTGGGGTTAATAGAGGGTGTTCTTCTATCTCCAATATTTTCTCCCTTATCAGAGGGATCAAACATGTTTAACACGTGTGGTTAATCCCTGTTCTACTCCACTTTTGCTAACAGTTCATTCAGTTACATACCAAAAAGTATGTAACCTACACATCCTCTATACCCCATTGCCTCTTTCCTTCCTTGTTAAATGATACTGCCCAAGGACCTCAAGAGAACTGTCTGGCCACCTCCCATCTTTCAACCTCTGAGTTATAAAAATGTTCTGCTGCTGCTAAGTCACTTCAGTCATGTCCGACTCTGTGTGACCCCATCCCTATAAGAGTGATACTACGTCAAGAAAAAGAACCACCACAAACTTTGTAAAACTGAGACAAATCATATTCTCTGTCTCCATAAGATTCTATTCTTTTTTTTGTAAATAAATGATTATTTTAGAAAGAAAATCCAAAAAGCTATCTTATTATATTACATTGTATCTATTCTGAATAGTTACCTATTTGGAGAGATTTCAATATGGTATACCACAAATCATCTTTATTTTAATTATATCACAGGGGCATTTTGAGTTCTGGCCAAGGACTTTTATTCTTTTAAATAAAAAGCGTACTCTGCTCATGAGTATATAAATTGGTGCAGCCACTGTGGAAAACAGGACAGAGGTTTCTCAAAAAATTAAAAACAGAACAACCATTATGACCCAGCAATTTCACTCCTGAGTATATATCTCAAGAGGAAGAGAACACTAATTGGAAAAGTTACCAATGCTCACAGCAGCATTATTTGCAACAGCTAAGATAAGGAAGCAACCTAGGTGTACATCAACTTACCTGAATGGATGAATGGATGTGTACACGAATGGATAAAGAAGAGGTGACTGATACACAAAGAATGAACTACTCAGCCATGAAGAAAGAATAAAAATGTTTGCCATCTGCAGCATCATGGATGGACTTGGAGAATATTATGCTAGGTGAAATAAGTCAGACAGAGAAAGACAAATATTGTATGATATAAGTTATATGTGGAACCTAAAAAATACAATCAACTAAAAAAAAAAAAAAGAAAAACAAAATACAACAAACTAGTGAATATAACAAAAAAGCAGCAGACCCACAGACACAGAGAACAAACTAGTGGTCAGCAGTGTTGGGACCAAGAAGGGGTGAGGTGAAGTATAGGGGTAGGGGATTAAGAGGTACAAATTATCATGTGAAAACTAAGCTACACAGGTATACTGTATGACACAAGGAACACAGCCAATATTTTTAAATAACTAAAAAGAAATTAAATTATTAAAAGATTGATGAAAAGAAAAGAAAAAGTATACAAAGTTACAAAAAAAAAAACCACTATAAATGACTCATTTTAAACTGGGGATTGCCTATAAAGGGGAAAAAAGTTGAAAGACAGGAAGACCATTGGTGAAAAAAGGGAAAAGCAGTTGCTATAACTATCCTGAAAAATCCACTTGGGTAAGAGATGGGAACACCAAACCACTTTACCTGCCTCCTGCGAAACATGTATGCAGGTCAAGAGGTAATAGTTAGAACCAGACATGGTTCAAAATTGGGAAAGGAGTATGTCAAGGCTGCATATTGTCACCCTGCTTATTTAGTTTATATGGAGAGTACATCATGTGAAATGTCAGGCTGGATGAATCATAACCTGGAATCAAGATTGCCGTGAGAAATATCAATGCCCTCAGATACATGGCAGAAAGCAAAGAGAAACTAAAAAGCCTCTTGATGAAGATTAAAGGAGGTCAACCCTAAATATTTACAGGAAGGACCGATGCTGAAGCTCCAATACTTTGGCCCCTGATGTGAAGAGTCAACTCACCGGAAAAGACCAATGCTGGGAAACAGAGGGTAGGACGAGAAGGGAGCAACAGAAGATAAGACGGTTGGATGGCATCATCGACTCAATGGACGTGAGTCTGAGCAAACTCTGGGAGACAGTGAAGGATGGGGGAGTGTGCTGCAGTCCATGGGGTCACAAAGCATCGGACACAACTGAGCAACTGAACACCACCAAAGCAGACTTTTTTTTAAATCTAGGTTTCTGAGATCTTCCCTAATTCTTTTAAGGCTGGATGAGAAGGCTTTCAATGCTATTTAAATGGTTAATGCCTAAAAATAAAATGTAAAAAAAGGCACTTCCTAGCAGTCCAGTGGTTAAGACTCCATGCTTCTAGCGCAGGGGGCACAGGTTCAGTCCCTGGTTGGGGAACTAAGATCCCACATGCTATGCAGCATGGCCATAAATAAATACATTAATTAAATAGCAAATGAAGAAGGATAGTGGGGAGATAAAATGCAGATAAGCCTGATAAATCAGTAACTGAAAAGTCAGCAGGCATACACATTGTTAGCTAGCATTTTTACGTGACCTCTATCACTGCATAACGCAGCCAGCTAGCTGTCAGATCACCGCGGAAATCAGTACTTTAAATGCTTCCGGTAGACTACATGCCACCAGTCCCTTTGGAATATGCAACTTCAGTCTCCAGTTTGCTTAGTACAGTTGGGAGCTGAAAAGCACAAAAGCAGCCTGCACTCCAGAGACTCTGTGAGCAGCTACAGCACAGCAGACAGATCAGGGAGCAACCTTCTCATGCCTCCTGCTAGCAGACATCCATGCTGCCTGGGTTTCCCAGGTGGCGCCGGTGGTAAAGAACCCGCCTGCCGATGCAGGAGACGGGTTCAATCCCTGGGTTGGGAACATTCCCTAAAGGAGGGCACAGCAACCCACTCCAGTATTCTTGCCTGGAGAACTGCATGGACAGAGGAGCCTGGTGGGCTACAGCCCATGGTGTCACAGAGAGTCAGACATGACCGAGCATGCTCTGCGTGCTACCTGTGGGGCCGCAGAAGAGTCAGACACAACTTAGTTACCGAACAACAGCAACATGTTCCCTGTGGGGTTTTTTTTGTTCAAATAACATTTTAAAATACCAAAAGCTGATTGAGTCAAATCATTCTGTGATTGCACCACAACACCTTTCTCAATGAGTTTTTCTGATCTCTGGAGCAAAGTGACAAAGCGATATTCAGAACCAAATAAGAGCATCTAAGTAAGCACTGGCACACAAAAAGCGGCAAGAGCAAAGTGCCACTGGCTGGCATCTGCCAATGCAGCAAGGGCCCGGCTAGACACGCTGTGACTACAAAGCAGAAAGCTAGATTTTTTAAAAAAACATGTGAAATCAAGTTTTACTGATTCCCCTTTGAAAAACCTTATCAGGTACTAAGAAATATTTTAACATTTTTCTTTCAGTTATGAATTTCACATTACGGATACACACAATAAGCTTTTTTGTTGTGATCAGAACAGAAGCCCTGAGCACCGCAAAAAATTCAGTGGCTGAAATGGCCTTTATCATATTTTTCTAAATAAAATTATTCATGGTGTGGGCAGGAAGAAACAGAAGTACATAAGCTTGAGCCAGAATATCACATGCACACACAAAAAAAGCCAACATTAATATCTGCTGTGCCAGCTGAATTCAAATTAACCTAATTTTACATGTTAATTAAACCAGCTATTTTCTTCTTATTGTATTTTTGCTTCTTAAATAGTAGAGTCTACAAGTGGTTCCCAACAGACTTGTTCCAATAACAATGACGTATTCATTTACTTCTATTATGACCGTACAATACAGTAACTGAGCAGTAATTTTTCACAGTCAATTACATGTGTGGTTCTTTATGCTTAAAGATGCTGAAATAATGTGTACTATAGAGCCATATGCCTGAATCTCTAGTCTGCCTGAGGCAGTTGCCTGGGTAACACATTTTCTCTTCGGTTTAGCATAACCCTTCATTGAATATCATTAGGTGTCATTAAATAGCAAACATTAACATGAACTTCAATACACTACTTAGATAGAGTCATTTTACCCATGTAAACAAGTGCTCCATCATTTACAGGAAGCTTAAAATAGATTATGATTTTCTGTATTTAAGACCATGAAAAAGAAATTTTAAAAGTGCCCACGTGTTGATTCCAAATTGAATTTGCAGAAATTTCTCTTATATTAATAAGAACTCAGACCAAGTTTCACGGGCAATACTTCTCATCAATAGGGTCATAATATTTCAATGTAAGCAAAGAAGGATTAGGGTTTTAAATTTTACTTTAAATTTACTCAAAGTTGTAAAATAACTCCATCAGTCGCATCTCAGACCATCAAAGACTTTTACTCTCTTTTCTAGCGAGGCGAGAGAATGCACAAGTTCGGTAACAAAATTAAGACTAAGGTCCTTAAAAATCAAGGCATATGGTAAGAAACAGAAAGTATGGGATAAATTATGCACTATCTAAAACATTTAAAATTTAAAAATTTAATGAAGTGTTCTATAGCTCAGAAATGGTAATGTGTGGTTTATACAGGGTATTTCAGAGCAATGTCTGCATCAAGAATGGCAGCTGTCCCCAATAATCTCCACCAGGCCTCCACCCCGCCCCCGCCCTGCCACCAGATGAGCATCCCTAAGGAAAGAAAATGACATTCTTGCTCCACAGAGTCTCAGCACTTAAGCCTTCTCCCTCCCCACCCACATTCCCAAGCAGATTACAGCTCCTAAACCATGGAATTATGATTTTTCTGAGATACATCATAATTCCATGTAAGCCTAATCTCTCAACGTATAAACAATTACAACTTGTTCTTTATAACCTGCATCACAGAGGGCCTCCAAATTTTCTACGTTTATTTTAAAGGACACACACACACAAATACGAATCATCAAATGGCACAGCTGTCTCCAACACACTTTCTCACCTTTCCTAGCAAGGGAGAAAAACCTGCATGGGCTAGCTGCTTCACTCGTGTCTGACCTCTTTGCAACCCTACGGGCTGTGGCCCGCCAGGCTCTTCTGTCCAAGGGATTCTCCAAGCAAGAATACTGGAGTGGGTGGCCATTTCTTCCTCCAGGAGTCTTCCCAGGGATCAAACCCACATCTCTTATGTTTCTTTACCGCTAGCGCCACCGAGAAAAGCAGGTTCTCCAAAATGCTGCAAGTGGGGGTGGGGGTACTGATCAAGGTTCCAAAGGCAGCCCCAGCACTGTCCTCGGTCAGCCTAAGAGTAAAGAGACAGATCTGCCAAAAGCAAAGAGTTTCTTGCTAGTGAGGATTGAGATACCAGCAACAACTCTGATGACGAACCGGGATCTTCTTTCCCTTTTCCACATCTGTTTCAAAGGAAGGAAGAAATGGCCACACAGAACGCAATGACTTAGCCTCAGGTGCCACACTTCCACCTCCCACTGCCACACAAATGTTCCCATAACTATCTAAGGAAAAGCTCAATCACCGTGTTCAGCCCAGCCACTGAGATGCGGTTGGCGAGGAGAAAATTATCTGATATTAAGTGTATATTCTGTTTTGGCTTCAACACTCTGAAGTGAGGTAAATCATGAGAAACAATTTGAGAGGACAAATAAATCTTTAAGCAAAACCTGTTCAAGGTATTACTGTGATCAGTATAGATTCAGTCACATCTTTGAAGCCTCTATAATTGGTGTCATGAATGATTATCTAAGATACTCCAGGATTGAAAATAAAACTTTAAAATTAAAACTAGATTGTATACACTGTTATTGCAGAGAAAAGTAGCCTAAAAAGAAATATTAATGAGAATTGAAATAAAGAGTGATTTCTGCTTACATTATTCTGATTAGGTAATATTTCTGGATATTACCCCAAATCTACAATAAACAAAATGCTTTTTTCCACCTCTGTCTTCCATACCGATTAATTTAAATTTTACCACATAAGCATAATTTGCTTAAGAGCCAGCACAAGATCTGATAAAGAAAAATGTAAGTTTTTCATATTTAATTATGTTTTGCTAAACAAATAATCACTAACAAAACACAATAAATTCACCTATTAACACAGGCTACCCATGAACATAGAGTCTTATTAAAATAACCAAGAACGTTTATTATAACTACATGAGTCTGCTCTACTTAGCTTTATAGTTTATTTTACTCTCTGGAAGAACCTACATCAATTCTCAAAAAAAAAAGGGTAAGAAAAGAAAAATTTTTCCATCCAATATATTTCCCCATCCTATCCCACACAGTCTCTGCATTCATTAGCAAGTCCTGTTTCTAAAGATCTCATAATAATATCAAGGTTTTTAAGCAGGCAATTAGAACACAGAATAGCAATTGTAAAAAAAAAAAAAAAAAGCAAAATTAGAAACTGTTGGGAGTGCTTTTATACTTTTGCAAAAGCAAATTGGGCTACAAGACTTTTGAGACTCTTGCTTTTTCTAGGTACAACTATTGCTAATTGCGAAACAGCAACATCAGTGTTTTAAAGCCTTTTCCTTAAATTGACTTTCATTTCCTGACTAAAAGTAAAAAAGAAAACCTTCTGAAATTATCACAATATTGTTTGTTAATGGATCATAACCCAATACAAAAAAAAAAAAAACCTCTGTAAGATTATACTCCAATACAAAAAAAAAAAAAAAAAAAAAAACCCAACTCTGTAAGAAAGCGCTACTCAGGAAATTATAAAGCCATAGAAAGAAGCTTTACATGTTCAGCGAATCTCAGATACCTTCAAGGGAGGCTTTCCCTAGATGGAAATGCAATACCCCTAGTGAATTTTAAAAATTATATTCAAAATAAATAACTGGGAAATGATATGAACTAAACTCTATTAGAAGCGACATGGCTGCATTTCTTCACCTCTGCCACAGCAGGTTATAGCTTACCACACGATAAGCAGAGGACAGAGGGGCAGAGACAGGCCGTGGCATATGGTGTCCAGCTAGCCAACTCCTCGGCCTTCACAGGGCACTCAAAGGGACGGGAAGGAATCGAAAAAGGATCAGTAACTTAATCACATGGGTGGTCTTCTCAATACAAAGAACCCCTCACAGTAATTTTACAAAAACAAAGACTGACCCCAGACTACTGTGGTACCAGCCTACTTGGAGAGGAGAAAAGTGAAGTGAAAGTGAAAGTCACTCAGTCGTGTCCAACTCTTGCGACCCCATGGACTGCAGCCCACCAGGCTCCTCTGTCCATGGAATACTTCAGGCAAGAATACTGGAGTGGGTTGTCATTTCCTTCTCCTGGGAATCTTCCCGACCCAGGAATCGAACCTGAGCCCCCTGCACTGCAGGCAGATTCTTTACTGACTGAACTAAGCCCACAGACGTGAAGACAGGATAAGAAAAAAGATTAGCTAAAAGTTTCAGTATCTGTTACAGACAGATTCAGACTGCATAAGACGTCGTTAGAGTTCCTAGGAGAAAATGACAACCTGGGAGCTCAGTACATTGAATTCCAGTATGGAACCAAGAAGACAGCCTGAGAAGCCTGCTTCTGACTCATTCTATGAGACCACCATCACCCTGATACCAAAACCAGACAAAGACATCACAAAAAAGGAAAATTAGAGGTCAATAACACTGATGAACACAGATGAAAAAATTCTCAACAAAATCCTAGCAAACCAACTCCACCAATACATTAAAAGTATCATACACCATGATCAAGTGGGATTTATCTCAGGGACATAAGGATTTTTCAATATCACATATCAATCATGTGATACATCACACTAGCAAACTGAAGAACAGAAGCCATATGATCATCTCAACTGATGAGGGAAAAACTTTTGATAAAATTCAACATTCATTTATGATAAAAACTCTTCATAAAGTAGGCAGAGAGGGGACATATTTCAACACCATAAAAGACATATGTGATAAACCTATAGCTAACATTATACTCAGCATTGAAAAGCTAAAAGCATTTCCTCTAAGATCAGGAACAACTCAAGGATGTCCACTCTCACCACTCATATTCAACATAATTTTGGAAATCCTAGACAACCTATGGTCTGGGAGAAAATATTTGCAAACAATGCCACCAAGGGATTAATTTCCAAAATGTAGAAACAGCTCATATAGTTTAATTTTTTTTTAAAGTAAAAAAATAAGCAGAAGACCTAAATAGACATTTCCCCCTACAAAACGTACAGATGGCCAATGGGCACATGAAAAGATACTCAATGTTGCTCATTATTTTTTAAAATGCAAATCAAAATTACAATGAGGTATCACATCACACTGGTCAGAATGGCCATCATCAAAAAATTTACAAGTAATAAATGCTAGGGAGGGTGGGGAGGAAAAGAAACCCTCCTACACTGTTGGTGGGATACGGAGGCTCCTTAAAAAACTAAAAACAGAATTATCATATGATCCAGCAATCCCCCTCCTGGGCATAAATCCAGAGAAAACTCTAATTTGAAAAGATGCAAGTACTTCAGCATTCCTAGCAGTACTATTTACAACAGGCAAGTCACGGAAGCGTCCAAAATGTCCATCAACAGAGGGACAGATAAAGAAGATGTGGTATCCATATACAGCATATCCCATCACCTCATGGCAAATAGATGGGAAAAATGGAAATGGAGACAGACTTTATTTTCTTGGGCTCCAAAAAAAAAAAAATCACTGCAGACGGTGACTGCAGCCATGAAATGAAAAGATGCTTGCTCCTCTGAAGAAAAGCTATAACTTATTTGCAGAATCTTAAAAAATGATACAAATGAACTTATTTACAAAACAGAAATAGATTCACAGACATAAAAAGCAAACTTAAGGTTACCGATGGGAATAATAGGGGGCAGGGGAGGAAGAGATAAATCAGGAATTTATGATTAACATATATACACTACTAAACATAAACAGCAAATTCCTAGAGTATAGCACAGGAAACTACTCAATATCTTGTAATAACTATGATGGAAAAGAATCTGAAATATATATGCATGTATGTATGTATGTATAATTGAATTCCTTTGCTGTGCACTTCAGACTAACACAGTATTGTAAATTAACTACATCTCAATTTCTAAAAAAGCTTGCCAAATAAATAACCTGAGTTCATAATACTCATTATATAAAAAAAGAAACGTCCCCATTCCCACAAAACAACACCCAACCCACTGAACCTTCAGAAGTTATTACACCAACTCCTTATGCTGAAAACTGGCTCAGATCAAGAAAGTAGTTGGGTTGACTCCTATTTCTAACCCAGACCTTTCCCCTGAAATTAATCCAATCCTTATTTATAGTATCTGCCTACATCTCTCCAACTACATGTTTAATAGGCATCTGAACACTATCATGCCCAAAAGAAACCTTCCAAACCTATTCCTCCCTCAGAAGGCCTGGAGTCCCTGAGACGGCTCTCTCATATGTATATCCAACCTGTCAAGAAAATCCCAAATCCAATCACTTTTATCATCTCCACAACTAGCCCTCCAAGTCCTGCCATCTTTTTTCTTTCCTTCACTCTGCCTGCTTTATTCCACTCTCTGCAAATCAGCTAGAGATCCTTTCAATCTGTGATTCTGATGATGTCAGTCTAGTGCTCAGAAACTCATGACGTCTACCTACATGCGAAATAAAATACTACAATATCTTTATAATCTGGCTCCCAGATACCTTCCTGACTTCCTCCACACTTCTGCTTATCATCACCAGGCCCTAAACAAACTGGTTTCCTTGCTTCATCTCAAAGATGTCAAGCACACTTTTATCTCAGGCTCTCTGCATCTTGTATTCCTGCAGCTGGAAAGCTCAACTCATGGATTCGCACGCAGCTCACTCTCACTGAGGTCTCTGCCTACACGTCACTTTTCAAAGAGGTCTTCCCCAACCACCCTATCAACTGTAGCACCCCAGAGGCCACGGTCACGCACCATCTCCCTCCCTTGCTTTCTTTAACAGGTACAGCCACCAGCCTCTCAATCACGTGTATCTACTGGTTTACACTGTCTACTGGCTATATAAGAGCACAACATTTATCTGTTTTGTGTAGAACAGTGCCTAGCACATTTGCTGTGCTGCGTTTAGTTGCTCAATCATGTCTGACTCTTTGCGACCCCTTGACTGTAGCTTGCCAGGCTCCTCTGTCCTTGGGGATTCTCCAGGCAAGAATACTAGAGTAGGTTGCCATGCCTGCCTCCAGGGGATCTTCCCAACTCAGGTATTGAACCCAGGTCTCCCACACTGCAGGTAGATTCTTTACCATCTGAAACACCAGGGAAGCCTAACACATAGCTGGTGTCAATAAATATTCATTAAATAAATTAATAAATCTGAAACTGACACAGATATTGAAAGCATCAATGTTTTGTCGGGTAGAGAACACAAGGCCACTCTATAAATCTTTTATTACAGGGGCTTTCTAGGTGGTTCAGTGGTAAAGAACCAGACTGCCAACACAGGAGACAAGGGTTTGATCCCTGGGTGGGGAGATGCCCTGGAGAAGGAAATGGCAACCCACTCCAGTACTCTTGCCTGGGAAATCCCATGAACAGAGGAGCCTGGCAGGCTACAGTCCATGGTGTCGTAAGAGCTGGACACAAACTCAGCAACTAAACAGACCTCCCTGGTGGCTCAGATGGTAAAGTATCCGCCTGTAATGCAGGAGAGCTGGGTTCGACCCCCTGGGTTGGGAAGATTCCCCTGGAGAAGGAAACGGCAACCCACTCCAGTATTCTTGCCTGGGGAATTCCATGGACAGAGGAGCCTGGAGGACTATAGTCTGTGCAGTCACAAAGAGTCAGACATGACTAAGCAACTAACACACTAGCAACTAAACATCAACAGAGACTCTATAATAAATATTAATAAAGGTGCTCTATAATTTCTGTGAAATTAAATAGAACTTTTTTTTCATCTCTTGCTTTTCCAGACTGAAGATCCCCAAATCTTTAAATCAGATTGCTGTGGCAGCGTTACCCTCCCAAACCTTTGTTAATTCTGAGAATCTCACTTGGTTCATTAGGAAGTGACTCACTGACAATTATGCCACCATCAATGGGAATGTTAACAGTCACGATCCCCTCACATCTGACTTCAGAAATTCCTCACAACTTAGCACAAGACTTTCAGTTTAAGCAACTGCCAAATCCTGTACCAACGACACTTCATCGCAGAAAGAAATCTGCAAGTGGCCATGAAGCAGAGCTTACATTCGGTCCTTTCCTTTAAAATCTTTGATCTGAGTTTTAAACACCGATGGGGCAGATAAAGCAATGCCAGACAACCAAGCAAGGAAAGGGAGAGGGAAGGAACAGCATTTGCTCTTCAAACATTTTCTGAGCACCCTGACATACTGGGAGGGACGTGGAAGAAGGGTTGCTATTTGCAGCTGGCCCAGAAAAAGCAAGCATCCTGAGAATACTGGGTGCAATCTTACCTCAAGGTTGAGTCTGTGAGGAATAAAAGGGGAAGAGTATTCCAAAAACTAGTTCTAGCCTTAAAAAAAAAAGTGAGGAACGTGAGGACAATTTTCCCTAAGTTTGTGGGTATGGATGAGATAGTTGGGGTCATTCTCATGAAGGTTTCAGGTCCACCTTAAGTTGGTCAAATAATCAGTCTTAGGAACTAAGGGTACTGCAAAGGGCATCAGAACTTCTAAGCAAAGATGTATGCAAAGTTCTCATTCAAGGCTCCATTTTTAATATTCTTCTCTAAATACAAAGCTCATAGCAGAGCAGACTGGGCACAAACCAAAAAAGGACTGGGTCCAAATTCTAGTTCCACCACTAGATATATTACTTCAAGAAAATTATACTGGACTTCCCTGGTGGCTCAGTGATAAAGAACCCGTCTGCCAATGCAGGGGACAAGGGCTCGACCCCTGGTCTGGGAAGAGTCCATATGCCTCAGAGCAACTAAGTCTGTGTGCCACAACTACTGAGCCGTCCTCTAGGGCCCTCAAGTCTCAGCCACCAGGCCTGTGCCCCGCAGCTGTAAGCTTGTGTGCCTAGAGCCCAGGCTCCACAACGAGAGAGGCCGGTGCGGAAGCAGCCCAGGCACCAGACTAGGGAGCAGCCCACACAGACAGCCAAAGACCTGGCGCGACCAAAAACAAACAGCATTTTAAACAGCAAGCCCTGAGAAAAACCAAACTTAAAAAACTGCTTAAACTTTATGATTCTGCACCTAAGTTTGTGCGAATGAGCAGTAAGTACCTATTTTAAGGACTTGTTGCAAGGATTAAACAAGAAAAAGGGTGGAAATGATTAGCACCGGATCTGGAACCTTCTTTACTTTTTTCATCCTTCAACCATCTATGATAAAAACATCAGCAGAAAGCTCTGATCCCACAAAATATTTTTGCTTTAAAAGTTCTTCAAGGGACCTCCCAGTGGTCCAGTGGTGAAGACTCTGCGTTCCATACGTAGGTGCATGGGCCCCATCCCTGGTTGGGAAAGGTCCCACGGGACACATGGTGTGCCCCCTCCCACCAAAGTTCTTCAAGTAATAAGACTGCCCTTCCCCAGGTTTCCTTGCCTCTCTGCAAAGACCCCTGTCTCCCAGCAGGCGCAATCTGGAGCCCTCAGGACAATCTCATTGTACCCTTTATCCTGTGCCTGTGGACCTCCACCAGCAGCCCCAGACTCCCAGTTCACGCTTCTTCACCCACACCAAATCCCCACTGGGGCTCAGCTCTTCCCTATTCTGTCACCTCCCCATCTCCCAGAAACCCCCCAACTGCGCCCTCTAGAACTCACAGCCTGTGATGAGCACAAAGTCACCCTCAGTTGGGAAGGGAATCTCTTCCCAAGGAATCCTGTAAATATCCCTTCACCCATCCACTGTAACCAACACCTGGCTCCTCCCTGAGGTCCATGCCTCTGAGGCAGCGAGGAGCTTCCCTCTGCAGGCCTGGGTTGCACCCTGTTTATAAGCAGGGGAGGTGTACTTCTCTCTCCCACCATCCCCCAAGCCTTCCTTCCTAACCCCTTTTAAATACATCATCTGACTAGTGCACAGCACCTCTTCTTGTCTCTATCACCTAATAACCCCAGACTCGCACCTCCCCACCACGTTTTACCTCCTGCCTCCCTGATATGCTTGGCAACCTACTCCTACCTCAATTCTCAATAATTTCAAACACCCAGGCCTCCCAATTAGTTGAACTTGCCTCTTCCGATGATCTTTTCTTCACTTACTCTCAGTCACTCAGTCCCATGGTCTGACTCCAGACTTCTGCCAGGACCAGTAACCGCAACACCTCCTTATTCTCAATTTGATGCGTCTCATATTTCGGCCACTATCTTCCAGTTTTCCTGCTCACTCTCTCCTATTCCCCAACTTCAACAATTGTCAGCCACACCGAAATCAACAATTCATTAAACCTACCCCCTTTCCTCACTGCTTCCCATTCCGAGTCCCTTGCCCCTTCATCCAGATTAAATCCACAGTGGATCATCATAATTACTCCCCTGCATGCCCCTCCCCTCCCTGCTGTATCTCCTACTCTGAGTTATTCAATGGCCAAGCCTGCAACTCTGGTTATAGCCAACACCTCTGGCTCCCTGCCTGCCTCTGTGCAGCCGAACTCAGAAGCCAGAAAACAAACAGCCACGCTAGGTGGTCTCACTTGTGAATTTCAAGACCACAAGCCCATGGGTGGATCCTCAAGTGAGTCCCATGCGGCAGCCATGCTACATTTCCTTACACGTTCAGTTCTGAATAAATAGTTACTATTAATATATTCCCCTCTCTCCTCAAACTGTCAATACTTCATCTGCATCCTTCTTATCTACCTCCCAGAGGAAAACCAAGATCAGAAGGAAACTTCCCCGAAATCCCACCACATCTACACAACACATCTGCCCCACTGTGGTACCTGACCTTCCACTTTTCTAGCTCAGCATTTTTCCCACTTTCAAGTCTCAGGAGCCCTTTGCATGCTTTTGAATTACTGAGGATTCCAAAGGGCTTTTATTTATCTGTACCTATCATATCTTGTACCTATCATATTTACTGTGTGAGAAATTAAAACGGATACATTTTTAAAATGTTAATTCTTGCAAAGTGAATAAACCTATTACATGGTAATAGAAATAACATTTATATGAAAAATAAATAAAACACAAAATGTAGTGAGAAAAAAGTAGTATTATGTCTTTGCAAATCTCTTAAATATCAGATTTCATGGAAGACAGCTGCATTCAAAATGCTGTAATATGTTGTTTGGGTTGAAGGATATGAAAGATTTCAGCTTTATACAGATTCATAGTTAGAAAAGGAAGAAGCATTTTAACAGCCTTTTTTTTTTTTAATTATTTTAAAATTTTTACAATGTTGTGTTGGTCCCTGCTACAACAAGTCAAATCAACCATAATTATACATCCATCCCCCTCCTTCTTGAGCCTCCCTCCCTCCCCCTCATCCCCCCTGCAGGTCATCACAGAGCACCAGACTGGGCTTCCTGTGTCAATAACACCTGTGGATATTCTGTGATATATCAAATCCCAACAAGGGGTAGTTTCTTAAAGATTAGTTGCAACATGAAATCTGAAACTGTGATCAATGACCTGTTCCCACTCTGTTACATTAAAACCCACGGGTCTGTCTGCACTTTGAATACAAGTTTGACTCAGGATTTTCTAACACCATGTACTGCCTAACAAGAAAAGCTATTTCCCTAAGTAACAAGAAAAGATGTTTCCCTAAGCTACGCAGATCTTCCAAATGTTGACACATTTCAATTGCTGCTAAGACGCTTCAGTCGTGTCTGACTCTGTGCGACCCCAAAGACGGCAGCCCACCAGGCTCCCCCGTCCCTGGGATTCTCCAGGCAAGAACACTGGAGTGGGTTGCCATTTCCTTCTCCAATGCATGAAAGTGAAAAGGGAAAGTGAAGTCACTCAGTCGTGTCCGACTCTTCACGACCCCATGGACTGCAGCCTACCAGGCTCCTCCGTCCATGGGATTTTCCAGGCAAGAGTGCTGGAGTGGGGTGCCACTGCCTTCTCCGACACATTTCATTACACTATGTTAAAAAACCACATGATTACTATCACCACTAGCTACATCAGAAAAGGCTTTAAGTATCAGAAGGCTGTCAGGTGAAAATTTTCTCTCAAAAAGTTTTCCTTTGGAAAAAAAGAAAAAATGACTAGCTCAGCAAGCACCTGAGTTGCTTCCCCTCTGACAACTGCTACAGGCCAGTGCCCAGCAGTCTTGACCCATGCTTCCCCCTCAGTTACTCGAATTTGTAAATGACACGTAGTAAAAGGTGAGATTTCATAGAAAGCCAGTAACTTTACTTCCTCTTCAAAGGCATTCTGAAGCAAAACTGGCACTATCGCCACTGCCTTACTGGGAACTACTGGTGCTGAACAATACAATGACCACTCCTACTCTTGTCTGGCGTTGCTGCTGAGCTGCTGCTAACCAGCAGTTCTAGAATCTGGCCTTTAAACCATCAGTTAAAGTACAACACAACAAAAAAAAAGGCAGATGATGTCTTAGCAACTTTATGTCAACAGTTCAGACTTCATGGACTCCTTATAAAGACCTCAGAGACCCCCAAGGGGTCTTTCCATGATAACTTTCCATGTTATCAAAAGAGTCCACGGCCCTCTCTGAATGTACCAGAATTTCCCCCCTTTTCTCTCTGACACTGTCAGTACTCCACTCACTGTATTCATTTCCATCAGCGTGCATTACGCTGTTCTCTACCCACTTTATAAAGACCCTCTCTTTCACCTACCTTCCCCCTCCAGCTATAGCCCCATTTCTCACCTTGCTGTGACAGCAAAACTCTGCAAAAGAGGGCCAGGCTTGGTAAGCAGAAGGGGGAAGAGGAGGAGGGCTAACTCTACATATGAATGAGGAGTGAAATCAGCACCTCGTCTTTAATCAATCCTTTCTGGAATTAAAAAGAAAAACAACCCAGGCACCTGACACTCCTAAAGGTTTGCTAATATACCTGCAACATAATACAAACCTTTTTAAGAATTCTTTCTAATTTACTCTGTGCAGACAGCGTCTAGCCACCACACTGCACGCACCACCACCCCCGTGACTTCAGACATCAAATATTAACACAAAGTGAGTAATGCAAAAAGAAAGGGGGTTAATCAGACACCTTGAGAGAAAGAAAAAATAACACTGATTCAACGAGAGCTGCTAATGAGGCTTTTTGTTTTGGTGGATTAATTTGGGAGTCTGATGACTAAGAAGAAAATTAAAGCTTCTCAGGTGACTGCTGTTGATTATTACCGTTTTTTTTTTCTTAATTAAAGAGATGCCTTTGCTTAATTCTACAGCTTATGAATTCCAGGTATTTATCTAAAATCTGTGTCCACCTGAGTAGTGCAGACAACTATCCTCATTAGTAAATGGAAAGACCTCCTCTTATTGATTACGGATTCTATTTGACAGACAATGAACATTTCAGGCTGTGAACTGCTGTATGTTTAAATACATTACCCTAATACTCTTTAAGCATTGCCAATTGTCAACCTCATTAACTCTCAGCATGTGGCCAGGGCCTGGATTTCATCGCAACAGCCTCACAAAGTGAAAACAGGTATATAAAAATGATTTTATCATCAACAACATTATTATATCCTCCTTCACCTTGTGAAGTATCTAAAAGGCCTTTTTTCCCCCTTCTCAGAAGGATAAACAGCGAACGTGGGAAACACAGAGAACACAATTTATATAGGCACGTGTTTTAAAACACAAGATTTCCTTTTTTATCTTTTCTCCTTTGACACCCTTATTCCTCATGCCTCAAAATGGGAACTGTCCCAGGACTGACTGACTGTACTCTGAAGAAAAAAAGACTTATTTGTGGATGCTGACTATATTATCATTTTGTTTCAACAGAACAGGAGGCTAACAAGGTGTTATGCTGGACACGCCAGCTTGTCATGAGGAAATCAGGATTTCACTTTTCGGTATGGTTCAAATTTTTCATAATTAAAATGTCCGAGGAGGGGGGAGAAAGGAAATCAGGATTTCTGACATTGCTGTTTTCAAAAGAAAAAGCCAACTTTCATTCTCTCGTGGAGAACAAAGAGTCTCCACACCTCAGACAGAAAATACACAGTAAATTCATGCTTGACCCTAGCAAACCAGTTAGATACCAGTGCAGTCCAGTACCCACCCCACACTGACGGGGTCAGACCTGTATCGGCCGACAGCATCCTGAGCCCAAGAGGCCAGGCAGCTCACACCTCCAGCTTCTTTGGGCGATGCTTTGTCTTCCCAAGTGACGCCAAGTAAACGCAATAACATCTGCATTACCAGGATCTCCCCGGGCCCCTCTAATGAGACTTCAGTTCATAAACCACATCTAGAAACATGTTTGCCAAGCTTGAAGGGACACAAACACAATTTATTTTTCCCCTTGCTCTTAGGAGATAGCTAGGCGAACAATGTACTAAAACTGCAGGTTAAAAAGTTTCATTTTAAACAAAAACATAACAGAGACAACCAAACCGAAAAGACACACCAAAAATTATCCAAACACAACATCAAGGGGAAAATTCACATCATCCAGTCAAGGTAAGAGGACCTAAGTGGGAGGAGCTGAGAGACCCAACCTCTCCCCTTCTCTCCCTCCTCAGAGGCTCAGAAAACCCTCCGCACCTAGAGGCTCATTTGACAAAGAGCTTCCAGGCTTGTGCACCCTCAAGGAACCTCAAAAACTGATTAAATTCATCACTAAATCTATTAAAACAAGGGAATGCAGAGAAATCTAAACACAACAGGCAGTTAGAAGGGAAAGTGAGGACTAGTGAAATCAAAGAAGATTAATAGGGAAGATCGTGTTTAGCGTGCAGGGCATGCCAACCCTCCAGCTCACAGGACCCTGTGATGGCTCGCCATTGGTCCTGTGACAAAGACCCCCAACCTTAATATCAAGTACAAGTTCCCACACAGTCTAGCGTGGCCCACCTCTCCCCGACCATGCCCTGCACTTGCCATGCTCTGGGCCTGCCAGCCTCAGCATTTCAGAATGTAACTTTGAAGCTGCTGTTGCCTCTGTCTCCAACGTTGTCCTCTGTCCCCAACGCCCGGCCCAGTAACCTTTCCAGTTCCCATGGCTCAAGAATCCTTCCTGATCTCCCCATCGGCATGAAGCCCCCAGGCCGTCTCCCACACCACCTCTCTGCAACATAACACCCATCACAACATCAATTCACATTTATTTGTGGTTCTCTGATGAACAGCTGTCTGTTCCACTAGTTAAGAAGCACCCAACGGACAAGTGCTCCTTTTCCCCCCATTCACCATGGCATCCTGCACACACAGAACAGCGCCAAGCACAGAGATGAGGGTCTCAAACAGCTGCTAAATGACTGAGTGGACAGTCCTCCACAATAGGCTCACAGTGCGGAAGGCTGGCCAAGCCTCAGGAATCATTAAATTAGTGTCAAGAGGGCTCCAGGAGAATAAGATCCCTTTGCCAGAAAGCCTCTAAGTCCATGCAGCGCACAGGTGTTTAACTTCCATGCTGACGTCTCCCCAACCCTAAGCGTAGCTGAAGCCTGCAGGAAGGGGCCATGCCTTCCGGAAAACAGTCCACAGCAGGGGCCTCTGCCCTGCCTGGAAAATGTCTGGACCTACGAAAAGCTACTACTGGGGAAAAACCTGTTAGCACTTCATTGCGGCGCAGTGGCAGAGAGTCCGCCTGCCAATGCAGGAGACGTGGGTTTGATCCCGGCTCCAGGAAGATTCCCCCACGCCACAGAGCAACTAAGTCCATGCGCCACAGCTCCCTAGTCTGAGCTCTAGAGCCTGGGAGCTGCAACTACCAGAGCGCATGAACCTACACAGCCTGTGCTCTGCAACAAGAGAAAGCTCCGCAACTAAAGGCCCGTGGACTCTAACTAGAGAGCAGACCCCACTCGCTGCAACTGGAGAAAAGCCCATGCAGCAACAAAGGCCCAGCGCAGCCAAAAATAAATAACTTTTCAAGAAAACCTTTTCTCCTGTATTAGGCTGATGAGGCTCTGTTCCCTGAAAATTCTTTACAACCACACGCCTTGTAATTGGGAAAGGAGTACATCAACGCTGTATATTGTCACAGCTTATTTATATTGTATGCTAATTTAATTTACATGCAGAGTATATCATGCAAAATGCCAGGCTGGATGACTCACAAGCTGGAATCAAGACTGCCGGGACAAATATCAACAACCTCAGACATGGAGATGATATCACTCTAATGGCAGAAAGCAAAGAGGAACCAAAGAGCCTCTTGATGAAAGCGAAAGGAGAGAGTGAAAAAGTTGGCTTCAAATTCAACATACAAAAAACGAAGATCATGGCATCCAGTCCCATCACTTCATGGCAAATAGATGGGGAAACAATGAAAACAGTGACAGACTTTCTTTTCTTGGGCTCCAAAATCACTGCAGATGGTGACTACAGCCATGAAATTAAAAGACACTTTCTCCTTGGAAGAAAAGCTATGACAAACCTAGACAGCGTATTGAAAAGCAGAGACATTACTTTGCCGACAAAGGTCCATATAGTCAAAGCTATGGTTTTTCCAGTGGTCATGTACCAAGGTGAGAGCTGGACCATAAAGAAGGCTGAGCACCAAAGAACTGAAGCTTTCCAACTGTGGTGCTGGAGAAGACTCGAGAGTCCCTTGGACTGCAAGGGAACCAAACCAGTCAATACTAAAGGAAATCCTGAATATTCAGTGGAAGGACTGATGCCGAAGATCCAATACTTTGGCCACCTGATGCGGAGAGCCGACTCATTGGAAAAGACCCTGATGCTGGGAAAGATAGAAGGCAGGAGAAGAAGGGGACGACAGAAGATGAGATGGTTGGATGGCATCACAGACTCAATGGACATGAGTCTGAGCAAACTCACAGACAGTGAAGGACAGAGAAGCCTGGCATGCTGCAGTTCATCGAGTTGCCGAGAGTCGGACACAACTTAGCGGCTGAACAACAATAAAACGCCTTCTAATCCCCCAAAGAAAATGGCTCTGTAAGGGGACTCATTTCCCAGGGCTGCTATATCAATGACCACAAAGGGGTGGCTTAGCACAGCAGGAATTCATCTCCATCACAGTCCTGGAGACCAGTTATCTGAAATCAAGGTGTCAGCAAAGCCATTCTCTATCCAAAGGGAGATTCCACAGGGAAGAACCACTCCTTGCCGCCTCCATCTTCTGGTGGCCCCAGATGTCCCCTGGCTGTGACCCGATCACTCCACTCTCAGCCTCTGTGGTCACAATGCCACGTGCCTCTGCAAGTATATATCATATCTCTCTCTGCCTCTCATGTGGCTGCTTATGATGGCATTTAAAGCACAGGTAATCCAGGGTCATCTCCTCAACAGCCCCAATTTAGCCACATCTGCAAAGACACTTTTCCCAAAACGTCACATTTCCAAACTCTGGGATCGCTATCTTGATATCTTCGGGGGCCACAGGTCAGCTTCCAACAATGAGTAACCTAGGATTTGAACCAGATCTTCCATTTCCCACCACTCTTGGACTTTTGTAACAAGAAGGGGCAAAAATCTTAGTAGGTTTACCTAAGCTGAGCCAACCAATCGATGTGAAATGGAGGCCAGATATTGGACTAGACACTGGAGGTGGTAAAATGTGCAGGGCCTGGTGCTTGGACTCAGGAGACCACGGCTAGAGGACCCATAATTAACTGAAAAGGAGTGTTTCACGTCTCCATGACGTCTGGACCACCACAGCTGTCATTGGTTTTAAATCCTAAAGTTGTCCATCTATAAACAGCTTTTTTTTTTTTTTTTTTTTTGGCCCTGAATGATTTTATTTTACCTCATTATAACTTTGTACAATAATTTACAGGTTCAGAGACACTATCTCTGTCCTAACAGAACCCCTTGTCTTTACACTAATTAATTCCTCCCAATGTATTCTGCACGCAGTCTTTCTCAATAAAACATGATCATATCTGGCTACAGTTTTTTTTTTTTTTTTTATCATCATTTCCCCATTGGCTATAGGTTAAAGTCCAAGATCTGTGGCATTTTATTCAAAGACTTCCTCTGTGGCTTAGCTACTTTCTTACTACCTTCTTAGTCCTCAATTTCTTGCCCTCTCCTCTTCCAGCTTAGAATACACAGAAATGTTTACATTTTCTCCATTATACTCTTATAATTACATGACACTGTATTACAGCACCTGAAATTGCTTTGTCTCCTTAACTAAATCGTAAGCCTCTGGAAGAGCAGGGACCATGTGGTTCCAGACTAAAGCACAGTGACTATTATACAGTACAAATTGTGCTCAGTGAAAAATGAATTCAAGTCAACAAATATTGTATTCTAGGTTTTAGATATTGTTAGAGCAATAGTTAAGAAACAAAAATTTAGTAAGTAGGTTCTTATACAAAGGTTACAATGAATTTTTTTTAAGCTCTAAAAAGGTTATGTTCTGAAGTGTTAATTATATTGTATGAGTATTTTTTTTTTTTTTTTATTTTTAAATATTTCAATATTTATTGATATATAATTGACATATAACACTGTATAAGTTTAAAGTGTACAACATAAAGATCTGATACATGTATGCACTGCAAAATGATCAGCACAGTAAGTTTAGATAACATCTATCACCTCATACAGTAACAATTTTTTCCATATGATGAGTACTGTTAATCTACTGTCTTAGGAACTTTCAAATACATAATACAGTATTGTTAACTATTATCACCATGCATCATTACATCCCCAAAACTTATTTATCTTATAACTGGAAGTTTGTACTTTTTTTTTTTTTTAAATTTTTAGTTTTTTATTTTTTAAATTTTAAAATCTTTAATTCTTACATGCATTCCCAAACATGAACCCCCCTCCCACCTCCCTCCCCAGAACATCTTTCTGGGTCATCCCCATGCACCAGCCCCAAGCATGCTGCATCCTGCGTCAGACATAGACTGGCGATTCAATTCACATGATAGTATACATGTTAGAATGTCATTCTCCCAAATCATCCCACCCTCTCCCTCTCCCTCTGAGTCCAAAAGTCCATTATACACATCTGTGTCTCTTTCCCTGTCTTGCATACAGGGTCATCATTGCCATCTTCCTAAATTCCATACATATGTGTTAGTATACTGTATTGGTGTTTTTCTTTCTGGCTTACTTCACTCTGTATAATCGGCTCCAGTTTCATCCATCTCATCAGAACTGATTCAAATGAATTCTTTTTAACGGCTGAGTAATACTCCATTGTGTATATGTACCACAGCTTTCTTATCCATTCATCTGCTGATGGACATCTAGGTTGTTTCCATGTCCTGGCTATTATAAACAGTGCTGAGATGAACATTGGGGTACATGTGTCTCTTTCAATTCTGGTTTCCTCGGTGTGTATGCCCAGAAGTGGGATTGCTGGGTCATAAGGTAGTTCTATTTGCAATTTTTTAAGGAATCTCCACACTGTTCTCCATAGTGGCTGTACTAGTTTTATAAACAGCTTTTGACATTTTAATAAAGTTGTGCACTAATACTCCCTCCGGTCAGTCAAGCCAGGCGCTCAGACCCCAGAGAGTCAGGCTAGGGGAGCGGCACCCCCTTCAGCGCTCCCTGGCTGCCCTGGGTGTGCTGCGCTTCTGTGGGCCACCGTGTAGCTTCTGTTGTGTAATTCTTTCAAGGAATAGTACTTGATTTAGGAGGATGGTGTGTGACTGGTGAACCTGACAGATGCTATGATTCTAAAGAAAGGGAAAGGAATGGGGAATGCAGGCATCCACCACTTCACACTGAGAAGGGGCCTACAGCTAGACCATTTGTGAAGTGAATACTGTGGAGCCAGCTGCGGGCTGGGGTTAGGGCGAGGGAAAATGGCACGGGCACATGTGAATGGGTCTTGAACCCTGGTCCTTTGCTACGAGCTCAATCAGCTTAAATACCAGACAAGTTCTTGTTCAGTTCAGTCCTTTTGGAAAGAACTGTAACAATACATATCACAACTATAAAATATTCCTACCCTTAGACCCAGGAATCCCTCTGTTAAATCTAAGGAAGTGATTAAACAGATACCACATTAATGGCAGGAAGCAAAGGGGAACTAAAAGAGCCTCTTGATAAAGATGAAAGAGGAGAGCGAAAAAGCTTGCTTAAAACTCAGCATTCAAAAAACGGAGATCACGGCATCTGGTACCATCAACTTCATGACAAATAGATGGGGAAAATGTGGAAACAGTGTCAGACTTCATTTTCCTGGGCTCCATAATCAACACAGATGGTGACTGCAGCCACAAGATTAAAAGACACCTGCTCCTTGGAAGAAAAGCTATGACAAACCTAGACGGTGTATTCAAAAGCAGAGATATCACTTTGCCAACAAAGGTCTGTATAGTCAAAGCTATGGTTTTTCCAGTAGTCATGTATGGATGTGAGAGTTGGACTATAAAGAAAGCTAAGCACTGAAGAATTGATGCTTCTGAACTACAGTGTTGGAGAGTCCCTTGGATAGCAAGGAGATCACCAGTCAATCCTAAAGGAAATCAACCATGAATGTCATTGGAAGGACTGATGTTGAAGCTGAAGCTCCAATACTTTGGCCACCTGATGCGGAGAGCCGACTCATTGGAAAAGACCCTGATGCTGTGAAAGATTGAGAGCAAGAGGAGAAGGGGGCGACAGAGGATGAGATGGTTGGATGGCATCACTGACTCAATGGACATGAGTTTGAGCAAACTCCAGGAGATAGTGAAGGACAGGGAAGCCTGGCGTGCTGCAGTCCATGAAGTACCAAAGAGTCAAACATGACTTAGCAACTGAACAACAACAAATTAAACAGAAGGGGAAAATGCCATATACATGAATATATTCAGTCCAGTAGTATCGATTATAGAAAAGGAGAAACTGAAATAACTCTGTAAGGGCGTGATTTCATAAAGTATGGTCTATTAGTCTAATAGAAAATGATGAAGCTATCTAACACTGTTCATATGAACAGTATATGGAAATATGAAAACTAATAAAGACAGAAAGATTATAAAAGAGAATTAAAACAAAAATGAATTCAAATTTTGGAAAATATTGATGCAGCATAAGTCATAGAATATACTGAAAAATTCAAAATACTGCAGCAAGCTGAGATGGTTATGGGTGGTTGTTTTCCCTATTGAAACTGAACTAGTCACTGTTAACACTGAAAAGGAAGAAAGGAGAAGAAAAGAAAAAATTAGTCATAGGGTAAAGGATTGAGACCATCAAAGATTTTCCTTGCCACAGTCAAATGCCAACATTTAAGATAATACAAAATCAGAAAGAAAATGTCAAGTCAAAGAGAACTGTGAGATGATGAGAGAAGAGGCCACTCTGAACAGCAGAAAGGCCCAGGACTAGAGCCAGACAGGCCTGGGTACCTTTAGGCAGCAGATTGCTTGATCCCTTAGTTCTCATCTGGGAAACTAGGGAAAGAAAGCCAGGAATCTGTTATAAGCACATGAGAAAATACATGTTATATTACATTATATACAGAAAATGTATGTTACATTGTTGGTATGTAATGAATTTAAGGTTATATTTTTTGAAGAGTATATGTAAAAAGAAATAGGAAAATCCAGTGTGTTAATAAGGGTGGGATGAAAAGGAAGCCAAGTACATTAGCAGATACTACAATCACATAAAATTAATGACTGTAAACACATTCATGTAACTAGGAATCAAAATGTTCCCCTAAAAAGATACAAACACAAAAGAAGGGAAATTCCTGTGAGGTTAAATTTAAATTGGAACTATCATTATGAACTTTTGATTTTTTTTTTGAAGTATATTTTCCCAGCTCTTTCCACTGAAATCTCAGGGAGGCAGAACAGTCCAGGAGCAATGAGTTCGTGCCCAGCTTCATGTCTCCAAGCACCAGTCCCAGCCAGGAGGAACCTCAGCCTTTCTTTGAGAAAAGATCTCCTGGACAAGGGCAGGACAAATCCAAAGCCAGCCGAGCACACCGTATTTACCAAAAGCAAGGAACACTCAAAGGCTGAGGGTCCAGGAGCCAGCTTGAAGGGACTCGCGCTGACCACATTGGGACAATCTGAGTAATTCAGAGAATTTAGTGATAGATTCTAATACATTGACTTCAGTGTAAATAAATCCATGAGTTTACACTGATACAAAAATTAACAGAGAAAGAAAAGGGCGTGGAGGGACGAAAGCTTTTCCTTACCAAAGAATTCTAGGCAATAAATGAGAAATAAAAAGTCAGAAAAATCACTGTTTTTTCAAACACCAATGTAATGCCTCATCCAGAAAAGGGTCACCATGGATGTAATGCCTGGTCCACAAAAGGGTCCCTATGGATGTAATAGCTGACCCAGAAAAGGGTCACCATGGATGCCTAAACTACTGGGTGAAAGGCTGCTGTGAAACAGGATATTCCCATGTTCTGAAAGTGCCTACTTCCTAATTACAAAACAAAAGTGGTTCTGTAGAATGGAAATATCTGGTGGACACCATCTGAACCAAGTGATCAAACTGAGTTATCATCAGTGCTGGGACAAGATAGTAGGATCTCTCCTAACCTGCACCCCAAAATTGATCGTGAATCCAAGTCATAAGGAAACAACCAGACAAGTCCAGAACGAGGAGCTTTCCACAAAATAACTGGGCCTGGGTTGGAAGTCATGATAGAATAATAAAACAAGGATGTGCTGTTCTTTCTCCTGTTGACTGCAAGATACAGTACTATTTTATATATTAAAAAATGTATATATGTGTATATATGAATGCTAATTTTATT
This sequence comes from Ovis canadensis, assembly GCF_042477335.2. Classification (NCBI taxonomy): domain Eukaryota; kingdom Metazoa; phylum Chordata; class Mammalia; order Artiodactyla; family Bovidae; genus Ovis; species Ovis canadensis. The sequence goes on from NC_091248.1 coordinate 28,070,192, forward strand.
GCAGAAGTTTAGAGATGATAATGGTAGCATTTACGTTTGAGTCTGTTTTGGACAAATAAGCACTATGCTTTTCAAATGATTGGAAAATCAGTTTTATTTGCCTCTTTTTTTTTTTTTAACAGTGGCTTGATTTTTTTAAGTAAAAATATCACTCAACTTGATCAGCGGTTAAAAAAAAAAGGCAAGGGTCTGTTCTAGATTAGAAGATATACAGCAACTAAATATAATACAGGAAACCTGATTAGATGCTAGATTTGAAAAACAAAAGGCAATAGAGCATTTGAGGTTGGGGAGAGGTGAGTGGAGAGATCTAGCGTATTTAAAATTGACTGGATATTAAATATTTCACATGATTGCTAATCTAATGAATATTAGATATTTCACATGATTGTTAATCTTCCTAAGTATGATAATGGTTAAGAAGAATGCTCTTATTCAAAGTTAAACACTGAAGTATCTTGATGTCTGCAATTTATAGTTAACTGGTCCAGCCAAAAGAGGAAATTATGTGTGTGATGTGTAAAAAGTATATGTGTGTTAAAACAAATTTTAAAAAGGCACACAGGTTTTAAAAATGTTAACAATCAATCCAGATGAAGGGTATCTATTAGACATTCACTGAATTCCTTCCATTTTCTATAGCTTAAAAAAATTGTTACTCATGTAAGAATTAAAGATATTAAAATTAAAAAAATAAAAAACTAAAAAAAAAAATAAAAGCACAAAAAAAAAAAAAGAAAAAGAAAAAAAAAATTGATCTTAAACATTGAGTCAGCTAATTCATACTGCATGTGAACTTGGTCACATTTCTTCCGCACCTTATAAGCACAGAAGATGTGGAAGCAATCCAATCTGCCTCCCCCGCAACCACCACCACCAAAATGTTTGCTAGAATAAAGCTATGTTCTGTGCAGCTGTTTAGCCTGAATGGACTAGTGTGAAATATATCTCCCCCTCTCTCCCTGCACCTCCACAGACAGGCCCTGTGAGGGAAGAAACAGCTGCTCCTAAATGATATTTTCCTCCAAAGCAAAGAATCCCACCTTGGGAGGGATTACACAAGTTGTGGAAAACACAAGTAGCCACCACTGGAACAGGGAAGGTATAATCTAGCAATCTGCCAGCCTATGACAGGAAGTATAATTGCCAATTTCCTCCCCACTTGCTTCCCATCTGCAAGACTTTTACTTTAGAGGGAGTTGCCTTCCTGCACGATGGAACAACAGATGTATAAGCAAGTAAGGAGAAGTACTGGGAAGACTGACAGCATTCACAGTACATCAGGGAGTTTTCTTTGGTTGTATCTCAAACCCATGCATATGAAAAAAACAAACACAAGACCAAAAGAGGACACTCAGAACAGAAGAACACCCCAGAAAGGCCAGTCACTAATCTATGAGAGGGGAGTGTGGCAAGTGGCGAGGGCAGACAGCTGGGTTCACTACAGTTTACACAGAAAAGGCTAGTTCTGACAGATTATATTTGGTTATTAGGAAATATTGGTGATATTTTGGAGCCCAAAATTCTGCACTTATGGTAAAAATCAACTGCATTCTTACACAACTTAAGAATGACTCACTTTTTAAAATGTAAACAGAAAATATTGGTAAAAGAAAAAAAAAAAAGGCATTTTGCAAAGTGTCCTATTTAAGTTTAGGTGGTTCCATGTTTCTCTTCCCACTTGGGCAGAATGCCTTTCTTGGGGATTTGGAATCATTATTCTGTCTGTCAGATTTATAGCATTTAATCATATGGGACGTTTAAAAGTTCCTTGAGCAGAAAGATTATAGAAAAGTTAGGTTCACAGACTTACATTTTACATTTATAATTTTTACAGTTGCCTTAAAACTTAAAATATACTACACACACTCAAGCGCATCTTCACACCACTCAACTACAATAGCTGTGAAATTATAAATAGTTGTTTAAACTATGTCAAGAAGTCCAGATATAGAATCCCCAACTGGGATAAGAACACTGAAGGAACTGTTCAGGGCACCATTTCTAAAATAATGCATTAACTGTAATAGGGAGAAAAAATGTAGGACATTGGCTTCCTAATCATTAAACAAACAGAAAGCTGTTTCAAACAAAACAAAAACTAAATGAGATAATCAAAAGCAAACATACCCATCTTTAGTCTGATCCACCACACCACTTAAAAGTTCCACAGTCTTCGGATTAGGCTGGCTTTCTCCAAAAATGTTCAAATATCGGGTGACGAAGTCATTGGGAGACATGAAAAATTCACCATTTTTTTCAATGCTTGCATACTGTTTAAAAAAAGAAAATATATTTTATTCTCAAATGTATATAATCAGATCAATACGTGAAAAAAGCTGAAAGTATTCAATGGATAAAATACCTGATATGACAATATACTATTACAAGGACAATTATTTCCCATCACTCCAAGTAAAAAGCAAAAAGACATTGAGTTTGCCAAGTTTTATCTTTATACCAGAGGTTCTCAGCCTGACTGTCCAGCTTACAAACACCAAAGTCCCCAGTAGGCCATCTCCGTTATAATACCTGCCTTTCTTGGCTGAACTTCTCTAGCTCTGAGCAGCCTGTTTTCACTTTTCCCCACAGAGGGCAGAAGTAGAAACTGGTATCTACTTGGGACAGGCCAGGGATGCAGCTAAATATCCCCAATAAACAGGCAGTATGCCCACCCCCTACCCCCCAACCCAATTAGAGTCATCCAGACCAAATGTCAATCGTGCTGAGGGTGAGAAACCCATGTTGACAGAAATTTGGAAAGACAAACTATATCTTGTTCTTTAGCAAAGACATACAGTTTTCTTAAAAAAAAAAAAAAGTATTATGAAATCATGAATGAAAACAACCTCATTCTTTTGCCCCTTTTCCTGTTTTGAAAGCATCAGTGATGGAAAAGAAGAAAAGGAATGTCAAAGAGGAGAAACTAGAGAGCAAATTGTTAACAGCAAGGCTTCTGTAAGACTTCATGGAAGACGGTAAGAAACGCTGCTATGAATGCATAGAAGTGTGGAGCACAGTGTTAGGTGTTTACATTCAATATCCCATTAGTATTACGCAACCGCTCTACAAAGTAGGTGTTCACATCCACATTTTAGAGATGCAGTGGCTAAATCTTGAATGGTAAACTAATTCACCCACATAGGCAGGGGTAGAAACAATATTGAAATCCAAGTACACCTGACTTCAAGGTCTTCATTCTGCTTTTACTCCAGAGCTAACTAAAAATTACATCTTTTTTTTTCACTTGAGCCAAAGAAGAAATTGGGCCCCTATTTTTAAAAAGACCTTAACCATTAAGGCTAAGCCCCGAAGACTTGATGCTTTTGAACTGCGGTATTGGAGAAGACTCTTGAGAGTCCCTTGGACTGCAAGGAGATCAAACCAGTCAGTCTTAAATGAAATCAGTCCTGAATATTCATTGGAAGGACTGATGCTGAAGCTCCAATATTTTGGGCACCTAATGTGAAGAGCTGACTCATCAGAAAAGACCCTGATGCTGGGAAAGATTGAGGGCAGGAGAAGGGGGTAACAGAGGATGAGATGGTTGGATGGCATCATGGACTCAATGGACATGAGTTTGAGCAAGTTCCAGGAGATGGTGAAGGACAGGGAAGCCAGGCGTGCTGCAGTCCATGGGGTCACAAAGAGTTGGAAATGACTGAGCGACTGAACAACAAAATTTAAAAAAAAGAACTTGTGTCCTTTATTCCTTTACTATGTACGTTTGGATCGTCCTTCTGCGTTAAGTCGTTACAGCGAATAAAGGAAGAGCTATCAGTTCCTTTCCACCTGAAAATGGGAACAAAGGGTATCATGAAAGAGGAAAATGTGCATTTATTTCAGTTCCATCTTCTCAAAATGCCTAACGTAGTAAGTCCTAAAGAGATATTGATTGGTGAATAAACAATGAGAGAGTTCCTGGAAAAATAAAAATAAAAAAGAAATGCTGCTATGGTTAATGTCCTCTCCATTCCAGAAGAGAGTGAGTGAGAACAAGGCGGTGTGCGATGCTTTTTCACAGCCTTCCCCCCGTTCACAACATGGAACCTGCACATTACTGTTCTGTAGAGGTGGGGGGCTGTGAGAAATGCTGAGGAACAACTTGGGGTCACACAGATACTTACAGAGCAGGAGAGGGGCTCTTGATCTTTGGGATCAAACAGTGTTTTGTGGTGGGGAGATGGGGACCTCAAGCTACAAGAAGAACAGGACTAGCTGGGTGGCAGAAGCCGCCGTGATGGGGGAGCACGGTGAACAGGGGTGCAATGACAGTCAGACCCAATTAAAACTGCTTTTGCAAGTCACGTGTGGGCTTCCCGGAGACGCAGACATAGAGAACAGTCACAGGATGGACACAGAGAACCCCATGAACAGTGGAGAGAACCCCATGAACAGTGGAGAGAACAGACTTCTGGACAAAGAAGGGGACGGGCAGGGTGGAAGGAACTGAGAGAGTGGATTGCCGACATACACATTACCATATGTAAACTCAGATGGCCAGTAGAAACGTGCTGGATGACGCAGGGAGCTCAAATCTGGTGCTCTGTGACAACCGAAAGGGAGGGGATGGGGTGGAAGGCAGGTTCAAGGGGGAGAGGACACACGTCTACCTATGGCTGATGCATGCTGATGTATGGTAAAAACCAATAAAATACTGCGAAGCAATTATCTTCCAATTAAAAATAAATACATTACAAATAAAGAATCTGCCTGCCTAACACTAACCCTAATTGGGTTCCATCCCTGCTTCAGGAAGAGCCCATCCGATGCGGGCAACTAAGTTTGTGCACCACGACTCTGGAGCCAGCGCTGCAGAGCCCGCGAGGCCCAGCTGCTGGGCCCAGGAGCATCAGCTACTGAAGCTCACACAGCTGCCGCCTGCGCTCCACAACAACAGGGGCCATCCGGTGAGAAGCCCCGGGCCCCAACCAGAGAGCAGCTTCTGCTCGCTGCAATGAAGACCCAGCACATCCATAAGTACATGAATAAATCTTAAAAAAAAAAAAAAGTCACTTGTTCTTTCTACATTTTAGTCATTCCAAAGCAGGATAGGCTCTTGAGTAGATACTCAGCTACAGGCTTTGGAGTCTCTCAGGTCTGGGATGCAGGCAGCTCTGCTTCTGCCTCTAAAGGACCTCAGGTAAGTAACTAAAGCTTTCTGGGACTCTGGCTCCTCACCTGTAAAATGGGGATAAGGACACTACCTGCTCTTAAGGTGATGCTGGAAATAAATGAATGGTCACGAAATACACTAGGCACAATCCCATACACACAATAGGCATCTTATAAATAAAATGTTAAATAAAAACCAATAATCTAGCACATTTCTGTTCAGTCGCTCAGTCGTGTCCGACTCTTTGCGACCCCATGAACTGCAGCATGCCAGGCCTCCTTGTCCATCACCAACTCCTGGAGTCCCCCCAAACCCATGTCCATCGAGTCGGTGATTCCATCCAACCATCTCATCCTCTGTTGTTCCCTTCTCCTCCTGCCCTCAGTCTTTCCCAGCATCAGGGTCTTTTCCAATGAGTCAACTCTTCGCATTAGGTGGCCAAAATATTGGAGTTTCAGCTTCCAGTGAACACCCAGGACTGATCTCCTTTAGGATGGACTGGTTGAATCTCCTTGCAGTCCAAGGGACTCTCAAGAGTCTTCTCCAAGACCACAGTTCAAAAGCATCAATTCTTCATCGCTCAGCTTTCTTTACAATCCAACTCTCACATCCAAACATGACTACTGGAAAAACCAGAGCTTTGACGAGACGGACCTTTGATGGCAAAGTAATATCTCTCTTTTTAACATGCGGTCTAGGTTGGTCATAACTTTCCTTCCAAGCAGTAAGCGACTGAACTGAACTGAAATGTGCTAGATTACTGGGTTTTATTTAACAATTTTTTGCACAGTACAAAAGAAAAGCTCAAAGATGGCCCAATAATCATACTATTCTTTAGTTCGTATTGAATTTGGCTTTTTGCAAACGTGGAAGAATTATAATTTATTTTCCTAACTGAGGCAAAACAGGACTGAAATATAAAGGAAATGTCACTGTTAATTACAGCAATCCTATGATTTAGAATTATACCTATGTTTGCTTATAGTAGTGAATAATTCACTTATTTAAAAACACAATTTAACTCTCCTCTCACCAGTAGACATTATTATTACTGGATTATCTCCAATTTTTCTTATTTTTTTTTAAAGCTAAAGTAACCAGCTTTGCATATGACATCTGTCCAAATTCCTGGCAGTTTTCAAAGGCTAGACTCCCAGAGGAGAAAGTGTTGAGTCAAGGGAGAGGATCTTTAAGGCTCTTGATACTTATCACACTGCTCTCCAGAAAGGACTGTACCAATTATACTCCCAACCAACAGCATGAGAACATGCCCTTTCCCCCTTTGTCTATCATATTTGCTGCAAATAGCTTGATATTTTTATATAATTGAGTCTGTCGACTTTTATCTGCTTTATAATTTCTTCCACTACTTCTAAGTTTAGAAGCTATTATAATTCTTCATCACAAGACTATATACTCACCCACATTTTCTCTTAGCCTGTTTTGAATAGGTTTCGCTTTTCCCTTTAAGTTTCAATACATTATTGGTACTTTGTTTTCGATGTGGTTTGAAGTAAGGATCTTCCAACTTGAGTCTCTTCCACTTACTCTCTTGGTTGTCTCTCGGAAGGGAAGATCCCCTGGAGAAAGGAACGGCAACCCACTCCAGTGCTCTTGCCTGGAGAATCCCACGGACAGAGGAGCCTGGAAGGCTACAGTCCATGGGGCCATGAAGAGCCGGACACGACTGAGCAACTAAACAACTCTTGGCTGTCCTAGGAGCCCGCACATCAAATCATTCTCCCTTCCCTAAACGGATGCCATAGGCTAAATTATCATATGGTTGGGACCTCCCTGGTGGTCCAGTGGTTAAGAATCCACCTTGCAATGCAAGAGATGCAGGTTCGATCCCTGGTAGGGGAACTAAGATCCCATATGTCACACAGCAACTAAGCCAACATGTCACAACTAGAGAGCCTGTGCACCACAACAAAGGACATCCCGCATGATGCAACCAGCCCTACGCAGGCAGATATACAAATGCTCTCAAAAGTCAGCATATGGTCACAAGGGAATGGCTTGGCAAGGAAGTCCATCTCCTACACACTTCTGGTGGGCAATGCCTTCCTAAGTGAAGATGTACTCAGACCCAACTCCATGGGAGGAATGCCAGGATGAGCTGACAGCTCCTGTCTTCACCGCAGCGGGCAATGTTTCAGGACTAACCTTGGCAACTGACCCATCTGCTCTTGCAAGATTACTTGCACCTTAATTGCCATAACTAGAGGGAAAGCTCTGCCAGGACAGAATTTCTTTTCCCCTTTCTCACTGTTGCGTATCCTCGAGCTCTAGACTGTTCCCTGGTAGATAGGCAACATGTTCAATAAACATCTGACGAATGTGGAGTAAAAAAAAAGCATTGCAGTACTGGACTTCCCTGGTGGCACAGAATCCGCTGCCAGTGCGGGGTCCGACTCCTGATCTGGGAAGATCCCACATGCCCCGAACAACTAAGCCATGCGCCACAACTACTGAACCAGCGCTGCAGAGCCCTAGAGCTGCACCTAATGGGCCCCTGTGCCACACCTACTGAAGTCCAGGCGCCCAGGGCCCATGCTCCGCAACAAGGAAAGCCACTGCAGTGAGAAGTCTGAGGACCGCCAGGAAGAGGAGTCCCCGCTCGCCTCCACTGGAGAAAGCTCTGGCAAAGCAATGGAGACCCAGTGCAGCCAAAAATAAATAAATGCACGAATAAACAAAAGAAGAACGCATCTCATTACTTTTTTTCTTACAAGTCTTCTTACAAGACTAATCACTCTCTTGGTTTTCCCCAAATGATCTTCAGAATCATTATCAAGCTCCCAACCCCTAAAAGAGAAATTTCCACTGAAAAGGCAAAATAAAACTACAATGTAATAATACCACTACTCATACACAAGATAATTAAAAAGAAAAAAACCAATGTTGGCAAAATATGGAGCAAATGCAACTGGCAAACCGCTTCAGAAAACTGCTTGGCAATGTCTACTGTAACTGAACGTACATGTAAGGACAGACCCAGCAATTTTACACCAGAGGGATTTTTCCCTTCCCATAATTTATTATTTCTCATTGGAACTTTTACTTTTTCACTTTCAGATGACCCTTTAACACCTTTTGTAAGATCAGTTTAGTATTAATGAACTCAGTTTCTGCCTGTCTGACCTCTTTGCTTGTTCTTCAATTCTGAATGATAATCTTGCTAGATAGAGTATCCTGGGTGGTAGGCTTTTCCCTGTTAACACTTTAAAAGTAGCATGCCATTCTCTTCTGGCCTGCAAAGTTTCTGCAGAAAAATCAACTGATAACCTTATGGGGGTTCCCTTGGATGTGCTTTGTTTTTTTTCCTGCTGCATTTAAAATTCTTTATTTTTTCTATTTTGATTGTGATCTATCTTGGCGTGGGTCTCTTTGGGTTCACCTTGTTTGGAACCCTCTGGTGCCTCCTGTACCTGGATATCTGTTTCCTCCTCCAGGTTTGGGAAGTTCTCAGCCATAATTTTGTCAAATACATTTTCTACTCTTTTCTCTTTCTGTGCTGTGCTGTCGCTTCAGTTGTGTCGGGCTCTTTCTGACCGCATGGACCCTAGCCCGCCCGGCTCCTCTGTCCATGGGAGGTTCCAGGCAAGAATACGGGAGTGGGTTGCCATCCCTCCTCCAGGGGATCTTCCTGACCCAGGGATCGACCCCACGTCTCTTACGTACCCTGCACTGGCAGGTGGGTTCTTCACCACTAGCGCCCCCTTTCTTTTCTGGGACCACTATCATGCAAATGTTAGTACCTGTGAGGTTGTCCCTTTAACTAGCCTCAATTTTTAGAATTTTTTTTTGGGGGGGGGGGTGTAGTTCTTACTGGGCAGTTTGCATTACTCTAGCTTCCAGATCACTGATGTATTCTTTGTCACCCTATCTCTTGTTCACATCCTCCAGTGTATTTTTCATCTCAGTTACCGTATTCCTCAGTGCCGTCAGCACTTTTCCAACATTATCTAGCTCTTCACAAAAATCCTCAGTGTTCCTCGATTCTTCCCCAGTTCAATTAGGATTCTTATCACCAGTGCTTTGAACTCTTCTATCAGGTAAATTACTTATCTGTGTTTCATTAGGGTTTTTTCCCAGGGTTTGTTTTTTTCCTTATTCTTTCATTTGAAATATATTCCTGTCTTCTCATTCTGTCTAACATTCTCTGTCTTTATGAAACTAGGTGAGAATCTACCTCTCCTGCCCTTGAAAGCGTGTCCTTGGAGCATTCCCAGCAGCTCTGGCAGGAGAAACAAAAGTGGGCACGAGCTGCGTCTTCCCCAGGGTGCGCTGGCAGCCACCGCGCTGGGAGGAGGTGCGGCCGGGGCCCAGCCAGGTGCAAGCGGCCGTCTCCTCTGCTCAGGGGCCATCACTGCCCTCCTGGGGGTGGGAGCTGCGTTCTCCTGGGTATGACAGCACTCTCTGCCTTGGTCTGGGGCGTGGCCAGGGCCTGAGGGTCTAGGGCTGCATTTCTGTGCGGGTTTCACTTTTTCCCCCATGTATGAACCTTGTTAGAGGCTGGATGGGACTGGGGCCGGAGGGGGCTGTGCCACAGCTCTAAGCGGACCCCACCCCCCAGTAGCATTATTTTGGATAGCAAAAAAAAAGTGGAAAATAACACAAATGTCCACAGCAGAATGTTTCAATGAATTGTGGCATACTCACACAGTGGAATAAGCTAACACCGACTACACGTGCCAACAGGGATGAATCTTACCAATAAAGAAACAGAGAAAGAGGCCAGACTCAAGAAAACATAGTATAAAAAAAAAGAAAAAGGAAAACACATTGTATTATTCATTTTATATAAAGCAGAAAGCCAGGCAAAGCTAACACGTGGTGACAGAAGTCAGATGGCTAGTTCCCTTGGGAGGGGTGGGTATCGCCTGGAACGGGCGTCAGAGGGCTTCTGGTGATGGACAGGGAGGCCTGGCGTGCTGCGATTCACGGGGCCGCAAAGAGTCGGACACGACTGAGCGACTGAACTGAAGGATGCTGGTTACATGAATGGATTCACTTCATGAACATGCATGGAGCTGTACAGTTCTGATTGATGCACTTGATTTATTCCCCAATAGAGTTTACAAATAAAAAATCTCAGGTCTTTTATCTGCCTTGTTTTTTCAGAGGTGATAAAACATCTCTTCAATACAAGGACATGTTAATATGGACACAAGAAACACAGTTTTCCTCAGTTTTAAAAAACAGCTCCCCACCAAGGCTTGGGTAGTCTACTTTGATTAAAGATGTCAAAGGTTCTTCCTTAGACTGATGAACAGAGGGTCCCTATCAGGGGACTGGACTACACCTTGCAGCTACCACACCTTTTATTTAATCCTTCTTCAGTAATAGATTTGATAAATGACCTGACGCTTCTCTCCTTTACCATTTTTGGAAGTTCAATATGATTAAACATATATACTTATGAAATGGGAAGGCTTTTAGGATTCCTTGCATAACCTAGTAAAATACTAACTATGATGGTTAACTTTATGCATCAGCTTGACTGGCCAACAGGTGCCCAGATGAAGCACCGTTTCTGGGTGTGTTTCTGAGGGTGTTTCTGGATGAGACTGGCATTTGAATCTGTGGACTCAGTAAACTGGACTTCCCTCCCCAGTATGGGTGGGCTTCACCCAATCTATTGAGAATGGAATAAAAGATGGAGGGAAGAATTCATCCCTTTTTTCCCTGCCCCACTGCATAAGCTGGGTCCTATCTTCCTTCTCTGGCCCTCAGACCGAGATTTACATCATCAGCTACCCTGTTCTCAGGACTTCGGACTTGGACTGAATTACAACACAGCTTTTCCTGGGTCTCCAGCCTGCAGACAGTACCATCCTAGGACTTCTCGGCCTCGAAAATGGATGGTGTGAGCCAATTCCTCATAATAAACCTCACTAGGTAAGTACCTAGAGATGGAGCTCTCTCCTACCGGTTCTGTTTCTCTCAAGAACCCTGACTAATAAACCGAATGTCACCAGGAAGACATACCTCCACACCCAATGAATACGGTGGCAAAGGAAAGCAATGCGTCACGACACTATCCTCAGAAGCCAGGGGCCCTAACTGGCCTGCCCACTACTGGTGGAACAAAATAGTCTATCAACTGTGAACACGCCAGAACCATAATCACCAGTCTTTCATTTCTGCCACAAACCATTCATGTCTGGAGGCTGAAGGGCAAATTCTTCTTGAGTGTGTTCCAGCCACTGAGAAATGCTTTGCACACCTGATCACTGTGTTTGACCATTCTTCCCGTTATGCGGGTAGAATAAAGTATTATACTTAAGAATCTGAAAATGGATCAAATATTGTATGTTATTCAGTTCAGGTGCTCGGTCATGTCTGACTCTTTGCGACCCCATGAATCGCAGCACGCCAGGCCTCCCTGTCCATCACCAACTCCCAGCCATCTCATCCTCTGTCGTCCCCTTCTCCTCCTGCCCCCAATCCCTCCCAGCATCAGAGTCTTTTCCAATGAGTCAACTCTTCGCATGAGGTGGCCAAAGTACTGGAGTTTCAGCTTAGGAACTACTATTAATTTCATTAAGTGCACAGTGATATACATTATGGCCACATATAATATTTACTAACATATATTATGACCATTTCTCAATAGGGAATCTTAAAATTATTAGGAGCTATATGGAGATAGCTAACTTATACTGAAATACATCAGTAAATATTATATGTGAAACTAATGTGACAAAAACTTATTTAAATTAGGTGGTGGTTATGTGGCTACTTACTACTCTATTTTCTGTAAATTTGTAAATTTTAATGAAATGGTTTAAATGTCATTAGGTATCATGAATAGTCAACAAATACAGTGCTGATGATAAAAAACACAAATTTAAAGCAAGATACAATTTTTCAACGAGTTGTCAGAACGGCTTTTCATTGTTGCTGCTCAGTTTTTTTAACAATCTGAGTTGATGTCACAATGTGGAAAAATGTAAACTTCTATACTCCCAACAAAAATGTGTATTGATGCAACCTTGAGAGGCAGTCTGCCAAGAATCAAAAGCCTTGAAATGTTATAAATCCACTCTTCAACAATTCCACTTCTATAAATTTATCTAAGAAAATGCTAGCTATGTGCAAAAATGTAGTCTCGGGGCTATTCATTTCAGTGTTGTTATGATAGCAAAGCAGAGCAGACAACTAAACATCCAATAATAGAGAGTGGCTAGATAAATTATGGTAAAACAGCCATATACAAGAGTATCATAGCAATAAAAAAAGCAGAAATGCTTTCAATTATAGGAAAAGGTATTCATAATGTATTAGGTGAGGGAAAAAATGAATACCAAATAGTATTTTTCCTCCTGTTAAGGAAAAAAATTATACTCATGCACAGAGGCAGAGAAACAGGAACAGAGACATATGCATATATAAATAGATTTAAATAGATACATGTATATATACAGATAGACTTAAATATATATGGATCACAAGTTTCAGTTCTTTATACACATCTTTCTTTAATTTTCAAAGAATATGAACTGTTGTGTCATAAGCAAAAAAGGTTTTCAAAGTGGAAATTATTTTTCCAATTTTCCCTACAAAATCTTCTAAAAATATATACTATGCTTTTGTTGATGAATTACAATCATAAAATTCCAAATGCTATTCACTACATATTACTATCCCAGCTTGTAATATGACCCCCTTCCCTTGTCTGGTCTTCCCGTCCTCCACATCTTACACCACAGTAAGGCATTTAGTTGCGTCCAGCTCTATACTTCTAAACAGTAAGTATCACCTCCTTCACTCTCACTTGAGCTAATGGTTGTCTCCTCAATTTCTGCATTCTTAATACTGGTACTTCCATGCCCCCAGGCTATATATCCAGTGGTCATATTTACTCCCTGTTCACGATCAATCAATCCACCCTGAATATTCATTAGAAGGACTGATGCTGAAGCTCCAATACTTTGGCCACCTGATGTGAAGAGCTGACTCATTGGGAAAGACCCTGATGCTGGGAAATGTTGAAGGCAGAGAAGAGAAGGGGACAACAGAGGGCGACATGGTTGGATGGCATCACTAACTTGATGGACATGAGTTTGAGCAAACTCCAGGAGATGGTGAAGGACAGGGAAGCCTGGCGTGCTGCAGTCCCTGGCGTCACAGAGTCAGACACGACTGAGTGACCGAACAGCAACATGATCATCCATCACACAAGATCACGCATTTTCAATCAAACAGTCCTTCAAAATGTGTCAGCTTGCCCATTCTCCATTCTTCCTGCTACCACAACCCTAACCAGGTTATTAGGGTTGCACACCAGGATTACACCCGCAGCTGCCTAACCCATGGCCTTCCTGCACCAATCCAATCTCAGACCCATCCTCCAAGTCACTGGAGAACTCAGAAAACCTTCAACGGCTTCCTATTGTTTAGCAGAAATGCCAGACTCCCAATTATCTTTCTAATTTTGTCACCCACAACCTGTAAAACTTGGCAGACTCCTTCGCACAGGGCTGAATTAAGTAAACATTTGAAGAATGAGCAAAAATCCTTCCATCTGGGGGAGGTTTGCTCCCAAGGTGGTCCCTCCAATGTGGTCCTGGTTCCCAGAAGCCTCCGCTGCCCCCCTGGGTGCCTCCCCTCCACTCCGCCACCCGCCCTGGCTCCCACGCATCCGCGAGGCTCCTCAAGTCCCCACTCCAAGGAGCCTTCTCTGACCTCTCCCCACCACAGGGACTTCTCCCTCCTCCCATTTCCTGTGGCGTCTGCTTTAACCACACAAGTGACCCTTGACTGTGCTGACTTAGATACTTTTTTTTTTACCTTCTGTGTGCCTATGAATTTTGTCTCCTGTATAAAACCTGAACATCTCTAAATAAGACACGGATGTTGCTTATACCTTTTTACACATCTCACTCACTGCAGAGTTCCATGGCATTTCATTTAAACTGTAAGCACTCAAATACATACCTGTTTATTAACATGAAACAGCACAGAAAGTGTCAGGCAGAGAAAAAAACTCAGGTTCCCAACAGTCAGGCTGGAAACAAAGCTGACTACACCTAGACTTCTACATCCAGACAAAACATTAACCGCCACATGTCACTAAAACAGCCTGCATAAAAAAATTCACACGCCTTAGGCTGGAGATGTTTTATGCCAAGTTCCACTCCGCCCACCATTCTAGCACCATCTCCCAAGCTTCTCTGAGCCAGGCCACCTCCACGCCTGGAGTTCTTTGCTTTTGCTTGCACTATATTTCCTCTGTCTTTGCTCCACAATCCTCCTCCACCATCTCTATCTGATAAACAGCAGCTCAAACATCACCACTGCCCAGCAATTGTAATGCCCCTCTCTAGGAAGATGTAATTAGCCCCACATCATCTTCTTGCTAATTAATACTATACAATGCATATCAACCATATTATGTACTATATAATGTATATCAACTATATTGTGGATTTTTTTTTAAACACTCAAACACACACAGTGAGATAGTTAAGGGCAGGAGCCATAATTAATTCATCTTTATAACCCCAACATCTGACAGTAAGCAACTTCAGAAAAAGAACTGATTTTAACTCTTTTCAAAAAAACAAACAAACATAAAATAAGCCAGAACAGGGCTCATTTTAGTCCTCCAGGACCCCTCTTTCCTTATCGGTTTCGGTTCCACTAGGTCTCTCTGCTCGCCACAGCTGTCAACTCCCCCATTACCAGCACATCTGATCTCAAAGGAACAATGAAACTTCCCTCCACCTCCCCGGAGCTACAGGAGAATCACCTAACTAGTGTAGCAGAGAGGTTGGGATATTCATAAAGAAGAAAAGTCAGGAAAAATGTCAGGAAAAAAATCACCAAATAGGTTTACAGAGTGCTTGCTGCTGATCCGCTCTTGGAACTAACAAGTCCAGGTGTACAGCCAAGCGATTCAGTTATTCATTGTCAATCAGCTATGCATGCTAAGTCCGACTCTTTGTGACCCCACGGACTGCAGCTTTCTAACTCCTCTGTCCAAGGGATTCTCCAGGCACAAACACTGGAGTGGGCAGCCAGATCATCCTCATCCAGGGACTGAACCTGCATCTCCTGCATGGGAAGCAGATTTTTTACAGCTGAGCCACCAGGGAAGCCCCTCAATCAACCATATGCTAATACAAAGTGAAAGCTTTTAAATAAATAAATAAATGAACTACAATTTACTTAAGCAAAAAAAAAAAAAGAAAGCCCAGGCTCACTGGAGACGTGCCTGGCACAGCCCCCAAAGGCGCCTCGCTCCCTATTCTTCCCCCACAGCACTGTCTGCGGTAGAGAGTAAACAAGAGATCCTCAGCGTGCTGAGCCAAGGTGGATTTGCATTGGTACCACACTACCCAAGCCTGATGAGGTCACCCGAACCTCTGCCAGATCCACAATCCCTTCTAGAAACTGCTGATCACTTCTTTTCTTCAGGGACAGTTCCCCCCCACATCATCCCATTGGACTCTAAGTCATCTGGAATTCTCACTCAAAAGCCACGTAGTCCCAGCCACACCAAGGGAGGACAGCACTTCCTTTCTGGTCCCAAAGATTCCACCCCAGCCTTCAGGCCCACTGACATAGAAGCCCCATAGGCCGCTCTCCAGAACTCTGGAGAGACTCCTGCCCTCCCCTGGGTTTCCCTGGCCAACCCCACTTGTCTCCAGTGAAACTCCCCTGTGACTGCGATGCAGCCACTAGAAAAGATATCTGCTTCCATTGGAAGGTTCTTAACCCAGCCTCATCCGCCACCACACGGCCTCAAACTGTGGTCGCAGCTTCTAGCTGGAGCCTTTCCACCGAATCACATCAAGAAGACCAATAAGGATCCAAGAAGCACCATCTACTGAGACCCTCTAAGTTGTTCCCATTTCCCGATGCCCACAGCTACGGTTGGCTTAGAAAACAGAGGTCACAGATTCTGAGTTCCGAGAACGGCCGTGACTCTGCCGACTCAATTTTATGAGCTTCGTCCATCTCTCTAGGCGCTTTAGCAGCTGCCTTGCAGGCTCTTCTGCAAGTGGTCTTCCAGAACTACATCATTAGAGTTTTACAACAAAAACCTTATAAATACACAGCCTAAAAACATCTATGGCTCCCTCATATACACTTCAGCCCCGTCATGGGGGGCCCAACGTGCGCAGCAGCAGACACCAGGTGAGAAACAAATGCGTTTCTGTTTTCTGCGCTTTCATTACCCAAAATCCTTTCCCACCTTAGAGTCTCTATACCATATTTGCCTTTTCTGGGCAAAACACAAGCTTTATAAAGAACTCTGCCTTCTAATATATAACTCAGTCTACTTTACAAATTGATTCTTTTTTTTCTCCTATTTTTTACCTATCTTCTCTTGGAGTCTTTGTCTCTATGAATGACTTAATTTCAAGCATTTATTGAATCAAAATCTAATGCGTATCAGGTGCATGTCTAATACACAGCATTTTCAGGTACGTTTTTTTCATGGACTCTTTACAACTTTTTATAACATTATGTAAATGTTCAAATATACACAAAGTAGAGTGAACAGTATAGTAAATCCAATACTCCATTTTCCAATTGCAAAAAATTATCATACTGCCTATCTTTCCTACACCACCAAAACTGGGTTATTTAAAAGCAAATCTCAGATATCACAATCTCACCTGTAAATACTTCAGTGTACATCTCTAAAAAACTCTTTATAAGTTTCCATATTCAGAATACTATTACCTAGCCTAAAAATCAATTACTTAATATCAAATAATCCTATCAGTATTCAAATTCCCTGATTACTCAATTTTTAACAGGAACACATTTTGATACGGAAAGTGATGTGGAAAGTGAGGAGAATTAATAACTTCCTAAGCCATATATACACAGCAGCAGAACAAGTTTTCTCACTTGAAGCCTTGGGTTCTCTTTAAATATAGCACACCTACCTTCTGACCACTTTTAGAAAAGGCCTACATATGTACTTTTAAAAATTATCTTTACAAAAATGGCCTTTCTTCTTTTGAGTACTTTTATTGCCAGTTAGATAACCTCAGAAGTGGTTCAGTATCTGGGACCTGAAGCAGACTTTATTATTAGAGTATTAGTCACTCAGTGCTCAATATCACAAAGTAGGTGAAAATATAAGAAACGAAGGAAATAAACTTGTATAGTGTGATGCAGTGTCTACTGTTACTCGTACTGAGGCCTCCTCGAGGGCATCACAGCTGAAGTTAAATGATATGATGATGGTAACATCAGCAATGTTCTGCTCAGGAGAGACCAGGGTAGTCCATTCTGGATGAATGAAAGATGAAGAAAGGTGTTTACAAAGAGCTTTAAACTTAGGCCAGAAAGCTTTAGTATCATCTGCTGCACAGGACGATCTCGGAAAGGTAAATGGCTTGCGAGACTAAACTCAACAACTCCTTTTTGGTACCGAACATCATGTGAGACAACAAAGTAAAATGTAAACCATGCAGCCATCACAGACAGTCGCCTACAAGCATGGGATACATTTTAAAAGGCAGATACAGAATCGATCTCTTTTACAAGTCTTAAGTAAAGGTACTTCTGGGGATGTTTATAACAACGAAATAGAGAGCTGCTTGAAAATCATCTCTAAAAATTGTAGAACACAAATAAGAAACAAAACAGATTCCTTTATACTGACCTTCAAAAATATTGTTTTAAGTTCAGCTGGATCTGCTCTCTTGGTTAAAGCCACCTATAAATAAACATAAAAATGTTTATATTATTAGAACAAAGCTGAGAAATCAAGCTCGCAGACTGAAAGAAAATAAACTCCAGGTTAGAAATCAGTGAATTTCATTTCTGCACTTAAAGCACTAAATTTACCCAGTGCTTAAACTACTCTCTGGATTTTAAATTAGACTTCTTATGAGGCTTCTGAAATGATAACATTCCATACAAGAAACAAAAGCTCCTAATATGCAGTGTTTAATATACATCATTTTTTTTCCAAAACGAATAAGAAAAAAAGAAAAGTTAAAATAGACTTGCAACCACCTGGCATTTTAAACTGCAATCCAGAGTGACCCAAACCCTTTCACAGGGGAATATTAAAGTACAACTTGTTAAGTATGCAAGAAAACGTAGTTTTTAGAGAGGTTAGTGAGCAAAGCAAATAATATTCACAGACAGAAGGCAATTAATTCCCATGGCTCCACAATGGACAGGCATGAACACCCAGCAGTCTGGTCATGTCCAGCAGTATCCTCCTCTCCCCAACTTTATAAAAAAATCCAGAAGTCTCCAATTGTACAGCATTGGGAAATACAACCATTGTTTTCTAATCACTTTAAATGGAATATAATCCATAAAAATATTGAACAATGTTGCACACCTGAAACTAATACTGTAAATCAACTGTATTTCAATGAAAAAAAGAGAAAGAAACCATAAGTCTCCAAATGTTTGATTATTATTTACCACATTCTGGAATACAAGGGGCTATGGTTACCTTTCAAGAGCAAAGTTTGACAGATTAGCTCAGAATAGGTGTTGTGCTTAATTCTCCAGCCCACAAAGTCCAAAAACATCACTGGGGAAAGAGAAGACAAACTTGAACATGGCTGCCCCAGGCCAACACAAAAGAGTCCTTATGTGGAACCAAACAGTGGGCTTATTCAGCGTCCCATCACCCAATCCTGCTGGCAGAAACCGTCATGAGACTGAACTCTCCCCAAGCACAGCATCACCCCATGATACAGCCAAGGAGGGGTTCCTGGAACCACCCCAATACTGGAGCCATGTCGCCATCCATGGGGAGATTTATGCAAATTGTTCTAAATCCCTTCGGTGTGTTTGCAAAGGCTCTCCTGGGATCTTCGGACAATGGGTTCTCTGTCTTGAAATATGTAACTGCCTGAGCTCCTTGGCCCGCCACTGTCAGGAATAATTTTATTAACTAATTGTTGGAATAGGAGAGGTAGTTTTCCTGAAACCAGTTAGTTGGTCACCTTGTTTCCCAAACCAAGACTGATAACTCCTAACTTCTGCTGAGAACTTATAACCACCAATGCTATTTTTATCCATAAGAATTTGCCATCTTTTTAAAATCCTCAATCACTGAGTGTTCTCTGCTATTCAACTAAAGAGAAAAATATATATATAAAAGTCGACTGCAAAGCCAACCGAAGACAGATGATAGTGCTGCTGAGTCTCACAAGATCCCCTCCGTGTGGGCCTGTATTCTGAGAAAGGCGGGAAGGACACTGTTGGAGAAGGGACAGCATGAGAAGTTTCCATCCTTTTCTTCGAGAGAAAAGACACTCCCTCCAAGTTCTACATCTCAAGACCATAAGCAACATTTTTTTTAAAAGGCATATGGTGACCCTCAGCACTTAACTGGGTTTCCTTTTAAAAGCAAAGGTAAGTTTCCACAAAGTGAACTATTCTTCCTCCATCTGAGTAACACATCCTTTAAAATCAAATTAATTCACTCTGCCACACACACTTCATAAAGCCTTCCCTGGGCAATGCTATTTCAGAGTGAACGCCCCCCGCCCTGACTCCCACAGCATTCTTCTCCCTACTGATCCCAGAATGCAGTCATTGCTCACCGCCAGGACTACACCTCTGTGAGAGAAAGCAAGCTTTCAGCCTGTAACGCTCCCAGGGCGGAGGGCATGCGAGAAACCCATCCATATGGCGGCCCAACACGCCTCAGCCATGTCACCTAATGTGTACAGCACACTGACAAGTTTTCAGAGCAGGACTATGACGTCACTGGATCCTCATGGCAGACCTCAGCTCAGACAGAGCATATTATTGCTCTCATTTGACAGAAAGGGAAACCAAGACTCAGAAAGGGTCACTTATTTCCCCGAAAGTCAGATTTAGCAACAATTTTTGCTGACATTTCTAAGTGTTTTCTGAGCGGAGGTCAAGTTCCAAGTCTTCCATCCCCTTACTGTGCTGGTCTTCTCACTGAGTCACATTGTAGGCAGCTTTAAATTGACCGTAGCTTATGTTACCCCTAATATAAAATAGCACATGCCTAAAAAAAAGAGTCTCCCAGTTTCTCCTAGTACCACCAGTTTGTAGTGTCCATCCAGTGCTATGATTAGGAACATGTTCCAGTATCAGACTGCCCTTGACTGTGGGGGGCAGACCTGAGCTCTCAACTCACTAGCTGTGTGACCCTACGGTTTTAAGCCAACTCAGAACACCTATTCAGGCAAGCTCACATTGCATCACCTAACAAGCCTTAGTTCATTAGGCTTTAGAAGATTCTCAAACTTTAGGTTTTTCTCCAAAGGCCAATTTTCATTGTTTTATATACAAGTATATATTTCTCAAATACGAATAGCATGTAAATATTTACAGCTATTGGGAGAAGGAAATGGCAACCCACTCCAGTGTTCTTGCTTGGAGAATCCCAGGGACAGAGGAGCCTGCTGGGCTGCCGTCAATGGAGTTGCACAGAGTGAGACACGACTGAAGTGACTTAGCAGCAGCAGCATTTACAGCTATTATTCGTAGTACCTAGTTGTCTGATTTGCTTTATCGTTACTGTTCTGAATTTGCATTTATAAGACTAGATGCCACCATTAAAACAAAGTTTTTATATCAAAAGCTTTAAATAAAGTAATTTTCAAACATTGTTAGGGAGCAAATCACCAAGAAGAAAAAGGATTCTTGGCAGATGACTAGGAAATATCACCATTTGCTACTTAATAATTTTATACACAAGCACATAACATTCACACCAAGTGGAGGTTAAGGAAGAAAGAGGTTGGGGGGGGGGGGTAGTTAAAAATGGAAACTATGCATTATCTTTTTTTCCATAAACTGGGAGACCTTTATCTTTGTTAATGACAGTATAGAAATTTCAGGTCAATTCCCCCAAGGTATGTTCCATAAAGTATGTTCCACAAATTTGAGGATCACTGAATATGTTAACATTTTTGACAAGACAAACATTATAAATAACAGTTTAAATAGGTTATCAATAGCATTTGCAAAACACATATACTGGCTAGGTACATTCCAAATACAAAAAAAAAAAAAAAAACAAACAGCCAACAATAATATAACTTGAAGGACTGGTTTTAAAAAGCGGGCAGTGGGACGCATGGCAAGGAAACCCAGAAAGATATTTTTGAGGACAAATAAATTCATTTTTGTTTTAATATGAGTTACAACAGCCAAACAGAGGAAGACACTGGAAAAGATTTTTCTACGTGTAGGAGTATTGTTTAAACTGGCTTTCTTACACTGGAATCAAGACTCAGTTGAGGGCTCATTGCTTTAACAAACTGCAGAGGTACGGAACTGTGCACTTAAAATAGTTTCTAAGTCTAACCAGGGGTGATGAGAGGGAACAAACTTAACCTACAAAAAAATCAGGGATATTAATTTGAAGAAGAAAGCATGCAGAAAAGCTCTCTTCTTACACTGGGAAGCTCGAGCCATGTAAGACCACGATTTCGTAGACACCTTATTCCTCGTGTCCCCTGCTCCAGTAAAGGTCAGAAACTAAGTAGGAGCTCTGAACGTGTTCTTAAAGAAAAACTTCCAGGTGAGCAGAAATCAAATTTTACAAGGAAAACAGGCAGCTCTTGTTAGGCCAATGCAAATTCTCACACTCTGCCCCAAATCTACCAAATCAGAAACTCTGGGGGCAGGATCAAGCAATCTATGGTTTAACAAGTCCTCCAGGTGATTTCGGAGAAGGCAATGGCACCCCACTCCAGTACTCTTGCCTGGAAAATCCCATGGACAGGAGCCTGGTGGGCTGCAGTCCATGAGGTCACTAAGAGTTGGACACGACTGAGAGACTTCACTTTCACTTTTCACTTTCATGCATTGGAGAAAGAAATGGCAACCCACTCCAGTGTTCTTGCCTGGAGAATCCCAGGGACGGGGAAGCCTGGCCGGCTGCCGTCTATGGGGTCGCGGAGTCAGACACGACCGAGCAGCTTCACTTCAAAGTGTGAGAACCACAGCTGTAGTTAAAGTAAAATCCTGTCTGACTGGGCTTGAGATCCACTGCCCTGGCTGCATGTTTGCATTGCCTCAGGGCTTCAGGGTTTTATCAGTCCCCAGGCTGATCAAATTAGACAGCAAAGTCCAACTGAATTAGAATCTCTGGAATGAGTACCTTTAAAGCTTCACCACGAGATGGTGAAGGACCAGGCTGAGAACCACTGGGTTAGAACCCAGGACGCCGGACCTCATTCTGCTTGCTATCTCACTCAGCAACAGTTCTTCCATCACCCTACGAAACCTGAAAGGGCTGAAAGGCAAGACAAGCTCAGACTCACACTGAAAATCCTACTGTCATGAAGTAATTGTTTACTTTAGATAGGAAGTGAAAACAGAGAGGCAGCGCATCGAAAGCTACTCTGTGTGTGTAAGCACATGTACGCTTGTCTGCGTGCACTGACAAGCAGAAAACGGAGAGGTGGGGGAAACCTCGTAGTGGGTGGTCCCGAATCTCATGGAAAGCACTACTGGGTGCGACCTAATAACTCAGAAGCTGGGGCTACCCTTTCTTCCCACGTGTCTTCCTATCCTGCAGAGACTGCAAGGTTAAACTACATTTCCCAGAATCCCTTGCAGCTATGCGGCCTAGGTGCTGTCAATCAGACGAAGCTAAGTAAGGTGTGGGAGGCAAAGTTTTGGTAAGCAAAGATTTGGAAGGTAGGGGCCATGCCTTTGCTGTTTCTGCCAGCAAGCATCATCCTTGGAACTGGCTGATCTTCCTGAGGCACATGGAAGTGTCCAGGTTTCCTCCTGCCATGTCAGCAGCAGCATGGTTCTGAAACCCTCCCGCTTTGGTGGGTAGTTTCATGACTGCACAAAAGGCAAGTGCTCCCCTGGTGGCTCTGAGGCAGTGAGGCTCTGCAAGTCACTCCTAAGAGCTCAACCTGAAGTTTGTTTCTTCACCTTTCCAACAAATTCCATAAGCCATTTAACACTCTGTAATAAATTTCCCTCTGCTTAAACCAGCTAGAGTGGATTCTGTTCTCTGCAAGTGAACCGTGACTGATACAATCAGTAGCTGTAAAAGAAAGTTTGAAATTCCCCAAAACCACAGTCACCATTCACTCAAGAGGGATAAAAATGAAGTGTCTCATCATGTTTAAGAAAAAGAAGTTTTCATTGACTTCACTGAATCACTCATTCCTCGTCCTACAGTTCCCCTATGGTCTAATAAATGAAGAGTAGTAACTATAAAAAGTTACTGAAATTAATATACAAACAAGATATCATGTTAAGCAGTATTCAAACCACAACCTTTCTGTGTAGTCAACCCTCAAACGTTCAAGTCACTCAACAGTTGACTTATAAAGCAGCAGACACCACAAATGTTAACCCACTGGGTAACTACGCAAGTGGGTTATTTCAGGGATGTGGAAATATTTTATCAGAAGGACTCAATAGTTTACGAAATGGGTTGTAGACAAACATTAGACAATGATAAAGCCATCACCATTAAGCTTCTGTATGAAGAAGCAGAGTACAGCAATTAAGAAATGAATGGCAGTGTTTTAGCTGTGGGTGCTGCTATGCCAAAATAACTTTAAACACTCTAATTTTAGATTTTATTATTATTAAGCTAAAGCTAACATTCCAGTAAATGTTCCCAAGACTAAAAATTTGACAAGAGACAGTATAAGTCTCCTCTGAAATAGACATTCGTCTCTTTATATTTTCAGCTCCTTAGGAGAAAGCATTGCTTGCTCATCGTGTCATGAGCAAACATCACCAGGTCTGGGGTTTCAGTATGTTGCTAACTTGGTGATCTTGGACAAGTCAGTTCGCATCTCCAAGTTTTAGTTTCCTCATCTATAAAAAGGGCAAAATCCTTTGCCGCCAATTAAGTCGACTATGTTCTTTTCCCCAGAGCGGCCCCGTGTGCAACGGCTGCAAACAGCAGCCTCCCCAGCAGTGTGCACAGCCTGTCGCCTGCAGAGGCTGCCCTAAGGGGCCTTGGAGAAAACCCTTTCCAGTGCACACTCACAGCTGGCATGCTGTCCCCAGTGCAGGCTCCAGACATGCATGCCTGCTTTCTTTGGAAAGCCCCAGGGCAGTGGCCAGGGTCCACACTGGCCAAGTCTTAATGTCCATCCGCACCAAGGTGCAGAACAAGGAGCCTGTGATTGGGGCCATCTGCAGGACCAAGTTCAAGTTCCCTGGTCACCAGAAGATCCGCATCTCCAAGAAGTGGGGATTCACTCAATTTAATGCGGGTGAATCTGAAAACATGGTAGCAGAAAAGCGGCTCATCCTGGACAGCTTTGGGGCCAGATACATCCCGAACCCTGGCCCTCTGAACAAATGGTGACTGTACGCATGAGAGCGTTGGCACTATTCCCTCCTTACTCATGCCTACCAATAGATCCTACCTCCCTGTCCAAAAAAAAAAAAAAAAAATAGGTCAAAACGACAAAATTTACTTATCTATTTCATAAAGGTATCTTAAGGATTAACTAGGATGAAGAAAAAGTGCCCTGTGAATTACAGAGTGATGCATAATGCTGGTAGTGATTAACAGGTACCGTTAACAAGTATAAGCCAAAAACACAGCTATCCATTTCTAATCCCAAATAAGAATGGAAGATGAGTGAGTAGATCCAACGTGTATTCAACTTAGAAATAAGCAACAGAAGATGGAAAGCTGAGGAGAAAATTAAAATTCTATTGGATGATCACAGTCTTGTTAGGAAGCCTGCAGAATCAATCAGCTTGAGGCTAAGGGGGCCACCAATGATGCTTCAAACTATCCCAGGATCTGAGGTGAGGAACCCACAACAAAAGCAGGTTGCCTAGGCTGCCTGTTAGGTCAGCTGAAATGGCAGCTTCACACACAAGCTGCTCTGTGTGTGTTTGTGTGTGTTCAGTCATGTCAGACTCGCTGTGACCCCATGGACTATAGCTTTCTAGGCCCCTCTCTCCATGGGGTTTTCCAGGCAAGAATACTGGATGGGTAGCCATTTCCCCCTCCAGAGGGTTCCTGACCCAGGAATCGAACCCCTGTCTCCTGCGCTTACCCCTCGAGCTGCCTGCCCTCTTCCAAATCAAACCCACACTGAGTGTCCACTCGGCAAAGACAGATCAGGCGCTTGTGCCCTGGCTGCAGGGAAAGATGGGGCCAAGTTCTGACTCATGTTCAGGCAGGCAGACCTTGTAATGTGGGGATTTGCTCCAGTACAGGAGAGGCAATCAGAAGATGATGGGGAGACGTCTAGTTTCCAGCCCAGCGTGCAGGGGCTTAGAAATGGTCAGTCCGTCATAAAAGCAAGTGAAAAGCCTAAATGCTGAAAAATCAACTACTCCCAAACCACTGCCCCCCAAAATGGAGACAGAAAGGCAGAACCAGAAAATCACAACTTATCAGAGCTGAAACCCATCCTCTGAAACCTCTGCAGGAACCAGTGTTGAGAGTGGGTAATTCTGAGCTGCAGATGGACAACTGCTGGAGGCTCAGTGTGGACAAGAAGAGACCTGGCAAAACTCTAGGTGGACCTAGACATCATGGATTCTCCACACTTTGGTGAGTGTTACCTCCTGGAGCTCAACTTGGCTCTCAGTGACTACCAGGGAAAGACTACCTGGCACTTTCAGTAGGAGGGAAGGAAAAGGAACCAAGCTGAAATGCACAAGAGCACCCAGCTCCGCTTCAGAAGAAACCATTTCATAGACACCTAACCTGCGGGAGTATTGCCAGAGCCAGTTAACCAGAGGAAAGGCAATACCCAACGCCAGCCACTTTCAGCCATCCTCTCCCACCTGAGGGGAAGAGGAGCTGAGAAACACTTGTGAAGCACACTGTCCAGGGACGTGGGCTCTCTACTGAACTGGGACCTGGTCACAGGACTGCAGAACATTCCTCCTCCCTCTACACCCTACCCTCGTAATACCAAAGGACCAGTTACCGCCATTCCTTTTATCCAGTATATCACGTCTGGATATCAAGAAAAAAAATCACAAAAAATACCAAAAGGCAAAACAGCACAATCTGAAAAGACAGGATGAGCATTAAAACCAGATTCAAATATGGCAGGAATGTTGAGATTATCAGACTAGGAACTTAAAACAACTATGATTATTAACCTTCCCTGGTGGCTCAGATGGTAAAGCGTCTGCCTGCAATGCAGGAGACCTGGGTTTGATTCCTGGGTCGGGAAGATCCCTTGGAGAAGGAAATGGCAATCCACTCCAGCACTCTTGTCTGGAAAATCCCATGGACGGAG
Organism: Ovis canadensis; assembly: GCF_042477335.2. Classification (NCBI taxonomy): domain Eukaryota; kingdom Metazoa; phylum Chordata; class Mammalia; order Artiodactyla; family Bovidae; genus Ovis; species Ovis canadensis. The sequence goes on from NC_091248.1 coordinate 28,096,499, forward strand.
GAGCCTGATAGGCTACACCCCATGGGGTCGCAGAGAGTCGGACACGACTGAGCGACTTCACTTCATGATTATTAACATGTTAAGGGTTCTGATAGATAAGGTAGACAGCATGCAAGAACAGAACAGGGATGTAAGTAGAAAAATGGAAATTCTAAGAAAGAATGTTCTGATAATATGTCAATAGAAATCTCCAAAACTGGAAACCAAAGGGAAAAAAAAAGACTGAAAACAAACAAACAAAAACAGAACTAAATATCCAAGTCTGTGGGACATCTACAAAAACGTCTCATATACATGTAAGGGGAATACCAGAGGAGAAGAGAGGACCAGAAGGAATATTTGAAGTAACAATGATGCAGAATTTCCACTCAATCGAAGTCAGACACCAAACCACAGATACACAAAGATTAGAGGACACCAAGGAGAATAACCAAAATCACCCTAAACATCAATGTACCAATTAATTGAAAGACAGAGACTGTTACAATGCAGCAAAAAACAAGACCCAGCTACATGCCATCTACAAAAAAGACACATATAGAGTAACAGTAAACGAACGGAGAAAGACATACCATGAACACACTAATCAAAAGAGAGCAGAGTGGCTATATCACTTTCAGGCAGAGCCCGCTTGAAAGCAAGGAAAGTTAACAGGGATAAAGAGAGACAGTATATAATAGCATCAGGGTCAATTTTCCAAAAAGACATAACAATTCTAAATCTAACAGGATAGAAAGCCTAGAAATGAAAAAGAAAAGTGAAAGCGAAACTCGCTCAGTCGTGCCAGGCTCTTTTGGACCCCATGGACTACACAGCCCACAGAATTCTCCAGGCCAGAATACTGGAGTGGGTAGCCTATCCCTTGTCCAGGGGATCTTCCAACCCGGAGATCAAACCCAGGTCTCCCACACTGCGGGAAGATTCTTTACCAGCTGAGCCACAAGGGAAGCCGGCCTAGAAGTAGACCTTCACAAATACAGTCAACTGATCTTTACATAGGATCAAAGATAGTCTCTTCAACAAGTGGTGCTGTATATCTACACGCATTCATGACATTAACAGACATCTGCTCCTTAGACGAAAAGCTATGACAAGACGAGACAGCAGAGACATCACTTTGCTGACAAAGATCCACACAGTCAAAAGCTATGGTTTATTCCAATAGTCATGTATGGATTTGAGAGTTTGGCCATAAAGAAGGCTGAGTATCGAAGAACTGCTGCTGGAGAAGACTCCTGAGTCAACCTTAAAGGAAATCAGTCCTGAATATTCACTGGAAGGACTGATGCTGAAGCTGACACACCAGTACTTTGGCCACCTGATGCAAAGAGCTGACTTACTGAAAAAGACCCTGATGCTCGGAAAGAATGAAGGCAAAAGAAGAAGAGGGTAGCAGAGGATTAGGTGGTTAGATAGCATCTCCGCCTCAAAAGACAGGAGTTTGAGCAAACTCCAGGAGATAGTGGAGGACAGGAGAGCCTGACGTGCTGCAGTTCACTGGGTCACAAAGAGTCGGACACAGCTTAGCCACTGAACAAAAAAAAACATCTGCCTGCAAAAAAATGATTCTAGACACAGACCTTACTCCCTTAACAAAAATTAACTCAAAATGGATCACAGACCTAAATGCAAAATTCTTAGAAGATAACACAGGAGAAAACTTAGATGATCTTGGCATTTGAGGATGATTTTTTGGATACAACACCAAAGGCATTATCCATAAGCTGGACTTCATTAAAGGAGATGTTTCTGCTCTGTGAAAGACACTGTCAAGAGACTGTAAAGATAAGCGAACACTGGGATAAAGTATTCACACAAGAATAGTTAATAAAGAACTGTTCCCCAAAATACACAAAGAAGTCTCAAAACTCAACAACAAGGAAACAAACAACTCAATGAAGGTCAAAATATGGGCCAAAGACCTTAACAGACACCTGACCAAAGAAGATACATAGACAGCAAATAAGCATATGAAAAGATGCTCCACACCATCTGTCATCAGGAAAATACAAACTAAAACAAGGAAATACCACTATATACCAACTAGAATGGCCAAAATCCAGGACAATGACAACACCAAACACTGGTGCAGATGTGCAGCAAAAAGAACTCTCACTGTTTGCTAACAAGAATGCAGAATGGCACAGCGACTTTGGAAGACAGACTGCAGGTTTCTTACAAAACTAACGTACTCTTAACATGAGCCAGCATTCATGCTGCTTAGTATTCATCCAAACGTGTCGAAAACTATCTCCACGCAAATACCTGAATGGATGGATGTTTACAGCAGCTCTATTTGTAATTGTCAAAAGTTGGAGGCAACCAAGATGTCTTTCACTCAGTGAATGGATAATCCAGATAACGGAATATCATTCAGTTCAGTTCAGTTCAGTCACTCAGTCGTGTCCGACTCTTTGCGACCCCATGAACCGCAGCACGCCAGGCCTCCCTGTCCATCACCAACTCCCGGAGTTCACCCAACTCATGTCCATCGAGTCGATGATGCCATCCAGCCATCTCATCCTCTGTTGTCCCCTTCTCCTCCTGCCCCCAATCCCTCCCAGCATCACAGTCTTAATGAGTCAACTCTTCGCATGAGGTGGCCAAAGTACTGGAGCTTCAGCTTTAGCATCATTCCTTCCAAAGAAATACCAGGGTTGATCTCCTTCAGAATGGACTGGTTGGATCTCCTTGCAGTCCAAGGGACTCTCAAGAGTCTTCTCCAACACCACAGTTCAAAAGCATCAATTCTTCGGCGCTCAGCCTTCTTCACAGTCCAACTTTCACATCCATACATGACCACAGGAAAAACCATAGCCTTGACTAGACAGACCTTTGTTGGCAAAGTAATGTCTCTGCTTTTGAATATGCTATCTAGGTTGGTCATAACTTTCCTTCCAAGGAGTAAGCGTCTTTTAATTTCATGGCTGTGATCACCATCTGCAGTGATTTTGGAGCCCCAGAAAATAAAGTCTGACACTGTTTCCACTGTTTCCCCATCTATTTGCCATGAACTGATGGGACCAGATGCCATGATCTTCGTTTTCTGAATGTTGAGCTTTAAGCCAACTTTTTCACTCTCCCCTTTCACTTTCATCAAGAGGCATTAAGCACTTAAAAATGAGCTATCAAAACATGAACAAAACTTAAATGCACAAGCGACAGAAGCCAGTCTGAAAAGGCTACATATGTATGATTCCAACTGCACGACATTCTTGAACTATGGAGACCATAGAAAGATCAGCAGTTTCGTCACCAGGGTTGAGAAACAGGGAAGGAAAACAGGCAGAGCACAGATCCTCAGAGCAATGGAAAGACTCTGTGTGACACTATAATGAAGGATACCTATCATTACAAAATTTGTTCAAGGACTGTTCAGCATCAAGAGTCAACTCAAATGTAAACCACAGACTTTAAGGGAAAAGGGTGCGTCAGTGTAGGCTCACCAACTGTAACAAATGTACCACTCTGATGGGGGATGATGATAATAGAGGAGAGGTTATGCACACATGGGGGCAGGAGGTATATAGAAAATCTCTGAACCTTTCTTCAAACTTTGCTATGAACCCCAAACCGCTCCAAAATAAGAATAACAGTAATAATACTAATGTCTATTTTTTAAAAAGATCATGGGTGGCCAGGCCCTATCAAAGTGAAAGGAATCAGGCAGAGTCACTAGGCACACATCTGTATAAACCCCCTTTCTTTTCAAAGTCTCCTTGAAGTAGGTTGGATTCTTTTATTTTACAATTAAGAAAACTGCAAACAAACAGTTGATGGGTCCCAAGCCCCATGCCTTTCCCACAGGTCCACAACCTGAGCGGTCAAGGGTTAGACCAGGGTTTCTCAACCATGGCCCTACTGACATTTTGGGTCGGATCATTCTTCATTTTGGAGGAGGGTCTGGTGCATCGTAGGATGTTCAGCAATATCCCTGGCCTCTAATCGTTAGATGCCAGTAGCAACCTCTTCTCCCAGACATGACAACCAATAGTCTCCAGATGTTACCAGGTTTTCCCCTGGGAGCAAAACTACTCCACCCCCAGGGAGAACCAGTGCCTGAGACGGCGCTGCTCCACTTGCTCATGCGAGAAAAGACGAGCACCTACAGGAAGCCTACCATGTACCAGGCCCAGCGCCAGGAATGAAGGGGACAACACCCAACAACCAGAGACCCTACCCCTCTGGGGGCGGGGGAAGGGGACGATGACAAATTTATCAGCAAGTGGCTGGTACAAAGTGTGTGATGATACACGCTACCACGAATTAAGAGTGACGGCAGAACTAAGACCATAACTGCTGGAGTCAGGGGCAGTGGAGGTAAAGTCTTGGACTGGGTTGTTTATCACTGGATTACAGCAGTTAACACTGACTAGCTAACTTTTACTGGGCCCTTAACTCTAGGCTTAACTCTAACTTCCCTGATGGCTCAGATGGTAAAGCGTCTGCCTACAATGCAGGAGACTGGGGTTCGATCCGTGGGTCGGGAAGATCCCCTGGAAAAGGAAATGGCAACCCACTCTAGTACTCTTGCCTGGAAAATCCCATGGACCGAGGAGCCTGGTAGGCTACAGTCCATGGGGTCGCAAAGAGTCGGACATGACTGAGTGACTTCACTTTCACTTTAACTCTAGGCTAGGCATGTCCTAAAGGCTGTACGCCTGATCTTTATGCCTGCTCTCACTTAAATATCACCAAAACTATCTAAAGTGAAGAACCATTAATAGCCCCAGTCTTCACTCACAGAAAACAAACCTATGGTTGTCCGGGGGAAGGGGCAGTTAGGGACTTTGGGATGGACATGTACACACTTGTATACTTAAAATGGATAACCAACAAGGATCTATTGTACAGCACATGGAACCTGCTCAATGTCATGTGGCGGCCTGAATGGGACAGGAGCTTGGGGGAGAATGGATACATGGGCATGCATGGCTGAGTCCCTTTGCTGTCCACCTGAAACTATCACAGCACTGTTCATTGGTAAAAAGCTCAAACACACAAAATATCCCCAGTCTCCAGATGAGGAAGCTCTGGCATTAAGACACTTGGTCTTAAGTGAGTGGTAGCAAATCACAGAGCAATAATGACCCTAGAGCCCAAGTCGTTTCACACTAACTATACTATTAATACCTGGAGGATGTGCCAAGAATTTGGCGATCAAAGAGGGGTCTTTAAGCTATCCTTGCAAATGGTGCTACTGGACAACACTGTAGCTGAAAGCAATTTAAAATAAAGTCTTTTAATTTGGCATTATGATACATAAACACCCATGGTTAGGTGGATGATAGATTTACCTAATGCAGAATATTATTCTCAGTATTATATGCTGAACTCAGTCTCAATTGTTTTTTTAAAGCATCAAGGTTACAGTATAATTAGGAACCAGCTGCAGTTGTAATTACCACTCCCAATATAATTTGTTACATATTAGCAAGTGTCAAATGACTACTGCTCCTTAAATGAATAAAACTGATTGTGCTGTTCCGAAGACTAGGATGTATGTTCTGATGGGGAACAAAGGAATATAAAAAGTATATGACATATTTATAAAGTGCTGAAAGGTTCTACTTAGGAGATCACAGGTTGCGGGAGCCCAGATAATGCCACAGAAAAGTTAAAATGGCTTCTGGGAGAGAACAGCTAACTTAATAAATGCAGAGGAAGAGAAAGCAGCAAGTCACAGGACAATAGAAAGTTGCTTTAACTAAATAATACCTTACCTGTTCAATTTCTGCTGCATATCAGCATCATATAATTGAAGAGTAGTCAAGAATCCAGGAAGAAGGTAAAAGAAAATCAACAGGAGCCCTCTGCATAGCTGGGATACTCATCTCAAAGACTGTGCACAATTTCACTGGAGCAAGTCCTCCTCCACCCTCCCCCACAACTTCCAACATGACCCTGGGCACGTGCTCTGGTTCCAAACTCGCTTGGACGCTCCCACTTCTGCAAAGCTTTCTATGTCCAGGCCCAGCTCTAAGCTTTAGAAACATGAGTGCATTAACTGCCCCCCACAATAACCCAAGAAGGAAAAACAACCTTGGCCCGTTTATAGATGAGGAAACTGAGGTGCACAGAGGTGGAGTGACTTGCCCAGAGCCACAGTGTGAACAGAGCTCATGATTTCAATCATTGTGTTATAAAGACTTTCAAAAGGAAGAGAGAACACGTGATTAAGAAAGCAGAGGACCTGGAGAGTAAACAAAATTAGGTCACATCAACCAACCACAATCCTGGGCCTCCTTTAGATGACCATTTGAAAAACAATTTTAAAAATTGTAAGATGATAGTGATGGTTTAGTCCCTCAGTCGTGTCTGACTCTTTGTGGCCCCATGGGCTGCAGCCTGCCAGGCTCCCCCGTCCCTGGGATTCTCCAGGCAAGAACACTGGAGTGGGCTGCCATTTCCTTCTCCAAGATGATAGTGGAAATGTGTTAAATGTGTACAGAATAGATACTTGATCAGACTGAAGAGGCACTGATTTTTTTTTTTATGTGACAATGATATTTCAGTTGTGCTTTGGAAATATACCTGTTTTGGAGATATACTGTAATATTTACAGGTATGATGTCAGGGGTTTGCTTTGAAAAAATCAGGAGGATGGGAAGACAAGAGAGGGTGTGGTATAAATTAACACCATCATCCATAAATTGATAAATACTGAAAGTGGCTGGAAAAGGACATAAGAGTTTGTTATGCTGTTCTAATTTCCTGTGAAAATTTTCCATTATGAGACATTTTTTTTTTAAAGGGTATTATTTTTTTACAGTTTTAAGTCAAAGGCCAGTTCCTCCTGGAAGATTTTCTAACCAGGTTTCCCACATAGAATGCTATTTGCCCCTATTTTATGGACTTTGCAAATGAATGTTTAAATTTTGATTCTCTTGCTAAGCAGCAATGTGACATAGTGTTTTTCTCACCTGTTACCAAGAGAGAATGAGAGAGAATCAGGATTGAATGAAAGCAGCATAGCCTGGGACAGAATCTAGCAGTTCCCTGCTTCCCAGCTACTTGCAACCTTTCTGTATTCACAGCGGCCCCGCTGACCGAGGCATCGGCGGACAGCTGAGCCCTAATGCAGGGCTCTCTTGGCTCCTGGAACGAGTCAGAGCCTGAGCCAGCAGAGTGTCTGGGCCGGCCTGGCAGCAGGTTGCCCTGGCTGATGATGTGGCACTAATGAGAGTTCATGACCGTGTGGGATGGAACAGCAACAAAAATTACACTGGCTCCCTACGTTTCATCTGATATCAAACATGAGTGGTTTCTTGTGTAATACTAAGAGGGAAAGCTGAGTTTAAACATGACAGACGACCCAGAATGCAGGAGCCACCATACAGGAAAAGATTAATGGCTCCTCTGTCCGTGGAATTCTCCAGGCAAGAATTCTGGAGTGGGTAGCCATTCCCTTCTCCGGGAGATCTTCCCAACGCAGGGATCGAACCTGGGTCTCTGGCATTGCAGGCAGATTCTTTACCATCAGAGCCACCAGGGAAGCCCAAACATGTAACATACAAGGGTATAAAAGTTGAAAGTGTGTATGAGCCAGTTAAACATCAAACAATTGCAAAAAATAAATATATAAATAATGTGTAACAGGACAAAAGGCCAAAGTTCTTAACTTAAAAGCGCTCTTGGACAAAGTCAATATGAGAAGGCAAATAATCCAATGGAACAGTGGGCAAAGGTCAAGACCAGGCTCTTCTTAAACTGCAGATGAACACCAAACATAGACTAACAGAAATCTCCAAGAACCATCGTAAGGAAACCAGGGGCTGGACTACCTTTTACTTCTGGAGCTGAAATTCTCAATGGAAAGAAAGTGGAATCCTGAAATGCAGACGCAAATCTACCTGCAATAACATAAATGAGTGGGATCTCCTTGGCGGTCCCATGGTTGGGATTCTGCCTGCCAATGCAGGAGACATGGGTTTGATCCCTGGTCCAGGAAGATCCCACAAGCCACGGAGCAACTAAGCAGGTGAGCCACAACTACCGATGCCCACGCACCCTAGAGTCCACACTCCAAAACCAGAGACGTCACTGCAGCGAGAGGTCCACACACTGCAACTAGAGAAAGCTCGCATGCGGTAACAGAGACCCACAGCCAACCAAAAAAAACAAGAGTGTGAAGATTCACAGGGAATCAAAGTCCTTGCCAGGGGGCCTGGCAGAGTCAGATAAGAGACCTGACAGGTCACCAGCCTTTCTGGTCAAACCTCCTGCAGGACCCAGTATGCTTTTGGGAGCAGCTGGTCTGAAACAGCAGCAGTGGACATACTGTTTGGACTTGCTGGAACTGTCTCCCTTTAATCCAGCCAGACCTTCTCAGTCACAAGGAAGCACATTTCTCTGGGAGCCTCCTTCCGAAGTAGCTACTTTGTAGTCATGGAGACTCATCCACCTTGAATGGCCAGATCCCTGCCGGGCTTTACTCTGCAGCTATGATTCCCCATTATGCACGCTCTTGGAGGTGACTCACACACAGCTCCTCAAGTATTCCAAGTTAGTGCTTTTTGTTTGTTTGTTCAGTGAAGGATGGAGAGGCTTGATAAAAAATGGTTTATTAGGGAAAGATAAAAGTTTCTGACAAACCACACACATGCAACAGAAAAATCTCCTGCCCCATTTCATTCTGCCATGGGTGGCACCCACAAATAGATGAACAATTTAACGAACAGTGTCTGAATGTTATGGAACATGTACTGTGAGGGCTCAGTTCTTGGCTTAAAATCTAGCGGAAAACATAAAGCATAAGAAACATAACCAGGACCATTTTCCTTCAGAACATCATTATCACTCTCTCCCCCGAGGCAATTTAAAAATGATCCAATATCTGTTATGGGCTGAACTGTGTTCCCCCCTTGCCAAATTCATATGTTGAAGCCTTAACCCCCAGGACTTCAGAATATACCTGTATTTGGAGATAGGATACTCAAAGCAGTGATTAAGGTAAATTGAGGTCATTAAAGTAGGCCTTAAGCCATTAAGACTGGTGTCCTTACGAGAAGCATAAATGAGGGCACAGACACAGAGGAAAGACCACGTCAAGACACAAGGAGACAAAGGCCATCCGTGAGCCCAGGAGGGAGGCCTCGGAAGAAACCAACCCTGCCTACACCTTGATCTTGGACTCCTAGCCTGTAGGTTTGTGGGAAAATAAACTTCTGTTGTTTAGGCCACTCAGTCTGCGGTACTTGGTTATGGCGGCCCCAGCCAACTAATACAGTATCACTGAATATAAACTCCTCATTCAAACGGCTCCAACAGGACCATTCTTTTATTTGTTTTGGATCCAGTTTCAAACACTGCATTTGGTTGTCATGTCTGTTTGGGAGCCTCCTTTATTTGAGCCTTTTCATTCATAAGACTGGCATTTTTAAAGTCAGACCAGAGGTCTTACGAAATGTCCTACTTTCTGGATATGCATAATTGTTTCCTCATGATTAGATTCACGCGCAACCCTTTGGCAGGAAATCTCTAAGGGTCACGTTGTGTATTTTCCATCACATCGCACCAGTGGGTGCTCCACGCTGGCTTCTCCCTCCTCCCGGTTATGTTAAACTGGATCACAGATGGAGGCCAAGTTCTCTGCTATAACGGTATCTATTCCCTTCTGTATAAGGAACTTATAAGGAACTTATAAGGAAATCTTCCCTGGTGGTTCAGATGATAAAGAATCTGCCTATAATGCAGGAGACCCAGGTTCCATCCCTGGGTTGGAAAGATCCCCAGGAAAGGGGAATGACTACCACTCCAGTATTTTTGCCTGGAGAATCCCATGGACCAAGGAGCCTGGCAGGCTACACAGTTCATGGGGTCAGACACAACTGAGTGAATAACTCTTTCACTCTGAGATGCAGAGAATTGCAACAATCTTCTGCTGAAGATTTTAGCATCCACTGAGGACATCTGCCTGAATCAATTATTACCTGCATGTTGCCAAATAATTTTTTTCTCTAGTTCTAGCATAACTTCTACTTTATTAGCTGGCATTGTTCAGAAAATAAGAACTTCACCTCCCCACCTACATCTCACTTTGGCTCTTCTTGGGGAAGAATAAGCATCATGGAATGATGGACTTTTTAAAAAAATTCAGTATGCTACAATCCATTTTCAACTGATTTGCTTTTGCAGTCATAAAACATCCATAAAAATTAACATTTTAAGTGTACAATTCAGTGGCCTTGAGTACATTCACAATGTACAATCAACAGCACCATCCATTTCATCATCCCAAACACAAACTCCATACCCCTTTGATTAACATCCAGTTGATTTTAATAGCCACCATTTGTTTTAACTGTGACACACTCACTGTAATACACGTGAGGTGTACATATATATACGTGTATACAAACACACAGGCACACGTGTGTGTGTTTAGAAGATGAATAAATACGATGCACGGAAAAGAACAGTTGTGAATATTAAAACCTAGCCAACTAAAATAAACCGTTATCCAAAATGCTGGTGGATCGGGACGGCAGTATCCAAACCCACTCACCAAACATAACAACAGAGGAAATAACCAGGAATTATGTGCCTCCTGCTGCGTGTATCCAATACCAGGGATCCAGTAACCTGAGAGAGACAGCCAGCAACCACCTAGGAAGTATTCTAGCCAAAAACAAAAAATAAAAATAAATAAAGCCTTAAACTCAATCAAGCGTCCACATCTAACTACCATTTGTGAGGAAACACTGGGGACAGGGCAACACGGTGGAGGTGGGGGGTGGAGGGTGTAGCTAGCAAAGTCCAAATTGTGGGAAACTACAGGAAAGACGACCCAATCCACTCATCAAATAAACTGCAAGCGGGCACACACAAAGATGGGGAGCCAAACCTATAGATTCACACGAGTTAAAAGACGTATCGACCAAATGCCATGTGCAGACTGTGTCTGGATCTTGATCGGGACAAACCAACTGTGAAAACTAGGGCATGGGTTTTAACATCCTTACAGATGCTCCAAGGAAAGAGAAAACACAATTGAGACGGGTTTTCCCTAAAACTGAAGGAAAGAACTAAAAAAATAAAATAAAAATAAAAATCTGCCCACCAATGGAGAGGAAAGACAAGAAACATTCTTGCTTCTGACTGAGCTCTAAATTAAACAAACAAACAGGCTCCCCGCCACCCCCCTCCCCCACCTTATTTTTCCTGCTACACTGTTGCCACAGCTTTATGGCAGGGAATCTGAACAGGGGTTGGACATGTCCCATTTATAATACAAACCGCTGTGAAGGGTATGAGAAGGGAACGGGCATGAGGTTACACTGGAAAAGTGAGACAACGGCCAAGACCGAGGAGGCGGAATCTGGCTAAAGAGATTGCATTTTTATTCTCAGGGCATCACACAGCCACACTGTGCAGCCAGGTCAACTCAAGAGGGCCATGCAGGACATTTGTTATGTGCCTTGACAGGCCAGGCTGCCCATGTGCAAGTCACAGCTCTGCCGCTTGAAAGCTGTGTGGCCTGGGGCAAGTCACTGAATCTCTCTGTGCCTCAAGACGTAGCCATTCTGCACAGACGAGTTTCCCCATCTGGGTAATGGAGACAGCAATGGCACTCACATGCCACGGGACTGCTCTGGAGATGACGTGACTTCACGCACGAAGTGCCCAGAACAGTGCGTGGCTTTCGTCGGCTGCTGCTGCCACTGCTACCTGCACAGCCCTTCTGAGCCTCACCTCTCTCTCAAATGAGGTGACGACACCTTCCCCGCTTTCTGACAGATGATGATAAAGATCAAATAACGAAGACTGAGTCTTCACATACCTGGGCATTTTAATCGCTGTAGACCACGAGGTCCTGAAAACAAGTCCAACAGCTTACTCGTTCAGGGAAGACCAGCAATCAGCATCAGTCAGTCAGTCAGCTCAGTCACTCAATCGTGTCCGACTCTTTGCGACCCCATGAATTGCAGCACGCCAGGCCTCCCTGTCCATCACCAACTCCCGGAGTTCACTCAGACTCACGTCCATCAAGTCAGTGATGCCATCCAGCCATCTCATCCTCGGTCGTCCCCTTCTCCTCCTGTCCCCAATTCCTCCCAGCATCAGAATCTTTTCCAATGAGTCAACTCTTCACATGAGGTGGCCAAAGTATTGGAGTTTCAGCTTCAGCACCATTCCTTCCAAAGAAATCCCAGGGCTGATCTCCTTCAGAATGGACTGGCTGGATCTCCTTGCAGTCCAAGGGACTCTCAAGAGTCTTCTCCGACACCACAGTTCAAAAGCATCAATTCTTCGGTGCTCAGCCTTCTTCACAGTCCAACTCTCACATCCATACACGACCACAGGAAAAGCCATAGCCTTGACTAGATGGACCTTAGTCGGCAAAGTAATGTCTCTGCTTTTGAATATGCTATCTAGGTTGGTCATAACTTTTCTTCCAAGGAGTGAGCATCTTTTAATTTCATGGCTGCAATCACCATCTGCAGTGATTTTAGAGCCCCCCAAAATAAAGTCTGACACTGTTTCCACTGTTTCCCCATCTATTTGCCATGAAGTGATGGGACCAGATGCCATGATCTTCGTGAGGTGGCGTATAGCTGGAATCAATAACACACTTCAGTGCATTTTTTAAAGACTGTCAAGGGCTGTACCCAGGAACACAGGACTGCTCTTAACATGGATACAAGAACCAATTTTAGAAACGTCCTTGACAGTTTTAGGCACTCCAGAGTGGAGAGGAAAGTGAAGGGAAGAGAGCAAAGGTAAAACCAGCTTAGAGCTATGGCAGTGCTAGAGCTAAAAAGGAATGAGGACCTGAAGCCAAAACATGCAACAGATGAGACACGCCTGCCCCAGGCACCCAGAAAGGTCGAAGTGACCCATCTCTTGGCCAGTGTCCAGGTTCCCACCAGCGGTGTCCCTCCTGGCTGCCCACAAAGGTACTGAGTGAACCAAGCGGAAACTTGAACTAGCAGGAAAGTTAAACTGCAGCTAAAGGTGAGGAGTGATCACGAAAATCAATTCAACTCTAACAAACAGAGCCTGGAATATCTCTGAGACAGACAAGTTGAGATTTCCAACAAAAAGCCCAAAATGCAAGGCTGGTGCTTGAGAGAGCTGCCGTGGAGCCCCAGGGGTCAGAAGGCAGAGGATCTCAGGTGGAGGCCTGGAGGACACCAACATTTCAGAGTGGGGGAGTCAAGGGGAGCAGAAGGACAAAAAGAAGCTGGCCAAGGAGAAGGGACCAGCGTAAGCTAACGGGCCAACCAGGAGAGGGGACGCCATGAAGGCTGACAGAAGGCGTCCCAGCAAGGAAGGAGCAGGTCACGATCCTGTGAGGTCACAGATAAAGGAGAGCATGCCAACAGTTTCAGAACTGAGATCACTGGTGACTCCTAGAAGAGAATGTCAAAAAATAGAATGGGCATAAGTTTATTTTCAAGGACTTTAAGTACAAGTAGGCAGCAAAGAAATGGAGAAGGTTATAACCCTTAAATAGGCTTCCCTGGGCAGCTCGGATGGCTCAAGAATCCAATGTAGAAGACCTGGTTTCAGTCCCTGGGTTGGGAAGATCTCCTGGAGGAGGAACTGGCAAGCCACTCCAGTACTCTTGCCTGGGAAATCCCATGGACAGAGGAGCCTGGCGAGCTACAGTCCATGGGGTCGAGAAGAGTTGCACACCACTGAGCGGCTTTCACTAACTGATTGACTGATAACCTCTAAACAGTAATTCAGAGACGTGTTCTAAAATAATACACTGGCACCGGTGGAATCAAAATTAGCCCGAAGAACCCAAAATTTTATACTGGGTTTTATCACCATGGATTTAATTCTGCAAAAATGGAATTGATTGACAACCAAATCGAAAGACACTGTACCCTTAGTTTAGAAAGGCAGCTACATTTAATAACACAGTGACAAGAGTTCCAGACCAATATTCTTGGAACTTTAATGCACATACAGTACCCCTGGGAGCTATTTAAAATGCAGATCCTGAAGCCACAGAGTCTTTGTCCTGGGATGAGTGTACAGATGCCGCAATTCTAACAAGCTCCTGCGTAAAACCAATGCTCTTCATCCTTGGACCATAAACTTCCAATCGCCAGGCTCCAGGAAGACCACTAAAGAGAATCTGGTTATTGAAGCAGACAGACTGCCTAGCCATTACTAGATGACTACTTAGTAGATGGCGAGCTTAAGGAAGCACACCATCTTCCATTCAAGTAGGTCAAATAATATCTGTGCATGTGCTCACTCAGTCGTGTCCGACTCTTTCCAACCCCACGGACTGTAATCCACCAGGCTCTTCTGTCCATGGGATTTCCCAGGCAAGAATACTATAATGGGTTGCCGTTTCCTTCTCCAGGGTATCTTCCCAACCCAAGGATTGAACCTGGGTCTTTTGCATTGGCAGGTGGATTCTTTACCACTGAGCCACCTGGGAAGACCCAAGTAATATCTATTAATATGTCCCACAGTCTCCAACAGATACCACCTGACAGTTCTACAGCAGTTCATAGTCCTCACATGCTTTCCCACATTATATCTCATTTGCTCATCACAGACCTTGTTTTCCATAGCGGGGACACTGAGCACCAGAGAAGTCAGACTTTATGTTCTCACCATCAGCGGAAGCACTGGACTGGTAACCTGGGTTTTCCTGCCTTCCAGTCCAAAGTTCTCTCACTCAATCAGAGCTACTGATTTAAAAAAGTTCTTGAAGCTTTTCCCAATTGAGACAGTGGTGCCGACTGAGGAGCTGGGGGTTCTCTGCATCTCGGACTACAACCGTGCCCAGGGTCGGACAGATACAAATCACGTCAAACTCAGAAAAACTACTAACTGTGCACTTAGGTCTAAAAACCCCGTTCAAATCAGACTTATGACAAGGTTCAGGACATGCGTCCTCAAAATGTGGTGCATTCAGTATCTCAAGCTGAAGGAGTTAAAGAAAACAGCAGAAAGGGGAATGTCACTCTGACCTTCCCCCCAACCCCACCTTCTTTCCTGAAACAGGTCATGAACTCCCCTGCAGAGAATACCATCCCTGTACCGGGAGGAGGGAAGACAACCTTCTCACCAAAGATGGGCAATTTAGGACTGAGAAACGCGCACACACAGAGACCTTGTTTAACTCACCCTTACCTTCCCAGTTACTTCTTCACCATTTACTAACCCTAGTGCGAACCCCTTTGTCTTGTCACCTCTTTACAAATTTATTTTTCACCGTCCAAAGGATTTTAAAGCTTTGTGCTCTGGTCACTTTCACTTCTTGTGCGGGTTCTCAGGCACACACAAAAATTCCACAAAATGTGTATGCTCTTCTTTTGTTCATCAGTCCTTGTCATTTTAATTTTCAGTTCCAGCCAGGAACCCTAAGAGAATTGAGGGAAACTTTCTCTTCCCCTACACCTACTTAGACAATTTTCTTACAAATTGTACCGTCTTATGCAAAAGATATTTTACCATAAAATAGTAAGTGGATCTTGAAATATCTGACTTTCATATCAAGTCAACAGTTTTCAGGGAAAACATGTGGAAACTGTGACTACATGTGGAAATCAAGACAAAGCTACTAGCCTAATAACAGTCATTAAATAGAGTGGTTTATTTAGGTTGAATTGCTAAGAATTTCAACACTGCCAACTTTGCTATGTTGTCAGCACCTAAAGTCAAAAGGAACCATCCAGGCCTATTTTCACTCATGCAACTACACAGCAAATTCCCAAAGGAAATGGTAAGCATGAGTGCTCCATCTTTTAAATGTTTCCAACCAACAAACCAGACCACCACTCTACAAGTTAGTCACTGGGGATAATTCTGAGCTAGGAGACCAGAGCCACCATTGATGGGGTCGACTTGATCCAACAAGAGGGTCTGGTCAGATGGGCATGGAAAACAGGGTTTGCTCAGTTGCTCTTAAGTACTGTGCCAAGGGAATTACATCACTGTGCCAAGGGCATGTCCTCCTTACGCCCAAGAAGCAAGAACACCAGCAGGCTCACACATGCCTCTGTTCCAAGACCCACCCAAAGGCATCCAAGAAAACATGGCGGGAAGGATAGGTGCTTATGAGGCAGCAAATGCCAAGCAGGGGGAGTAGGAACGGACCATGCTCAGCAGACCTAAACCTCACAGACAGTGGGCAACACAGGCAGGCATGCTTCCCTGTAACTCAACAAAAGCAGAGGCTGCTCATAAGACAAAAGGTCAAAGAGGTGGAAGGAGTCAGGAGTTCCTCCAGCAATTTTACAAAAGAACTTGATATCCAAGAAGACCGGCTGGATCTTCTTACCCTGCACACCAGCTTTCAGCACTTCCCACCCCTCTCCTCACCCCTGGCTCTCTATATGCTAAACAACACCTGTAGAGCCCTGTGACCCAACACAGACAACACGTGGGCACCCAACCAAGTTAGCCAGGAAAAAGGCTGCAAGACCAGCGTTACAGTCCTCTTTGCAACATTTCCCCTACAAGCACCTACACTGATAAAGAAAGCCACCGAGACTTCACCGGAGACGAAAGGAGCTTTCCATCAATTTGGTGATAAATACAAACTATATAAACTTGAGGCCTAAGCACGATGGTGAAATGGGGCAGGAATGGAAAAAGCTTGTCAAGAAAGAACTTGTAGGGATCCCCGCATATCCTTCCTCTGAAATGACACACTGGGGATTAGGGATTTACAGTGCTCCCACTGCATTCCTTCCTTATTCCAAGGAACCACCAGAGGATCAAATGAAGCAAAGAGCAGGAAAAACAGCCTAGAGCTGTGGCTGGCAACCTCAGAAGCATATTTGATTCACTTGGAGAGCATTCAAGAAACCCTGGGGTTCAGGCCACACCTAAGTCCAACTGAATCAGAACCTCTAGGTGAGACCCAGGCATCAGCACTTTTATCCCCATAGAGAGGACTACAATGTACTGGAACCCCTGGTCTACAACAGTGCAAAAAGCAAAGGAGTTTCAATTACAGGACCACTTACAGCCCTTCCTAGGACTCCATTTCTTCATCTGGTAAAAGGGAACAGGATTAATGAAGGGAGGAGTAAGGAACACTGTGTTATGTAAACCTAAGGCCAATCCAGGGCCATCAATTTAAAAAACCCTAAATCCAAACATCGGTGGAAGCACAGAAACTTACCAACATCATGGCAGCATAAAACCGACTCACACAGTCTTTCCTTCCTGCCCAGTACAAAAACTGGTCTGTTTTGTCATAACAGTATCATACCACCAAATACCTAGCAGTTTTTACCATAAGGGAAAGAAAACCTTCAACCTGAAGAATATCCTTAATAAACTCAATCACATTTTATCCTCAATAATCAATCTCGGAAGAAGGTATTACTTACTATCAATGAGAAGCATGAAAAACATGGAGGTCAAATATACAGCCCAAGTCCTAATTAGTGAACACTGGATTAAAATTTCTACCTGGTATATGAAGAGGTGACAGTTGTGCAATTCCGTGAACATGCAGAACACCACTAACACCTACACTTTAAATGGGTGACTTGTATGGCATATGACCTATGTCTCAACAAAGCTGTTTTTTAAAAAAGGCATGTGACAATTTCTGACCTATGCAATCTTGTTCGAAAGCCACTTAAAAATCAAGCATATGTGTGTGCATGCATGCTAACTCACTTCAGTTGTGTCCAACTCTTTGCAACTGGAGCCTGCCAGGCTCCTCTGTCCATGGGATTCTCCAGGCAAGAATACTGGAGTGGGTTGCCATGCCCTCCTCCGGGGTGATCTTCCCAACACAGGTATCGAACCCCCATCTTTTTTGTCTCCTGCATCGGCAGAAAGGTTCTTTACCACTAGCACCACCTGGGAAACCCACCAAGCATATACTGAGTGCCAATGCATTCTATAGATACAAACCACTGGATTGGGAGGATACATATGTCCATAATTGTTAGTCTGTGAATTCTCATATGCAAATAGAACTCTTTTTAAGGCCTAGGAAGGTGAGGCAGAGACTCGGAGCACAGAATGCCAGGTTTCAAATCCAAGCTGCAGAGCTTATTCTCTCTACAACCATGAGGAAACTACTTAACCTCTCTGCAACTCAGTTTTCCCACCTGTAAGATGAGGACAAAAGCAGACCACAGTTGCTGCTTGGTATTATGAAGAGTAATGGAATTATCATTTGTAAAGTGCTTGGGAAAGTGCCTGGCACACAGTAAGCACTGTGGAAGTGGTTCTCAAAAATAAAAGTCTGGTTTAGTTACAAGACCAAAATAAAAGTCTGAAGAAAAAAGAGGCATCTAATTTCCCCTCCCAAGTCATCTCCCCTGCCCATAAACGCTACTCCCCAGTATGCTAAACTACCAGGCAGACAGTCTGGTGGACAAGGGGAGAGCACAGACTCTGGAGCCAGGCTGGCTGATCTGAACCCCAGCTTCTTTTTAATTCTCAGGTTTTAGGCCACTTACATCACCCCCTTGGTGTCCAGAGTGTTCATCTATAAACCAGAAACGACAGTTTATAACATATAAGAACGTTAAAGGTCTTTAATAATTTAATTAATGTTTATGTAATAGGTCTTGTGCTTAGTTGCTCAGTCATGTCTGACTCATTGCAACCCCGTGGACTGTAGCCGCCAGGCTCCTCTGTCCATGGGGATTCTCCAGGCAAGAATACTGGAGTGGGTTGCCATGCCCTCCTCCAGGGGATCTTCCCAACTCACAGATCGAACCCAGGTCTCCTGCACTGTAGGCGGGTTCTTTACCAGCTGAGCCACAAGGGAAGCCCAAGTCACAGCCTATCTCTTCTGCAGGGGATCCTCCCAACCCAGGAATTGAACAGGGGTCTCCTGCATTGCAGGCGGATTCTCTACCAGCTGAGCTACCAGGGAAGCCCATTCAGTTCAGTCAGTTCAGTCGCTCAGTCATGTCCGACTCTTTGCAACCCCATGAAT
Source organism: Ovis canadensis (assembly GCF_042477335.2). Lineage (NCBI taxonomy): Eukaryota > Metazoa > Chordata > Mammalia > Artiodactyla > Bovidae > Ovis > Ovis canadensis. Next base: position 28,115,388 of record NC_091248.1, read on the forward strand.
TGCAGCACACCAGGCCTCCCTGTCCATCACCAACTCCCGGAGTTCACTCAGACTCGCGTCCATAGAGTCAGCAATGCTATCCAGCCATCTCATCCTCTGTTGTCCCCTTCTTCTGCCCCCAATCCCTCCCAGCATCAAAGTCTTTTCCAATGAGTCAACTCTTCACATGAGGTGGCATCTGGTCCCATCACTTTATGGGAAATAGATGGGGAAACAGTGGAAACAGTGTCAGACTTTATATTGGGGGGCTCCAAAATCACTGCAGATGGTGACTGCAGCCATGAAATTAAAAGACGCTTACTCCTTGGAAGAAAAGTTATGACCAACCTAGATAGCATATTCAAAAGCAGAGACATTACTTTGCCAGCAAAGGTCCTTCTAGTCAAGGCTATGGTTTTTCCAGTGGTCATGTATGGATGTGAGAGTTGGACTATGAAGAAGGCTGAGCGCCGAAGAATTGATGCTTTTGAACTGTGGTGTTGGAGAAGACTCTTGAGAGTCCCTTGGACTGCAAGGAGATCCAACCAGTCCATTCTGAAGGAGATCAACCCTGGTATTTCTTTGGAAGGAATGATGCTAAAGCTGAAACTCCAGTACTTTGGCCAATAAGAGTCTTGTTAATGCTTATCATTAAGTCTTATTAACTCATTTAATAATGCTTTTCATTATTACCTCCTTTAATACTGATACTTGGGCTTCTCTTGTGGTTAAGAATCCAACCTGCCAATGCAGGAGACACAGGTTCCATCCCTGGTCCAGGAATCCTACTTATCTCACAGCACCTAAGCTCTTGCACCGCAACTAAAACCCACATGCCCTATCGCTCATGCCCTGCAACAAGGGAAGCCAGTGCAACGAGAAGCCGTGCACCTCAACGAAGAGTAGCCCCCGTTCACTGCAACTAGAGAAAGCCCAAGTGCAGCAACAAAGACCCAGTACAGACAAAAATAAATTAATTAATGAATTTTTTTTTTAAAGAACCAAATCTCACATCTAGTAAACGGTGTCAGCTCCACTCCTATTTAATTTATTACCTGTTATCCCCTAAATGCAGCAGGTGCTCTCACTTCTCTGCCTTTCAGTTGCTGTTTCCTGTCCCTGGTGTGATCTCCCCTCTTCCTCCAACCACTCCTTCTGAACCACCACTACCTTGGAGAAGTCCTCCCTTCCCCGCCCCCCGCCCCGGGGAGGGAAACAGGCTCCTTCTCTGATGCTCCTATTAGCTTTTGTTATGGCACTATTCTTACTTGGGCCAATAATCAAAAAAATTAAGAATAAGTAAGTGGTCAAGTGATCAACAAACTGCTAGGTGTGGCTAAATTCATCCAGAAAATATCAAACTGGCTTTAATATTCAAATGATTCACCACAGTGAGTGCTGGAATTCACCTACAAGTATTGAGTTTCAGATTCTGGGCCCAATTTCTTAGATACTCCATTGAGATGAGATTCTCTCCCTAGACAGTCTCCTCAAGTTTTAAGAGGGGATGTCAATCCCATCCCTAGATAAGATTGCTAAGTCTACGGATTTGTGTTCAATATGGAATATCTGTGCTCCAAGAAAAAGCAAAGAGCATGGCCTTTAACAGGCTGCACAGCACTGCCTAGTAGTGAACAAAATCAAGGAGCGTCCAAAGGTAATAAATAAGGGGCATTCCTGGACTACGGCGGACCAGCACAGCTCACCTGGAGACCTTTTAAGACTACAATTAGGCCTTCCTAGTGGCTCAGATGGTAAAGAATCTGCCTGCAATGCAGAAGACCCGGGTTCAATGCCTGGGTTGGGAAGATCCCTTGGAGAAGGGAATGGCAACCCACTCCAGTATTCTTGCCTGGAGAATTCCGTGGACAGAGGAGTCTGGCGGGCTACAGTCCATGGGGTTGCAGGGTCAGAAACAACTGAGCAACTAACACACACACACACACACACACAAAGACTACATTTACTGCACTGCCCTTGTGCTAGAATGAGAGACACTGTAAGAAATGGCCTTATGGAATCCACAAACATGTGTTTGTGGTTATGAGGTAGTTTTGAATGCAGTTTGCGCACTGCTTATAAAAAGAGATGGGGAGAAACTGCCCTCAGAAAGCAGAAAAAGGGGACCTCTCTCCCAAGTAACTGACCTCACTGATCACTTCCTCTTTGCTTTGGCTAGTAGAAGGTTCAGTCACCTCTAGCAAGTACCTACATCCTTTTTGTCTATTAACCTTAGTCCTTGTTTCATCTTACTTTGCCTTCTTTCTGTTTTTCTCATCTACTCTGACTTGATTTTGACATGTCTTGTTGTTTTATAAATATATGTATATATGATGTCAGCCGTAAGAAATCCTTAAAAGAGGCAAGTTTAGATGAATAAATAAATAAAAACACAAGTTCGCAAAGAGTAAAAATGAAATGATTCATTTTCCCTGACTCGCACTACTTGGCTAAAATTCAGCTGCCCTTATTGATATGATGTGACAGTTTAATAAAAATACAGCCCCAAAGTTAAGCCTGTTTCCAGGTCATTTATTTTATTTCAAACTAGTTAATCAGTATTATACTCCATCTACATACCCACTCCTCCATTTAAATCCCTCACTCAATCTCCAAATTAAGTAAAATTATTTAATTCATCTACAGAAGTAAAAGTCAAGTATGGGTATCTACTCCCGCCTACTCTCCTGAAAGAGGTGACCTGGAGGGAACATAATTGTTCCCTGGTACTCTGATTGCATGTAAATTTAATGCAAAGAAAAGGTCAAAAGTTGTTAGGTTGGAAAGGGCTAAATGAAGGCTCCAAAAATGAATCCCAGTGATTCTCAGAGAATCTACTTAAAACAGTTGTATATGTACATGTGTCTGCTCCTGTATACTCAGAGTGCCCTTCTTAGGATGGAACCTGGAGTAATTACAGAAAAGAAAAGGGCCACTCAGGCCACATAATCTAGGAACACCGAAAAGCCTGCAGAGTTGGGGAGGCCTGGAGAAACTTAAGTCATAGAACAGCATTTAAATATATTTGTCTGCTTACAATTTCCATTGCAAATGTGATTAGTTTGCACGAATAAATAGGAATATGATGTGTTGGCCATGTTTTCCTCTTGAGGGTTATCACAGAGTTTTGATTAAGGACAAATGTCTGAAATGTTGGGTATATTTAAGTTCACGACACTTAAAATGAGCTAGGAAGTTGTATAGGCTTGATTAAAGGGCTGCCTTCGTGAACTTAAAATTAAAAGCAATAAACTCCAATGAGTCAAGTGATTGGGACTAAATATGGTATTCTGCCAAAAAAGTTGAAATGGAGTCCAAAGAGACTGAAATGGTGCCCAGGTTTCAAGAAACGGTGAAAGAGGAAAGGTCAAGCTGTCGGAGTTGCCTTTCTCTGGGTTAGTGAATGAGTACCATTACGCAGAACTCCTTTTAAGTAGAACTTCACAGGAGTTACAGGCTCGCAGGACAATCTGTTTTGTCATTTCTATAAAGAAGCCTCTCAAACGCTCAGAGGCCGGTGTGTTAAGTGTTGTCAGATGCTCAGAGCAGAGAAAAGGAGGAGAAGTGGGGGCGTGGGGAGGGGAGGTACTCTGGAGTTTTTATGCACACGCGCGCTGGCCAACGCCAACAGTCTCCAAAACGGAAGTCAAGGTGACTTCCCCCGCCGCGGGAGGGCGGAGCCTTTGAAACCTAATAGGATCATGCTTCGGCGCCGGCGGTGCCCCCGGGAAGCAGCTCGGGTCAGCAACAACCCGGATCACGAGCAGGAGCGCGCTGGGGTGGCCAAGGGGACCTGCTGACCCGGAGCCCTCTCCCACCCCGGGACGCCATCGCGCCCGCTCTTCACCGGCTCAGCCCGCCGCGCGCCCGCCAGGCACCGACTCCCAGTCCCGGCCAAGTGGGAGGGTCCAGCCGGCAAAGTTTCCGCTGCAAGGCCGGGCCCTCGGGCCCTGGGCCCCGCAATCGCCGCTTGTGCTGGCCGGGAGGGACGGCGACCTCCCTCCTCCCGCTGCTGCAAGGTGGAACAGCCGCCGTGCGCCCCTTTCTGTTTCCTTTCCCTGTTGCACCAACCGAGCACGTGAACGCCAGGGCCCCTCGCGGCCCTCGCGGCCCCCGGCCGATGCTTACCTTGGCGGCCGCCATGCCTCGCCCCGGGTGCGGGCAGCTGCGGGCTGCAGGACGCTCTCACTGGCTCGCCGGCGCTGCGGACCTGGGCGGCTCACTTCCCGTCCCGACGGCGGCGAGGGCGGCGATACAGCCCGGCAGCGTGCGCGCCCGGCCTGCTTCCCCACGCCCTCCTGCCGGCGCGGGTCATGCGGGCGCTGCCAGCCCATTGGCTGGGCCTGGCCGGGGCTGCCGGGGCGCGCGTGATCCGGACGGCCTCTGCCCCGCTGCGGGGCGGGCCCGGGTCTGGGGGCGGCGGACTGGCCCCGCGCACGTGACCCCGGCTGCGCTGTCCAGCAGGGCGACCTCTGCAGCGGGGGGCCGGCAGGCGGTGGCGGGCTTCACGACCGACTTTTGCGAGCAGGTGGCCTCGCGAGGGAAGCTGTTGGCTTCGGCTGCTCCCAGGGGCTGCTCCAGGGCCTCCAGACCCACAGGCGGGGCACGCAGCTGGGGAAGTTGAGAACGACACTAGGTCCCAGGTTTATCCAGGTGTTCCCTGTCAGTTCCCTTTCAGAGGGGTTCCCCTCTGGGGTGGGGGATGGGGGGGATGTCATTTAAGAGATCCTGAAGCATTGACTAGTCGATGGTAAATAGGAAAGTAGTGTCTCTGGCAAACCTAGTTTTAGATCAAATCTAGCCAAGTCGAAGTACCAAACAGCTGTATGTATAAGCGCAGAACTTACATGTGCTGGGGCCACTTCATTTTCACCCTACATAGTAGAATGGCAGAGATCAAAGAACCTCCCCCCCCAAAAAAAATAGGCCCTGTGAAAGAAACAGGTTAAATTTTAATGTTAAAATAGAATGTGTAACCCCCAGAGGTCTTTCTCTTCATAAGAATTTCATTCAGTTACCTTTGCTACCAAAATTTATAATTAAGGCAATGGTGGTCAGTGAAAAGGGCTTTAAATGTTTTGTAGATTATGGATATAACCTAGCAACAAAAGTGTTTTTTACCAGTCATTTTCATTAATTAACACTGATTGAGTGCCTGCTACTTGCCAGGCACTGTGTTAGGTGCTAGGAACACCAAAATGACTTGAGAAATGGTCTCAGCCTCTAAAGAGCTTAAGGACTAATGGAAAAGCTGGCACATAAACACTTAACGTCCATATAACCTGTCAAGGCAGCAACCTCTACCCAAGGACTATGGGACCCCTGAAGACTAGGGAAACCTCATAGAGGAGATGATGCCTAGGCTGAATGCACTATAGTGGCTGTGAATTAGCCCAGTAAAGTGGAGGGGGATGGTTTTCCAGCCAGAGAAAATAAGGAGGAGAGGGGGCCCAGAAATTACTGAGGAAACAAGACAAGTTATGGAAGTGATGGGTCATGAAAGGTAAGGAGCTGTGGAACTCATGGAAGAAGAGGCAGGACAGGCAGGTTGGGACCATTCATGGCGGGCCGGTGCCACAGTGAAGGGTGTGCGCCTTAACTGAAGGGCTTTAAGGGAGGTGGCATGGCCAGGATTATAATATTGATGGATCCTGCTTGAGGTGTGGAGGACGGGGTAAGGCCACACTGTTGGGATGTTCAGATAAGACGGACTGAGGACCTGAAACCAGAGATGGGATAGGGCTAGAGGAAGGAACAGGAGGTAAAATTAGTCAGTGTGGTGACTGATAATATGTGGGGGTAGGAGAGAGAAAGACAGGAAGTCACCCTGTCTTCCATATTGGGCACTGGTGTAGATGCTGGAAAGATGCCAGAGATAACAGGTAATACATCAGTAATACAGGAGTGTTTTGAAGTGTGTGCCTCTTGTCTGTAAGGAGAGTGTATGTGAAATACACAAATTATACTGTAAAAGGCAAACATTTCGAAAGGGAGTGATTGATTAAGAGATTCTCAAGAGGTTTAACAAAGACTGGAACAACTCGAATGTGTTCAATAGGCAATAGAAAAAGAATAGAGACAAAAGCAAAACCAGGAGAAATGATAGCGAAAAAGGATAGCAGGGGACACGTCTACAGCTCATGCACAGGGCTGGTCCTGGCTGCTGTAAAGAGTTCTTAAAATGTGCAGAGAAAATACAATCTCATGTAACCAAGATCACATCATATACTGTATACTATTTTAAAGGGCATCACTGAAGTCTCTGTTTATAATACAGTGAACTTTTAAAAAATTTAAATTATGTTTTCTGGAAATCTCAGAAAATCATAGTAATGACCGTCACTCATATTTCTTGTATCAGAGTTAGCCACTGTTAACATATTACTGTTATATTCTTCAAAATGATGTCTTTATGTGTTCACGTAGAGAGTCATTTTTTTTTTTAAATTTAAATACAGGACTCATACTGTATGTAATTTTTTTATGTCCACTTTAACAAAGCAAACACATACTGGGTGGTTTACAGTAACAAGTTTACTCTCTTCCCATTCTGGAGGTCAGAATTCCAGAATGAGTCCTAAGGGGCTAAACCAAGGTGGAGGGGTTGGGTTCCCTCCAGAAGGTTCAAGGGAGTATCTGCTTCTTTGCCTTTTCCAGGGGGCCCATGGCCCCTTCCTCCATCTTCAAAGCCAGCTCACAAACATCTCTCTGAACTCCGCTTCCCTCACATTTCCCCTTCTGCTGTGATCTTCCTCTGCCCCCCGTTCATAAGGACACTGTGCTGTGCTCAGTCGCTCAGTAGCCTCTGACTCTCTGCGACCCCATGGACTGCAGCCCGCCAGGCTCCTCTATCCATGAGAGTCCCCAGGCAAGAATAGTGGAGTGGGTTGCCATGACCTCCTGCAGGGGATCTTCCCAACCCAGGGACTGAACCCAGGTCTCCCACATTGCAGACAGATGCTTTATCTTCTGAGCCACCAGAGAAGCCCTAAGGACACTGACGATGGCATTTGGGATCCACCCAGATAAGCCAGGATGATCTACCTCCATATCTTTAACACAAGGGCATCTGCAAAACAAGTCTTTGCCATATAAGGTAATATAGGCTCCAGATACCCACTCCAGTGTTCTTGCCTGGAGAATCCCAGGGACGGGGGAGCCTAGTGGGCTGCCATCTATGGGGTAGCACAGAGTCGGACATGACTGAAGCGACTTAGCAGCAGTAGCGCCAGCAGGCTCCAGATATTAGGATGCAGACATCTGGGGGAACCGTTTGTCTACCTACCTAACCTACCACACTCTGGATGCAAATATAACCACATATGAATAAAAGTGTATTTCCACTTACAGTTGGAGTCAGACTCAGTCAATTAAGCTTTCTCCCTCCTAGAATTCCTCTAGAAAATATGAGACTTTTGAAAAATTAAACTGTCACAAGCCCTGAAATGTTGAAGGAGGCTCCCTGTCCTCCACATGACCTGTCAACAATGGGAAACATCATTTGAGAGGATGAAGTGTAAGTTGACCAGTCACCTGCTGCTTTGTCTTGTCCTGACAGCCGCCCTCCTGATAAGTGATTCGGGCCATTCTTGTCCCTATCCCCAGACCACCCTCTTCCCTACCACTGAAAAGTAGCTGGTGCTGAATTTTGACTGAAGGGGCCCTGTTATGGGTTGTGTCTCCCTCCAGTCCTAATCACCATGACCTCAGAAAATGACTAATTTTGAAACTGAAGAGGTAATTAGCAAAGATGAGGTCATACTAGAGTACAGTGGGCCCTTAACCCACCGTGACTGGTATCCCTATAAGAAGGCACAGAAACACACCAGGAGGAACCACGTGACGTAAAGGCAGTGACGAGAGTGATGCGGCTGCAAGCCAGGGGATACCAAGGGGCAACAGCCACCACCAGAAGCTAAGAAGAGGCAAGAAGAGATGCTAACCAGAGTGTCAAGAGGGCCCATGGCCCTGCCAACACCTTAATTAGGGATTTCTAGCCTCCAGAACCAAGAAAGAATACAATTCTGTTGTTTGAAGCCCCCCGAGTTTGTGGAACTTTATTATGGGAGCCCAAGGAAACAGATAAAGAGCCCAAACCCACCTACATGTTGTTGTACCAGATGCCAACATGGCCTGTTGGGAAAGCGGCAATCCAAACCATGGTGAAACTCGAGGGTTGACAACATGAGCTCAAGCCCTGGGGTTCAGAAGAGTGAGCGGTGTGTCCTGTTCCGAGCTTTCACCTTCCTCAGAGTGACGGTGCTTTGCACATGCCCCTTGACCATGCCCTTTAAACCATCTGGTTTTCCCCAGCTCCACTAAAGCAAACAAGCAAACAAAAGGCACCACTCTCCCTATGAGCATGTTGCTAGATTAGACTGCAGGAAAGGGTATCCTGCGAGAATGCTTGCAAAGTGCCTCATCTACCAATTAGTTTGGGCATATAACTGAGAATTATAATAATGATCTTTTGTGTGGGTGGCTTGCTGCAAAAGTAATGCTAGGGATGGTAAAGAACATGTGTGACAGACTGAAAGGAGCCCCATGAAATAAGTCAATGAAGAGCTCCCAAGTTCTGCGGTTGCAGCTGAGTCTCGCCAGCTCAAGGACACAGAGAATCCCTCTGTTGCAGTCATCTGTCTTTGGGATCCTTCCAAGTGTCAAATGAAGCATGATAAGCCTTTCCTGAGCATGGGCAGAAGGTAGGTTGGAAATGAACATGACCTAGCTTCTTAGTAGATCCAAGGGAGAAAAGCTGTGTCAACATTTTTAGAGTTAGAGGGAAGGTAAGGGAGGGAGGAAGAGAGTAAGGATGAGGAGACAGGACACCTTGAGTAAGTGTGCTTGTAAACAAATCCCCAAGTTTTGAGAGCCTAGGCTCTGAAAGCAAGGCCTTGAACAACTAGGTTCTGAGAGAAGAGCAAGTATACAAACCCGGGGACACCTGCCCCCACCTCAGCAGAACACAGGGGGACCTCAGTTTCACCAAATACAAAGTAGTACCATTGAAATTTACCCCAGAGTGGAATAAGGGGCCATATTAGCAACTACCAGGGGTCTGCTGGGGAAAAGGAATAATGGGTATTAACTTTACAAGATAATTCATCATTGTGTCCTGGGCAGATAGCCAAATACCCCGATTTAGTGATAAATAAATAGATTCACAAGTACTCAAGGTACACAGAACTTTGTGAGAGGCAAAGAAAGCCTCTAAAATCTGATGCAGCCACTACAAATTTGGGAGTGAATACACATGTCCAATTTCAAGTCAAGTCACTAGCCTCGAAGGTGTATTGGTAAAGTATCTTCAATTGAGATTGGGGTGAGAGATGGCACATAGTACCCTCAAAAGCTCTCAGCTTGAAGAGTAATATAACTGCTCCATGTCCCAAGAGCACAATGAACTCTTCAGTAAGATTGAGCGCATGGCTGTCACTGACCAGCACCCATGGGGTAATGTACATCATTCATACCTCCCTGGGATGCACGCTGACCATCGCTGCCTCTGCCAACACAGTCTTACAATCCAGTATTAAACAGTTTCCCTGCCCTACACTATAAGGACTTGACCCTGGCACAGAAACAAAAGTGAAAAAGACAGAGTCCTGGGACTTGAGAGCTCAAGTCTTTGTCGAATGTCACCATATCAGAGATGCCTGCCACCTCCACTCACCTGCTGTTAGCATTTCATCCTATCTATCCCTTATCACCTGGCCATACATTTATTAGTTTACTGTCTGCCTCCCCATATTGGGATGAAAACAGAGATTGCATCTCTATTAGTTCATATCCAGGATATTACAATACTGTTTGCATTAAACAAGTATCACCTATTTGTTTAATGCATGCATTGGAAATAGAAACTCGTATGCCTAGGGCACCAAGACCAATAAAAATTGAAGAAGGTTATCCCACAGAAGCAATGAGTAGGAGTTTAAATTAAGGCATTTTGATGATTTGGTTTTGTCCACAATTGTAGGGCATATTCTGAATTTCCTATGTGAGGATATTAGACCAGAGCATTTGCACTTCCCAATACTTTACTCCAGCCACCGTTTCACAAGAACAATGTCCCCAATTCCTTTACAACACTGACAAGAAGGCAAGCAAATAAACAGTAGGAATATTTGGGAGATCCGACTATATGAGTACAGACAGTTCTAATCGAATGAGTACAGCAGATGTTCAAACCATACTGAAGGAAGTCTCATGCCTCATACTTTATTGTGTTATACAGACCAGGCTTGAAATTTTGGTGTATTGACACCAAACAGGACCCTCTGTTGGGGGAAACATCCTGGCTGAAACCACCCACACTAGCCAGGCCCCATAGTAACCATTTGTGTGAATTATTTTATGACAGGAGGTCCTGGTAAGGAACCTGGAACTAACAAGCCACCACCACCAGAAGAGTTCAGAAAGGGTTAAAAGGAGATGCCACGTGTCCTACCACCTCCCAGAATCCTCCTTACTGGCATCCATCTTGGCTGAGCAATGCGTGTGCCTACAGGAAAGACCCTGAGACAGAGTGATTGTCCAAAGACAACCTGGAAACTAATCCCATTACCATAAAACGCTAGACTGCAAGCCACGTGGCAAATTAGTCTTCCTAGGGTTCCCTTACCCTCCTGCTCTCCACATGGTGGCCCCTTCCCAATAAAGTCTCTTGTTTTGTCAGCACATGGGGGTCCTCAGACAATTCACTCCTGAGTATTAGACAAGAATCCCCTTTCAGGCCCTGGAAAGGGTACCCCCTTGCTGCAACACCTGTGGGGCCCTCTTGGGCACAAAGCCTTTCTGTGTCCCCTGTTTCTCCTTTATAAGGAATAGGCTTCATTCAGCCTCCTCAACTTTCCCTGAGTTCCAAAGGGCAGATTCAAACAGTTGCTAATCAGGGAAGGGAGGGAATGAAGAAAGAATGGAGGAACAGCCAGAAAACAATAGGACAGGCTTGGAGCAGAATCCTGGTTCCTCCTGAAGTGAAGTGAAGTCGCTCAGTCGTGTCCGCCTCTGCGACCCCGTGGACAGTAGCTTACCAGGCTCCGCAATCCATGGGATTCTCCAGGCAAGAATACCGGAGTGGGCTGCCGTTTCCTTCTCCAGGGGATCGTCCCAACCCAGGGATCGAACCTGGGTCTCCTGCATTGCAGACAGAGGCTTTACCGTCTGAGCCACCAGGGAAGCCCTGAAAGAATATACATAATAATACCTTTGAGTTCTTCTGCAGGAACTAAAGTCCCCACCCAGATGTTGCTGTTGTTCAGGTGAAAGCCATGTCTGGCTCTTTGGGACCCCATGTACTGCAGCACACCAGGCTTCCCTCACCATCTCCCGGAGTTTGCTCAACTCATGTCCATTGAGTTGGTGATGCCATCCAACCATATCACCCTCTGTCATCCCCTTCTCCTCCTGCCTTCAATCTTCCCAAGCATCAGGGTATTTTCCAATAAGTAAATAAATGAAACTCAATAAAAAAAATTTTTTAAAGCCTACAACAACATAAATTTATTATCTTGCAGTTCTACAGTTCAGAAGTCTAAAATGGGTAAAATCAAGGAACCAACAGGGCTGGGTTGCTTTCTGGAGGCTCAGAGAGAATCCAGTCCCTTACTTACAGCTTCTAGAAGTCAGGCTCAAGACCCTTCTTCTCCATCTTCAAAGCCAGCAACAGCACGTCCAACTCATCTCCTATCGCGTCACTCTGATCCCCTCTTCTTTGCTCTTTTACGTTTAAGGACCCTTATGATCACACTGGGCCTCCCAGCTGGCAATAGTGGTAAAGAACCTGCCTGCCGATGCAGGAGACGTAAGAGCTGTGGGTTCTGTCCCTGGGTTGGGAAGATCCCTTGGAGGAGGGCATGGCAACCTACTCCAGGGTTCTTGCCTGGAGAATCCCATGGACAGAGGAGTCTGGTGGGGTACAGTCCATGGGGTCGCAAAGAATCAGACACGACTGAGCAATTTAGCATACATAATTACACCAGGTTCACCCAGATAATCTGGCGTAAACTCCCAATGATTATCCTGATGGACAATGATGCTCGATTGATTAGTTTGTTAAGGCTGCCATAGCAAAGCACCACAGATTGGGTGGCTTAAACAACGTCTTATTTTCTCACAGCTTCAGAGGCTGAAAGTCTGAGATCAACGAATCAGCAGGGTTCATTTCTTCTGCGGCCTCTCTCCTTAGTCATAGATGGCCATCTTCTGCCTGGCCTTCCCTGTGTGCATATCCATGTCCTAATCTGTTTTTTTTTTCTTTTAATGCATCCATTTATGTGTTTTATTTATTTATTTTTAATTGAAGGATAATTGCTTTACAGTATTGTGATGATTTCTGCCATAGGTCAATATGAATCAACCATAGGCATACATATGTCCCCTCCCTCTTGAACCTCCCTGCCACCTCCCTCCCCATAATCTTCTCTTCTTACAAAGACACCAGTCATATTGGATTAGGGCCCACCATAATTATCTCCCTCAAGTTAATTACCAATTTGAATACCATATTCCCAAATTCAGCCATATTCAGAGGCACTGAGGATTGGTATTTCAACATATGACTTTTGTGGGAGAGACAATTTAGCCCATAGTAATTAGCAGCTTTAATTCCACCTGCTACCTTAAGTCTCTTTTGCCATGGAATGTAACATATTCATGGGTTCTGGGTACAGATTTGTGAACATCTTTGCTGCTGCTGCTGCTGCTGCTGCTGCTAAGTCACTTCAGTCGTGTCCGACTCTGTGTGACCCCATAGCCTGCAGCCCACCAGGCTCCCTCGTCTCTGGGATTCTCCAGGCAAGAACACTGGAGGGGGTTGCCATTTCCTTCTCCTGTGAACATCTTTGGGGAGCTATTATTCTGCCTAATACACCTTGTTCTGAAAATGCTCTAACTGGTAAAGCAAATCTATAGAAACAAGAGATCTTAGAGTAGAATATTTGGTACCTATCACCATAGTCCTTGCAATCCCAGTGAAGCAAAACTGACTGCTGGGGAAAATTACATCAAACGTCCTTAAACAGATTGAGCCCAATTTCAACAGCCCAGAGGCAGAAAACCTCAGGGTCTTGCATCAAGTCCAAGCCTCTGCTCATGAATCTGCCTGAGGTCCTCTGGGCCCAGTGAACCACTCAAAGTAGTAGCAAGTCAAGCTCAGGCTGCCCTGGCCCCTCAGTATATTCAGGAAAGTGAAAAATGTGAAAAGTCATCATGTCCAGCTCCTTGTGACCCCATGGACTGTAGCTTGCCAGGCTCATCTGTCCATGGGGATTCTCCAGGCAAGAATACTGGAGTGGGTTGCCATTCCCTTCTCCAGGGGATCTTCCTGACCCAGGAATCGAACCCAGGTCTCCTGCATTGCGGGAAGATTCTTTTACCATCTGAGCCACCAGCGAGGCCCTGAATACTCTGGTGGACATATCAGAAGAGGCAGATGCACCAGCGCCCAGTGTCTGAGCAGCAGCGAGGAGCAGCAGCTAGAGATTCATACAGTGAGCTCTCCGGGCCTGGCCACCTGTGGCATTGCTTCTAGAGCAGCAGTTTCTTTTGCAAGAAGTCCCCAAACTATCAAAAATTCTACAGTTTTTGAAAGAAATCGGATGCTCAGTAAGACGATCTTACCAAAACTGGTTTAATGAGACCTATGTTTTTATAAAAACAACAGCAACAAAGCAATAAGAACAAAACTCTATACAGATGTTGTTTCTCCCTTATACTCTTCCTTACAGCTAATCACAAATGGAGAAAAGTTGAAGCATGTATTGGGTTGGTCCAAAAGTTCATTTGGACATTAGGGAAAAACCCAAATGAAACTTTTGGCCAACCCAATATATTCTACCACTGGCTATTATTATTTCCTCATCATCCTGTCTGTCTGTCTAACTAGCTTCAGCTAGCATGAGTCAGTGAGTGTTAATCGCTCAGTCAGCTTTGACTCTTTCCAACCCAGCGGACTATAGCCCACGGGGCTCCTCTGTTCACAGGATTCCCCTGGCAGGAATACTGGAGCAGGCTACCATTCCCTTCTCCAGGGAATCTTCCCGAACCAGGATCGAACTCAGGTCTTCTACACTGTAGGCAGATTCTTTACTAACTGAGCCACCAGGGAAATCAGACAGACTATTTGAATCCCAGCTCTGCCATTTAAGGCTCTGTGACACTTGGTCAGTTATCAACCTCTCTGAGCCTCTGTCTCCTGATCTGTAAAAGAGAGAGAGAGAGAGAAAAAAAAAAACAAAACCCATTTTGCAAGGTTGCCATGATATTTAATTGAATGTATATAAATGGCAAATAAGAATATGTTGCAAATAATAATAATAGAATGAGAGTCAAAGCAGCTGTCCTGGGAGATTCCTTCTAGCTGTGGGAGTTATGATTCTATTCTTGTGCTATTCCTTCTAAGAGCACCCTGTCACCCAAATGAAGATGATTTATACCTAGGCTTAGTGTCTCAGAATCTTCCAAAGGCAGGGAAGTATAGATGTGGGGGAAGTAAGGAAGGTCAATCGATTGGAAAATCTGTTCTCAAAGCTGGAGACTGAAACTCTAGTGAGGCAGAGACCACGAAAGCACTTGAGTATTTAAGAACAGTCTGTTGGTGTTTGCTTCTGACTTGAAGAGACTGGACCAGCTCTTTCATGTCTGAACTTGTCGGTTGGACACCCAAGTCCAGCCCCAGGACCAGCAGCCTTTGCGGTGCTTTATCATCTTCCCTCCTGCCACGACTGCCTGAATCCATTAGAGATACACTGTTAGGAAGAGAAGTCCTCACATCCAACCCCTACGGACTCTGGTGAGTGGCAGGCCTAATTCTCTTAAGGTCGCAATGCAGTGAAGAAGATCCTTAAACAGCAACATTTAAAATTAAAATGAAGCTCATCATATACCAAGAGAGGCAGAAGACTCAAACTCTAACCGAATGTCTAGGTTTTCTCTGTAAGGCTCCGAATAATATGGCCCCTGCTGCCTCTCAGGTCCTCCTGTCCCTTCCTGGCTGCCATCCGCAGGCTAAGCGTGTCTTGCCCTGGGGCCTCTGCACTGGCTGTTCCTTCTGCCTGGAGCTCTGCCAGCCCTTTACCCAGATCCTCTTCCTCCTCCCTCAGGCCCCTGGGGTCCTACCCTGACCTCCCATCTGAAGCGGGAACCTCCCTGTTATTCCCAGTCTCTGCATCCCGTTTCGGGCCCTTTTGGCACCTGTTACAGGGAATAAGCAAGCCACACAGATAGCCCTGGTAGTAAAGGACCCGCCTGCCAGTGCAGGAGATCTAAGAGACGCGGGTTCGATCCCTGGCTCAGGAAGATCCCCTGGAGGAGGGCGTGGCAGCCCACTCCAGTATTCTTTCCTGCAGAATTCCCACGGACAGAGGTGCCTGGCAGGCCATAGTCCATGGGGCTGCAAAGAGCTGGACACGACTGAGCGATTTAGCACACAGAACAGTGAGTAACTATTTGTTTATTCTCTTACCTGTGGTGTGAAGAGGTGACCTAGAAAAGGGAGGCTGGACTGAGCTGGGGCAGGCTAATGGCCTGTAGTTCCGGGGCAAATCCTGGAACTTTCTCCTAGTAAATGACCTGACATGTGAGCTCCATCAACACCTCCAAAATCAGTGCTCTGAGGCCTGACATAATGGAATGAGGGTCAGGAGGTCTGGATCGTAATCCCAACCCAGCTCTGCCATTTAGCAGCCATGTCACTGTGAGCAAGCCACTTGCCCTCTCCAGGATTCATTGTTTCACCAATGAAATCGGCGTACTTGATTTTGAAGAGGCTCAATCAACCACTAACATGCTTGTCCTGATTCATTTAGACAGACAGACAGACAGCAAATAGTCACTCTCAGACTAAGGCAGAAGAGGAAGCTATTCACTCCGGTGATGATCGGAGGGGTGGATTAAGGATAGTGATGACCTCTGTATTCTCGTTGCGAGTGTCCTTTAATATGGGAATCGACCTCCACTTGCATCATTCCCCACCCAGGCAAGATTCACCAGGCAGACAAATGAGTGCTTACTCTGGGTGACAGAACCACAAAAGGCCCCGATCCCCCTCGGGGGGTGCATGGCACGGTCTGTGACAGGAAAGTTCCTCCAAAGCCCCTGGCGAAATGTAGATAGCTGTCCTAGAGGAGTCCCCAAAGCCACCACCAGGCATTTACATTTTTGGAAGCTCTAAGCTAAGGGACATGGGACAGAAGTTGTAGAGGGAAAGATCTCTCCAGACCTCAGGTCTGATACTAAAACCACAAGCTCCGCATGGCTTCTGGGCACTTGAGAGGCGGCTGGTGTGAACTGAGATGTGCTGAAAAGACAAAAAGCACGTTGGATCACAGCGATTTTAGTATGGAAAAGTATATGTAAAATGTCTCAATAAATAATTTTTAAATTTAGGACATGTTGAAATGGCAATGATTTAAGACTTGTTGGGTTGAATAAAATATATTCTTAAAATTCATTTCATATGTTTCTTTAATATTTTTAATGTGGCTAATATAAAATTTTTAAGGAGGGGCTTGTG
Organism: Ovis canadensis; assembly: GCF_042477335.2. NCBI lineage: Eukaryota > Metazoa > Chordata > Mammalia > Artiodactyla > Bovidae > Ovis > Ovis canadensis. The sequence continues at coordinate 28,131,883 of NC_091248.1, forward strand.
TTATATTGCTCCTGAATAGTGCTTTTCTAGAGCTAGACTGATGTGTGTGCGGAGAGGGACAGAAGGTGGAGGAGTTGAAGCAGCAAAGACTGATGGAGGAGAAGGGAGTGAGCCACAAAGACATTTAGCCTAGTACATCTCCAGTTTACACTGATTTGCACCATTAGTCAGCAAGCTTAGAAAAATCTGGCAATGCCAAGGTCCAGGCTAGAGTTCCTGGGGGTAGAAATTCTAGGGATTTTCCGTACATGTGACTTGATATGAAGATGGGGGTCTGTTGAATTGTGTGAGAGGGGCAAGGTGAAGTGGGAGGCCAAGAAATCAGTTAGTTGGTGTTAACCCCACTAGACCACACCCCTCAAAACTCTGCTGGACAGTGCACTTCACACTGTGAGGAGAGCTACAGATGGAAAGGGGAAAGGCTACAGTGAGCTCGGTGGTGGATGAAACAAAGACTGAACTTTAGTGTAAGTTAGTTATCCAGGAGTAAGATTTTGATTTTACTCTCTAAGGGAAATTTTTAAAAACATCTGATTAGACTATATGGGGTTTTTGATGACATAAAAGACAACAAAGAAAAAATATCATCCAAATTCCCCAACCCAGTTTTAACTATTTGAAAGTAATTTTGAAAGTTTTAATATTTGAAAGTAATTTTCTTCCAGTTACTTTTTTGCATGTGTGAGTGTGTGTTATAATGATGCATTACATTACTGGGATAACACAATTTGTATATCTTACTGTCTCACTTAACAACATGTATACACTTACATGTATCCACTACCATGTGTAAAATAGCTTGTGGGAAGGAGCTGTATAGCACCGGGAGCTCAGCTCAGAGCTCTGTGAGGACCTAGAGGGGAGGGCTCGGTGAGGGGGAGCCTCAAGATGGGGGGATATATCTATCCTGACAGCTGACTCAAGTTGTTGTACAGCAGACACCAACCCAGCACTGTAAAGCAATTATCCTCCAATTAAAAAAAAAAGAAACGATATGTATAAAAACTTTATCCTGTTATTAAATAATCTTGAAAAACATAATTATTAATGTTTTCCTGATATCACATCATAAGAATTTACCCATATCTCAACCATTCTCTAATGGGTGGGTGTTTTTAACTCATTTATCATTTTTACCTATCATAAGTAAAACGTGATGAATACCTTTGTACATCAAAGTTGTTCTACGTTTCTAAGGAAAATTGAAGACATCTGTAAAAGCCACTATGGAGAATGCAAATGAAGAAAATGAGAGTTAGTCTTTATTTCTCTTTTTAATGGAGAGAATCAGTGAATCAAGCTCTTTAAGTTCTTTTCCTACTCTGAAATTTTATGGCTGACTCTTCAGAAAAACATTACTTTTTTCATTCATTGGTGATTTTTTTTTTTTTTTTGGTCCAAGACAATATAGGCAAGTATTTCTAATTTTCTATACTGTGAATGATTTAGAACACACTTTGACTATTATTTGGCTTTCCACATCTCTTTCAGAAATATCTTTCCTTTCTACTGACTGCAGATCAGTTCTCTGTTTGCTAAATCTCATTTTAGAAGGAATGGAACCACAAATGCAAAATTTTAAGGTACATTAAAACTGAAAATGACTCATGTTAAACATTAGACATGTTGAAACCTAGTGTTAAGTGCTATAAAGGGCCTAAGATGCTAGTCTACCTGCAAGCTAACAAGTTTCACGGATGCTCGCAGGAGACATGAGACACCTGGATTAGAGACAAAGAACAGTCTAGTACTCCCAGAAGAGCAACAGCCAGAATGTCAGCTTTGGTTTCCTCTAAGCCCAGACTCCCACAGGGCAACACAAAGAGGCCACGTGACACCCGCACAAACTGTGGGTTGCATTACAGAAGAGGAACCCTAGTTAGGGAACCTGACTTTTCTATAAGGGACACGAAGTATGCTGTTCTGTGTCCCAAAGCTTCTAAGTCCCTTTGTTATACAGCGTCCTGATAAGATCGTTTGGAGCAAGGCCATCAGAGCCTCAGCTCTTAAGATGTGCAAAAATGCAAGAGACTCATGGAGAATTTTCTTTAACATAATCATGAAGATGGAGTTAGAGTCTATTAATAGAGTGTACATGTACATTTTATTCATGGAGCTGTTATTTTCTGCAGGACCAAGCCAAGGTCTCTTTTTCGTCTGGCACTGTCTACTTTCTTTCCATGTTCCTTAGCCGCAGAAGTCAATTCCTTTGCAGCCTGTGCAGAGATCTCCCATCAGAGTCATCTGTTTGCATCTGGATACACTAGCTGTCAGTCCACTTCCATGAATGCAGTCAGGACAGACCATCCCAGGTCTGCCATCAGCATTATAAGTGTCTGTGAAACAGACTAAGGGGCCCGCTCTCTCCCTCCTGGAGAGAAGAGTGGGCTAACACCCCAGAACTCCCATAGACTCCTTACAGTTAGCTACTTCCCTTTGAATACGGCTGAAATGTCACTGATCACCAGAAACAGTCTAAAAAGAGGTCTCCCCCCAAAGAAGATTTTTGTTCCCTAAGGGAAAACTCTTCATAACATTAGCATGAATAAGTTATGAAAAGCCATCACAACTGAGAGAGACATAATCATCATTCATGTATAACAGATCTGTTTATTCTGTAAAGATTCATTTCAGTTGATTAATTATCAGTATCTGCTGATGGTGGGGGGAACAAGGCTGCTCTGATGAGAGAATTATTGAAGTGCATGCTTAGAATATTTATCACTGAACACATATTGTATGAATTTAGCATATTTATCACCTTCTTTCTGGATGGGCTCATTCTTCCCCCAAAAATATCAAATAGTACTGCCATGCTGTTGGCACTCTGCCCTTCAAATGTGGACCCTATTGTTTTTATACAGAATACTGATTTCTTCCTTCTATTTATTGAACATGATAGTAACATTATCAGTTGATTCTCTGCTAGAAGCCAAAGACTGAGATGCTTTAGTGCCGTTCAGCTCCAGCACTCTTGTGGCTGATATTATATTATCTCCTTATCATAACGTGGGCTTTCATGGTGGCTCAGATGGTAAAAAATCCACCTGCAATCCTGGAGACCTGGGTTTGATCCCTGGGTTGGGAAGATCTCCTGGAAAAGGGAACAGCTACCCACTCAACTATTCTGGCCTGGAGAATTCCACGGATGGAGAAGCCTGGTGGGTTGTAAAGAGTCGGACAAACGGAGTGACTTTCACTTTTACTTTATCATAACTTGAGAAAATAGAGACTAGGCCACTTGCTTGGTATCATTTGGTTTATATGCAGCAAGGTTGCATATAAAACAGAGACTGAAACTGGTCTCTCTCTGCTTCCTGAATTGGGGCTCTCAATTACCACGCTGGTTCTTAGGCAAGACCACTACGAGCAGGCGTGCTAAGGCTCTTCAGTCCTGCCCAACTCGTTGCAACCCCATGGACCAGAGCCCAGCAGACTTCTCTGTCTAAGGGATTCTAAGGGCAAGAATACTAGAGTGGGTTGCCATGCCCTCCTCCCCAGGATCTTCCCAATGCAGGGAATGAATTTATATCTGAGGCAGGTTGTTTACCACCAGCACCATCTGGAAGCCCCTAAGAACACTATACTGGGAGTCAGACAACCTGGACTGTGATCCAGGTCCAATAATAATATCTTTGTGACATTTTTACCCTCTGTAGGTCTTTGTTTCTCTGTAGTCTTATCTCATCTCATTTGTCTCTATGTTTACCTCTTGATCTGTCTTCCTAAGCCCCAAACTCATAACATTTATGCATTTGCCTTCTGGTCATTGATACGATTTCCCAGTGTCAGACTTTATTTTTTTGGGCTCCAAAATAATTGCAGATGGTGACTGCAGCCATGAAATTAAAAGACGCTTACTCCTTGGAAAAGTTATGACCAACCTAGATAGCATATTCAAAAGCAGAGACATTACTTTGCTGACTAAGGTCCGTCTAGTCAAGGCTATGGTTTTTCCAGTGGTCAGGTATGGATGTGAGAGTTGGACTGTGAAGAAAGCTGAGCGCTGAAGAATTGATGCGTTTGAACTGTGGTGTTGGAGAAGACTCCTGAGGGTCCCTTGGACTGCTAGGAGATCCAACCAGTCCATTCTGAAGGAGATCCAACCAGTCCATTCTGAAGGAGTTCTTTGGAAGGAATGATGTTAAAGCTGAAGCTCCAGTACTTTGGCCACCTCATGCGAAGAGTTGACTCATTGGAAAAGACTCTGATGCTGGGAGAGATTGGGGGCAGGAGGAGAAGGGGACGACCGAGGATGAGATGGCTGGATGGCACCACGGGCTCGATGGACATGAGTCTGAGTGAACTCCAGGAGATGGTGATGGAGAGGGAGGCCTGGTGTGCTGCGATTCATGGGGTTGCAAAGAGTCGGACACTACTGAGCGACTGAATTGAATTGAAAATTGAATTCAGGCGGTAATCACAATAAACTGTGGAAAATTCTGAAAGAGATGGGAATACCAGACCACCTGACCTGCCTCTTGAGAAACTTGTATGCAGGTCAGGAAGCAACAGTTAGAACTGGACATGGAACAACAGACTGGTTCCAAATAGGAAAAGGAATACGTCAAGGCTGTATATTGTCACCCTGCTTATTTAACTTATATGCAGAGTACATCATGAGAAACGCTGGACTGGAAGAAACACAAGCTGGAATCAAGATTGCCGGGAGAAATATCAGTAACCTCAGATATGCAGATGACACCACCCTTATGGCAGAAAGTGAAGAGGAACTAAAAAGCCTCTTGATGAAAGTAAAAGAGGAGAGTGAAAAAGTTGGCTTAAAGCTCAACACTCAGAAAACGAAGATCATGGCATCTGGTCCCATCACTTCATGGCAAATAGATGGAGAAACAGTGGAAACAGTGTCAGACTTTATTTTTGGGGGCTCCAAAATCACTGCAGATGGTGACTGCAGCCATGCAATTAAAAGACGCTTACTCCTTGGAAGAAAAGTTATGACCAACCTAGATAGCATATTGAAAAGCAGAGACATTACTTTGCCGACTAAGGTTCATCTAGTCAAGGCTATGGTTTTTCCTGTGGTCATGTATGGATGTGAGAGTTGGACTGTGAAGAAGGATGAGTGCCAAAGAATTGATGCGTTTGAACTGTGGTGTTGGAGAAGACTCTTGAGAGTCCCTTGGACTGCAAGGAGATCCAACCAGTCCATTCTGAAGGAGATCAACCCTGGGATTTCTTAGGAAGGAATGATGCTAAAGCTGAAGCTCCAGTACTTTGGCCACCTGATGTGAAGTGTTGACTCATTGGAAAAGACTCTGATGATGGGCAGGATTGGGGGCAGGAGAAGAAGGGGACCACAGAGGATGAGATGGCTGGATGGCATCACAGACTCGATGGACATGAGTCTGAGTGAACTCCAGGAGTTGGTGATGGGCAGGGAGGCCCGGCGTGCTGCGATTCATGGGGTCGCAAAGAGTCAGACACGACTGAGTGACTGAACTGAACTGAACAATGCTGGAGACCCAGGTTCGATCCCTGGGTCAGGAAGATCCCCTGGAGAAGGAAATGGCACCCCACTCCAGTATTCTTGCCTGGAAAATCCCATGGACAGAGGAGCCTGATAGGCTACAGTCCATGGGGTCACAAGAGTCAGTCACGACTGAGTGACTTCACTTTCATTGATACTGTAATATGTCCAAATTGGATACAACCTCAACCAGATTCTCCCCTACTGACCTCTACCTGAATGAACCATCAGTTACCTTATTGCCCAAAACAGGAAAATGGGCGTCATCCGTGGCTCCTGTCCTTCTTGGACTCTCTGCATCTGCTCAGTCCTTGTAGGTTCACGTGCTATAGATTCATCATGTCAATATCTCTTCTCTCAATACCACCGCTGTGGTAGTGCAAGCATGATCACCCCTCCTAAGGAATTTTTACATAATTTCTCACCGGGGCTCCTTGCCTCCAGCTTCACTCACCTCCACACTGTCCACCACCCTATCTCCAAAGTGGACTTTCAGAATCCAAACCTCATCAGTCCACTCCTTTACTCAGAATCTTCTGATAGTTCCCCAATGTCCTCAAATTGCTTACTGGCCCTCTCTGCCACTTCAGCCTCATTTTTTGCCATTTCTTCCCTGCAACGTCTGCTTTAGTCAAGCTGAGCTAATTTCGGTTTCTTAAACTCTTCCCCCACTCTCATGTCTTGGTTCTTTTGTTCGTCACACTGCGGGGAAGATGGTTCTCTCTTCTTACTACTCTTTCACTTGTCTCCTAAATGATTGCTTTCTAACACTACAAGGAAAGGACACCGTCGAGTTTCCAGATCTAGTCTCATTTGGAAATACCCTATGCTTCCTGATTCTCTAGCATGAAGGCTCAATTTGCAGCACTGGTAACATCTAGCCTGCTCAAGAGAAGGGCATGGCAACCCACTCTGGTATTCTTGCCTAGAAAATCCCATGGACAGAGGAGCCTGGCAGGCTACAGTCCATGTGGTCCCAGGGAGCTGGACATGAATGAGTGACTAAGCATAACACAACCCTGCCCGAGGGAACCAAGTCCTTTATTTTCCCTCTCTGCTGAACCTCTCAAACATTTGGAAATATAACTGGATCATAACAAACACAGAAAGTAACCCTGAACATGGAAATAAGCAGTTTTCCCACAGGAAAAATTGATCTCTGATTGATTAGGTTGACTGATGATTTACGGTTGGGGTGTAGTGGGCTCAGCAGTTGCCAAGAGGCCTCATGATATCAAGTGTTACCATAGCCTTGACACCCATGTACATGTTAAACTGGAGGCTACTATTTGCTTTATTGCTATTACACCTAGACATTTATCACGCTCTTAAAACTTGTCAGAGACTCTCAGACATCGTGAGTCTTGATGCAGCCACATGGAGCTATATGAAGCCCCATTGTTTATGGATCACTTTCTTTTCCATTTTCTCCCTATTTGTGACTTTTTCCATCTTTTTTCAGCGTTACAAAAATGCATTCAAAAGCTTATAAACAGCAGTTGGTAATCAGTGCATAGCAGCTTTCTGTGTATAATACAATCATTAGATGTACATTAGACATTTGGCATAATAAGAATACTGTCACTGTAATAGAACTCTGTCAAAGTACCAATGCCTCCTGCATTGAAAATATACAGATCAATTCTTCATCCCCTATGAATGGGGAATAGTATCATAGCTGCATGATATTTCTCTAAAGACAAAGTGTCACTGATTTTACTGATCAAATTCTAAAGGAGGACAGTATACATGCAAATGTGTTCATACCAATCTCTCTTACATGGTACATAATATCCTTTAATCTCCTCCTTGTTGAAGCTGTATTCTTAATGTCTTTAAGCTAACTTTAAGCACAGTTTAAAATCATGTCCATAACTGGTATTAGTGAAAGAAATTTTATGCTGCTGAGAATTGAGCATGTTCCAATTAAAACTAAAATTTGTTATTTATATGAAATATCCAGGAGAGACAGATCCATAGAGACTAAGGAACATTAGTGGTTACTTAGGGCTAGGCTAGAAGGCAATGACACCCCACTCCTGTACTCTTGCCTGGAAAATCCCATGGATGGAGGAGCCTGGTGGGCTACAGTCCATGGGGTCGCTAAGAGTCGGACACGGCTGAGCGACTTCACTTTCACTTTTCACTTTCATGCATTGGAGAAGGAAATGGTAACCCACTCCAGTGTTCTTGCCTGGAGAATCCCAGGGACAGAGGAGCCTGGTGGGCTGCCGTCTCTGGGGTCGCACTGAAGCGACTTAGCAGCAGCAGCAGCAGCAGCAGGGCTAGGATCGAAACAGAAAGCAACTACAAATGGGTGGGAGGCATCTTTCAGGGGGTAATGGAAATGTTCTAAAATTGGATTTTAGTAATGGTTTTATGACTCTTCAATTACTAAAAATCACTGACTTGAATATTTTAAATCAGATCATTTTATGGTATATAAATTATAGCTCAGTGTTGATATTGTTGTTCAGTCATTAAGTTGTGTTTGACTCTTTGTGATCCCTGGACTGCAGCACGCCAGGCTTTACTGTCCTTCACTATCTCCTGAAGTTTGCTCAAACTCATGTCCATTGTGTAGGTAATGCCATCCAACCATCTCATCCCCTTCTCCTCCTGCCCTCGATCTTTCCCAGCATCAGAATCTTTTCCAATGTGGCTCTTCACATCAGGTGGCGAAAGTATTGGAGCTTCTGCTTCAGCATCAGTCCTTCCGATGTGTATTCACGTTGATTTCCTTTAGGACTGACTGGTTTGCAGTCCAAGGGAATCTCAAGAGTCTTCTCCAGCACTACAATTTGAAAGCATCAGTTCTTTGATGCTCAGCCTTCTTTATGGTCCAACTCTCCACATCTGTACATAACTACTGGAAAACCCACAACTTTGACTATATGGACCTTTGTTGGCAAAGTGATGTCTCTGGTTTTTAATACTCTGTCTAGGTTTGCCATAAGTTTTCTTCCAAGGAGCAACTGTCTTTTAGTTTTGTGGCTGCAGTTACCATCTGCAGTGATTCTGGAGCCCAAGAAAATAAAATCTGTCACTGTTTCCACTTTTCCCCTATCTATTTGCTGTGAAGTGATAGCACCAGATATCATGAGCTTAGTTTTTTAAACATTGGGTTTTAGGCCAGCTTTTTCACTCTCCTCTTTTACCCTCATCAAGAGGCTCTTTAGTTCCTCTTCACTTTCTGCCATTAGACTGGTATCATCTGTGTATCTGAGGTTGTTGATATTTCTCCCACCAATCCTGATTCCAGCTTGTGATTCATCCAGCTTGGCATTTTGCGTGATGTACTCTGCACGTGAGTTAAATAAGCAGGGTGACAATATACAGCCTTGACATATTCCTTTCCCAATTTTGAACCAGTCTGTTGTTCCATGTCTGGTTCTAACTGTTGCTTCTTGACCTGCATACAGGCATTGCAGGAGGCAGGTATGGTGGCCTGGTATTCCCATCTCTTTAAGAATTTTCCACAGTTTGTTGTGATCCCACACAGTCAAAGGCTTTGGCATAGTCATTGAAGCAGAAATAGATGTTTTTCTGGAATTCCCTTGCTTTTTCTATGGTCCAAAGGATATTGGCAGTTTGATCTCTGGTTCCTTTTGTCTTTTCTAAATCCAGCTTTTACATCTGGAAGTTCTCGATTCAAGTGCTGCCGAAGCCTAGCTTGAAGGATTTTGAGCATTACCTTGTTAGCATGTGAAATGAGCACAATTATATGGTAGTTTGAACATTTTTTGGCATTGCCCTTCTTTGGGATTGGAATGAAAACTGACCTCTTTCAGTCCTGTGGCCACTGCTGAGTTTTCCAAATTTGCTGACATATTGAGTGCAATATTTTAACAGCATCAACTTTTAGGACTTGAAATAGCTCAGCTGGAATTCCATCACCGCCATTAGCTTTGTTCATAGTGATGCTTCCTAAGGGCCACTTGACTTTACACTCCAGGATATCTGGCTCTAGTTGTGTGAACACATCATCATGATTATCTGGGTCATTAAGATCTTTTTTTAAAAAATAGTTCTTCTGTGTATTCTTGACACCTCTTCTTAATCTCTTCTGCTTTTATTAGGTCCTTGATATTTCTGTCCTTTATTGTGCTCATCTTTGCATGACGTGTTCTCTTGGTACCTCCAGTTTCCTGAAGAGATCTCTAGTCTTTCCCATTCTATTGTTTTCCTCAGTAAAGCTTCCTTTAAAAAACCAACTAAATTATATTGAACATCCTTATATCTTTGCAATCTCATGTGAGTACATTCACAGAACTAATTTGGAGATATGCAATTGGTGGACCAAAGGAATGTCTATTTAAATTTTTCATAGGAACTACCAAATTGTCTTTCAAAGTTAATTTACCAATTTAATTGCCTACCAACAGTGTATGGCATTATCAACTTCTCCACAAAGTTGCTAGCACTTGATCATATTAATCTTATTTGGTTTTGATACTGTAACAGAATGTTGTCATTTTTTTATTACTAGACTCTTTTAACCATTTTTATATCCTCATTTAATCTGAAACTGGGGCTTCCTAGGTGGCACTAGTGGTAAAGAGCCTGCCTGCCAATGCAGGAGATGGAAGAGATGCAGGTACAATCCCTGAGGGAAGATCCCCGTGGGAAGATCCCCTGGAGGAGGGCACGGCAACCCAATCCAGTATTCTTGCCTGGAGCATCCCCATGGACAGAGGAGCCTGGCAGGCTGCAGACCATGGGGTAGCAAAAAGTCAGATATGACTGAGCAACTAAGCACATTATATCCTTTTTTTTTTTTTTTAAGGGTTGTTTGTGATTTCCTCATTGACATATATTCTATGTTTATGCATATTAATTTTTCCTGTTACATTCTTCAAATGTTTCTTTCTAGAAACATTTCTAGAAACTAGAAATGTTTCTTTCTAGTCCAGTGTACAAACTATAGCCTATAAGCCAAACCAACCCCTGCTTGTTTTGAAATTCTATATTTAAGTTTTTATTTTGAAATATGATTCATTATAACTGTGAAATTGCAAAGATAGTACATAAAGATGTCAAGGACCCTTCACTCAGTGTCCCCCAAGGGTTACGTTTTGCACAATTATAATAGCAAAGGCAAGAAATTCATATTGGCACTGTGTGTGT